>NW_027468664.1:21326733-21494233 GCF_046254945.1 Alosa pseudoharengus | reverse complement strand
GGAGAGGAGAGGAGAGGAGAGGAGAGGAGAGGAGAGGAGTATTTATGAAAGTGAATAACCTGCTGATTAATGGTTATGGATATAGTAATTTGCAGACACTTTTGTACAAAGTGACTTATAGTATACATTATGAACGTTTCATTAGTTCAAATAACTTTTAAAAAAAGAAATACATATATATATATATAAAACAGAAATATATAGAAATATAAAGAAGAAATGTAGCTCTTTAGACAGTACTACATTTTTTCAGGAGAGCAGAGTTTAAATGAAGGGTGTTCTAGAGGAGAGGCTGAATAGAGCTGTGCCCTAGGGCTGGAGTTTTGAGAGAACCTCCTGCAGTCTTGGCCTTGGATGTCCCGATCGCCCCTCCCGCCTCCTGTCCCAGAGGAGAGGGAGACGAGGGAGGAGAGAGGGGTGTGGTAGGTCAACAGGTGGTCAATGTAAGATTATATACTGGCGTATCAGGGTCAGATCCAGAGCAAAAATAGCTTGGGTGTGTCAGAAATTAGTAAGGGGGCACACCTGTTGGGACACTCCAGCAATATTCAGTGTGTGCGTGTGTGTTTAGCTGAGGGTGCACAGACGTAGGGGATGCACATGTATGCTACTCAGGCTTGGAGGGAAATATTGGCTCGGACAGGGTTGCTGTCATGAACTTCAGGTGCTCCACAGAGATAAGTATAAGTATATATACATATAAGTATAAGAATATATACTCTTTTGATCCCATGAGGGAAATTTGGTTTGGAAATTTACCCCAATCCGTGAATTAGTGAAACACACTCAGCACACAGTGAACACACAGTGAGGTGAAGCCACACTAATCCTGGCGCAGTGAGCTGCCTGCTACAGCGGCGCTCGGGGAGCAGTGAGGGGTTAGGTGCCTTGCTCAAGGTCACTTCAGCCGTTCCTACTGGTCGGGGATCAAACTGGCAACCCTTTGACTCACTGATGACTCACTGTAAGAGAACTCTCGGTCTCTCTGGACAAGAACAAGCCGCATTCTCAAGAATGAAATTCTAGCAAGCTCTAAGAGAGAAAGACAGAAGACAGGAGGAGAAAGGTTGTAAGGAGTGAAAAGGAGAGGAGAAACAGGAGAGGTGTGTGGACTGGAGAGAAAGAGAAAGAGAAAAGGATGAAAGATAGAGACAAGAGAGGGGGAAAGTGCAGGACGAGAAACGAGAAAAATGTTAAAGAAAGAAGAGAAGACCGATAAGAAGAGGAGGGACCAAAAGAGGGCTGTAGAGAAGGAGATGGGAGAAAAGGAGAGAGAGAGAGAGAGAGAGAATGAAACAGAGAGGTATTTTGTACTCTCTTATTACCGGCACATGTGTTATGCTGTCTCCTCTACAAAAGTTTGTTGAGTAATTGAGTTGTCAAGTGACAAATCATGTGCAAGTGTATGCGTGCAAAGGCACATAAACACACTAATTTCTTCAAGAAATGGAATAGTATAAACGGCGAAGGTGAAAACTATTAGACTGACTTTCTCATGTTCTCTCTCCTGTTCATCTTGGCCCCATTCTCATCTCTTTCTACTGATCCCTGCTCTACTGATCCCAAGTCCTCTTCCCCTCTGGCCCATCTCTCCGTCACATGCGATAGGAGCTTGAATAGATAAGGATTGAGCGCTAGCTATGAGTGTGCTATGCTCCTATGGACTGTTCTGTAGGGTTTGCTAAACATTTAAGGAAGTAGAAAGCTTTGTTAAGCTTTGTTGTTGTTTAAAGTTTTGTTTGTGAGTTTTTGAGAATTAAATAAAGGTTGAATGAACAAATGAATGAATGAATAGATTAATTTATTATGATAATGCGATAATTACTATCTTCAGCAATGAATGGAATTAGTTACTGTCCCTCTCGCTGGATATGCTGTTGTATGTATATGTGCATGTGTATATACACTGTATGCTAATGCTCTCTCTTATTTTCTTTCTCACTCCATCCATCCTTCTCTCCTCTCATCCTCTTTCTCCTCTCTTCCTCCCTCTCTCTTCTCTTGCTCCCTCTCTTTTCTCGTCCTCCCCGTAGCCGAGTGTCTGCTGGACACCCCGCGACAGCCCCTCCTGGGCCCCGAGGAGCTGCCGGGCCAGAGTTACGACGCTGTGCGCCAGTGCCGGCTGGCCTTTGGTCCCGAGTACACGGTGTGCCCGGGCATGGACGTGTGCGCCCGCCTGTGGTGCGCCGTCATCCGCAAGGGCCAGATGGTGTGCCTGACCAAGAAGCTGCCCGCCGTGGAAGGCACCCCATGCGGCAAGGGCCGCATCTGCCTGCAGGGCAAGTGTGTAGACAAGACCCGCAAGAGACATTACTCGGTAAGACTCAGAGAAGAGGAGGAAGTATAAGTATAGTATGTATATATATATATATATATATACTCTTTTGATCCTGTGAGGGAAATATGATCTCTGCATTTATCCCAATCTGTGAAACACACTCAGCACACAGGGAACACACAGTGAGGTGAAGCACACACTAATCCCGGCGCAGTGAGCTGCCTGCAACAAGAGCGGCGCTCAGGGAGCAGTGAGGGGTTAGGTGCCTTGCTCAAGGGCACTTCAGCCGTGCCTACTGGTCGGGGTTCGAACCGGCAACCCTCCGGTTACAAGTCCGAAGCGCTAACCAGTAGGCCACGGCTGCCCTCAAAGAGAAACAGAGAGAGAAAGAGAGAGAGAGAGGGATGGGAATGGGTGAATGGATGGAAAGTTAAATGGAGGGAATGGGAATATTTGTGTTGGATGAATTTGTCCATAACACATGGACGCACACACGAACAAGCACACAATTGTTTTTCATATTCCATATTCCATATGCTGCAACACTGCTCTGGAAAATGCTACAAGTGGTGACAAGTGGACAAGCGAGAGTGGCATGCAATGAGAGGTGGAAAGATGGAGGGAGCACAGGAAGGAGGGGTAGAGGGAGCGCACCACAGGAGAGAGAAAGAGGGGAGCAGAGAGAGGGATGGGAGGGTGGGAGGGAGAGGAACGTGGGAAGAGCTGTGGGATGTGTTGGATAACAGAGGCACACAGCAGGCCAGACCCAGTCTGTGCCCCTGGCCGTCCCCCCGAGTACCAGCAAGCACAGGACAGCACAACAAAGCTCTGCCCGCCCCACAGCCCTAGTTATGTCCTTCTCTCTCTCTCTCTCTCTCTCTCTCTCTCTCTGCCTCTCTCTCTTTGCCTCTCTCTCTTTCCCTTCTCTTGCTCTCTCACTGTCTCTCTCTCTTTGCCTCTCTCACTCTCTTTCCCTTCTCTCCCTCTCTCTCTCACTCACTCTCTCTCTCTCTCTCTCTCTCTCTCTCTCTCTCTTTCTCTCTGTCTCCTACACACACCCCTCCTGCAGCACGGATGGAATTTACCCACAATGCCCTTGGTCTTCTGCATGGGCCAGCGAGTATTTCTGTCACCGTCTGACAAGTCATTACGTTGTGTGTGAGGAGACGTTTATTCCAGGAAAGAGAATGCGGTCTTTGTGTGTGTGTGTGTGTGGGGGGGGGGGGGGGGCAAAAGTGTGTGTTTGTCAACGCATGTCTATTTGTCACAATGATTGCCATGCCATGCACTCCCCCCTCTCTTCCTCTCTCTCTCTCTCTCTCTCTCTCTCTCTCTCTCTCTCTCTCTCTCTCTCTCTCTCTCTCTCTTCCTCTTTCTCTCTCTCTCTCTCTCTCTCTCTCTCTCTTTCTCTCTTGGTCTCTCTCGTCTTCTGGCACCTGCTTACTGAGTGTGGGTATGGTGCACTTCAGTCGGTTGGCACTAACTCACTCACTTGTTACAGTGTGCAGGCTTTTAATGGCCTGGCACACACAGACACAAACAAGTAAAAAGAAACACACACACACACACACACACACACACATACGCACGCACGCACACACACACACACACACACACACACACACACACACACACACATGCACGCACGCACGCACGCACACACGCACACACACACACACAGACACACAAATATTTGCTTGAAAAATGTGTTGTGCTTGAGCACAACATCCGATTGCCACCATGGCGTTTATTTATGTGCTGGACAAAAACCCATTTTTGGTGGCATTTATGCAGCGGCAGCATGGTTTCCTTTCACATGCGATAACCACAGAGTGCATGAGTCAAACTCATTTAGTTTGTTTATTTGCTTTTGTTTATTTTTCGTGTTGGAATTTACGTTTATGCGTACACACATACATGTTGTTATGCAGCGGAATCTGTATTGCATTCATCCAAGGGCTGCAGCTAACTATTTTCGTAGTCGATTAACTTCTCGATTACATTCTTTATTAATCGATTAGTTGTTTGATCAATAAACTGTGATAAAAAGTGTTTACCAAATCTTTATCTTTCGTCCACACGATAAAGGTGATTACTGACTGAAAGTAGTTTACTGTCATAGAGGAGTAACTATATAAAGCAGAAAATATTCAAGTTCACGCTGCAATCAGATACATTTGAAGTATTTCCCTTGAAAAATGACTAATTGATTACCAAAATAGTTGGCTATTAATTGTTAATTGTGAATTGTTGACATAGTTCAGTAGTTGAATCGATTAACTGTTGCAGCTCAAGTTTTTACTGTATGTGTTTTTCTTTTCCACAACACACACACAAACAGAACTCAAACGTACAGTATGTGAAGAAGATATTGCATGACAAACTGTACAACATGCAGTTACAGATTTCCCTGGGAAATGTTGAGAGCTTCACGTGTGTCCCATGAGAGTGTAAACTATCCCCTGCGTGCCCTACTGTGTGTGACTCTCCGTGGCCAGTGAGAGTCTAGGCTGTGGGCATCTCACTGGCTTTGAACATGAGACGCAGTGGGCAGTCGGGCAGTGGAGCGCTTTTCAAGGGCCCTCTGTTGAGCCTGCTCTCTGGAGCATTGAGTTTCCTCAAGGGAGGGCCCTGTCCAGTTTATTGAGTTTAGATGGTGGCATGATCATGTTCCAGTCACAAGAGTGTGATGATTGTTTTTTCCCCCCTTCATGCAAGTATAAATTTGGACTGATTTCCTCTTTTTTTCCCCTCTCCTTTCCATAAACCTCTCTCTCGTTTGCCATCTGGCTGTTTCCTCTTTCTCTTTGCATTACTATTCTCTCTCTACTCTCTTTTCTCTACTCTCTTTTCTCTCTCTCTCTCTCTTTCTCTCTCTCTCTTTCTCTCTGTACCGTATCCCTTCCTCAGGCATCCAACCATGGCAGCTGGAGCTCTTGGGGACCGTGGGGTTCGTGTTCCCGTTCGTGTGGTGGCGGGGTGCAGTTCGCCCAGCGCCTGTGCAACAACCCTCCGCCCCGCAACAACGGCCGCTACTGCACGGGCAAGAGGGCCATCTACAGGTCCTGCAACGTGGTGCCCTGCCCCCACAACAGTGAGTGGACCAAGCCAAGAGACACTTGTCTCTGACGCTCACATGTACTAATATGAGTGCAAATGCACAGACACACACGCACACATGCACTCATGCATGCCTGCACACATGAATCATTCAGACAAACTATACAAGTATTGGCATACCTCAGCACTATATTTTATATGTATAAGTACACACACACACACACACACACACACACACACACACACACACACACACACACACACACACACACACACACACACACACACACACACACACACACACACACACACACACACACACTACTGGTTAGCGCTTCGGACCGGAGGGTTGCCGGTTCGAACCCCGACCAGTAGGCCTGGCTGAAGTGCCCTTGAGCAAGGCACCTAACCCCTCACTGCTCCCCGAGCGCCGCTGTTGTTGCAGGCAGCTCACTGCGCCGGGATTAGTGTGTGCTTCACTTCACTGTGTGCTGAGAGTGTTTCACTAATTCACGGATTGGGATAAATGCAGAGACCAAATTTCCCTCACAGGATCAAAAGAGTATACTTACTTACTTACTTACTTACTTACAAGTATGTATAAGTATATATACTCTTTTGATCCCGTGAGGGAAATTTGGTCTCTGCATTTATCCCAATCCGTGAATTAGTGAAACACACACAGCGAGGTGAAGCACACACTAACCCGGAGCAGTGAGCTGCCTGCTACAGTGGCGCTCGGGGAGGGGTTAGGTGCCTTGCTCAAGGGCACTTCAGCCGTGGATGTGGGCATGGGAGAGCAGTGCTCAACCACTTCGCCCGCCCACATTTTTCCTACTGGGTCGGGGATCGAACCGGCAACCCTTCGATTACAAGCCCGAAGCCCTAAACAGTAGGCCACGGCTGCCCTAATCACAATCACTATACACAAGACACATTTCCACATTTGTGGACAATAAAGATTATCATTTATTATTATTATTTATCCTCACACACATTCTTTCATCTGCAGGTAAGACTTTCCGTCAGGAACAGTGCGAGGTGAGGAACGGCCCCCAGACAGACCCAAAGGGTGTGAAGACGCATGTGGAGTGGGTACCCAAGTTCGCCGGCGTCCTGCCCAAAGACGTGTGCAAGCTGACATGCCGGGCCAAGGGCACAGGCTACTACGTGGTGTTCTCCCAGAGGGTAATCAATACTGCCTGCTCTGTTAATTACACTCCAGATCTCTAATTGATTGGTCCCACCCAGTGTGCTCTGCCAAAAAAGCAGGGTTATGTGCAGTGACATGATTCACTGAATAGATTCAGCTCAGGGAAGTAGTTAAGAATGGGTAGAAATGATTGACTAGTTAAATGTGCAAATGTTTTTTTATGTAAAATTCTGGCAATACATTAAGATGAAGGCAATAATAACTGTCATTTTCTATTCCACTGTGCGTGTGTGTGTGTGTGTGTGTGTGTGTGTGTGTGTGTGTGTGTGTGTGTGTGTGTGTGTGTGTGTGTGTGTGTGTGTGTGTGTGTGTGTGTGTGTGTGTGTGCATGCAGGTGACCGATGGGACAGAGTGCAGGCCGTACAGCGGCTCAGTGTGTGTGAAGGGGAAGTGTGTCCGTACAGGCTGTGATGGCATCATCGGCTCCAAACTACAGTATGACAAATGTGGCATCTGTGGAGGAGACAGCATGAGCTGTATCAAAGTAGTGGGCAACTTCACCAGGAAGAGGTACTCCCTCCCTCTCTTTCTCTCTCTCTCTCTCTCTCTCTCTCTCTCTCTCTCTCTCTCTCTCTCTCACACACACACTCACACACACACGCGCACACACGCACACACACACACACACACACACACACACACACACACACACACACAAACACAAAACATGAGAGGCGATATTTGCCCATCTAGTCAAAACTATTCATATATGTCATCACTATTTCGGATTTAGGATTTTATTTGGATCCCCATTAGCTGATGCAGAAAACATCAGCTACTCTTCCTGGGGTCCATACACAACGTATAACAAACAAGAAATCAACATACAAGACAACAGATATAAAAACAAACAAACAAAAAAAAGACAGGAAAAGAATGAATAACTAAACCATCAGATAAACCACTAAACCATCAGCCGGCTCTGCCATTATACACACGTTTGCAACAATCGCTAGCGTTTCGTTAGCCTGCCTCTGTGCTGTGGATGCAGGATGTAAACTGATCCTGCTTCAGTCGGCGGGTACAATACACTGAACTTGCAAGCAGGATATTCTTCCTACAGGCAGTAGGGGCGTCTTCATTTGCCCTGTAATGAGTCATTTAACCATATACCGACTTACGAAGATGAGTAATTAACAAGAAAACGTTGCCTGGTGTCCCTTTAAGCGACTTTGAGTATCTTGAAAGGCACTATATAAAACTAAGTTTAATATATAATATATATAATATATAATATGATTATAAAATGTATTTAATTTAAAATATATACACTGTCTGTGAGTCCATTCCTCACTCACTCTCTCTCTCTGCCTTGTCCATCCACAGTAAGGGCTACACGGACGTGGTGAAGATCCCAGAGGGCTCCACGCACATCAAGGTGCGCCAGCACAAGCCCAAGGGTCAGCTGCGCTACACGGCGTACCTGGCCCTGCGCCGGCCCAGCGGCGGCGAATACCTGCTCAACGGCAAGTTCATGATCTCCACCAGCGAGACCATCATCCCGCTCAACGGCAGCGTGCTCAACTACAGCGGCTGGAGCCAGCGCGACGAGGAGCTGCACAGCATGGGGCCCGGCGCACTGCGCGAGGCCGTCACCGTCCAGATCCTGGCCACGGACAGCAAGAAGCCGCTGGACATTCGCTACAGCTTCTTCATGCCACGGCAGGGGTGGTCGGCGTCGCTGGGGTCCAACGGCGAGGGGACGCCGTCGTCTTCGGCGGTGGCAGCGGCGGAGTCCCCGGGAGCCGAGTTGGCAGTGCCAACGGCGGTATCGGCTCCGGCGGTGGCGCCGCCCCCTCCTCCGCGGCCGGCGCCAACGGCTCCCCCGCCTCCGCCCGGGCCGCAGTGGGTGACGGGCGCGTGGATGAGCTGCTCGCGGACGTGCGACACGGGCTGGCAGAGCCGCACCGTCCAGTGCAAGGACTCGCAAGGCCGGCTGGCCAAGGGCTGCCCGCTCAACGCCCGGCCCTCGGCCTTCAAACACTGCCTGATCAAGAAGTGCTGAGGAGCCCTGGCCCTTAGGGGGGACAGACAAAAAGGGAGAAGAGGAGAGTAAGAAAGGGCATTGGAGTGCTCTCTCTCTCTCTCTCTCTCTCTCTCTCTCTCTCTCACACACACACTCTCCAGCCTCTTCCTGGACGGTGCCACAGACTACCAGAGGTCACTTGGCTTGACCCCTGCCTTCCATTTGAGCTTTTCCGCAGCTTGAACAAACGCTATTGAGATTTTTCCGGAGGCGTGCCTGTGACTGCTTTAAGAAGCCCCTCCTCTTTTGCCTGGGTCTGTCCCTCCCTTCTCCTCTTGTCCCACCGCCCCCCATCATAAGTCCCCAAAGCCACTTCCTCTTCCTGAACGCCATGCCCCGCCCCCTCTCTCTCACGCAGTCCAGAATATTCCTCTTCTCTCTCCGTCCGTCTTCAGAGCAAAACTTGAAGCGCTGGCCATTCTTCTCATATAGCACGTCTGCTGGTGTTTGAGGTTGAGCCACTGCCCTGGACCAACAGGGGTTTGAACTGTGACTGGGCACAGTGTGTGTGTGTGTGTGTGTGTGTGTGTGTGTGTGTGTGTGTGTGTGTGTGTGTGTGTGTGTGTGTGTGTGTGTGTGTGTGGTCGGTCGGCCGAACTGCCCAGCACAGACCAAGTGTGTAAGTGTGTGTCAGGGACCATGGGGGACACAGAAGCAGTCCAGAGCTGCTGAACTACAACCACAGGGGAGCAGCATTGACGTGAGTACTGCTGCTTACCCTGGATGGACACTGGGGGCTTGTCAGGCCATGTGTGTGTGTGTGTGTGTGTGTGTGTGTGTGTGTGAGTACATGTGTGTATGTGTTAGAGTGTGTGTGTGTGTGTGTGTCTTCTCCTCCTCAGAGACTGTGTTTGGGAAATGAGAAGCCTGACAGTGTGTACAATACAGTTCCACCACCAGTTTGTGTGTGTGTGTGTGTGTGTGTGTGTGTGTGTGTGTGTGTGTGTGTGCATTGTGTGAACGAGTGAATTAATATGTGTTTTGTTTTTTGTGTTGTGTTCTTTTTGTTAACTTTTTTTTGCTTTTGGACTCTTCGGAAGGACACTTGGTGCAGTTTCATATGTGTTGCCATGGGAACCCAGGAGGGGGGGTGCTACCATTTGTAAAACAGTTTCCATGGTTCTAATGTATGTCCGTCTGCTTGTCTTAAATTGACAATGTGTGCCCTAAAAACTCGCAAAGCACAGCATGAGGGAAACCTATCCTGTCAAACAGGTCCAATTACTCCTCAGTCTCTCTCTCCCTCTCCTTCTCTCTCTCTCTCTCTCTCCTCTCTCTCTCTCTACTTTGTCATTCCTCATTCACTCTGATCCTCTCCACAGTCAACTCCTCTTTGTTGAAATGGACATTTTAAGCTAAAGACATTTAAACACAGAAAACAAATACCATAAGGACACACACACACGCACACACACACATATGCACACACACACACACATATGCACACACACACATGCTCACAGTCAGTAACTGGATATTATGATGCCTTGTTCTTATACATTCCCAGCTCCCTTTCTGTCACCTTGCTATAAACAGGAAATCAAAAGCCCTTTTCAGAAGTGCACAGATCCTAAGCATAATAACAGTAGCCTAATAAAGGTATGTGTCTGGACTAGAGATAACATGTAACTCTTATCGTACATGCAAAATAAAACCAAGAATACACATATCTGACATCCAGATTAAGGCAGTTGTCAGAGGGGGTGAACCACCACTGTAAACTGAGAAAGAACAACGGCTTACTCCAGCACGGTATAGCATTCTGTATTACCTGTAGTGTAATGTGTGTGTGTGTGTGTGTGTGTGTGTGTGTAGAAGGTGGGTGGTGGGTGTGCAGTCTCACCTTGAATTTCGAAGCCTTAATTATTCACAGACCCCATAGGCGGTCTAAACCCCGCCTAGACCACAGCCTTGGGGTCAGCCTGAGTACAGCCAGTTTGAATGCCATGCAGTCACATAAAGACAAGGGCAATTCACAACCTCATCTACTCCCTAGACCTTTAGACATATAACTGAACAAATGCCTGTCCCACATGACCATACACACACACACACACACACACACTGCAGAAGTGTAGCTTTCCTAAACTCAAAGTATTCAATGTCTTCCTACTTTTCTCTCTCTCTCTCTTTCTATCTCTCTCTCTCTCTCTTCTGCTCAGACCACCGCAAACACGGCACTGAATTTATAATTTATTGTTTGTAAACTGGTATGTGAAAGATAAAAAAAAAACATGCTGAATCTATTTATTATTATGGGTCATTTTGTATGATAAGTACTATTTAACTAGGACTATGACTGAGCAGATTATTTCCTTTTAAAGAAAATAGTGTTGTTTTGTTTTTGTTTTGTTTTTTTCCCAGTTATTTGTATGACCATGTGTATATAAAAAAAATCTATATTTAAATGTCTACAATTTATTCTTCTGTTTGACAAGGTGTGTTTAGGACAAGTATCATTCCATCAATCCTTCATCCACCCATCCATCCTTCCTTTCCTCTCATCTGTCTATGCATCCCTCCATCCTACCTACCGTTCTCTCGATTGTACATGGAAACAATCATCTGAAAGCCATTTTTTACACTCAAGTGCTTCGAACTCAATTGGATCTGTGAGGCGTCTGATGCCTGGGTCTTTCTTTATGACTTGGTTTGATTAAACATACCACTGAATGCACCTTGTCTTCCCACCAGTCTCTTTCTCTCATATACACAGCTCACAGCTGTGTGTGTGTGCATGGGTTTGTGTGTGTGCGCGTGCAAGGGTCAGTGTGTGTGTGTGCAGGGAAGGGGGGGGGGGGCACAAGCACACCTGCATACCACTTTGTCCAATTGTGGCATAAAACCTGCAATATGTAAAGAAGCAAGCTAACTGGTTAACAGGCAACAGATTTACCATCAACTACACCAATTACAAATTCATGTTAGATAAATGTTCATGTTAAATAATGATTACATTATTTTCTGCACAACAAGGAAATAGTGTATGGCCTGGGTGGTTGGCATGGAATGTCTCCTATACACAGCCTTATACCATCAAGTGATTTTAGGATGCTAGCTACCTGTAAAATTGCATTGGTTTTGAAGTCACCTCACTGTAATCTCTGTGAGACTGTATCATTAATGGGGCAATGGTAGTGTAGAGGCTAAGGAGCTGGGCTAGTGTGCTTCCACCGTTGTGCCCTTGAGCAAGGCACTTACAGTATCTCTGTGTTGCTCCAGGGACAATGGCCCTTGTAATATAATTGACATGAAAGTTGTTTCAGATAAAAAAGGTGTTTGCTAAATGATATGTAAATCAATATACACTTCAATGTCACTTTACTGTAGTCTCATACAGCACAGAAAAGTCATCGGTGGGGGTGAGCTCCATACAGATCCATTAGAGGGCGCTGCAATAGTGAGATGTCTACGGGTGTTTCAGTGACATGTATTGAAATGGTATCAGGCACCAATGTCAGTTATTATGACCGCCGCGCAGCGAAGCGGCGGTCATATAGGTTTAGTCAGATTTTTTTTTTTTTTTCTTTTTCTTTTTTTTTTTCTTTTTCGCATGTCCAAATTTCCGTCAATGATTCCCGGGACACTGAAAGACCGGGGTAGACGAAATTTGTGGGGCATGTAACCCCATATGGATAGCATGGAACCATCGTTTTTCGTTTTGATCTGTAGCCCCCCCGCTGGACTGCACCCCCGGAAAGGAGGGTAGGGCAGACACAGTTTTCTGTGAATATCTCGAGAACCGTAAGGTTTAGGAGGACCATTTTTTTGTTGTATGTTGATCTCAAGGGGCCATGTCAACCCATCCCATTACCACTTATTTCATGTATAGCGCCACCTAGTTAAAAATTAAAAAGCAAAAAATTAGGTGTTTCACATCACAATATCTCTGGCTGACATGGTCAAAACTGCACGAAATTGAAAGTGTAGGATCATTATGACACCCTCCGAATGCATGCCAAGTTTTGTGAACTTTCGTTCATGGGGGGCCTTACAATAAAATAATTTATGTGTACATTTAGTGACCGTACACCAACAAGGATTCCCGGGACACTGAAAGACCGGGGTACACGAAACTTGGTGGGCATGTAACTCCACATGGATAGCATGGAACCATCGTTTTTCGTTATCTGTAGCCCCCCCGCTGTACTGGACCCCCCGAAAGAAGGGTAGGGCAGACACAGTTTTCAGTGAATATCTTGAGAACGGTAGGGCCTAGGATGACCAATTTTTTCTGTATGTTTGCCTCCAGGGGTCATGTTAACCTATTTCATGTGCAAACATGTGCATAAACAGATACACACACACTCACATACATTCACAGTAATCATACGTATGACACATACTCACACAGTAGACATATGTATGCATGCATGCACATGCACAAACACACATACGCAGGCAAACACACAAGCATGCACACACACCCACACACATAAAGATAAACGTGTACACGCACACATGCACACAATTCAAGAATTTTTCAGAATTATGAACAGGCAAGATGGGGGTGGGGTTGTATAAAATTAATTTTACATGTGGAATCTATGAACTAATTATGTTTTGGTACTTGTTGTCTAGCAGATACCAGTGAGAATTGAGTGTGGCTAATGCAATTTAGTGAGACAGTTAGAATCATATAGGCCTTTCAGCGTGATTTATTTTTGTGGAAAAAATGTACTGGACTGGGCGGCGGTCATATTTTGTACCGCTCTGCGGTACATCTAGTTACAATGGTAGTAATATGATTAAAATACTTCCTATATGAATATGTAGACTGCCATTAAATAGTAGTAAACTTACACAGTTAAGTTTTCCCATTTCAAATTGTTGCTGGTACGACACCATGCGCTCACATAATCAAAAAGGCATAACAAAGACTACTTCCTTATTCAACTGAAGAAGTTCCATGTGAGCAAACACCTGTTGGTGCATCAAAGAGAGCATCATCACCTCGTCCATCACCTGTCCAGTGCAGGCCTTAGACAGTCGCACCACAAGGTAATTAGTGAGGGTTGTCATCAAAGCCTCGGACATAATTGTTTGTGATCTCCCTCCAGTCATGGACGGATTATGAACTTTCGGGCCCCTGGGCCCACATGTATTAAGGGCTCCCCACTAATTGTCGCATATGTGGAAGGGGGGTTTGGGGGTCCTCCCCCAGAATTTTTTTCATTTGTTTGATGTGATTTCCTGTATTCTGGTGCATTTTGGTAGCTTAGAAATCTAGACACACCCTAGCGGCAGCAAATTACATTTGCTTCCAGGGCTAGTCTAGCAACTCTCCGTTGGCTTGTGAGCTTGAAAAATTAAACTTCTATCAGGCCAATCAAATCGTCTATAGAGTCGTTAGGGGGGCATAACATAATGATTGATGGCAGAGTTGCAACGGTTTGGCTTGAATTCCCTGCTACTTGAAAACAAAGAAGATGGACATTGCTGTTGAACTAGCCAACTAGCTCCGCTGGTGGGAAAACGCATGGGACTCAGTGCTGTCCTATTGCGTGCAGAGGGAATTTGAAAGACAACCGATTATCCCGCCCCTCGGACTGAGCACTGTGAACGGTGAGTGCCCAGACCCTACATTTTAATGTGGGTCTGGCTCGTCAGGCTAGCATTTTGGTGATGGCCAATACTAAATTCAATCAGATTCATAGCCTACATCCTGATGTGTTGATATTGAGGCAATGATTCCATGCAAAGGCTTGGGCTTCAGGGCCCCCTGACACCTTGGGCCCCTGGGTCTGGGCCCGGAAGGCCCTTGCAGTAATCCATCCCTGCCTCCAGTCCACTCTCTGTACTCTGAACGCACCCAAAATAATCAATCTCGTCCAAACCACCTCTTCTTGTTCCAGCTTCTAGAATAGATATAATAGAATGTCTTTATTTGTCATTGTCACAGTGTACAACGAAGTTGAAGCGCCATCCTTAGTGCAAAGACTAATGAAATATATAAGTACCCTAAAAAAACAATAATAAGAAGAAACACATAAGACAACAATCACACCTACACATCCACATCCAATGTTTTGTGCTTTCCTAAGGCAACAGGAACTGTATAGTTCTTCCAAAGAGGGTTAGTAACCTTAATGACTCCCTGAGTGCTTTTTTCTGTGCAACTGAACCGCACACATAGGCTGTAAGTGAGGATGCTCTCTATGGAACAGCGATAGAAAGCTACCAGCAGAAAGTTGGGTCTCTGCTGGGCCTTCTTCACCTGCACAGCAGTGTTTGCGCCCCAGGTCAGGTCATCTGTCATGTGGACTCCCCAGAAATGAAAGTCCGACACACTCTCCACACAGTCCCCGTTATGGTTCTCCCTTTTGGAAGATGCTACCGGTCCATACAAACTGTAATCACACATTTCAAAACCCTGAGTCTGCCTACCTTTAATGGATCAAATTGTCCTGAGGGTTTAACTTTTCGGCAATTGAGCAGTCTGTTTAATCATACTCATTCAGTCTCAACTTAAATGAATCACATTTCTGAGATCATGCAAGTTATTTCCATGAACATACCTTGGGCTGAGGGATGATACAATATTGGCCTGAAACTCACCCTCTGCTCTGCCACAAACAGAGCTAATGAAGACGACAGAAAAAAAAACTATAGCTGTGAAAGAATAAAATGTCAGTTTCCAAAAACAAGAAAACTAAATATAAACTACAATGGGTAGCCACACAAACTAAATTTAAACAACTGCATGCAAAAATGGTATTGTTTCCCTCCTTTGCAGTGAGGGTGCTATATAATTTTGTCCTGTCCCAGTACCTTCTAGAGGTAACGGTCATCACAGGAACAAGAGACAGAGAGAGAGAGGGGGGGAGAGACAGAGTTTATGCAGATACATCAAGACAATCCCCTCTTTCTTTCACACACATCTACATGGTGTCATTTCTGAAAACTCTCTTCCCCTCTTTTCGACCAGACAGGGTCAATAGCCGAATTCACAGGAAGCCATAAACTTGCTCAGAATAAGAAACCCCAGAGACATAACAAATCTTTCCACTTAGTATCACCCTGGACTCGACCCTTTACCATGATGATTCATATTACGAGAATCACACATCCTCCGCTGACGAATTAATTTCTAGTCAACAGTTGTGTTGCACTGCCACCCTTTGGTCATATCTATAATACATTTTCTGGATCTTTAGCTTTATTCAGATTGACTTATTATATGCTCGAATAAAATTGTGATAAACATTACAACGTGCTGCATTGGGTGAGTATTTAGGTGCAAAGATCTTAGCTCCAATAACGGCTATTAAATCTCATTCATATTTGGTGTCATCCTTATCCTTCAGTGAAGGGACAGCCAAGGCATCGACAAAAATGGTGGAGCTTGACTGCACCCATGTGGACGAATGTATTTGCAACACATCCTTGGGATAAAACCTGCTGAATTTAAGGTGGTCTATGATTTCTGAGTCTCTGTTGCGCTGGACTTCTCAGAATACCTCTCTCGCTATTCCTATTATTAAAGTTAACCGTAATATTAATTGGTCGTTTGGTCACTGAATTGCGCATCATTTGCATCAGTTTCGCATCATTAGGCACCATTTTCAATTAACAGCGAACCTTGCCCCCACTTGAGGATTTTCATTATGTGTGTTAAGAGTTATCGCGTTATCGAGTTATCACTATGAGAAAGAACTGAGAGAGGCTGACAGAAGAGCGAAACCATCCCACTCAACGTAGTGGTACTTGCACGCTTTGCAACCATTTGTTATGTAAAAGTCTGTTCCAATTGATCTGTGATGTTTTATTTTGTTCTTGTACGGTATGTTCCTCTCTCTCTCTCTCTCTCTCTCTCTCACACACACACACACACACACACACAAACACACACACACAATGACAAATGTTTCCAAAACCAATGTGGATTGGCCACAGGGAGAGGAGCAAATTGGTTCGTTTGTGAAGGGTCTTCGCTTACTACGGCCCTGTCATATGAAATGTTTCAGCTGCACCGGGTGCACGGGGTAAGGGATCAGATTTTGAGAGGGGCGCCTCCCTGTGCAGTGCACAGGGAAGTGGGCGCAACAGAGCTAGTTCCACCTTAATAACAAGTCTCAGAAACAGACTACTCTATCCAGGCTATCAGTCCCTATTATCCCCGCCGACCAACGCATACAGCCACGATGGGATGTCAGCTTGCCCAGCCTGGTTTGACAAACCTGGTATACTATAATTATCTCGGTGGTATCTTCGACCTATTCTTAGCATCTGTATAACAAATATATTGCGCCCCCACAAAATAATAAACACGAGATAGATTGAATTGGGACAATCTAAGGAGGACGAGGCAAGAAATGTAAAAATTTCCGAAGCCCTAAAGTGACACATAAAAGTTAACATCAGAAGAATAAAGAACAGGAGATAATCCCACCCTCTGGCCGGTACAAGAGAGAGTTGTGGGTGGGGGGGGGGGGGGTGGGGGCTGCTCTGTGCGTCCCAGTCCGGTGTGATTGATTCGTATGGCCAAGTGCCAAGCAGTGCCGCGTTTTGTTGCGCACAAGATCTCGCTGTGTGAGATCAAAGGCGCCCGAGAAAAGGGCGGTCCCGGGCGGGGGAATATATAGGAAGCCGGGGTCCGAATTTCTTATAAGGGGAAAGGAGAGCAGAGAGAAATAGACAGCTGGACCGCACTTTCCCGAAAGACAGACTTTAACAGCTGACAAATATTCTAAGGAGACAGAGTTAGAGACGCTCCTAGTTCGGTCTGGAATCTGTAACTTTTGAATGCGGAGCGTGACTGTTCATTACGTTTTATGTTGCATTTTTATTTATTGTATTCTGAAGCCACAGTCAGCAGTGATATTAAATTTTGTTTTGCACTGGATTTAGGTGAATTTTAGTATTTTTCCTCTTCTTATTTTTAAGATAGTTTTGGGCACTCGCTGCACAAGATATTTTTGCAAATAGTTGCAAACTTTACACGGATTTTCGCTGCAACTTTACATTCAGTAAAAGGTTATTTTCCCTTTTTGGGATTCAAGAGGAATATGATGGGGTTTGCGCCTTTGGCGATCTGTTTGCTGTGTACTATTTGCGTTAGCGCCGGGCGCAACGCGTTTGAGGAGAGTACGGTGGTGCCGGTTCGGCTCGACCCGGATCTAAGTCGGACCCTTAACGTCGAGGCGCAAGAGAAGGAGTCAGAAAAACGCATCTATCGTTTGGACGTGTTTGGCGAGCAGATGGTCTTGGACCTAGAGCCGGACCACACATTCCTGGCGCCCGGGTTTGTCTTCCATGTGGTGGGTAATCCTGGTTCGACCCCGCAACCGGAGTCTGACAGTGGAGCGGAGGCACGTTGCTTTTTCTCAGGAACGGTCAATGGCGATGCCAACTCCGCCGCTGCGCTTAATCTGTGCGGAGGACTTCAAGGCGGCTTCTACCTGAATGGCCAAGAGTACTTCATCCGGCCACTCAATGTCAGCAGAGTCACCGAACCCACAGATGAGGATCTTCACGTTATCCAGCGCCGGAGCAGGGGGTTCATGGCCGAGGAGGGCAGCTCTAAATGTGGCGTTAACGAGGAGGAGGAACGGGTCAAGGAGAGCCCAGAGAAGCATACCATGAATCTGGACTCAAACTCTGATTCAAAAGGTAAATGCCGTTTAATAACATGAAGCAAATGTCAGATAGAAAGAAATATTATGTGACTCAGGTTCGATGAATTATGGTGGAAAAGTAAAGCGTTTGACGAAAGGCTATTCCAAATGACATCTGGATCTGCTTTTCGTGAAAGTTTCTCTTTTTTGTCCGTTTCCCCTCACGGCATGCACTCATTGACATGGCCTTATCACGTGCTTTTTGACGCATGAAATTAACTTCTAAAGATGTAATATCCCGGAGTATGGCGTACGCGCCGTGCAAAGCGCCGACAGCGGTCAAATTGTATTTTTCCTCCCATCACAATTTGAATTATAGGCCTACGAAAAGTTTGTTCAGACTCCAAACTGTTGCCCAGATCGTTTTACACGTCAATCTATTGCAGGCCAGCGCCTTGAGGCTATCAGAAGGAACTCGGTAATTCGGCTAGTGATTTTTGGGTTGAGGTCTGGGGAGGGTTAACGGGGAGAGGGTTCAGCTCTCCATCCGTATACGCAGGATCAGGGGGAGGAGAGGTAACAGTGGTAAGGGGCGGGGGGGATCGAAGGGAGGGAGGTCTGGGATTCGTAAAGACGTGTGGAGTCGTCTCCTGGTACCGCACGTTGCGTCTCACAGCTCCGTCAGACATATTTTGCCAGGGGATTGCGGACAGCCTTTTCCGCCAAATTTCCTACCAGAGAAGGTCAGACAGAAAATGCTGGGTTTTTTTTCGAGGAGGCGGGACGGACTTTGGGGCTGAGTCATGTTACGTTTGTCCGCGTAGAACAACCTGAAACTCAGCCTCGGACTTTCTTCAGACATACATTGCTATGATGAAACACTCATAGATCAGATTTATTAAGAATGTAATAAATATTTCTATGTACTATTTTATGTTGAACTTAGTTGATATCTAACCAGGCTGCATCTTGTCTTCCTTCTGTGTTTTTACAGCGCACCATCGTTCCCGGCGCTTCGTGTCCACCCCTCGCTATGTCGAAATCATGCTGGTGGCTGACCAGTCCATGGCGGAGTTCCATGGCGCGGGCCTGAAGCCATACCTCATGACCATCATGGCGGTGGCATCGCGCCTCTATCGCCACCCCACCATCCACAACTCCATCACTCTGGCCGTGGTGAAGCTTCTCGTGGTGTACGACGAGCAGCACGGACCAGACGTCTCATCCAACGCCGCGCTGACGCTCAGGAACTTCTGCCAGTGGCAACGGCAGCACAACCCGGCCAGTGACCACAACCCTGAACATTACGACACAGCGGTGCTGTTCACCAGACAGGTAAACATCAGCCATTCTTCCTTACCTCTAAGATACGGAACAGAACCTTGAAATGATGAGATGTGTGAAAGAGTGTTGCTAAAGTGTGTTCTGTCTTCTTGGTGCTCTGTAGGATTTGTGTGGCGCCCACTCCTGTGACACTCTAGGTATGGCAGATGTGGGCACTGTGTGTGACCCGGATAGAAGTTGCTCCATTATTGAGGATGATGGACTACAGGCAGCCTTCACTGTGGCACACGAACTTGGTAAGTGACACCAATGTAGACATAACACTTTAGTAAACCACACTGTAGCCTACAAAGCCATTCAAATTGTTTCAATTAAATATGTATATATGTATAAACTCCATTCCAACACAATTTATGAATCTATTAATATATAATACTGACTATATCTAACTGACATTTTTGTCAATGTTCCCCTCTGCAGGTCATGTTTTCAACATGCCCCATGATGATGCAAAACAGTGTGCCAGTGTCAACGGTGACCACTGGAGCTCTCACATGATGGCGTCCACCCTCTCCAACCTGGACCAGCTGCGGCCCTGGTCCCCGTGCAGTGCCCTGATGATCACCTCCTTTCTGGACAATGGCCATGGTCAGTGCCTCCTGGACAAGCCCCAGAAGCCCCAGCAGCTGCCCCAGGCCCTGCCAGGCACCCTGTACGATGCAGATCGCCAGTGCCGCCTGACGTTCGGCGAAGAGTCCCAGCACTGTCCCGACCTGAGCACCACGTGCGCCGCACTGTGGTGCACGGTCACCACTGCCAATGGCCTGCTGGTGTGCCAGACAAAGAACTTCCCGTGGGCCGACGGCACGCCCTGCGGACGTGACAGCTACTGCCTGGCCGGCCAGTGTCTCAGCACGAGCGAAGCAGCCAGACACCAGGTGAGCATCGATGGTGGGCTTTTTGTTGTCTTACAGACTCACTGGTAGTGTTGGGGAAGTTGTGTTGTTGGATCATCTGACTGGTGTTCTAATCTGATTTTTCCTCTCTTGTTCTCTCTCTCAGACTCCAGTCAATGGTGGTTGGGGTACTTGGGGCCCGTGGGGCGAGTGTTCACGTACTTGTGGAGGTGGCGTGCAGTATTCCTTCCGCGACTGCGACAGCCCCATACCCAAAAATGGAGGCAAATACTGTGAAGGCAAAAGGATCCAGTATCGTTCTTGCAACACTGAGACCTGCCCTGATAGCAATGGTAAGAGAACCTTCACCATCATTCACATTCACAATTATGTTGATGATAGCAACCTTGAACTCCAGTTAAGCTAAACTAAGACTCACTCTTCTTAACTTTTTTGCCCCCTTCCTCTGTTTAGGTTTGTCATTCCGCGAAGAGCAGTGTCTGGCCCACAATGACATCTCCTCCCAGGTGTCATTCGGATCAAGTGGGGGAGTTGAGTGGGTGCCGAAATATGCCGGAGTGTCACCCAAAGACCGCTGTAAGCTGGTGTGCCGGGCCAAGGGAACAGGCTACTTCTTCATCCTGAAACCTAAGGTAGGTTCACTTTGGACCACCTGGTTCGTTGTTTTGAATCTGATACCACCATCATTAAAACCACTTGAGCTCGATGAGGTCCAGAGAATAACGGTAGCTTCTCTCTATCGCCCTCAGGTGGCTGATGGCACTCCCTGCACCCCAGACTCGACATCAGTGTGCGTGCAAGGCCAGTGTGTCAAGGCAGGCTGCGATCGCATCATCGGCTCCAACAAGCGCTTTGATAAGTGCGGTGTCTGTGGTGGTGATGGGTCCACATGCAAGAAGGTGTCTGGTTCTCTGGATCGTGCAAGGTGAGATTGAGTCACTCTGTCATTTTAGAACTTTCTGAAGTATCTCAATGAGATTATAGCATTCATCGTATTAGAGCTAAAGTAGTTCCACATGTTACTTAACATGCTAATACATTTTTTTTTGTCTTTTGCAGGCCTGGCTATCAGGATGTCGTGACTATTCCTGCTGGTGCTACTCTGGTGGATGTCAAACAACGTAGCCCTGGCAGCCGTGGTAGTGACAACAGCTACCTGGCAGTCAAGCGTCAGGACGGCACTTACCTTCTGAATGGTGACTACAAACTGACGACGCTCGAGACAGACATCTCCCTGCGGGGGTTGCTGCTACGCTACAGCGGCTCATACGCCCCCCTGGAGCGTCTACGGAGCTTCGCTCCACTGCCCGAGCCCCTGACCATCCAGGTGCTGTCCGTGGGTGAGTCGCCGAGACCGCGGGTCAAGTACAGCTACTTCACCCCGCGTCCCGCTTCCGCTGGGCCTTCCTCAGGAGGCTCCCAGAACCGGCCGTCCATCAACGCCATCCGGGAGGTTGGCGGGGCCGAGTGGACCCTGCGTGAGTGGGGGCCCTGCTCGCAGACCTGCGGCAGCGGCACGCAGCAGCGCGAGGTGCTATGTCTGGACACCCACGGGCGCCAGTCGCGCGACTGCCCAGAGGAGCTCCGGCCGGCCGCCACCCGCTCCTGCTCCACCCAGCCCTGCCCCTCCTGGCTGCTGGGCGAGTGGTCCAACTGCTCCAAGACGTGCGGCAGGGGTTTCCGCAAGCGCATGCTGCGCTGTGTGGGGCACGACGGCCGGACACTGCCCAACGAGAGCTGCAATGCCAAAGACAGGCCGCGGCCCCTGCTTGACCTGTGCAACCAGAGCGCCTGCTAGGACCGTGCATCTGGGCCCTGCCATTTCGAACAGCCGCTCCGATAGCCTGAGCCAGTTTTCCCTAACGCTAACATCTTAGGTTAAGAAACGAATGCAGGCTTTAAAGGGATTCAGTAGAGTCCCCCCACCCTGTTTGGCAATGACTGCAGACCAGCCTTGAGTGCAGTGGTTAAAGAGGCTGTCTTGTTGGCATCCTGGTAATCCTGGCAATGGACAAATGCTAAGAGACACTGCCAGATCTTCAGCACACAAACACTTGGCACGGTCAGACTCTTTTGCCTCCACCTTTATTCCATGCCATATGGCACAGATTGGCATAGCATTACCAAGGTGATGGAAATAGGAAAAGCCTGAGGAGCAGACCTGTCTCTTCCCCAGGTGTGCTGTTTCCTGTGCCAACATCATACATGTGTTAATGTGTGTGTGTGTGTGTGTGTGTGTGTGTGTGTGTGTGTGTGTGTGCATGTGCTAATGTATGCATGCATGTTCTCATGTGTATGTGTGTAGTCATGTTTATATATTCTGTTCGAGCTGGACTGGACAGACAGATTTATTTTAAATTAGCGCAGAGGAGTTATTGAGGAAGGAGAGAATGTTACCGAGGGAAATGCAGGAATTCAACCGAAAAGGACACCTTAAAAGAAGTGAGCATAGAAGTTTGGAATTTGGCTATACTGGTGTGTCAAATCTTCTCTGGACTTGTCTGAAGACATTTCACAGCAGGTATCTTAGGAGGAGAGTCAAAGGATGCTATCAATCATCGTACACATTAAAAGCAACACAATTTAACGTTTTTCACACCTATTTAAATTTCAATACTACGTTGTCAAGCTCTCTGAAGTGTCCATTCCGTTCCTGTTGCATACGCTGCTATTTTAAGAAAAGAAAAAAAAAAGTATGTTTTTCTTTGCCGTTTAACATTCACAAGCTACCCATCATATTGGAAGATTCTGGGAGGAAGGGTGCAAAATGACATCCCTCCCATTTCCAAGCCTAGCCTTGCCAGGAGGGAGGTGGCATAAGGAGGGGAGGGACAACTACGGGGAGTGAGAAAGACCAAAGATAGTTTTTTTTTTCCAGTGCCTTAGCAGGAGTGTGTAGTACTATTTGTATGTATGTGTGTGTATGAGTGCGGAGATGTACTGAGGGACTTCTCTCCTGATAATACTTCATAAGTAAGTCTCTCCTACCTTCTAAGAAGGTCTGTGCCTTTGGTTTGTTTTTTTGTTTTTTTTATTAGGTGTTTTTGTACAGAATATCCAAACATTATTTATTTTTGTACAGCCTGTTTAATATAATCTTGTGGCTTTTTATTATTATTGTATTTTTTATTTGTTATTATTATTGAAATAACAGAGGGGTGTAGAGTCTATAGAGTATTTATACTGTCTGATATATATGGTCTTAGGTTTATAAATAAAGTATCAAATTGACCCATGGACTGTTGTCACAAGTGCTCACTTATTCTTTATCAACTAATTCCCAATCAGATGTTTATACCACATCATCTAAATGAATACATAAGATAGACAGACACATTTTTTTAATGTTCCCTGGGGATAGTCATTTTCACACATCCCTCCACACACAACAGAAAACCAATACAATCATACAACACATGAAAATGCTTAAAAAGTAGTAACTAATACCAACACACATAGATTAGTATGCTGCAGCACACAGGCCTACACTGACTTTCCAAACAGTGGTGGGAAAAGAAAGCTTCATAGAAATACAGATGTCCTTGAAGACCTGCTGAGAGCACGGTGCTGCATTATAAGCTGACCGCAGTAACACATTTTCTCCACTGGGTGGTGGGTGTCCAGACCTGCCTCTGGGTTTCCTCCCCTGAGGAGGACCAACAGGAAGTCAGTAATCTGTAATTATGGTTTTAAAAGCCATGGCGATTGGCATAATTGAGTGAAACCATGAGGGCCAGCTTCACAGCAGATGCTCTAAACAATGGTTCCACTCATGAGAGGAATGCTTCACAGGCCCTTTACTCACCCACTTCTGCTGACTGAAGATGTTTCACAGACTCCCTCTAACCTACACACACACACACACACACACCCACACACCCACACACACACACACACACACTCAGAAGGAGGGGGGCAGATAGAGAAAGAGGGAGAGAGAGAGAAGGTTAAAGGTTAGTGAAACAAACAAATCTGACAATTATTGTTTCTGTAGCAACAGATTGATGGTCATACACTTTGTGATAAATATCCAATGCCAAATACCCCTCATAAGAATACCCGTGGAAGATGGGGAGGTGATTTTTATGTATATAGTTCTTAGCAGACGCTTTTGTTTGAAGCAACTTACAATGACTTCAATAAGCATTACATTAACAATAAAATTAACAGTTTAAAGTAGTCATATAGTCTACATTAAAGATAACAATATTAGTAATAGACTGAATAGAATTTAACAGAATAATAAGAAAGACAATGAACATTATACAACTCTGTAAGGAGAACTGCCTAGTTAAATACATGGTAAACAGATGAGACTTTTTGATGATCCCAAAACTATCACTGGAACAAAGAGTATTGGGCTGGGCACATCATATCATCAACGAGGACTCACAGACACAAAACGCCTTGACTGTGACCTCTTAGGGCAGCCGTGGCTTACTGGTTAGCGCTTTGGACTTGTTACCGGAGGGTTGCCGGTTCGAACCCTTATAGGCACGGCTGAAGTGCCCTTGAGCAAGGCACCTAACCCCTCACTGCTCCCGAGTCCCGCTGTTGTTGCAGGCAGCTCACTGCGCCGGGATTAGTGTGTGCTTCACCTCACTGTGTGCTTCACTAATTTGTGGATTGGGATAAATGCAGAGACCAAAATTCCCCTCACAGGATCAAAAAAGTATTTATACTTAGTGTTGATAGAAGGCCGGCAAAGCAGATGCTCATCAAAAGACTGCAGTGGGGGAGAAGAGACATATAGATGGATCATGGAATTAAGATGGCAAGGTGCAGATCCAGCAGTTCCAAGTGTCCAAGGTAAGGGATTTGAAGCTAATTATGGCTGCTAAAGGAATATTGCATAGGATAAACCAACATGACTTTGTGACTGAGGCAACATGCTCAGAAATATTTATGACATCAATTGTGACACACAAAAAGTGACATGGGGTTTAGCTGGGGTCACTGGAGATGAATCAAGCTGGATGCCGAAATACCAGAAGCTCAGTTTTGGAGAGAATGAGCTGAAATATCCCTGTTTGTGCAAATGATCTAACCATGAGGAAGTGTAAATTGAGAACTGAAAGGGCTCAGGTACTGATCCCTGTCTGAGGTACATACTGTATGTGATGAGGTCATGAGCCTTTCACACCTGTCCTTGCCAAGACATACAGAATGGACGTCCTTTGCGGTAAGAAATCGATTGATAATCAAAGGGAATTTAAGGAGAGAAAAAAAGTCTCCAGGCCAAGACACTGTTTTCTCTCTCCTTCATTCCTTTTGACTCTTTTCCTTGACACCAAAGAGCACCCGGCAAAAACAGTGGAGACAAAGACGCCTACAACCTTCGTCTCAAATCAACTAATAGCTTTCCCAGAAATTCCTAGCTCAGACAAGGTTCCGTGTCACTGGACATACAGAGATTACTAAGCTTTTACTGAAGTGAAAAAGCTATTGAGCCATTGGCTCTGGCTGGCATCCACATTAGCTGTAGTCCTATAACATAAATGAATGGACACCTAACCTATATGTTTAAGCAGGGGCGTCGCCAGCCGATTTTACTGGGGGCTTCAGCCCGGGGTAAATTGAGCTCAGCCCGGGTAGCCAAAAACATGTTATTTAACTTTTTTATTTCGTTGTGCATTCTATCCCTTGTAGCCTGTTAGAACCATAGACTGTATATATAGAACAAGGAATCCCGAACACTAAACTCTGACAAGGAGAAGCAGAACAGGCGGGGCGGGGCGGGGCTGGGCTGGGCTGGGCTGGGGGTGGGTGGAGAGCGGCAGAGGGTCTCTTCCCTTCGCGGTCTGGTCTGAGATCAGTGGATCTGTGCTCTCAACTAACGTTACTGCTGTCAACCAAAGTCCTTTTAGGCAAGTCCCTCCACTCGGCCGCCATATTGTACCGCTTTTTGGGCACTCATCGGGCATCCGTTTCGGCAGAAATGCGCGTGCGCAAGGCTTCACGACACCAATCCTGCTCCAGCGGCGAGATCACAACACATGATTGGCACATGTCTTCACAACACACCACATTATTGGCTCAATGTATTCACAACACAGCACATGATTGGCTCAATGTATTCACATGTCGACGTTTTGCCGCGGAAGGGGTGGGATATGTGTAGACAACTGCCATATTGCTGTTACAAACTTGTACAAACGGGTTGCTAGGTTACGGGAACGCTGGCGAGACACGCCGCTCCGTCTGGCATCATGTTTTTGTTTGTTTTTATGTAATGTTCGTAATTTTATGTAATGTCATGTTTATTTTTTGTATTGGTTTGTCTAGTTAAATGTTTTCCCTATTTATTTACGCTATTTTTGATAGTTTTCGTGTTATTCTTAGTCCTTTTTACTCCTAAGTCAGCTGATGTCGTTGACATTTGTCCATTGGGAGCTTGATATGGCTAGCTTTTGCCCTAGCTGGGCATCGGACATCCTTCCATCTATCCGTGAGCGGTGCAGCACTTCACTGTCTGGTCGAGGGGATCTCTCGGGACAGCTGGACCTAGGCTACTCTGCGAAAGATCTGCCGTGGCCGCCGAGCTGTTGCTAACCTGTGAGCTGTCATGCCAACTGCAGACTAACGTTAACGGTTAAGAGCTGCATTCTCACGGAGCAACAAACGGTCGCTGTTAACTCCACCGAATTGCGGATCTACACGATCGCTCAGTACTTTGGACTGTGCTTCCATCATCTCCAGACTGCAGTCTAGCAGGCCTAGCTTCTAACGTTAACGTTATCTCCAGACTGCCAGTGAATTCACCGGGTTGGTCAGTTGCTAAAGAACTTTGTTGGCATTGCATCGGTTGTGAAGACACAGCTCTGTGCGCAGTTTTCACGGATCATCATTGCCCTTGGACATTTTCAACTGGTTTGGAAATTGGACTAATTTTAACATCACTTTTTCCCCTTTTAATATATATATATATATATATATATATATATATATATATACATATATATATTTTTTTTCATTTGTTTATTTGTTTTGTTGTCTGTCTTATATGTCTTGGTGTCACGGGTACTCTGGCGACTACGCCACTCCGTCCGGCATTTTTTGTATTTGTTATTTTTTTTAAATGTATTTGTCTTGTCTTGATGTCATGGGTACGCTGGCGACTACGCCGCTCCATCCGGCATCTTTTGTCTTGTTGTTATGTGTCTTGTTTGTGGAGCGCTTTGGATTGCACTATGTGCATGTTAAATGCGCTTTAAAAATAAATCTGACTTGACTTGACAAACTAACCCCATGCATTCCTATAGAGGAGTTTTTGAGTGCTGTGTCTCCTCATTAGAAAGTCTCTGTGTCCAGAGGCGTATCAAGATTTTTAAAAGTGTGGGGTTGTGGGATAGGAAAATTAAACAATCTGGCCAAATTATAAATAACTCCCTACAGGGACGTTGTAAGTATTTTCTGAGAGGGGTGCAGACTATGTTGGTGTCCGGGAGTTTCTACCCCGAAAAAAAAATGAAATTCTGATTGCTAAACACACCATTTTTTTGCAGTTTGGGAGGGACAGAAGAAGCAGCGCCCCTCATCTGTGTGGCTCATGTGACATGTAGGCCTACATGATCTACCTGCTATCACTTCACTATTTGACACTACCCTACATGGAGACATATCTCATGTTATAAATCAAGAAATCATTTCAGAAATGATGTTTTGTGCATATGGGTTAGCAGGCTACTATAGACAGACAACAGCCTAATTTTGAGGTATCACTAATACCTATTAAATAAATGTAAAGGACACAGAATATTGACAGAACTGTAAGCTCAAATTCAAAAATGTTTGAAGTCTACCCAAACACATGCAAAGGGAATATAAATAAATTGTGTTGCATATAGCCAGCTTAATTAATGTCAATTTAAAGATTATGATTAGCAGTTTCTATGCTTTTTCCATTGATAGTTACAGGAAGCTACGTTGTTAGAGGTGATGCATCCCCTCTATTGAAATCCGGAGACTTCTTATTACAGTGCATGAAAATGCACTGTACTGTTCTTCCAAGGCAACATCAACAACTTATTATTATTATTCCGCTTACCACTTTTTCCGTACGCTATTTCTCTTGAACAGTTTAACTTAAAAACTTCATTCAAACTTTGTAACGTAGGTATTCAAACGGACCAAGCTGCTATGTCTTTTCAACTTTGAAACTTTTATACTTTTTAAACTATTAAAGAAAAACTTTTTAAAAATCCCCATAGACTTAACATTGCCGATTGTGACATCATAATACGGCCGTTAAGCAATTAGAATCCTATGGCAGGTGTTCAGGCCACCTGCAGCCTCAGGCTTTAAGCATACAATCTGGGTCAATTAAGACTACACATCCTATTCAAAATAAAAGTCCTCACTACAATAATCTACTGTTAAACAATGTAACCCATTAAACTACTGAACTTTTTACATTCAACTTTTAAACGGTCTACTTTTAAACCATTATGTAAACCATGTAATCATTAAACTATTTATCTACTAAACTAGCTGTCTATCAACAACTTTTAAACTATATACATTCAACTTTTAAACAGTCTACTTTTAAACTATGATTAAACTATCTATTAAACTAGCTGTCTATCAACAACTTTTAACTTGTCATCAACTATGTCAACACTTGTCATCAACTATGACTCCTACCCACTGTAGCTAGTTAGCATGTTAGCATAGTTAGCATGTTAGCATTGCTAACATTGTTAGCATTTTTAACAAAACTGCTAAAAATGATTAGCTAGGTTAGCTAAGTCACATGGTTAGCATAGTTAGAATGTTAGCATTGTTAACATGCTAGTTAGCATAGTTAGCATTAACTCCTAAAAATGATTAGCTAGGTTAGCTAAGTCACATGGCTAGTATAGTTAGCATTGTTAGCATGTTAATTAGCATAGTTAACATAACTACTAAAAATGATTAGCTAGGTTAGCTAAGTCACATGGTTAGCATAGTTAGCATGTTAGCATAGTTAACATGTTAATTAGCATAGTTAGCATAACTACTAAAAATGATTAGCTAGGTTAGCTAAGTCACATGGTTAGCATAGTTAGCATTGTTAACATTCTAGTTAGCATAGTTAACATGACAACTAAAAATGATTAGCTAGGTTAACTAAGTCACATGGTTAGCATAGTTAACATGTTAGTTAGCATAGTTAGCATAACTACTAAAAATGATTAGCTAGGTTAGCTAAGTCATATGGTTAGCATAGTTAGCATGTTAACATGTTAGTTAGCATAGTTAGCATAATTACTAAAAATGATTAGCTAGGTTAGCTAAGTCTCATGGTTAGCATAGTTAGCATGTTAGCATTGCTAACATAGTTAGCATGTTTAGAAAACTGCTAGAAAACGTTAGTTAAGTTAGCTAACTAACATGGTTAGCATAGTTAGCATTGCTAACATAGTTAGCATGTTTAGCAAAACTGCTAGAAAATGTTAGCTAAGTAACATGGTTAGCATGTTAGCATTTCTAACACTGCTATAAAACATTAGCTAAGTAGTATGGTTAGCATAGTTAAAAATCTTAGCATAACTGCTAGCAAACATTAGAGCCATTCCAACTTTCAGTTATCGTCAAATATCTACCTATACACAGCCATTAAACTATTTGAATATCAACATTCATTAAACTGCTATAAAACGTTATCTAAGTAACATGGTTAGCAGGTTAGCATTGCTAGCACTGCTATAAAACATTAGCTAAGTAGCATGGTTAGCATAGTTAAAACTCTTAGCATAACTGCTAGCAAACATTAGAGCCATTCCAACTTTCAGTTATCGTCAAATATCTACCTATACACAGCCATTAAACTATTTGAATATCAACATTCATTAAACTTCCAGTCTGTCAACAACTTTTAAACTATTTACCTTCAACTTTTAAACGGTCTACTTTTAAACTATCATTAAACTATCTATTAAACTAGCTGTCTATCAACAACTTTTAAACTATCTACTGTCTATCAACAACTTTTAAACTATCTACATTCAGCTTTTAAACAGTCTACTTTTAAACTATCAACTTTTATTTAGCTATGCAACCACCATGTCTATCGCATCACCGTAGTAACCATCTCTGTTTTAACTATACATGATATTGTACATCACAACTTTAGCATTTTCATGCACTGGTAATTCCTTGGAATTGCATTTCTAGTTATTATTATTATTTTTCTTTTTACCTTTTTGTGCGTGCTAATCAGCCCAAACCGCTTAACGTACAAATTTGGTTGAAGCACCGTTCCGTAGATCTAGAAGGCTTTACCGTCCTATCCGTTTTTCATTTTTGAGAAGTTTATACTTTTTGAGATATTTGTAATTAAAAGTGTATTTTCCCCCCATAGATTTGAATGGGGGCTGTGATGTCATAATAGAGCCAGCTGCGCTCGTTAAGTAGTTCTCAGAGCAGTTCCCAGGCTAATCAGAACACTGGCACAGGTGTCACCTGTGAGGAATTCAACTGTCTCAGCTTCTAAGCATACAATCTAGCTCTACCTGAACTACACATCCTGTTAAAGTGTTTCCTGTGTGTCAAAATAAAAGTCCCAGCCATATCTCATGCATTCAGCATTATATCTCCAGAACGGCTTGACGTACATGCTTCAAATTTGGTACGAGTGTTTTTATGGACTCAAAGATGAAGTGAGTTGAAGTTGGAGGTTGAAGGTCAAATGTCAAGGTCAAAAACACCTTGAGTATGATATCTCAAGAATGCCATGACACACAAGATTCAAATTTGGTTACTCCAAAAGTACACAATTACCCTACCAACCAGCTAGCAGCAAGCTAAACAGCCCCACCAACACCCTAACCAGCAGACTGCATCCCCTCGTGTAATTCCTCGGAATTGCATTTCTAGTTTAAACTATTGTTGCTTCTAGCCCACGTTACCTCCAGTTTCACTTGCTGCAGGGACGCACACATTGCATGAGCGCTCATAAGCGTTCTATTTGAGTTATACATACTGGAAATCTTAGCCTAGTTCTCAGATGTAGAACTCAAATGTGTCTTGACGCCGCCGTTTGTAAGATCAAAATAAGATGTTCTAAATGGAACGCGATCGTATTTAAGACATTAAGATCTCCAGTAGATGTAGCACTACGACACACATTGACAGTGAAATGCCGCCGACCTTTGTAAGATCAGATCAAGATGTTCTAAATGGAACTGAGAACAGTAGCCAAAGGTCTTTCTGCAGAAACAACAAGTGCCTTGGTGCGTGCACCCCCGCTTTAACTTTGACTCCCTGCATTTCTACATTGTGACAACAACTGTGATTCAGACAGTGAATTTTGGTTTACTAAATTAGCATAATGCAGTAACATCATTTCTACCTGAAATCTGCTCACTGCAGACGTTATAATGCAGACCCAAGCAGCAGCACAGCCTTGAAAGACGCACACCTTGAATTTGATCAAAGCGGCTCTGGTTCTTCACTGGCTAACTTGATGTGATTGGCTGGATGACGATTCAATCAAATCAACAGACCTATTTGTGTCTCTCTGTGTGTGCGTTATGGTAGATACGGTTCCAACGCTAGCGTTTATTTCCATATTTTACTTTCATTTTGATCTGACAAAAAGTGTGGGGGATAGAATCGTGTTCCAGCAAAAGATAGATAGATAGATAGATAGCTAGATAGATAGATACTTTATTGATCCCCAAGGGGAAATTCAAGGGTCTCAGTAGCATACAAACATCACACACAACATGCACTTACAGCAGAAATGGTAAACATAAGTATAAGTATAAACATATAACTAAACTCCACTGTACAATAAAGACAGTAGAAGATAAGAAAGAAAAGAAAACTAACAAAACTAAATACTAAATACACTATATCAATTAAATTAAGAAAGTCCAATGTGCTTGATGGTGATCAAGCATAAGACGCTTGTAGAAGAAGCCTGACCGCAGCCATTGATCATGTGTGCTAATATAGCATGAAAAACAGTGTAGCAGTAAAACAGTAGTGAAAACATTAGGCTGTGTACATTAGTAAAACAGTAGTAAAACAGTAGTAAAGCAGTAGTGGGCAGTCAGTGCTCAAACATGGAGAGGGTGGAGAGGCAGACAGACTAAGCAGATAAGTCTATCTCTCCTCTTCCCTTTAGTGAGGCATTGAACAGTTCAATGGCCCTAGGAACAAATGACTTCCTCAGCCTTTCAGTTATGCATGGCAGTGAGCGAAGTCTCCAGCTGATCAAGCTCTTTTGCTTTTTGATAGTGCTGTAGAGTGGATGACTGGAGTGGATGAGTGGACCACTACAGAGACAGCCTTCCTTACCAGCCTGTCAAGTCGCCCAGCATCCTTCTTCTTTGTGCTTCCTCCCCAGCATACCACTGCATAGAAGAGGGCGCTGGCCACAACAGACTGATAGAACATCCTGAGGAGCTTGCTGCACACATTGAAGGACCGCAGCCTCCTCAGGAAGTACAGCCTGCTCTGTCCTTTCTTGTAGAGTGCATCAGTGTTGGCTGACCAGTCCAGTTTATTGTCCAGGTGGAGACCCAGATACTTGTAGGTGCTTACCACCTCCACATTGACCCCATCAATGGAGACTGGTAGCAGAGCGGGCTTAGACGTGCGGAAATCCATCACCATCTCCTTGGTCTTTGAAGTTGAAGGTGATTGAGTTTGCACCACTGCACAAAGTCCTCCACCAGGCTCCTGTACTCCATCTGCAAGAGCTTGTCTCCCAGTCTGAGGGGATGGATGGTGTTAAAAGCACTTGAGAAATCAAAGAACATGATTCTCACCGCACTTTTCCCCTTGTCTAGGTGAGAATGTGTCCTGTGTAAAAGATAAGTGATGGCATCGTCCACGCCCACTTTCTCCTGGTATGCAACATGTAACGGGTCTAGTGCATGGCGTACCTGGGGTCTGAGCATACCTAAGACCAGTCGCTCCATTGTTTTCATCTGGGGTCTGGGGTCTGTGTGTCTGATGGCTGTTGACTGAGGTCGTTGTCACCTCGTTGTTCGTGGTCGCCATGTGGGGGAGGGGTGCAATATCCAGTGATGGTGGGGGTGAGTGTTGCACTGGTAATTAGGTGGGGTGGGGGCTGGGGGATGGGCAATCGAATCTGTTGTAAAAGTGGTTCAGCTGGTTCGCCCTGTTCAGGTCTCCCTCCACAGAGCTGCTGCTCTTCTTAAGGCCAGTGATAGATTTAATACAGTCCCACACCTCCTTCATGTTGTTATCTTGCAGCTTCTGTTCCATATTCCTTCTGTAGTCCTCCTTAGCCTCTTTCAGCTTATTCTTGAGTTCCCCCTGTACTCGCCTCAGCTCTGCCATGTCCCCCTCCTTAAACGCCATCTTTTTCCTATTGAGAAGGGTCTTGACATTACTGGTTATCCAAGGCTTGTTATTTGGATAGCAGCGTACAGTCCTTGTGGGAACAACAATGTCCATACAGAAGTTCAGATAGTCAGTAGTGCAATGTGTGACCTCCTCTAAGTCCTCTCCATTCAGTAGCACACTCAGTGGACTCAAAGCAGTCTCTCAAAGCCTCATCCGCTTCCGGTGTCCACTTCCTGAAGGTGCGCGTGGCAACTGGTAGCCTCTGTACTTTTGGCTTGTACATTGGCTGAAGATGAATGAGGTTATGGTCCGACTTCGGGATTGCACCATCTGTTGTTTATGTATAGCACCAGTCCGCCTCTCTTCTTTTTGCCAGAAAGTTTATTGTCTCTGTCCAAACGAGCTACACTGAAGCCGGGGCAGCTCAACGTTAGCTGGGGGGATATGGCTTGTTAGCCACGTCTCCGTAAAGCATAGCAAACTACAATCCCTGTACAGCTTCTGATTTCTTACCAGGGCAGCCAGTTCGTCAGTCTTGTTGGCCAGTGAGTTCACGTTTCCCATAACCATCGAAGGAACCGAGGGCTTGTGTTGCCACTTCTTCTCCCGACGCCTAGTCCTCACTTTAACTCCCTCTCTGCACCCCCGAAAGCACCACAGCTCCTCCGGGATTTTTACGTGAACCCTACCAGCATTCCGTCGTATTGCAAGCAGCTGATTCCTTGTGTACACAAGTTTGTTGCCGCTGGAGCTGAAGTATTGTAATAGATCCATATCCATAGGATAGAATGAAAACACTCCTCAAAGTGCGTAATCCAAAAAAGTTGCGAAGTAAAAAAAGTAAAAAGTAAAGAAAAGACGGTAAAAGAAACACAAAGACACGGAGCTACCTCGACAGGCTGCCTCTGTTGCCGGCGCCGGAACCGGAACACAGTTATAACACCCACATCCCCCACGCTTGCTACGCGCCTGTCTGTGTCAACTCACTGGGTGGTTCAGCGTCATAGGTTGCAGTACGTTGAGAAAGCAGACGTGACATGGCCAGCAAAAAACAATTGAAACTGTTTGACTTTTTCAAACGAAAGGCAAAGGGGAAGAATTCATGTTTGCAAACTGAAATATAAGCTTATCCTGTCCGACCAACTCCATAAAGGCCAGCTATTAGTGTTGTTTACCTATCCTATCGCTAGCTGGCTAACAAGCTATCATTAGTAAACACTAAGCAGGAGCAAAGTCCTTTTAGGCAAGTCCCTCCACTCGGTGGCCATATCGCAATGCTTTTTTGGCACTCATCGGGCACCCTATTCAGCAGAAATGCGCGTGCGCAAGGCTTCACGACAACAATCTTGCTTCTGTGGCGAGTTCACAACACATGATTGGGAAGATGTCTTCACAACACACCATATGATTGACTCAATGTATTCACATCACACCACATGATTGGCTCAATGTATTCACATGTCGACGTTTTGCTGAGGAAGGGGTGGGATATGTGTGGACAACGGCCATATTGGCGTTACAAACTAACCCCATGCATTTCTATGGAGGATTTTTTGAGTGCTGTGTCTTCTCATTAGAAAGTCTCTGGCAGGAGTCAAAATTAACTTTTTGAAATGTGAATATCTACCATTCACTATCTTGAATATCTTCACTGACAAATGAAGTGGCGAAATTCACCCACCATTCAATAGGTAATCCGTATTTTCTGTCTGAAATCTACCAACTTTAATATTTACCAATTTTGTCTGGTGCAATTTTGAGCCTTGCTAGTAGGCTAAGCAAGCATTAGGCAACTGCAAGGCATCTGGTCAGGTTAATTGGCACGACACATTTCAGGGCTCGTTTTGAGAGAGAGAGAGAGATTTATGACACTCAGCTCTAAATAACTAAATTTAGCCAGAAGGGCTAAATGATTTCCCCCCTTGTTGAACATTTGTACTCATGTTCTGAGGAGCAGACGAGGATGTTACACTCTCTAACACACACAGTAGGCCTCTTTCTCTCTCTCTCTCTCTCTCTCTGTCTCTCTCTCTCTGTGAGCAATCCCATTTTAACATCAAACATTTTACTGTCTTTTTGGTAGATCTCTGGCATAGATCAAACAACAAAAGATCAGTTAGATGATGGAGAGAGAAGGGAGATCAACAGAAGGAGGTGCAGAACATTTGCTTAATGTTACATTACAATTACATGCAACCTCACACTTAAACGTGTATGTACCTTGTAGTAATTCAATAATAAATAATTTGGGCAGTCTAATGTTGTCTGTTGTCTACTATAATAACACCTTTTATGTACTGTATATATATAAAATCTTTACATTTACATCCGGTCCAGCCGGGCTAAGCCCAGGTTGTCCTGAAAGTCTAGAAACGCCCCTGTGTTTAAGAAGCGTGGGGAGAGCACACAGAACACCCCCGGATAGATTGCCTTGTTTCTCCAACATCTGCATGTAATGATGTCTATAATAATGGGTGATTTGTGGGTGGTATTCTCATAAAAGAGTTATATGGTCTCCTAAGAATGAGCTCTCACGGGCATTAATGTAGTGTATGGCTTATTGTAGTGGTAGGAAGGAGGATAATGAGACAATGTACTAAAAGGCAACCAAGAGCTAGAGAATAAAGCTTAATGGTGCCATCGTGTGTAATGTCCTTGTGCAGATGAATGGCGGTCATTATCAAAACTTACTCCATGACTCAAGGTATTGGTGACACAAGAAACAGTGAAAAGGAGGGCAATGATGATGATGATGATGAGTATGGTAATGGTAAGGACAGAGCTGTGTGTCAAGGGTTAAGGTGGAAGACAGGCGTGCTCTCTGTCACATGCGTGTTATCTCCAAACAGATAATTCCTCTTCTCTTGTCCAAGATGTTCTAAAAGGATTCGTGACACACATGGAGCAGTGTGGTAAAAATATCCTCTCAGGGACAGCCTGTTTCAGAGAAACAAATATCAAGGGAGAAAAAACAAACAAACCCGAGGGCAAAGACTGCATGCCGGCTTAAGGTGAAACAGTGAGACACAATTGGATGCATGCCTGCTTTGAAGAAACCGGAATGATCGTGAGGCCATCCCACTGTAGTTTACGCTTACCCTCAGTAATTGCCCATAACCGGTACTTTGAGGATAATAGGCTACTCGATGTCGTGACAAGGGGAGGGGTGATATTTATTTATTAATTTTCCGGTGGACTATAAACAGTAGGCTACATGGTCGCGTCCCAGTCACCATCCAAGCGGACTCCTGACAGAGTAGTATTCGGCAAAGAGTGGCAGGGGGAGGGGAGGACCTGGAAAAAAAAAAACTAGAAAAGGGAGGAAGGGAAAACAAAGAAGAAGAAGTCAAGGGAACGCGATTAGGAGGAGGGAACACGTGGAAAATTGGGAGAGTGCGTTTGCGCCGTTTGTAAAGTGAGGGGTAAACTCAGCCAACACGGCAGCTCCACAGTTCTTTATTTGAATGAACTAGAGCTTATTTAAATTTTCGCGTTTCACTCAGATGAATTTATTCCTGATGGAAACTTCAAACTAAATCTCTAAATTGACTAACATTTGTGGGGAAAGGGATCAGAAGACATGAACAATTCTGCATCTAGAACCGGACAGACGAGCTGGAAGTTGCTCAGAGAATCATTGTTGCTCTGCCTCTTTGCCGGTAAGTAGTTGATTGTTTGAAAATAAGAACATCCTAATTTATCGTCACCAGAATCAGGCCCTTTTGTTTGTTTTTGTCTAAGACAAACCATTAATCAGCCTTGTTAATTTTACCGTATTAGGATGAAAGAGGTAGGCTAGCTTGCGCTCTCTCGTAGCTTACGAGGTAGGATGCAGCGTACTGTTAATTTGTCTGTTTATCCATTCAATTGGTCTTTTTTGATCTGAAATAAGTAGACCTAGGCCTAAGAAATTTAGATTAGGTCCACTCAGTTTTTTCATGAACCTCAAAATCCACAAAAAGTTTAACGATAAGACTTGTCTTGTCAGTAGATATTGTATCTAGTTTTAAAAACGAATTTCATCGCAAAAAAACCCGACTTGTTTCCTACATAAAGTCCTGTAATTGTTGGGGTGTTGGTGGGGGAGGGGAAGGGGTGCAAGGGGTTCTCCTGGAGGTGGCAAGGATTGTATGGAGTCTTTGTCCCGGGCGTGTTGACCGACAAGGCCCGGAGGTAGGCTAAGAGGGGACCTCTTTAGACCACCCAGGCAGAGCAGACACACATCAAAAGGTCCGTTGACTTATAGCCACTGTGGCAAGACTACCAGGAACCCAACCCAGTTTTTCCTCCATCTGTATGTATCTATGCGAACTCTTCCTCAGTTTGTGAGTAGGCTATGTGTCTGTGTGAACTCTTCAACAGTTTGTTGTGTCTAAGTAGAGGTCTGAGCCAGGGGTTCGTGGTGATGAAGCACAGATATTGAAATATATGTCATGCTTAACTGAATATTGTTTTGACCATGGACCCAAGCACCAGCATTTCACTGTTCATTCATGTCTCTTGTATAGGCCTAGGGTTAGATTTGATTTTAGATAGATAGATAAAATAGGTAAGACAGATAGCCTAGGTAGGATTTTAACAGTTCAACCTTATTATCATTTGTTAAGCGGGAACAGTGTTGTTGTAATAGTGTCATTATAATGCATTCCTAAACTATTTGTAGTTTATAAGTTAGAGTAAGTTACAGTAGAGGTATAGTCAACAATGCATAAATCGTTGCCTTTTACTAATTGATGAAACATATACAGAGGAGCTAGAATATGAGGTCCCTCCACTTTTTTTTACCAAAGTCAAGTCAGAAGGCTGTTAAATAATGGCAGGAGAATACAGTGAATAGAACAGGACCAGACATGTTTGGTGGCTCTCATAGAAGACAGTTAGAGAGAGGTAGCCTACTAATATTTGCACAAGTATACGTACTGTCATGGAAGGATTTTTAGAAAAACTTGCCTCTCTTATGAGGTGTGTGAGTGTTGCTTGTTTAATTCAAACAAGTCTGTGTGTGTGTGTGTGAGAGAGAGAGAGAGAGAGAGAGGGAGGGAGAGGGAGGCAGGGGATATGGGAGAGTGACAGCAAGTTGTGAGATGATTCTGAGATTAAACCTCTATTTCTATGAAGTGCCAACATGCCCTGTTCCTGAACTGCTGTTGCCGTGGAGATTTACATTAACTCCACCCTGTGTGTGTGTGTGCACATGCTAGTGTGTGTGCTAGAGTATGTTTTTTTGTGGATGTGTGAATCTTATTTTACCAGATAATTGCAAGGCTGCATGCCGCCGGTCACCGCAATAAGGCATAATCATTTCTGTGATCATAATTTTAGAAGTCGTGATTGGATGCTGGAGGACACATCAGGAACCCAAATGTGTGTTTCTAAAACTGGCCAGTCTGGCTCTTCTTCTGAAAACTGTGTTACACAGTCAGTTTAGGACTGTCCATGTATCATTCTGTATACTCTTCTGAAAAGGATGTTAACATCATCCTCATCTAAATGGTTCTATTGCTTTCTGTACTATCTGTTGCTTTGTAACTATATACAAAACTTTGGAATCACCAGGCCTGTCAGGCTACAATACTTTTCAGTTCAGCCAACAGTAAAAGGTTTGCGGCAGGCAATTCATATTAAACAACTGTCTGTCTGTCTGTGATGTCTGGGCAATTTTATAAATTGCCTTTGCCTCCTCTTGTAGCATGATAATACTAAAGTGTACCTAGGTGTGTGTTTATATCTGAAGTGATATCTCTAAAATGTTGCATGTTTTTTTTCTGCGTGTGTTTCAGGGAGAGGGCAAGCACAGTGTGACGGCTGTTTAGAGTACTGCTGCGATGGAGCACCTCCTTTCTGCTGTTCCTACTATGCCTACGTGGGTGATATTCTCTCGTGAGTAACAAGATAAATTCACACACACACACACACAGAGACACACACACACACACATACACACACACACACACACACACACACACACACACACACACACACACAGAGCCACAGACACACACACACAGACACACACAGACACACACACACACACACACACACACAGAATCGCAGACTGTTTCTTTGCCATCGAGACTGACCTCTATACTGGGCTTGGCCTTTGACATGTCTCTGGCAGATGCAGCTGTTCTCTCTCAATCAGAATGGCTTTAAGGCGATATCTGATGTCACACACCATGGAGATTGTGCCAGTCTTCAGATGAGATTATACTCTTAGATATTCAAATAGATTGATAGAAGATTACCCATATGTAATAACCCTCTTATTTACAAAATGATTCCTCAACTCACACACCTTTAACAGCATGAGAGTTGTGTGGCTGGTAGAGAGAGAGAGATAGAAAGAGAGAGATAAACCAAGCCATTTGGACGGGGCATGGTGGTCAGCTATTGAGACATGTTTGGTCAGGTGTGTATGTGTGAAAACACACCCTTCCCATCCCCTGACCCCTTGTGTCTCCCAAGCCAAAAATCCTCTCCAGTTCCTGACTCAGACTGTCCGAAATTAGATAGCCCAAACAAGAACGCAAACAATCAGGAGCTAACTGGGTGGCCCTCCATCCGTTCACAAGCATTCAATTGTACTCTTAAAGCATACAAAACACAGTGCCTGTGGGTCAGAATGACTTGTTGATGGTGGGCTGAAAACTGAAAATAGGATGATTGTGTGAACAATTATGTGGGTGATTGTTTTTGGACAAGCCTGTGACAAATCTCTTTGTGTGTGTGTATGTGTGTGTGTGTGTGTGTGTGTGTGACTCCAGGGGGACGGCAATATCCGGCATCGTATTTGGCGTGGTGTTTCTGATGGGAGCGGTGGCGGCGGGCTTTCTGTTTGTCTGCATGTGTGTGAAGAACGGTCGAGGGGCTCGCGTTGGAGTCTTTGGCACGTCCTACATCAACACGGTGTCACAGGGATATCCAGGTGATGACTCACTCTGTCCCTCTATCTCCACGTCCCTTTCCTAGGCTTCCGGTTCGCATTTCTGGGCAGTGTTGTATCAGTATCAGTTTCACTAGATTTCACAGTCACTAATAGCCCCTTTTAATCTGTTCCTTGAGGGCTTCCAGTTAAAAAAACGTTCCAAACCAGTCCAAATACTTTGAAATGAAAATGAATCGGACTTTAGGTTAATGCTCTACAATTTTTTGTTTGTCATCATTAGCTCAATGTTGTTTTCTGTGCCACCAGGGGGGTATTCCAAGTACATGGTTTAGTGACAAACCTGGGTAAGTTAACTAAGAGTAAGTGGTAAACCTCCTACAACAAAAGCCCTAAGGTATTGTTTTGTAAGGAAAATGAAGCCATACAGCTCTTCTATTAGGAGGTTTACCCCTTACCCTGAATTAACTTACCCAGATCTGTCACTAAACCACATACTCGGAATACCCCCAGAAATGCCTTAGGAACGCACATTTTTGTTTATGTTGTTGAAAGGGTCTATATATATCTATATATCTCTATAGAGGTATGCCTTCTCTTCGAGATGCATGTTTATTAGCATACATATGTGCTGGTGGTGCTCTGGTAGATGTCTAATCTTGGTCAGCATAAAAATAAAGTCTCTTTGAAATAAAACAAAAGTAACACAAAGATTGAGCAAACCAATCTGAAAGTATCTAACCTGACCTCACATAAACACATACCTCTTGAACCAGTAGCACTTTAAGTTGGTAGGTTACATCAGTTCGGATACAAACAGGAAGCCATTGCATGCAGAACAATGAATCCTTTGAAGACTTTTTTGTGTAGAATATAACTCAAAGAGACTTGGAAGGAACTTATCTATGGCATAATAGACAGCATAAACACAGTTATTATATTCTCCCTACAGTAGGTAGGAAGCCTATTGTAACACAATTTATTGTGGATTTAGAATACATGGATAACTAATACCTCCATGTTAAAGCACACTCTGCCCAGTGGTTAAGTTAAGCCAATTTTTCCCTTTGCCCACTATTTACTTTTAGCCTTGCAGTGTCTTTTAAAAACCACCAGAGGGCATATCTGCCCTTCTGAAAATGTTAGATATACACACAGAAGCAGGTACGAAGGATCACATTAACAATTGTAATTGTAATTGTTAACAACTACACAGTAAAACATTTTACAACATACTACAACTTACTGTAACTGTACTTATTTTTAGCAGTAAGAGGCCATTATAGACTAAAAATACAAGAAAAGCATTACATTTAGGTCAGATACAGACACATGTGACCCTGTAGATATAGATGTTGAATATGTTTCCTCATAGAAATGGAGGTGTGATATTTGTCTGTTCTCACAAGCTGCTATTTTTCCCCACTGTGAACTGCCACCTCTTCCTGCCCCCTGTTGGAGTCATGCTGAGTAGCTGAATGCTGATGTGGTTGTCTCCGTTTACTTGCAGGTCCTCCTCCACCCTACACCTACGACTATGAGATGTACTCTGCAGATCTCCACCCGCCTCCGTATACACCCACCCCTCCCAGGAGCACAAACTACTCCCCTCCTCCCCCGTATCCAGGCTACACCCGGAAGTGAGCGATTATCTGCACCTGAGGGGTAGCAGCCTTTGCTCTTCATCACTGTGTATGGGGGAGGTGGGAGGGGGTAGACAGACACCCTCCCAGTGCGAGATGATGTGGTACTCCTGGGCTATAAATTAAGATACAAGAACTTGAGGATGTTCACCAAGGGTAAGAACTGCCCAGTTCTTCTCTGGTCAGACCAGTGATGTTGTGCCTTCTGGCTAGGTGCACACGGAAGGATCAGCCCAGGAGAACCTGGAAGCCACAGGGGAAATGGAAGTAGCTGTCTGCACAGAGAATATGGAGCTTTCTGAAAGGACCATTTTGAGCACATACAATATAAAAATGTTCCTGTGTTGTGCCATAAAGACTTGTCAGTAAACTATGTTTGATCAGAGAAGACAGGATGAAATAACTGGACTCAAACGAACTGAAAATGGACTATAATTTGAATGAAGCTCCATTGGCCTGAAACTTGAAGAAAACCTGAGAATAACTTGACTGAGAAGAATACGGTTTTGAGAATATGATGTTGCTGCATCTTATAATGCTGTTATGTATCAGTGAGGTTTTGTTGAACTGATGAAAAGTCCTCCTGTTGTCATACTTCTCATGGAGGATTACTATGTATTTTCCGGTTCTATTTTTAGTATGTTCTTTCTTCGTGTTATCAGATGCATCAGCATCAGCTCCTAATGTGACATGATGAGATGTGACAAATGCTTAATTTCTTAGGACTTATCTAATAAATGCAAACTGGTTGCACAGCATGAAGCCGTTGGTTCCCATGCGTCTGCATGAGTCTGCCAAATGAATAAGCAAGTGAGTAAGTCTGCATGAGGTTTGAATTCACCTAGGGCATTATAACACTGCAGAAATCTCATCCATGGAAGCTTCAGTTTTCACCAGCAGGCTAAGACATGAGATTGACATGGTCCTCTGGAGAAATCTCTGATAGGCTACACTTTTAAAGCAACATGATGTATTTTCATGTATTTGACTAGGTAAGATAAGATAGGCCAGATAGAGATACTTTCAATCTCACTTTTCCCCTTGGCTATGCACGATTTTTGTGCCATCAGTCGGAAAATATTACTTTCCACATTAGGGTGTATTATTGTATTGACAGATTATTGCCAGCCAAATCGCTCAAATAAATCAGTGACTAAGGTAGTGAGCTCTCATTAACACCAACTCATCGGGTAATCTTTGACAGGCAAGACTTTTGACCTTCTGAGTGCTAGGTTTAGGCTAAAACTGTATAATGTATCTTTAAAATAACTGTTTTCCATTTGAGCTTTTAATATAAGAGCCATCCAGCTTGTATCAAATCACGATGTATTGTAGGCCTAATGATTGAATGACCGACTGACCTGTTTTCATTCTCAAGGCCAGCGTGGAGCGGACATAATAGAGCTCTGTGAACATGATGGACCTTACGTGTTCTGAGTGAGGCTAAATAAGAGCAAAGCAAATATGGTGTTCCTCAACTTGCCACCAGGTGGCGTAGCAACTGGAGGACGACCCGGTTCTTACACACATAATAACATAATCAGTAGGATGTCTGTTGACATGTCTCCTCTCACTGATAAGCACATTTTTTTTTCAGCTTCCACCTGTTTAATACATGGCATGAGAGCCAAAAAAGCCATTACTCGTCATCCCAGCAGGTTGCTAGCTGATGTCAAAAAAATAAAGAGATTGAGAGATAGGCCTACGTCTATTCTACCTAAAACACAATGCGATAAATAAATGGAGAGTGATTTTGCCTCGTTTCCTGCTATACCCATTGTGTGACTGTGGCGAGGGTATTGTGCTGCTTCCATTGCCCCCTCCCCTCCCGACGAATCCATTCTCGCAGTCCAGTCAGGTGACTGTTTGCTAGCAGCTGTACAGCCTCGCTATCGGTCTCCATCATTTCTCAGTGGAGCAGCGACACGAATACATAGACACTGCAATCACCTCGCTATATTTTAGCCCAGCACCCCGACACACCGCAGGCGCTGTGAAGAAAACTCGGCATGGGGGACCATATTGCTATTTTCCTGTTGATGCTTGCGTCCACGGCATTGTCTCTTGAGGTAAGGAAATTGTAATACAAATAGTCATGACTGAGGAACGCTACGGGTTGTTGTATTGGGGAGTCGTGAGAACCACTGTGTACATTTGTTATGTTCGAGTGTCGAATACGGGTTATATAGTCATAATGTTTGTACAGTCTTGTGCGTAAAGTTGTGTTATGGCCCGTCTGCATTGCGAAAACGATATAGGCTATGTCTCGTTAGAATGTCTGCGTTAGTGTTCAGGTAACCTAGCTTATGCTATTCCCTACGCATCCCGTAAGGCTTTGAACAGTAGATGGCACAAACAAAATGGCCATACAATGTAAAGCGTAATACCGTGTCTTTTTTCTGATAAAGTAGGCTAAATCGTTGGAGCAGTTGGACTTTCTATGAATGTTCAATATTATGAGAGCGCGTAGGCCCGTGTAATCCTTTGCGCTTTAAAACCATGTCCGACCTTACCTCTCACTCTGCTAGATTGTGTCCCTCCCGATGAGCTACTGTGGGCTGATGTAAAAATTCTTAAGGTCCGTGCATGTATAGGATACATATTGCACATATGTAATATTAACCAAACCTACCGTCGTGCAAGTGGGGTCATGGGGATGCGGAAGTTTCCAGAAAATGCTGATTTGTTTTTTTTTTTTATTATTATTATTAGTCGTGATTCCAGAAGAAATCACGCTATTTCCTTTATCACGGACTGGTTGATGTTGAACTGGCAGTGTGTCCAAATATGTGTTAAGGCGTCACCAGTGTTGTCTACATGCCGACAAACAGCTTAGTGGTTGTGTTGTGAACACATATCACAGTGCATCGCCATCTCATTCCCCCACCCCTGGTGATTTTATTAGGTTATATTCATTAGCGTTAAAGAGAATGTAGAGCCCTGTGTTACCCCTGTGCTGCGCTTTATCTGTTATTCGAGGAATCGTTACATTGTTGCTTTCTTGAGAACGCGTGTCGGTCCATTCCGCAATGTTTCCCTGACATTCTTAACCACGTCCCAGTTTCAATTGCGGTGGCGTGTGGAAGCAGTGGTGGGCGTGCTTTAGGGAAAAAAAGTCTATTTATATATTTGTGGCCATATATTTTGCTAACACTCGTACGTTTATTATATATTTTGGGTACCAAACGCATCAAGAGCGCAGGCTTGGCCTTTCACAACAGGGGGTGAGGAAAATATCCTCGTCAACATGTTACATGTCGAGAACAGGGAGTAGGATGTTGCCAGATAGAAATAAGATGGCGGCGGTGCACTGCGGTGTTCTATTATAACTCCACAGGATCGGGACCAAACGTACAAGAAACGCATCGTCTTTTTTCTGAAACTGAAAGGGGGTTTCAACATATTAGTCTGCCCTCCCCAACGCCTTTCATTCAGTTCATTACACTTGAAGGAGGTTTCAAATCACTAGCTCAACGTCATGGTCCGTGAACATGCTGTCTGGAGAGGCTGTTGCGGTAGGAGTGTGATGGCACCGTAGCGCACACATGCATTGTTTGTCGCCCCGGCATTATGCCATACTCTGGTCTGCCAGAGACAATCACTCACTGTTAACGGCAGTCACACAATTACTCAGCATACCATGGCATCTTGCTTAAAACCACAGTGGTTTTGGAAGATACTGACACTCAATTAGACGGTTTAATTAACGAAATACTGTCATGACCATACTTTATTTTGGCATTTAATAAAGTAAAGCAATACGATTTTAACGTTAAGCCAACACAATCACTTTGTTTAAAATTCAACTCTGATTTACGGTATGTTTAATTCGGTTGAGGGTTGACAAGCCTGTTCATCACCTGCAGTGCACAGATTTGTTTTTGTTAGGCAAATTGTCACGTGCAGTTGGCCACAATCCTCAGCGCTCTTCAGAGTGCCGTGGGCGATTTAGCCTTGTTTGACTATCAGCCTTATTTGCTTGGACTATTTGGAGAAAATCACTCACTGCTGTAGATTTTAAATCGCCAGAGCTTTTCTCTCAGCCGACAGGCAACATGTGGTAGTCTAGCCCAGCAAGGCAGTAGGTACATTTTCATTCCAGTCAAAGGTGCGAGACTCCTGTCTGACTCCCCTGTCAGGAGAAGTGATTGTTTGGTAGACTGGGGTGGGTCCTCTGTATTTGATTGTTTTCAGTGCAGTAAGGCCTGGATACAGAGGATGAATTATTGTATTTGGCTTAGTCAGAGCCTTGGGAAATTTTTGGTAGCTAAACTGTACTCACTGCCGATATCCACCCGAACAGTCGATCCTCCATCACTGTCAACCAAATACCAGTCCCATCTGCTGGTTTTCATTTATTGCTTCCTAGTGTTGATGAAAATGAGACTCCAATGGTATGACAAAAATGTGATCAGAGCAGACGTCAAACCACAATGGAAGCATCACAATGAGAATATTATGCCTAGGGGTCTTTTAAGGACAGACTTTTTAATGGTCTGGTTGTTCTACTGGGTATTAGTTACGAAACAGTGGCACAGAGTTGCTATGGTGTCATGAGCAAGACTGTGCTGGTTGTCTAGAGCGAGGCCCATAACTCTTCCCATCTGCCTGATGTCGTATCCGTTTATGAGCCTGGTGTGTGTGTGTTGTTCTTCACCCCTCTCTTTTTCCCCCTTCTCCCATCTTAACTTTATGGTTCCTCGCTCACATTGTACTTTTTGTTGAGTCTGTTGTTGCCTGTTTTTTTATGGAGTGTTGTTGTGACAACATATTCTTCCTCTCTGAGTGTCTGCTGATGGCTGCAGTAGTTCTTCTATGACCAGGCTTAAGCTATGGCCCTATGTGTTTGTCTGATAGACGAACACACACACACACACACACACACACACAGTCACGTTCCTGGTGCTGGAATGGAAGGCATTCAGAGCGGATCATGGTGAAAGCCGACAGGCTGAAAAGAGGGCTTTGTTGGGCCGGGAATGGGAGCGGCGCTGGGGAGGGAGGGCACCAGGGGCCAGCCAGTCAGCAGGTGGGCGATCGGTCGGTGTTGCAACTGGTGAGGTGTGGGGCTCAGGTGGGAAGCAGCAGGCTCCTGGACCATCAGACCAACCCTCTCAGTCATTAGTCATCCTAGCCGTCTGCCCCAAAGAGCGATCTGAGGTCTGTGTCTGTGTCTGTTTGTGTGTGTGTGTGTGTGTGCGCGCGCAGGTGCTGTCTGATATAGATTGGCCCGGAGCAGCCTCATCTGGATGGCAGGGTGGGGGGCTGGGGTTGCTGATGATTCTTCTACTGGTAGTGGTTACGGTGGGGGGCTGGGGTTGCTGATGATGCTTCTACTGGTAGTGGTTACGGTGGAGGGATGGGGTTTGGTGGTGGTGTTGGCAGCATGTCCCATGGCTGTCTCTTGACAGAACTCCACTTCAAGGCTCACCGCTGCCATGGCAACCGCACCTCTCGGAGCGAGCGTAAGGGTGTAGCTCCCTGCCGCTAATGAGACGCGCCTGTCATCCCGGTGGCCATGTTTTTAACAGACATCTCTTCCCCAGTGGAACACACTGGCCTCCGACCCCACCCTTAGATGGGAGCAGGGCGGGAAGTGATGATCTGTGCCCCACCCCCAACCACCCGACTGCCCCCTGAGGCAGCGTCTGCCCGAGAGACCCACAGGTGCAGTCACCTGGGCGACAGAGCCGAAAGTCTCCACAGGTAGTAGCGGGCGTGGCCGTGATTAATCTCCCAGACATTTCAACATACATGTGAGTCATATTTGTGTACAGGGTGGTGATCATAACAAAGAAAATAAATTAGTGGTGTCCTGTTGAATAATCTGTTGGATTTTGTAAACAATAGCCAAACCAGGAAGATGAATGATCAGAGGCCAGTTACTCAGTTCCAGACTCCTGGATTAATGCAGAACTTCAATAGAATATTAAGAGCAGAATAACAGAAGATATCTTTCACAGTTGGATACACTTCTTTTGGTTGGATACAGTTTTGTGCTTTCAATAACCATTTTTTCCAGGTTGTGTACTATTGACTTTTGCATTAATTCCAGTCAGCACAATATCAGTTTTATGATGCCTATACCTCTAGGCTGATATGCCTCTCAGTAGCCAACCTCTTGAAAAAAAACCTAGATCCTCCCTCTCCTTGGTTGTCGTGGCACCCAGAGCCTCCCTGGTGCTTAGCAGCAGTTCTATAATTATCCCCCCTCACCACACACACACACATACATGTACCCCCCCCCCCCCTCTCCCTGTGAGGGCCAAGGCTGGGTGGGGTTGAATGGGGAGGGTGGGGTGTATGCATGCGCGGCTGGTATTCCTGTCTCCCTGCTCTCATTTCCTCTCCCCAGCCTCAGAGCCATCTCCAGGACTTAACCCTTCAAACTCCTTTGCTCTGTGCTAACACCAAGGTGTAGCTCAGTGAAGTGTGTGTGTGGTGGTGTGTGTGTGTGGGGGGGGGGGGGGGGTGTAGGGTTGGGGTCATGTTCACCTGAGACACACAGAAGACGCCTAGATGGCTCAGTGAACCTTAGGCTGTGCAGGGGAAACATTAACCAGGCAAATAGCAAAGCAGTGAAAACATTAACACACACTTCTGCATTCCTGATGCCCAATGCCTGAACGCTGGAGTTCAATTTTAGCTCTGTCGCTGTGTGTGTGTGTGTTTGTGTGTAGACTTCTAAAGTGTGTTAGCTTCAGGCTTTGCCTCCTTGGTCTTGAGACAGGCTCGTCTCAAGTGTTCCTAATTTTGTACTCCCCTGGTGACGCAGTGCAGAGAGATATTCCTGACCGGCTGCCACTGTTTTACCTTCTGCTTCCTGTTTGCTTCCTCCTCTTGTGGGGCGGACTTCCTGTGTTTGTCTGGCCCTGGCACAAGCCCCCCTCTGGAAGAAAAGAAATTAACCCTTACAATTCCACGTATGAACAAAGATGGAGTGGAACTATCAGTGTGTTTTTCCCCTCGACAGGCCTGTTGATTTGTTGTTGAAGTCCCAAGCTCCCTTTCCTCTCTTTGTTACATGTAAATGGCCCTTCACTATAGTCTCGGTATACAATTTCAGGGGTGACCTAAATAGATACTGCAGCAGGCTTTCTATGACCTCTAACTCACTTTAATGACCCAGGTGAGGATGTTCACACTTTCACAGTGGTTCAGAGTAAGAATACGCGCTGCTTTGGATTTCATCAATATTTTATGATCCAGTTCTATTAGCAGGGCGAAGATTTATACCATGAATAATTCACTGTCATCGCTAGCAAAGAGCCCGACCCCCATACTGTATGCAAGAGCATGTTGTGCAATGTGTGATGGTGACGATCAGTGATGAGTGTTTTATCATGGTAAATAAATTATTTCTCTTATCACCTTTGTGTAATAGAAGAACAGTGGAAAGATATTTACTGGTTTTTAGCAGGTATCGGGTAAGTGTAAGCACTTTTCCCATAATGCTTTTGCTGACCACTGGATGGGAATGGAGGGTGGAGTTAATGTAAATCTCCACGGCAACAGCTGAGTTCAGGAACAGGGCATGTTGGCACTTCATAGAAATAGAGGTTTAATCTCAGAATCATCTCACAACTTGCTGTCACTCTCCCATATCCCCTGCCTCTCTCTCTCTCTCTCTCTCTCTCTCTCTCTCTCTCTCTCTCTCTCTCTCTCTCTCTCTCTCTCTCTCTCTCTCTCTCTCTCTCTGACATTTTCTGTGTGTATCTCCCTCTGTTTCTCATTTTTCTGTCTTGTCTTTCTTCCTCTCTCTCTCCCACTGTCTGTCATATCCTTCTCTTCCTCACAATGTCTCTCCTTTCTTCCCCATCTTTTGAATATTCCCATGTCTCCCCCTCTCCTGCATCCTCTACTTTCAGAGCCCTCCCACCCCATCCCACTCTCCTTTCCTTCCCCCTGTTTGTCTCTCTCCTATTTTCATTCTATTAGTCTTTCTCTTGAATGCATGCGCTGCGCTCCCTCTGCCCGACCACAACAAAAACACCCCCACCATAAACCCTTCACTCTCACACAGATGGGCCCAAAGGGGTGGGAGAGCGAGGTCTGGGAGTATTTTTTTTTGTTCTCCTGTTGTCATAGCGATGGAGAGGGGGCTCGAGCAGCAGACGGACCGTCTTCATTTTTATTTGCGTGGCAATGGCAGCTCTTCTCTGTGTGTGTGTGTGTGTGTGTGTGTGTGTGTGTGTGTGTGTGTGTGTGTGTGTGTGTGTGTGTGTGTGTGTGTGTGTGTGTGTGTGTGTGTGTGTGTGTGTGTGTGTGTGTGTGTGTGTGTGTGTGTGTGTGTGTGTGTTAGAGGGACAGTACACAGGCGGAATGTTGGCAGGCACGGTGAGAGGGAAGTGAGGGGTCTGGCTGGCCTATGATCACTGAAACATACACCCGTTCAGGATCCGGTCACACACTCACACACCCCACATAAGCACACACATCCGAGTCCAGTCTTAACAAGTGTCAAAGGATATCATTATACATACACCCACACTCAACACAAATGCATAGCTTCATAGTCTGGTCTTACCACATGGCCAGGAGTATCATCACCCACCCACTCACACACCCCCACACACAAACCCACTCAAACACAGCAGAATTTCTGAGTAGGGCTTCTCTTGTGTGGGGCCCCTTTACATATTTAGACCTGTCTTGAACACACACGCACACACACACACACTCTCTGTCTATTTTTCATTAGATCTGATTTGGACGTCATTGCTGCTGAGCCACCTGCGCTGCTCGGGGGCTTGTCCGCAGCTCTGCCACAGAAGCTCCTGTGATGCGGCCTTTGGGCAGGTGTCTGGTTACAGCAGGTGGAGCCATGGCCGTCTGGTCACCGCAGCGCAGATCTAAGGGCTCGCCGCCACACTGCGTCCTCACTGCCACAATCTGTCTCAGCTTAAGCCACAAACATGTGCTCAAGTGCCAGCTAAATAGTCCAGGAAAAGAGGAAGTGCTCGAAGTAGCTATGTGATCTGGTGTTGGGTGGAGGGGCCGATACAAGGTATTGGGGCCCCAGTTTGTTCATTCGTTTTGTTTAAAAGGTAGAAACTGGTGTCTCTTTGAAAAACAGGTTGTTATGTAGCTCACAAGTAATACTGTGCCTTCATTTTGGGTTGCTAAAAAAACATGTGCCTTTTTAACTACAGCTTGTTAAAATGTAGCTCACAGAAATGCTGGAATGTCCTACATTCAGCATTGATTTGATATAGGCAAGTGCAACACAGCTCTTTTTGGTCAGCAAAAACGGATTCCATGCTCGCCTCATTTGTGCAGTCAGGATTTGACTGGTTTGTTGCTTCAAAGCGCATGTCCACTTAATGATTGGTGCTTTGGAAACTGAGAAAGGCGTGTGTGTGTGTGTGTGTGTGTTAAAACAGACGCACATACAGTACAAACACACACACTGCTCACAACTTGTTAAAAAGAACTTCAAAGTCTCTGTATATACCACCCCAAGCAAAAAGGGGGAAAAAAGACTGAAATGCACACCATGCACTGCCACCAGGGATGTTCGGTGGTGTTCTGGGACTCGGTGGTGTTCTGGGACTCGGTGTCCTGGATGACTTTGCACAGTCCCAGCACTGGGCCATGCGGGTGGTGCTAAATCCTTGAAATTTGTGATCAGTGCGAGGGGGGAAAAAAGAAGCCAACTGTCGTTCCAAAATGTAATCTCGCAGTCTTCTGTCTGGGTAATAAAGGCCGTGAAATAAAGCTCCCAGCTGGATTTGTGTGTGTGTGTGTGTTGTATCCCCATACATGTGTGAGATGCAGGGTAGAGTCAGGGTAATGCGTGTTAGTTTGTGTGGGTGTGTCTACATGTTTGATGTGTGTGTGTGTGTGTGTGTGTGTGTGTGTGTGGTGTTGCTCCCTCAGACACCATGTCCCCTATCCTCAGGGGGTCTCTGCCCAGTGGGGAATCTGATCCCAGACTCTCACACAGGGGCTTCTGTTCTGCCCAGATAACACTAACTAACACGCACACACACACACACACACACACAGATTCATGCACACGCAGAGGGAGAGAGGGAGGAGAGAGTTCATGCCTATGGGAGATAACAAGGGCTCTGGGCTTCTTTGAAGAAAGAGAAGAGAAATCTGCCTTTAAGGCTGTACTTAGTTTAGCTCAGTGAGGGATTAGAGTCAAGTCTGTCAACATGCAAATGTTATGTGTGTGTGTGTGTGTCTGTGCGTGTGTGTGTGAACAGATGGGAGGAGATTCATCATCATCTCAAGGGTCACAGAGCCCACACGACCCCTGAGCTTAAACTGACCAGTAGTGGTGTATCGGGCAGCTGAAAGTGATGTCGCATCTGTGGCGAGTAATATGCTCTGGATATATCAAAATGGATAGGGTGTATCACTGAAGAATACACACACACACACACACACACACACATTGGATGTAACGACTGACAAAGACCAGAAGTCCACTTGCATCCATTATACTCGTCCATGTAAGGCTTTGTTAGAGATGCCTTCAGCTCCTGAAATGGAAGACTGGCTTTTGGTACGGCTAATGTAGACTAGTCAAATGCCATGGACTATTAAGAAGGGTTCGGCTCATCAACATCTCTGATTATTTCTGCCAACTTCCCAGTCAGTCAGCTATTGAAACAATGTGTGTTTCTCCATTTGTTAATAAAACTTCATAGCAACAGAGTCATTTCAAGTCCTTCAGCTGCTTCACTGGAAATTTCCATTGACTGCAAGACTGGCAAACGGTAACCAGTGTTTTTTGCTGCCAGTGCCAACAAACATCAGCCTCGTGACCAGGCTTGACTGTCCTGAGTTACTTTTCTACCAGAGTTACTCTGTAACCTGTTGAGGAGTGAATTATTTTTTCTGGTTCCTTCTAGAATTCTACGAAACAATCTATAGTTTCAGTGTTCTTTATACAGTCTATGGGGAAAATCTCTGAGGCTAATTGTCGCATCATAATGCGGAAGTCTTAGTTCGCGACCATTCTAATCACATATTTGTGACCGTACTCCTCACAGCCCCAGGCAGTGACCCTGTTCACACAGGCAGCCTTGGCCCTGGTGTGTGGCATTAAAGCAGCGGCCGGTGATTAGACCATCGCACGCCTGGTGTGCGTAGCGAGTGGCCGATGCTGCCTGATTGACCGGGCGGAAGGCTGGTGCGAAACAAAGTAGCCTACTTTTTCGCAGACCTCCTCCTCCCTCCTCCCTTTCCCCTGGAGGTTGCCACGGTGACATTGGAAGGTTTTCACAGAATCGGCAGCGTCTCAGCCTCTCCGGTCCTCATTTCCCACACGATTTCTCGGCAGAGAGATTTGTCACTGTCATGGTGTGTGCGCGTGCGTGCGTGCGTGCGTGCGTGTGTGTGTGTGTGTGTGTGTGTGTGCATGCGTATGTGTGTGTGTGTAGTTCTGAAGTGTTAACTGCAGGGTTCGCCACCATGCTCCACTGGACCGTCTCAAGTGCTCCTAATTTTGTAATTTTGTTCCTAATGTTGTGTGTGTGTGTGTGTGTGTGGTGTGTGTGTCTAGAAGCAGGGAACACAGTTAGAGGAGTGTATTCTCTCCACGTATAACTTCTGCACAGTCAAAAGGAGCATGTTTTGTACATGGCTGGTGCAGAACTAGCTCATGGAGCCCTTGAACAGCCCTCTCCAGCCCTGCCCTGTACTGCTAGTGTGCAGAACAGACGTCTCCAAGGGCTTGCGTGCATGTGCTGTGGTCAGGGCTGGCCTGGCCTCCGTGCCCCCAGAGATGGCTTTATCAACAGAGCATGACTCTCTCACCGCAGTGCGTTAGCCACCGTAGCAGTGGGGCACACACACACTCTCACCAGCCCACTGACAGCATTAGTTAGGATGAGCTCTCTCTCTCCCGCTCTCTCTCTCTCTCTCCCTCTACCCCCCCTTCTCTCTCTCTCTCTCCCTCCCCCTCTCTCTCTCCTTCTCCCCCTCCCCCTCTCTCTGTCTCTGTGTGTATCAGTTGTTGGTGCCTGCAGGCCTAAGCTCAGAATGCTGATCCAGCAGCGCGAGCGAGGGACAGAAAGAGGCGGAGGATGAGAGAGAGGAAGAGAGAGATCACCACTCGGACAGGGATATGGGGAGTGCCCAGGCAGGGCTGATGAGAATGGACAGATGAGAGAGAGGAAGCAGGTGGAACGAGCGATGGCTGTCTGCCCTCATCTCATCACACCCCACCCTTTCTCTCTCTCTCGATCTCTTTCTCTCTCTTTCTCTGTTTCACCATTTCTTCAATATGATACAGTTCAATATGATCAGAACGTAAAAGCGAGAAGCGATCATGGAGAAACTAGGGGAAAGGGAAAAGGGAGAAGTTACTCAGCGGGAAAAGGAAGTCCGTACATGTTAAGGAAAAAATGCAGGAACTGAAACCAAGAAGGACTGGAGGGTGATGCTGAGTGACGCCCGATGGGCAGGAGAGAGTTTCTGCTGTTTCACGCCTACCCAGGGGGTTATTTTTTGCCTTCGCCTGCAATGCACACCTCGCCCTCACAATACTACGGTGCACTTCAAAACAGGCCAAGGGCGTGAGCTTGCAGTACTGCATAAAGATGACTAAATTGCAGTTATACTGACCAGAGTCCTTATATAGACACAGAGGTGTAAGATATGCGCTGGTCATTTCTGTTTTTAATGTCAAGTAAAAAAATAACACACCCTACCTCTCTTTTCAAGCACCACTTTATGGTTATGGGAATTGGCAGACGCCTTTGTCCAAAGCGAAACTTTAGTGTTGCTTCTTCAAATGGGTGATCTTGCTCACTGTGACGACTGTCCGTCTGTCTGTCTGTCTGCCTTCCTGTCTGTCTGTCTGTCTGCCTTCCTGTCTGTCTGTCTGGCTGCCTATCTGTCTGTCTGTCTGGCTGCCTATCTGTCTGTATGCTCAACTGGAAATAGGATATTTGGAACTATGGCTGTTTATGGCACTGGTTATACACTACCGTTCAAAAGTTTGGAGTCACTTAGAAATGTCCTTGTTTTTATCATTGATGTTGCAAATGACTTGTAGAAAGAAATGACTGATCTTTAATGCAATATCTACATTGCCCATTATCAGCACCCATTCATCCAATATTCCAAAGGCACTTTCTGTTTACTAATCTGATATCATTTTAAAAGGATAACTGACAAAACCAATTGCAACTGATCTCTATTCTGTCTATTATGTGGAAATAGAAATTTCTAGGTGACCCCAAACTTTTGAACGGCAGTGTATGTCTTCTGTAAGGCTGTTCACGACTATCTCGGCCATTGCTAAAATCAGTGAGCAGACAGACAATCCCTTACTGCTTTTGCGGCCAGTTGGGGCAAAAAGAATTGGTCCTGATCCCTAGAGGGAGGCCTGATCACACATATGGCAGTGCAGGAATTTGTCCCCGATCCCTGGGTGACCTCGCAGATGGCCGTGTGTTGGCTTCATGTGTGACAGTGTCATGTGTCACAGTGCAAGAGCACTGGGGCGGAGACGGATTTGTCACCCTGTGTGTGTGTGTGTGCGCTCAAAGAGAGGGATTTACAGATTTGCAGTAGTCTTCAGCATGTGGTGTGCCAGGATGGGTAGGAAGGACATGAACTCCTTTAGGCAACACATCCCCACGCTAATGAGAGGCTATCTGATCTGTCTGAGCCTGCGTGTGTGTGTGTGTGTGTTTTTGGTATAAGGGAATTGAAGGCCATTCACCATGTATCATCTCTCACAATTGAACCTTTGTGCTGAATCCAATACATTCAAATCACTAACAAGATTAGAACACAAAGTGTAACCATTCTCTCTCTCTCTCTCTCTCTCTCTCTCTCTCTCTCTCTCTCTCTCTCTCTCTCTCTCTCTCTCTCTCTCTCTCGCTCTCTCGCTCTCTCGCTCTCTCGCTCTCTCTCTCGTTCTCTTTCTCCCTCTCCCCATCCCTCTTTTTCTCCCCTTGAACTCCCTGGCTCCTTAACACAATGCTGTCTTTCAGAGGCATTTTTCCTCTTTCCTCCTTCAAAGGCCTCAAATCATGTGCGCACACACACACACACACTAACACTAGTATACACCCACACACATTAGCGCAAACTACTATTAACAAGACCACTTAACATGGGCACTTTAATTAATTAATTAATTAATTAATTAATTAATTAATATTAATATTAATATTGACTTTACATTTGTGTGTGTGTGTGTGTGTGTGTTTCCTATCTGAAAGAGAAAAGCTGCTATTAAAGGGGACAGGTGCCGGTTGAAGGGCAGCCAATTGAAAAAGCCTTTGCCTTCCTGCTGACATCAGTTCTGTTCTGACCCGCACCACAGGTTAAAGCAGGAACACAGCGTGTGTGTGCCGGTGTGTGTGTGTGTGTGTGTGTTCTCTCCCACATGTCTTCCAGGTCCTTCCCTGCTGTTTCTCATTCTGTTGTTCTAATTGAAGAGGCCGTGCTCCTCATAGATGCCCATACCTTTTAATTAGCCCTTCCACATCAAAAGCCAATGGCAACCCCCTTCTGGAATGATTGACAGCTGAAGGGGTGGAGTGAAGCGTCTCAGCCAAGCCACCACTGGCTAAAATAAAGCCAAACGTTAATGCAATCCAGACGGATCAACCAACAGATCACACATGTTGTCTTGTTTGTTTGTTTGATTGATCACTGAGTCTATGGGAAGTCATGAGATAATTTGGGCAGAGGACTAACTCTCTCTCTCTCTCTCTCTCTCCCTCCCTCTTTCCCTTTTTCCATCCCCTCTTTCTCTCCCCCTTCTCCCTCTCTTTTTCTCTCTCTCTCTCTCTCTCTCTCTCTCTCTCTCTCTTTCTCCCCTTCTCTAGGTGCCATCGGACGAGGGCGGCGGTCTCCTGGCAGAACCGCAGGTGGCCATGTTCTGCGGGAAGCTGAACGTGCACATCAACGTGCAGACGGGCAAGTGGGAGCCCGACCCCAGTGGAACCAAGAGCTGCATTGGCACCAAGGAGGGCATCCTGCAGTACTGCCAAGAGGTAAGGGAGGGAGGGAGAGAGAGAGGGAGGGAGGGATGAAGAGGAAGAGGGAGGAGTGGGGGAACAATGAACGGAAGAAAGGGAGGTGGAACAATTGGGCAAATGATCGTGTTTGGAAATGGAAATGATAAGAAGTGATAAGAAATGGTGTAAGTGGTAAGACATTCAGAGGGCATAAGATGAACCCAATGAACACACAAAAATAGAAATACTTAAGTGTGTGTGTGTGTGTGTGTGTGTGTGTGTTTTCTCACAGGTTTACCCTGAGCTGCAGATCACAAATGTGGTGGAGGCCAACCAGCCTGTCAGCATTCCCAACTGGTGCAAGAAGGGCCGCAAGCAGTGCCGCAGTCACGTGCACATTGTGGTGCCCTACCGCTGCCTAGGTGAGTGTGTGTGTGTGTAGACTTCTGAAGTGTTCGCTTCAGGCTGTGCCTCCTTCATCATGAGACAGGCTTGTCTCAAGTGCGACTGTGTGTGTCTGTCTGTGTGTCTGTGTGTGTGTGGGTGTGTGTGTGTGGGTGTGGATGGGTGCACATCTCTTGCTGTGTGTGCCTGTGAGATTTGCACATTCATTAACACAGTTAATGCACTTTTAATGTGTCTTGTCGAACTGTTGATGTATTAACACCCCCCCCCCATCTCTGTTTGCGTGCGTGTGATAGTTGGAGAGTTTGTGAGCGATGCCCTGCTGGTTCCCGACATGTGCAAGTTCCTGCACCAGGAGCGCATGGACATGTGCGAGAGCCACCTGCACTGGCACACCGTGGCTAAAGAGGTGCGTATATACACACACACACACACACACACAGACACATGGACACACACACAAACACACACACACACACACAAACACAAGTACACAAACACACACACACACACACACACACTGGCAGCAAACTTCCTGTGAGTCCTGCCTAAAGAGGCCGACTCATGCATTAGCGGCTGTGTATTTACCACTCTTGACATAATGATTAAATGCATTCTGCCACAGGCATTCACAATCTCTTTATATCACATCAACTGCATGTCATGTTGCCTGCAGGAGACTCTGGAAGAGAGATAATCAAATCCATTGATCACAGCAGCATCCTGTTTTCTTTAATGCCCTTATTTGTGTGTGTGTGTGTGTGTGTGTGTGTGTGGTTGCGTATTACTGTCGCAGTACATTTACGCTTCAGTGGAATATCATGTTCTTACTGCGCGCCTAAATGAGTTTGTATGAGCTGATTTATACATTAATTCTACTTCTGCTCAAACCCCCCCCCCCCCCCCCCACACACATACACTTCTTATCTCAGTCTTGCGGGGACCGCACCATGAATCTCCATGACTACGGGATGCTGTTGCCGTGCGGCATTGACCGCTTCCGTGGCGTGGAGTTCGTCTGCTGCCCCAGCGAGGCGGAGCAGGAAGCGGACAGTGCTGAGCTGGAGGTGGACGACTCAGACGTCTGGTGGGGAGGAGCCGAGACTGATTACACCGACAACAGGTACACACACACACCCATATGTGTCCGCATACAGAAAAAGGTAATCATTAACGTGTGACACACTCTCACGCATGCACACAAACATTCCAACAGATGCACATATGCACACTTATCTAGGTTTTGGTGATACATTTCCTCTCTGCTTTCAGATCATTCAGCAAACCAATACAGCCACTCACAGACTTTCTTACACACACACACACACACACACGCACACACACACACACCAAATCATGTATCACCACCCATTTTATGATGATGAACAGTCCCCATTTAGTCACCAAGTCTAAAGTACATCAGGTGCTGTTCTAATCTGGAGTTCCTATCCCCTGGACGGATGTACTAGGCTTAGGGGGCGGAGGATATTGTTCTGTGATCAGAGGTTTTAGAATGTGGAGATGGGCTCCTCTTACTCATAGCGTCGGACGGAAATGTATTTCCGTATAGAAGCCAGGATTAAGGTTAGACAGATGTGGATTGGGAAAGTGACACACTGCAGTAATGAAGGACTGCAGTGTTACCTTATTAAGTTATTGCAGTATTACTTCTTAAATCTCCTGAGTTCTTCGTGTAGGCTACATCACAATGTTAACTGCTCTCTAAAAGTAACTGCTCTCAAAATGTACATTTATGGCAGAGACTTGCCTGTATTGACACAGAGGTATCAGACACAGACACAGACACCCTCTCTCCTTTTCTCGATCTCCTCTCTCTCCTCTCTGCTCTTTCCCTCTCTCGCTTCACACCTCCCCTTTCCCTCTCTTTTCTCTCTCTCACTCTCTCACACTCTCTCTCTCCTCTTTGTCTGCAGCATGGTCAAAGAGGCTGTAGAGCCCGTAGTAGAACCTGAACCCGAGCCGGAACCAGAACCCGAACCCGAGCCCAAGCAGGAGCAGGAGGAGAGCCGGCCTGCCGTCTTCGAGGAGTACGAGGAGTACGACCAGGAGGAGGCCGCCGAGGACAACGACCAGGACGGCGACGGCCAGGAGGACGAGGAGGACGACGAGGAGGATGACGACGAGGATATTGCCGACGACAGTGAGCCCACCACCAGCGTTGCCATGACGACCACCACAACCACCACCACCGAATCTGTGGAGGAAGTGGTCAAAGGTGAGCGAAAGAGTCAAGGCCCCGTGTCCACTATATCCCAGTGCTTTTGCTGCAGTATCTTTTTGGTTGAGGTGAAAATGACTATGAGTTCTACTCTGGTTAAGGTTCACTGGGCAGGACTACTCCACAGTGTTCAGCTCCCCGACGTCCCATGAGTGCTTTGCTGATATTGTATTTTTTGACACGCATAAATTTGTGGGTGTGGTTACGTTTAGCTAGTATGGGAGTATTGTACATATTATTATGCATTAGGGCTGTCACTTTTGTGAAAAAATCCTGTTCGATTTTTGAGACATAAGTGTTCATTGAATCGATTGTAAAATCGATATTTTTATGTCTAAAGACGTTTCCATTTTCAACGCCAAATATAGGCCAATCCACAAACAACTAACAGGCATTAGGACGAACGTAAAGAGGGCGCTTGTAGACGCAAACCAGCAATATTTCTGATTATTTATTGGTGTGAAATTTCATGCACAATAACAAACAGGAATGCAACATTCTCGAAAAACAATAAGCCGAGTGGACTGCCATTACATCAGTGACAAACATGACTGCAGGTTTCAACGTAACTGTGTCTGTGTTTACGATTAGAAATGTTAAACAAATTTCGCCTACATAGAACTCGATTGCACAGTTTGCATAGCCTACCCCTTTGTTCTACTCCGTAGTTTGATATACCAAAAATCCGAAGGCACATCAAACTCCTCAAGTTATTAGGGCCTATCACTCGTCTCTTCATGCCGCACAGGTTGATCGCGTTGTCCTCCATTTTTTGGCAAAACACAAGCAGCACAGCAGCTGATTGAAACCGCTGTTTCCGGTGTGTAAAATTGGTGGGAATTTTCTTTTTAGCTTTCGCAATGCTTACTGCACTTCGGAATTCTTTTATATTCTTATCTTCTTGTTTGTGAGTTTTGTTACATCTATCTTTTTCATTTGTTTAATTCGTTTAAAATTAAGTGTACATATTTGCTTAAAATCGATTCCCTATTTTAGTTTTTGTGTTGTTTTATCCAATCATTTGTGCAATCGATTTTCGAACGTAAAGTGACAGCCCTATTATGCATGCGTATGAACCTCATTCATTCTGCATTTGAATACATGTGTGTGCGTGCGTGTGTGTGTTTGTGCATTATCGTCCTTATCATTTTGGTCTGTGTGTGTGTGACTGCGCTCCTGCGTGGTGCGCTCTGTAGAGGTGTGCCTGTCCCAAGCAGAGACGGGCCCGTGCCGGGCCATGCTGCCCCGCTGGTATTTCGTGGGCGAGGAGGGCCGCTGCGCCCCCTTCATCTACGGCGGCTGCGGCGGCAACCGCAACAACTTTGAGTCGGAGGAGTACTGCCTGTCCGTCTGCAGCAGTCTGAGTAAGTGGCCCCCGCGGAGGTCCAGGGGGCTGTCCGGCGACCTGCGTGTGTGTTGGGGTCGCTAGCAGCCGTCTAAAAGCCGCCGCCACCTTCTCTCCGTTCTGAGCACTGGGTGTCTAATGTAACCACTGGCAGTCTGACACTAACCACCACCACCGTTAACTTGGTTTTCTCACACAGGCTTTCTAATGTTGTTTTAGTATGCCTGGATTCACACGTGTGTGTGTGTGTGTGTGTGTGTGTGTGTGTGTGTGTGTGTGTGTGTGTGTGTGTGTGTGTGTGTGTGCCCTCACGTTCCTCCTCACATATCCTAACCCAGAAATGTCTGTGCACTTTTCTCCTCACCTTATGTCTTAGTGATTTTTCCAGGCTTTTAACAGGCATGACTGCTCCTACTTTGACTGCCTATATAGTGTGTTGGTGTGAAGTGAAGCAATTCCCATGTTCTCTCAGCTCTCTCCCTCTCCCTCTCTCTCTCTCTCTCTCTCTCTCTTTCTTTCTCTCCCTCTCATCTCTCTTCCTCCCTCTTCCTCTCTCTCTCCCTCTTCCTCTCTCTCTCCCTCTTATCTCTCTTCCCCTCTCTTCCTCTTCCTCCCTCTCTTCCTCTCTCCCTCTTCCTCTCTCTCTCCCTCTTCATCTCTCTCTCTTTCCCTCCTCCTCCCTCTCTTCCTCTTCCTCTTTTCTCTGCTCTCTCCCCTGGCTTTGAGACTGCGGAGTGTTTCCGTGTGCGTTTTCTGCTCAGTTGAGCATGACCCTCATGCGAAATGCTCCTTTTCTCAAATAAACCCTTTCTTTCTCTAAGCCACTGTGCTCCTATCAAAGCTTAAACATGAGAGCCTACACACACACCAACACACACACAAACACCAACACACACACACACACGTACGCATGCACACACACATACACACACACACACATTTTCCCTCATTTAAACACACACACGTATAATCACACACATGCAGACACACACTCCTGCACAAACAAGTACAGATTCGTGCCAAGTCTTGGTGAATGCTCCTGTTGTGCTTTGAGAAGTGGGCAGTTGAGTCATATGGTACCATATGAGCAAACCTGCTTCACATGATGGAGGCACACACACACACACTAACACACACAAACTTGGTATTTGTCTTAATAATATTATCTTATCTTAACTGGGAAATCTACAGTGGATAGCTTAGCCACACACACACACACACACACACACACACATACACAAACTTTGCAACCAAGCTTAATTAATAATGCATTAACTTGAATTTCACACACACACACACGCACACACACTCACCCACACAAACTAGGTATCTTTGTCTTAATAATATTATTTTATCTTAACTGGCAAATCTACAGTGGATAGCTCACACACACACACAAACTTTGCAACCAAGCTTAACAGTGCATTAACTTCAATTTCACACACACACGCACACACACACTCACCCACACCTCTGTGTTTAATGATGTCATCTCTAATGGCGCTCTTTAATGAGCTGTCATGAAGGCAGTGCACTGCGGCGCGAGCCTGCAGGAGTTTCCACTGATGAGAGCGCCAGCACCACAAAACTCACCACAGGCCTTATATAACCAAAATATACACACACACAAACGCGCACGCACATACACGCGCGCACACATACACACACACACATACACACACACACGCACACGCACGCACACACACACACTTATATCTCAATATTGTTCTCTCTCTCTCTCTCTCTCTCTCTCTCTCTCTCTCTCTCTCTCTCTCTCTCACACATGTATAGAATCTCTCAAACACTCTTTTCTATCCAATTCCTATTGATTCTTTTTCCTCTTGCGAAGTCTGCTGTGTATTCTCCCTCCCACACACAAACAGCAACACGCAGTGGCATCCAGCCAGTGTCCTCTCCACATCCGGTGGTCTACTCGTGTTTCACTTGTTTGTCCCCTCTGCGGTTTGATGGAAGCCGCAGTGACGTGTCTGTTTCGCTGACGTTTGAGCCTGGCACTCAAAACGCGGTGCTCTGCCCTCACCCTGTAGTTGTCTGGCTTGATCACTCCGCTAACGTGCCTGCTAACACACCGCCTGAAATGTTCTCACGGGTGATGGGTCTAACTCTTAACACAAACCGCAGAGCGCAGTGATTAACAGAGTGTTTCTCTCCACCCCCCCCATCTCTCTGTCTCTCTCCATCTCGGTCCTTCTATCGGTCCTCTGCAGTGCCCACTCCCACCCCCGCCACCCCTGACGCCGTGGACCATTACCTGGAGCTGCCCGGAGATGAGAATGAGCACGCTCACTTCCAGAAGGCCAAAGAGAGCCTGGAGGCCAAACACAGGGAGAAGATGAGCCAGGTGAGCAAGGCGAGGAGAAGGGGAGCGAGAGGGAGGGAGAGGGAGAGAAAGGGAGAGGGGGATGAATGAAAGAGTGTGATGTGAAGAGGGATTAGAGAGTGGGTATCAGGCAGAACTAGTCTGATTAAAAGAGGACCGAACAGTGGAGAGGAGGAAAAAAAGGAAAAGGGGAGAGAGAAATGGAGAGAGAAATGGAGAGAGAAATGGAGGGAGGGAGGGCGAGAGGGATAGGGAGGGGGAGAGAGAGCTAGATGGAATGGGTGACAAGAGAAGACTTTAATAATGTGAGATTAAATTCAGTCTCCCCAGGTCCCTGGTGGGAAAGTGGGGGAGGTAAAAATAGCAGTGGCATGTTTTTAATACTAGTCTCATTATATTTTCTCCTCCTCATTATTCTGTCAAACATTCACATTATTACATCTGGGACAAAGACATGGATCGACACAGACAGGGAGACAGTCACATCTCAGTCAGTAAATGTAATTGTCAGTAATCGTGATTATGTGTGTTTGCGTGTGTTTATGTGTGTAGGTTATGAGGGAGTGGGAAGAGGCAGAGAGACAAGCTAAGAGTCTCCCACGTGCAGACAAGAAGGCTGTGATCCAGGTTAGACTCACACACACACACACAAACAAACACAAATGTGGAAACCCATGTTTATTTCAGTTTGTTTATAGCTCAAAAACAGTCTTTCTGCATTATTATGGAAGGTATAGACACCATTTTGCAGCCACTCATAAACAGTAATGACTTTAATTAAACACAGCTGAAGTCTAGCTAAAAGCCTAATTGAAAGCCCCTTGTGCAGACACACATTTAGCTTAGTGGGAAGTGTAGTAATTAAGAAATAGGAGCAGCTTAGTCTCCACTGACTAGGAACACAATCTTATTTATTCTGTTCCCCTCTCTCTCTCCAACATCCTCTCTCATTTCATCCCCTCTGTTCATCCTTCTTTGTGACTCTCTCTCTCTCTCTCTCTCTCCCATTTTCTCTTTATTCCTCCACTAACCACTCTGCCTTAATCTCTCCCCACCCCGTACTCTGTCTCTTTTCCTTTCTCACTCACTCATTCTCTCCATTCTCTCTTAATTCTTCTTCTCCTCCCCTCCCTCTTCCTCTCCTCTTCCTCCTACTCCCACTCTTTCCATCCATTTCTTCACCTCCTCCTTTTATTCCCTCTATTCCTTCTCCTCCTCCCCTTGTCCTCCTCCTCTTCTCAACTTCCTCATTCTTCCTCTCCTCTTACATCTTCTTTCTCTTTCTATCTATTCTCTCTCCTCCTCCACCTCCTCTTCCTCCTCCTCATCCCCATCCTCTTCCTTCTCCTCCTCCTCTTCCTCCTTCTCATCCACATCCTCCTCCTTCTCCACCTCCTCTTCCTCCATCTCCTCCTCCTCATCCACCTCCTCCTCCTCCTTCTCATCCACATCCTCCTCCTTCTCCTCCTCCTCCTCCTCCTCCTGCTGCTGCAGCACTACCAGGAGATGGTGGAGGCCCTGGAGCAGGAGGCGGCGCGCGAGCGTCAGCAGCTGGTGGAGACACACATGGCCCGAGTGGAGGCGCTGCTCAACGACCGCCGCCGCATGGCCCTCGAGAGCTACCTCACCGCCCTGCAGGCTGAGCCCCCCAGGGTACGACACACACACACACACTGACACACACTGACCCACACACTGACCCACACACTCACACACACCGACACAGAGTTATATATACAAGTATGTAGCCTAAGTGCATTAGGTATACTCATGTCTACACACCATTGCACACTCACAGGAGAACAGAAAAAGGGATTGCATACACATAAACATATGGTCAGCTTTGTCACTGCATAATGCATGGCTAACCTCTTAGGAGCACACATGCGCTCTTTTGCACTCACAGATTTCAGAATTGAATGCACCACATGAGTCTCAATACAGATTACACAGTAATGTTACTCAGATGACAGTTTGACTGCCACATTGCTGTCTGTCTGTATCTCAGAACCGTCTCCCTCCCCGGTGTAGTGTTTCATTTTCATAGCAAAATAATCAAATAACAGCACACCCACTCAGTTCAGCAGAGCAGAGGATTACACTCCACAGGGACTCACGCCGCACATGCACACCAACACACGCACACCAACACACGCACACCAACACACACACCAACACGTACCTTCATACACTGACTCAACCAAGGCCACCATTGTAGTGACCAGGCTACACTCTACCATGACAAACACAATCCTCACACATTCCATGGAGGCCATTGAGGGGTCAGACACCCTACTGCCTCCACAGAATACACACACACACTCGTTCAGTACTGATAAACAAGGCCATTCACTGTCCCTTGTGGCGACTAACACCATGGGGTGGAGTGCTGTTACAGGCGCCTAGACAAACACCATCTGTAATTGCATTAAATCACTGACAGTGCACACGCGCACACACACACACACCCATACAGCCCTGTGTGTGTGTGTGTGTGTGTGTGTAAACACAGCTGCCTACTGCTGATAAAGAGCGTCAATGGTTTGTTTTCTGTTCTCGGACAGACGCGTTGTGTTCTCCCTCTCGTTTCCCCCTGTCCTCATCAAACACGAGCACATTCACACACACACACACACACACACACGTGCGTAAACAGCACTCTTCCTCTACCATCGGCCCATTAACGTCCGCACCACACCACTCTCGGACTGTCACCACCACCGCATCACGCACCAGTGCGTCCCAGTGCCCTAGCTCTGGGAAAGCGAGGAGGATGAGGACTGCTACGGCACAAAGACAGACTAGATCTGTGATTTGCCGTTTCAATTCAGAATGAGACACAGATTGTCTTTGTTGGCATGGCGTGCAATGTTCACATACACTGCTGCCAAGGTAGGGAGTGTTTGTTTTTGTCTGATTTGTATGTAGCCTATATAATAATTATTTTGCCTCTCTCTTTCTCTCTCGCTCTCTCTTTACCTTCCTCTTTCTTTGTTTTTCTTTTATCTCGTTCCGTGTGTGTGTGTGTGTGTGTGTGTGTGTGTGTGTGTGTGTGTTTCTGTAGCCACGTCATGTTTTCAGTCTGCTGAAGAAGTATGTGCGCGCCGAGCAGAAGGATCGCCAGCACACGCTCAAACACTTTGAACACGTCCGCATGGTGGATCCAAAGAAGGCCGCTCAGATCCGCCCCCAGGTACACACACACGCAAACACGCACGCACGCACACACACACATATACACACACACACTTGCTGAACAGAAAAAGGAAAAAAAAAACGGAAAAGGAAACCTGAAAAACAACGGAATAGCCAATAAAGAAGTTCTCTGGAACATAAACACATTCAAATATTCTTTCATTACTGATTAATTTTATTCAATGCTTCTGCATCTTTAGAGTTAATAGAGGACAAATAGTTAATAAAAGGCCAATAAACCAAATAGCATGTCCCCAGCTTTAACCATTAACTTGTACACGTGTAGCTTAATAACTAGAGTGTAGGCAGCAAAGCTTAATGCCAGTGTAGCTTACAGGGAAGCTACACCAGGCGCGTAACTGCAGCGTTTGTGACGTCTAAAATCCATTTTAGAAGAATGGTCTATTTTTTTCGAACGTACACGCCGCTATCACGTCTGGTGTAGCTACTTCCATTGATTACAGTGGAAGCTAATTGTTGCAGCAGACGGAACGCGAACGCAACGCTTCAGTTACGCGCCTGGTGTAGCTTCCCACTAAGATAGTGTGCCCGGCAGTACTTTTGACCGCCCCCTCTTCTGACCTTTTGACCTTCTGACCCTAGGTGCTGACCCATCTGCGTGTGATTGAAGAGCGCATGAACCAGTCCCTGGGCCTGCTCTACAAAGTACCTGGCGTTGCTGACGAAATCAAGGACCAAGTTGGTGAGTGGCTCACATGTGTACACTCACACACCCGGACACACGCTCACCCACACTTATCTTAAGATTAAGTCGTCTCATATATTTTGTGATTTTGACCTCATGATGAATTGTCGGTTACAAGCCAAAACTTTGCCACAAAGCCTCCACACCCTGTCAGTGTGATTAGAACCTGAATGTACTGTCCTGCTTATGGTGTGTCAGCCAACCGTGCTCATGTGGTGACTCACACGTTGGAGTTCCATTGAGCCAGTTGCTAGTTGCCTGAAGGGGGCTGGTTTGGGGTTGGGCTCTCAAGCGGAGAAGTCACACCAAGGCCCACTTTTCAGAATTGTCTTGCCATTGTTGTTTGGAGCCACACAAAAATACACAAACACACACATACCAATACAAAAACATAGGCATGATACACACACATTACATTACATTACATTTGGCTGACGCATTTTTAACTAAAGCCACACCACACACACACACTCCCACCTACATTCCCTCCTGCCATGCTGATTTGTGCTCTATGCGTCATGCTAGGGCTTGTAGGGTGTGTGTGTGTGTGTGTGTGTGTGAGAGTGAGTGAGTGAGTGCGAGTGCGTCACAGTGCCATCTGTGTAACTGCCCTACAGTCTGCATCTCCCACCTCTCTGCCAGCCCTTAGCCAGGACCAAAAAATAAGTGCCCCCAAACGTTTTCCGGGTCGCCAGTGAGATGACATCACCCCTTTCTTTAGCTCCTCTTCTGTCCCCCCCCCTCTCTTTCTTCATCCTCGAGGGAGAAACGCTCTGTCTGTTTCAGTTCTCAGTCCTCTCGTTCCCTTGGGTCCATGTTGCCCTCTCGTTTAGACTGTTGTGCTGCCAGAGTGCTGGGAGGTTATGCTACGCACAGAGGGGACGCACTGTAACCAGAGGAACCGCAGACTGTCTTATCTGCTTTCTTGTAGTTTAGGCTTTCATTAGGTCTGAAGTCTTTATGTGCTGTGGATATAAATAAGCTCATTTCTGTGACTTTCAAGTTTATTTTTATTTAACTGTTTTATTTAACTGTTTTATTTACAGTTTAATGTTTCATTTTTGGTGTTGACTGTTCACGACATAATTGAAGCTCTTTTGTGTGTGTGTGTGTGTGTATGTGTGTGTGTGTCTGTCTCATCCCAAGGGGACATGAAAATGAGTGGGAAATGGGACAGAGTAGGTCCTCTTACCTTAGTAGGAAAACAGGGGGTTTGATTACTTCTTTCTTTCTCTTTTTTTCCCTTTCTTTCTCTCTCAGAGCTTCTCCAGAGGGAGCAGCAGGAGATGTCTGTGCAGCTGTCTTCGCTGCAGACGGACGTGCGTGTCAGTTACGGCAACGACGCCCTGATGCCCGACCTGCCCGAGAGTACGGCACCCCAGGAGACACTGCCCCCGGTGGAGGGAGGACTGCTGGACGGCCTGGGCTTCATCCACCCCGAGAGCTTCAACCAGGCCAACACGCTGAACGAGGGTACACACACACACACACACACACACACAAGCATAAATACAGGACTAAGTACAATAAACCCATGCAAGCATGAGTATTGTTCATTGTCTATATTCCTCAACTCGACTGATCTGTGTGTACTTTTCAGTTGAACCTGTCGACGTCCGTCCCATGCCAGACAGAGGACTTCCCACACGACCAGGTATGTGTTTTGTGTGTGTGTGTGTGTTCATTTTTGATCATTTGACTAGCAAATCAGGCGTAGTTCATTGGAGTTCATAATTGATGAGAGTGGTAGGGTCTTATGTAAATACTACCACTTATGTAAATACTACCAAGAGCATTTAAACGAGAATGTCCACAATAAATGCTTATTAGATTTGATCAGTCAAGTAAGACATCAGTAAGACATTGCCAGTGTCTGTCTTCTCTGTCTTTCACTCTACTTGCTTAGCCTAGCAAACTCTACTAGTTTAGCCTTTGGCATTTCTGATCCTCATTGGATATTAATTAAAATTCTTTTTAGATTTACATTAATTAATTTGGCAGACACTTTTATCCATGGCGTCTTACAGCAATGGAATAACCTCTCTCTCTTTCTCTCTCTCTCTCTCAGGCACAGGGCTGAAGCTGGGAGAGATTCCTGAGCTTAAGATGGAGGCTGAGGAGAGGCACAGTGCTGGATACGTCCACCACCAGAAACTGGTAAACAAATAAACGTCAACATCCATCACCTTTCACACCAAACAGCTTACTGATTTCAAGATCACTAAAATGTGTCTATAATGGCTGAAAACACAAACAAAGGAAATAAATGATGATAATAATAAAAAATATACATATTGTAGCAAGTAATACTACACTCGCGTTAGTAATTTACTATAGCGTTAGTAATTTACTAATGCTAGAGTGTAGTGTTACGTGTTAATGACAATATGGTGGGAGTTAGTAAATTATGTAGGTTATCCTCGATATCATGGTGCCAGCATGCTGCTGATTGGTAAACCTTCAAGGAGAGAAACAGCTGCTCACCCTCAGACATCTTTGGTGACTAGATGAGCGAGCGAGAGGAGGGAGGGAGAGGGAGACCGTGCTGTGCGTTGTCCTTGTTACTCTTTGACAAGGTCGCGTTGGCATGGCAACACAGGTCCAAGGAGATTGCAATGGTTCTGCTTTCCAGCGTTCTCATTATACCCCCAGCTCTCTCTTTCTTTCTTTCTTTTTTCTCTCTCTCTCTCTCTCTCTCTCTCTCTCTTTCTCCTTCTCCCCTCTATATCTCTATTTCTTTCTCTTACTTTTTTATTCTTTTCCTCCTCAGGTGTTCTTTGCTGAGGATGTTGGTCCTAACAAAGGTGCCATCATTGGTCTGATGGTGGGAGGGGTTGTCATAGCGACCATCATAGTCATCACCCTTGTGATGCTGAGGAAGAAGCAGTACACCTCCATCCATCATGGAGTCATTGAGGTGTGTGTGTGTGTGTGTGAGAGAACACTGTAATGAGTTAACATGTGATATTACTTATTTAGTTTAATGTTTTGTTTGAAGAAGTAAACACTAGTCGCCTCTGATTGTCTTATTGTGTGATATGTTTGTCACATAAATTAAAGGGGCATGACTTTGTGTGCCTGTGACTGGCCAACTTTCTTGACTTGGTGGTATTCATTTCATCATTTCCAGGTGGACGCTGCAGTCACTCCAGAGGAACGCCACCTGACCAAGATGCAACAGAACGGCTATGAGAACCCCACCTACAAGTTCTTTGAGCAGATGCAGAACTAAGGGGCTCTTGCAACCCTCTACAACCCCCATATCTCCAGTCCACCCACCCCCCCTCCTTCCCTCAAACCTTCTCCCCGTCCCTCCTTCCAACCCCCCCCCCCCCCCCCTCTAGTTCTGGACAGTGTAGGAAGGACCCATTCCCTTATTCAACGCAGCCTGCAGCATTTACCACTAACATAAGCATGATCCTTCATGATTGGTCAGTGACCATGTACGTCAAAATACCAGACCTGCCAGCTTTATTTGGATTGGGAAGAGCGGTTTTGGCCCTCTAGTCTCCCCCTCCCATTGGCTGGCCACATAGCTCAGCAGCCCCCCCCCCCCCCCCCCTTTTTGAGGCAGAGCGTGGAATGCAAATCTCCAATAGGTGTTCTAGAATCAGAACTGCTGGTGTTCCCCGTGCTGGTCTTCTATCAGACTTGGGGCAGATAGAACTGATCCTGGGTCTGTGGGTGGAGTGCACTGATGTTACCATCGGGGGTGAACACTCTCCCATCTCTACCAGCAGCCAGATCACACCTGAGGGTTGGTTACAGTGAGGCCAGCTCTCCTCTCTCATTCCCTCTCTGATACTCTCTCCATCCTTCTCTCTTTCTTTCTAACTCTCTCTCTCACTCAATCTCTCTCTCTCTCTTCCTCGTACTTTGACGACAGCAGTGCTGTGTTGCTAAGGTGAACTATAACCCTGAGACGTGGTGGATGATTGTATTGGATGTAATAATGTTGCGCTCACAAATGAGAGCTTTGCTTTAGGGTTATCCAGCAGTTTGGTTTCTTTTTCAGAAAAATAAGAAGAAAAAAAACTAAAAATGGTGGGGAAAAAAATGAAATGAAAAATACGTCAATTGTGGTTCTTTTTTTTATTACGTGTAATGTATTGACGTCATCAGGACAACTAGCTGTACTTATTTAGTGCATGGTGGAATAATAAAAAAAACAGACAAAACAAGATTTGAAACAGAAATAAAAAAATATATCTGCTGTTCGGAAAGGGTCCTTTCTCACGTAGAAACCGTGTCATTTTAGCAGAGTTGTATATCTTCTAGTATATTCTTGTGAACATGTGACTGAATGGAGATGGAGACATGAAAACAGAAATTAGAATTGGCTTTCTGCTTTGATATCATGTAAACATATATTTTTTTTAGGTCAGTGCTCATGCTGATTTTGATTTTGATTTTTTTTTTTTTGTCTTTTCTTTCCTTTTTCTTTTTTACTTCACTGTATTCCTCTTTCTTAACAGGGGAGGCTAGTTGAATCGGTTTGTGTACATTTGCGTATTTGTTTAAGTTTAATGTGTTTGCATCCTATGCATTTATTCAGAGATTAATTTAGTGGCTTTCTGAAGCGGCTGTATTTAATTGATTCCTACTCATTTCATGTGGTCACGTGTGTGTTTTTTAATGGTTACACAGGGCCCAAGGTTTGGGGTGGGGAGGGTTCCGGGTTGTTTGTTTGTTTGTATGTATGTATGTATGTTTATGCCTGGATGAATGGTTTGTGGGTGGGTGTGGGTGGGTGTGTGTGTGTGTGTGTGTGTCCGCTTGTGTGTGTGTGCGCGTGTGTGCGTGCATGTATGTTCTTTCCAGTCAGGTTAGCGTTTCTCATCCAATTCCATGTCAGTTGGTAGAATACTTCTTCTGTCCCTCCACTGATTCATCACTATTCCACAAAAGCACAGAAAGAAGCTCCCCTCTCTATCTCTTGCTGTCTCTTGGCTGCTGTAACACAATATCTTAACAGAAAAAAAAAAAACAGGTGCAGCGATGCACTTGGTGCATGTCTTAGAGGAGGACCGACTCTGCAGGATAGAGGGAAGGGAAAGAGGGGGAGAGGCAGGCGAGAGAGCCTGGCGCTCGTCAACAGCGACACCTCTCCTTCCTCTGCATGTCTTGCACTCCTTCCTCTGTTTTGCTGTCTTGCATTCACCCCCCACAGTCTCTTCTATTTCAAGCCACCCCCCCCCCCAAACTCCCCCCGCCCATCTAGCTTCCCTTCACCAACTGCAGAATGTGCTGTTGCTTACGTCTTAACTGCTGCTGCAGACACGCAGCCAAAACAAACAGACAAAAAAAGCAAACAAAACAAAAAAAAACAGACCACAATGAAAGTCATACTCTGGTGTGTAGACACAACAAATGAATGTGTTTTTATAGGGGTTTTTTTCTCTCCTCGGAGATGCCGTTCAACTTTGCATTCTTCAGCCAAGCTTCCCCACCCCCATCCCACTCAAACCTATAGGAGCCTTGCCCATCCAAATCTCTTGGACACCCACGCCACCCCCTAGAAAACTACACTCCTTAGTCACCTTGTTCTGTTGAGAGAACGCCACTCCCCGTCGAGGACATTAGCAGGAAGCCATCCTGGTGTAGGTTGGTAGGTAGGGCCCTGTGATATCTCTGCAGACTCTCGGAGGCCAAATTGAATGGGAGTGATAACTGCTCTTAATGGTGTCAGGGGGAACTGGGGATGGTGGAGACTGTCCTCTCTCTCTCTCTCTCACTCTCCTCCATTCGGGTTGTTCTGTAGCTAGACACTGGAGAGATGCTGCAGGTTGGCAGTAGAGTGTGTGAGCGAGTGTGTGTGTGTGTCTGTGTGGTTGGTTTGCTGTGTTCCTGAAAGAGGCCTCCTGTGCAGCGGGTTGATGTGGAAGGCAGCGGATTTAAAAAAAGCAGGTGTTTCTCTCTTCTTTATTTCTTTCTCTCTGTGACTCTCTCTGTGTATGTGTAAGAAACAATACATTTGCTTTGACTGGGGGAAAAAAGCTTTCTACACTGTATTCCATAAATAAAGTTTTGAATGTACATACAGAAATTCCCTCCCATGGTGTGTGAGAATTCATTTCTATGTTATAACTCTGCTCATCATGTACAAATATTGGGAGGCATAATAAAGGTTTTTGGGCTGCACCAGTAATGTATAAAATTGGATCCCTTGTGCCCCCTATTGTAGAAGAAGGGAAGGACATGGTGCAGTAAGATAAATCACCAGACACACCCAAGCTATACTTGCAGCAAGATAATGGCCTAGATCATCGTGTACTGTAATCTAACAATCCACTGCTGCACAAGGAGTATTAATCAAACCTTTCTTGTTTCACATTACTTTGTTATGTAAGGAAATTTAATTCACATTGTACAATTACAACTGTTTAACTACAAATTACAGTATGGAACGACAGACAAATAAAGAGTTTTACAGATAATGTAAAGTGCATTAAAACAGTAGAATAGTTTGAAAGAAAGTGGTACATGATATATAAACAGACCTGGGGTCAATAACATGATTTAATATAAAATTAAGGGTTTTGTTTTGTGGAGGTATCCACATAGGACTGAAGGAAGTCAAAGGCACTGCTGGGGTCTTCAGAGGTAGAAGCTGTCTTGGTTGACTGAGGCCATTCTGGGGTCCAGCTCTGGTGCCAAGTCCCCTTGTTCCTCAGGAATCTGTGATTAGAAAACCAAAAAAAGAGGTCCAATGGCAGGACTAAACCATGCTAAAACGTTACTAAAACATTATTAAAAAACGTTGCTAAAACGTTACTAAATGGGTCAAGAGTTGGATGCAGGGTATAGTGATATAGCTCTATATGTTATAACACTGTAATACAAGAATAATAATACTTAAATCATGAAAGAGTAATTAAATCATTTTGTGTAGACACAGATCAGCAAAAGGGATTCAAATGGACAACAAAATTTTGGCAAAGAATGCCTCCCGAATGTTCAGGCCACAATTGAAACCAATATGACATGCTCGAGTGCAACCTAACTGAAGCCTACTTTTGGTCAGCAAATTCCTCCAGCTGTCTCTAACTGTGGACAAGAAACACAAACCGTAGCGTGAAAACTCATAAGTCAACTTGCCAGATGTACTTCATACATGTTTATACCCTCAATGTAGGTCACTTCAAAGACAGTGTGTTCAACGTCAGCACGCAAAAATTGTGCATTTAAATATCAAACATACAAAGAGAATACACTCACCTCTTTTGTGGGAGGGTTTCTGGTTATGAGGGTAGAGAGGCAGGGACACAAACTGTGTTCCCCTCAGCTGAGCCACCCAGTCCATGAAGTCCATAAGCCTGCATGCGGAGAAGACAATGAGATCCAGAATCCATCTTCACATGGATTATGTTATACAACCACATGTTCTGAGGTTTAATATTAAAAATCTCTATCAAATATGGGCATTATATAAACACCGACCAATATGAGTGCAGAGGAACTATATGACCTAAGTGATGAAGAAAACACCATGGCGAGAATGAAAAAGAAGACCTCTGCCTTCATGTCCATCAGTTCACATTATAGAGATGAGGCCTTAATCTGTGACTATGTAATGATTAGCATATTAATTAAAACACATAAAACACAATTAAAACCATATTGTGTGTTATGGTTTCACATGGTTGACCAAAATTCATACCAATCTTTTGTGGGCTGTTGCTTCAAGTGATGCAATCTGAAAATATAAACCAGTGAATTTATGAACAACAGAAAAATATACAACCTATATGGGTCTAACCAATCTGTTTGCATTTAAACCCTCAGCACTCCCAGCTCTTGGCTGGACTATGAGTGGATCAGAATCTTAAGATATATAGTGAGGGAACTTACCCAGAGTTTGCTTGACTCTTTTTTTATCTTCCAGCTTTCTCCAGTTTTTGGATCTTGTGGTCAAGGGCTGTCAGTTTGTCCTCTGCAATCGGAAACTTCATTCCAACTTTCAGGAGTTTGGACTCCCTTTGACGCCTCTCAGCCTCTAACTGTATTGTAGCATAATAATACAAGAAATACACCATTACTCTTTCACTTTTTTACAAGGTTTGGTTCAATAACAGCACTGATATTTTAAAGCCACGCTACAGTCTGCTGAGAGCTGAAAGATTGCAACATGTAACTATTAAAACTTATAAATTGAACCTGGACCTTCTCTGAAACATTCTTTTTCTGGCAGAGCTCCATTTCTGACTGCACCTACAATGGATATCAAAAGTCTGAATAGTGCAAATATACTATGCATGTTATATTTGCTATTATGTCCATTGCTTTTCTTCAAAATGTATATTTATCAAAACCCTTTCAACCTGGGCCTTTAGGTTGCCATGCTGGTAGGACTCGATATCTGTCTGCAGTTTGTGAACTCTCTTTCTAGCTAAGATCTAAAGCATGAAATAAAAGCAAATAAAACCGTTGCATGACAAATATTAACATTTTTACACAGTATCATGTCAAATTTATTTAGTTGCATTTCACAACAAAAGCCGATGTATTGGCATATATGTCTGTGCTTCTATCTATCTATTTAGACCATTAACACTGAAAATTAACTAAATTAGATAGTATGCAACCTTTGGTCACTTTTTTCTCTGCCTCTTTTTTGTGTCTATTTGTTTTTGTTTTGTTTTGCTTACTTTTAAACCATTGTTGTGTGTTTGCCTTGTTAAAACATAAAACATGAATCAATAAAAAATAACTAAAACAAAATTAACCATAGAGGTCCAAAGAGGCTTGAGCATCCCTGTCTGAAGCAGACAGGGTGATGATAAGGAAAAGGAGAGGGATATAATAAGTCAAACAAGTGTAAAAAGAGTGTCACTATAATTCTGATCAAACAAACCATTGAGAAGACAGCAGTATGAATGATCTCATGAATGAAGTTGGGACCTTTCCTTGGACTTTAGATGCCTGCCAATCACAGCAGATGGGCAATGATTGAGTCCGTCATATGTAAACAAATGTGAAACAACAAAATGACGAAATAAACATACCATTTCGTTCAGTCCAGTACTGTTTTGTTTTCCTTCTAATAAGTCCCCTTCAAGAAGTTAGATTTTTTTCTTTCATGTAGATGTTTTCTCTCTGCAATATAATAAAGCCTGGAATGCATTTTTTTACAGTGTATTCAGGGAACAGGCAGCTGGTGGATGGTGAGGTGATGTTTGCTGAAAATGGCCAAAATAAATGAATATATTTAAAAAACACTCCTCGCCTTAAGTTCCTCATTTTCCTTCTCTGGGCAGCGCTGAGACTTCATACAGTCATGAAGATGGTCTTGGAGTGTTTTGTTCTGTTTTGTTTTGATCAAATTTGGTTATGAGATGGGGTAAATTAATAATAGAATGACTGTCTATGTAACAGCTCCATGTAAACTATGTAACCACATATGACACTCAATGTGACTAGTTTGTTTTGAGTAACATTAGAGACACATCAAATTTGAGTGATACTTATTGCTGCACTATGTCCTTTAGATAAAAAAAAATATCAGCTAAATGACTAAATGTAGGCTAAATGTAAATATAAACTCCCTTTATTTCAATGAATTGGCATCTGAGATGACAAAGGCTGCAACCATCCTCAGCAGACATACCATATTCTCCCAAGTTCTGATAAACTATACCTCAAGCTCAGCTCTGCTATCTTTGTCTCATATCTCTCCTCAAAGAGCTGAATCACTCTATCATCCAGTTTTATCTGGGGAGCAGACGATGGGGTTTTAAGATACAATCATTAAGTAAACTAAACTAACAATATAAAATAAACTATTCAAATGAGAGTATAGACAGATATAAAACATACCATGACGTTCTTTCTGTATTCCCTGTGGAAAAAAGAAGACACATACTAGCTTGAAACACAATGTGGTAACATTAATTAGGCCTACTGAATTACATAATAATAATAATAATAATAATAATAATAATAATAATAATAATAATAATATCATATAATACAAAAATGTATGTCTACTGGTTCAACATGGCTTATGTAGTGGATCAAAACCCTACACAAAACTTACCATCATTGCTATTTTCAACAGGAATACCAGAGGCACCATGACTGCTTTAAAACACAGCTGTAAAAACAGAAAGGTCAATATGAAAGCCAGGCAGACAGAGGGACTTGGTTTATTTGCCACTACTGTTTTTTTTTTTTTTTTTTAACTCTGACAGATCACAACGTGACTAGGCCCTACAGTAGCCTAACGTTAACAGGGCAACAATATATTTTTTGGCTTTTGTATTCAATATCAATAATTAAATTAAATTAAATTAAATTGTGGTCAGCCGTGGTTAGCGCTTCGGACTTGTAACCGGAGGGTTGCCGCCGGTTCGAACCCCGACCAGTAGGCACAGCTGAAGTGCCCTTGAGCAAGGCACCTACCTAACCCCTCACTGCTCCCCGAGCGCCGCTGTTGTTGCAGGCAGCTCACTGCGCCGGGATTAGCACCTCACTGTGTGTTTCACTAATTCACGGATTGGGATAAATGCACAGATGTTAGGCGATGTATAGATCTAAGTATCCTGACACTGAATCAACTTAGCTACCCCAACAACAATGACCAGTAGCCAATGCTAGTCCAATGAGCATGATCGTTTGAGACAGAAAAAGATAACTTATAGCTACTCTGAGGGAAAGTCATATGCCAAAATACAATGGTTCCCATGATGATCTCATCGGTGTTAGATGAAATTCCCTCCAAGTGTGAAGTAGACCTACAGCAGGTGGCGCAAAAGTTCACCGTCTGAAAAAATGCAAGCAGTTGACCGTCTCGATTTGTGTCAGCCTACATTAACATTGCATTAGGTAATCACATAAAAATAGGCTTTTTAGGAACATCAATTGTAGGGTAAATAAAATAATAAATAAAAGACGTATGTTCACACACATACACACGTGTTCATTATTGATCGTTGATATTGCATTGACATTATTGTTATTATTGCCATTATTATTGTCTAACTTTTAAAAACTGTTTAAGCTAGGCTACTGTTCATGTTTAACTATTGTATTGTTTTATTTTTCAATTCGCTTAAGTGCCTGCTAAAATCCATAACCATATAACATAGCCTAACCATAGCCTAAATAACCGCCGACTAAAAAAAGACGAAGGATATAATAATAATAATAATAATAATAATAATAATAATAATAATGTATTAATTGAAAGGGTGAGAGGTGTTCCTCAGGACCAGGATGGCTGGAGCTTGTCCATCATCATCCTCTCTCCCCTATAAGGTGTCCGAGAGCACCCTAGCACAGATCCACCACATAAAAGGTGGGTTGATGCCAGGTAGGCATCATAATCATCATATTCATCATCACCTGAATGGAACTAGGCTTCCACTTATCCCTTGGCTAGCTTCAGTTTATAGTGCTGAAATGTGAAATGTTTTTTTTTTCTTTCACTAGCCTATCGTTTCTTTCCATAGCCTAATTTCCCTACTCTTTCATTGATTTCCCCGATTTTTATTTTTGCTTATTGGTAGCGTAGTAGGTAGCAGGACATTTGGACGCTAAAAAAAAAAAAAAAAAAATTAAATCCAGTCCAACCTCGTGAATAACCTAGCCTACTGTGAAAAAGCCTACCTCAGGCACCTAAAAGCTGTTTGCCAACCGCCAAAGAAAAAAAGAAGTCTAGTCCTACTCCAGCTCGGTTGGGGACAGTAAAGGGAAGAACTGACAGCTAGTAAGAAGAAGGAAGGAAAACACAGGAAATAGTGTGACGTATTTCCTGTACGAGTGCATGGCGGAGTCTGAGTGGATGCAAAGAAGCTGAAAGTGATCAAAATAACTAGTTAATGAAAAAACTTGGAAGGTGATGCCACATTAATACGTCGTGTTAGCACCAAACTGAGATTTCGTTAAGTCTGGGTTGTTTATTTTATGTCGGATATGGCCATGGCTCAAGGATTTAGAAGCAGCAAGCAAGATTTCGCTTTCGGACCGTGGAAGATCACTGCAGCGAAAACACACATAATGAAATCAAAAGACATTGAACGTTTAGCTGAGGAGATGCATATGCCTGCTCTTCCAGAGATGCTATTCGGGGATAATGTGTTACGCATTCAGCATTCGGACGGGTTTGGCATAGAGTTCAACGCAATCGATGCCCTCAAGCGCGTAAATAATCTGCAGGACTCCGTGAAAGTTGCCTGTGCTCAGGAGTGGCAGGAAAGCAGAGCGGATTCCGAACACTCCAAGGAAGTGGTGAAACGCTATGACTGGACATACACCACCGATTATAGAGGTACGCTGTTAGGAGAAGATATGAGGATAACGCCAACAACCGAGCGCATAGACTTGGAGAGGCTGAAGGCGCGGGAACAGATCGTTTTCTTCGAGGACGTGCTGCTGTTCGAGGACGAGCTACACGACCACGGTGTGTCAATGATCAGCGCAAAGATACGAGTGATGCCTACAAGCTTTTTCCTGTTGCTACGGTTCTTCTTGCGCGTTGACGGTGTGCTCATTCGCATTCATGACACCAGACTTTATCACGAAGCCGGGAAGAACTTCATGTTAAGGGAGTTTAGTGCTCGAGAGAGCAAAATCTCAGAACTGAAGCATGTTCCACCAGCCCTGTACACAGACCCCAACGAGGTTGCCCAGTATCTGCCTCTACGCTTGACCGAGTGTGAGAAACTGGACTTTCCGTTGAAAGAATGAGTCTGATTGACTGCTATGTAAACCAGTTCTGAGGGGAGTGATTTGTAATGTGCAGTGTCTTCAGATGTATTGAACAGACGGGCATGGGCCTACAACACAGCACTCTAAACTTGTGACACTTATTCCTCTTCATTTGAATTTAAATGTCGGTGCGTTTGAATAATAAATTGACCATGTTGTATGTAACACTTTCTTTGCTGGCCTGCTATGATGGTAAACTATGTAACCTAGGAATACACTTGTTTCCGAACCCAAGTGGGGTTCTGTCCTTTTAATGGCATTTGGTTAATTGCATATTTGCACAGAATATCCAGTGCATGAAAACAACTAACAAAGACATGCTAGAGCATGCAGAAATATTTGGTTTTTACTGTACTTCAGGACTGAGTTTAAATGTGATTGTTTTATTAGGGATTTTTGTAAATATGACTTCTGGAGGAAATCTCTCCTTTCAGATTCTACTGCCCAATAGCTCTGATTTTGAATAATTAAGACACCATACTCTGATTAAAAAAGGCTTTATTATGCAACACAGTTATACTTGAGAGATGTTTGTGGTCGTTTTTGCACAAGGTACAAAGCTCTCAAAAACATCATCACAAGGCAGACAAGGGCTGTGGTGGTCTTAGCTTCCCTGTGTGGTGCGTAATGATACAGTAATGTACTGATTTGTGATTGTCATTGCAGAATCATATGAAGGAACAGGCAAGACAATTGGTCAGAAATAAAGGCAGTATAATTAACAACACCATATTGCATTTTTACAGCGTTCTAGGCCCCCAAAAGCGCTTTACAGTGACAGGAAGGAGCCTCACTACAGCTAAATCAATAACAATGTTTAGCACCCACCTGCACTCTTTATAATTAGGGAGTTCAAAACAAGACAAAAACAAAACCTCTCATACTTTTCGATTAAGCATACACTTACAATGAGAGTAAACAAGACAATCAAGGGGCAGTTAACAATCAGGAAACCTGCACTATGGTCTATGGCAATGCAGTGTAACAACTCATGCAGACAGTACAATAAAAAGTATGTGAGTAGACAAAGCAGATACAATACAATTAGTAAACAAATATAATTAAATAAGTAAAACAGATGCACTGTTATGCACAGTTTAGTACATGTAAAATGTTGTACCTTACATTCTCAGTCTTGGTGTGTGTGTTACTGGGAGCTGTGAAGGAAAAAAGGACCTGTGGTGTCTCATTCCAGATGAAGCAGTCTGTCAATGAAGGAACTGTCCACTGCTGTGAGCGTTCTGCATGGGGTGAGTGGTATTCATCAGGGATAGTCTAGTCATCATTCTTCCACTACTTTCTCTGGGTCGAGGCAGTATCTCGGGACAGAACTGGCTTTCTTAACCAGCTTTGCATCTCTTCCTGTCAGCAGTTGAGATACTGCTGCAGCAGACCATTCCATAGATGACTAATGCCACCACATAGATCAAAAAAGTAATCAGGATTGCCCCCTGCACTTCATAAGACACGAGTTTGCTATGTCCTTTCATGTAAAGAGCATTTTACATTTTCAGTCCAGTCCTGTTTATCCCATGCCCATGGACTTTACATAGACTGCTATTTGGAGGCTACCCCCTGCCTAATAATCTGCCCCAGAATGCTATTCGGGACCAAAAAAACAAGACTGCAGGTCTGGAAAGTTGCCAAGCTTCACGTACCATCACAGGGAAAGCTTGCACAGATGAGGGGATAGAAGCCACTGCAGGTGATGCTCACTGGCCAAGTGGCCCACCGTCCATTCTAGCTGGTAAGCATACAGAACCCATACAGCATTGGACAGGATCTGCTGGTAAGGTAAGGGGCTAAAGTCAAGTCAATCAAGTCAAGTCAAGTTTATTTATATAGCGTATTTCATACATAGAGGCCATTTAATGTGCTTTACATAAACAAAACTAAACAATAATAACAAATAAAAGCATAGAAGGGCAATATAGTCAAACAATAGTTCAAAAGGTAAAGATCATAATAAAAAGAAAACATAAAACACAAGGTAAAATCATTTAAAAATAAAGAATAATTAGTAAGCAAAAACAAAGGCTAAAGTAGTAAAAAAAGTAATAAAAGTAATAAGACAAGGCAGAATAATTATGAAGGCAGATTCAGAATTTGTAACTTGGCGCAGTTAGCAGAAAGCATCTGAGAACAGTTTGGTCTTAAAGGAACCATATGTAAGATTGTGGCCAAAACCGGTATTGCAATCACTTTCAAATTAATGAAGAGCGGTGTATCCCCTCCCCCTCCCCCCTGACTCAAGGTTGCCAACCCAGGATGCCGAAACACTACTGACTTTGTGATTAGCAGTTGGAGGGTGGTGCATCAGGCCAAAACACGACATGACATGACATGACAAAACACAACATCAACATCAGTTGAGGGCTGCAACTTCACTTTTTAAATGACAATATCCTGACGGGACTACTGTTGTCAGTGATATAAGTATTTGAAATGAACATGGTTTCTTAATGTCTAGTGACATATCAGGGCTATTTTATGATGAATTGAAATACATTTCTTACATACGGTTCCTTTACGTCTAGATTTAAAACTGGCTACAGTTGGGGCCTAAATTCTTTGACTTACTGGAAGCCAGTGCAGGGACTTAAGAATTGGAGTAATGTGGTCAGTTTTTTAGTTTGTGTTAGAATCCTAGCTGCTGCATTTTGTATCACCTGAAGCTGTTTAATAGTTTTTTAGGAAGGCCTGTGAACAGTCCATTGCAGTAATCAACCCTGCTGGAGATAAATGCATGAATGAGTTTTTCTAAGCCTTCTGAGTTTGGCAATATTTTTGAGGTGGAAAAAAAACTGATTTAATTATCGCTGTTGAAATGTAGATCACTGTCAAGTCAAGTCAAGTCAAGTCAAGTCGGCTTTTATTGTCAATTTCTTTACATGCACTGGTCATACAAAGAATTGAAATTTCGTTTCTTACTTTCCCATGCAGACATAGACATACTTTAAATACAGACATAGACATACTTTAGACATAGCCATAGACAATAAAAAACAAAAATATACAGACATACCACATACAGACATTAAAGTGTGAGACTGAAATATAGAACATATATTAGAATATAGAAATATAGAATATATAAAAAAAAATAGAGGTAGTTATGTTGTACATTTACATAGCAGCATTGTGGCAGAGTGGCAGAGTGATAAATAACATTGATAGCATTTACATGAAGTTTAAACTTGTGCTTGTGTGTACTGTATATTTACATTGATATGCAGTCATTTCAAGTATATCCGGCTTGATATGAAGCAGCAACATGTTAGGCTGCGCAGTCACAGTGCAGTTCCACAGGGCGGTCCTGGGGAGGTGTTGGGGGGGGGGGGGGGGTTAGGGTAGACAGGATCCTAGGTTCCTAGGTTCCTGGCTGGCTGGTGGGTGGGGGGGCTGTCAGTGATGGGAGAGTGGGTAGAGTGTTCAGCATCCTGATTGCTTGGTGGATAAAGCTACTTGCAAGTCTGGTGGTGTGGGAGCGGAGGCTCCTGTACCTCTTTCCAGAGGGCAGAAGGCTGAACAGTTCGTGTGCAGGGTGGGTTGTGTCCTTGACAATCATTAGTGCTTTGCGGGTGAGGCGGGTGGTGTAAATGTCCTGCAGGGAGGGGAGTGGTGCTCCAATGATCCTCTTAGCTGTGTTAAGAATGCGCTGGAGGGTCTTCCTGTTCTGATCTGTGCAGCTTCCGCCCCACACTGTGTTGTCTCTGGACACGATGCTCTTGATGGTCCCTCTGTAGAATGCTGTCATGACGGGAGGCGTGGCACTTGCCTTCTTCAATTTGCGCAAGAAGTAGAGGCGCTGCTGGGCTTTTTTCGCCAGTGATGCTGTGTTGGTGGTCCAGGAGAGGTCGTCGCTGATGTGCACCCCCAGGAATTTTGTGCTGCTCACTCTCTCCACAGCATCTCCGTCGATGGACAGTGGTGGCAGTTGTTTGTGGCCTCTCTGAAAGTTGACAACAATCTCCTTGGTCTTGCTGACATTCAGCAGGAGGTTGTTGTCTTTGCACCATTTGGCCAGCAGGTCTACTTCTTCTCTGTAGTGAGCCTCATCGCCCTTAGTGATGAGGCCCACCAGTGTTGTGTCGTCTGCAAACTTCACCAGATGGTTGGAGCTGTGAGTGGTTGTACAGTCATGTGTTAACAGTGTGAAGAGCAGGGGGCTGAGCACACACCCTTGCGGGGCCCCCGTGCTCAGGGTCAGAGTGCTTGAGGTGTTGTTCCCGACACATACTGCTTGTGGTCTCTGCAACAGGAAGTCCAGCAGCCAGTTGCAGAGGGAGGTGCTGAATCCTAGCTTGTCCAGTTTGCTGATGAGTTGTTGTGGTATTATGGTATTGAATGCTGAACTGAAGTCTGTGAACAGCATTCTCACATATGAGTCTTTATTGTCCAAGTGGGTGAGGGCTGGATGGAGGGCAGAGCAGATTGCATCCTCCGTGGATCGTTTGGCTTGGTATGCAAACTGGAAGGGGTCCAGGGTGGCTTTGATGTGTGACATGACTAGCCGTTCGAAGCACTTCATGATTATGGGCGTGAGTGCTACAGGACGGTAGACATTGAAGCATGATGGTGATGATTTCTTTGGCACGGGTATGATGGTGGCAGCTTTGAAAAGTGATGGGATGACTGCTTGCTCCAGAGAGGTGTTGAAAATGTCTGTAAAAACATCCTTCAGCTCTCACCTCCTTCAGAACTGGTTTGGTGACTTTTGCTCTTTGTCTGTATCGGGGCAGCAGCAGGATGCTAATGTGGTCTGACTGTCCGATGTGGGGGAGGGGTTTGGCTTTGTAGACTTCTTTCTGTGGGGTGTAAACAAGGTCCAGGGTGTTTTGTCCTCTTGTTGGGAAGTTTACGTGTTGGTGAAATTTTGGTAGTACAGTTTTGAGATTGTTCTAGCCGTTCTAGTCAGTAAAAATTTAGACTGTAAAATGAAGGGGAGAGAAGAAAACGTGCTGCCTGGATCATTGATTGGAACATTTACTTTTAAAAAATGGCCTGATGGTGTTGATAAAAATAAAGTGTTGAAAATAAAGTCCTCTGCATTGTCTGCAGCAAGGAAGTTCGCCGGAGTTCATCAATTCTATAGTCGCACATCAATGCAAAGAAATAAGTGTTGACATTGAGGGGAGTGTTCATTTATTTTCATTGTGTCCCCTATATCTGTGGCCTGAAATGCCTTGTATGTGAAAAAAAAACTTCCCGAAGCACTGTTGAATTTATTTCCTCAGTATATTAGGTCATATCATAGATTATTATGGCCATTATTTGAACAGTGAAAATAATAATAAAAGAGTTTTTGAACTTTAATGTCACTAATGCTGATTATTCAACAGTAGTCCTTATCCTGAACTATCTGTCAAAAATAAGCCCCGCCCCCTGAAACGTCATAAATCACGTGTTAGCCACGCCTCTTTTTTAATGCAAATTAGCCATGTGGTTTTCGCCACGTGTTGTTTGTTATTGTTATTGTTTTGTGAGTCATGTGGCAGTCATGTGACTGGTGTCATACCCCTGGGCGGCCATATTGGATGTAAAGTCATGTGACAGTCATGTGTCTGGTGTCAAACAATGCCACGCCCCCCTTGGCATCCATATTGGATGTAGTGTCATGTGACAGTCATGTGACTGATGTCAAACCCCTGGGCGGCCATATTGGCCCCCAAACCCCCATGTGTGTTTTGTGGATAATGGGTGGATCAGATAAACTTTGTAATAGTTGTATTATGTTTTGTGGTAAATGGGTATAAATACAAAAAAAAAAAAAAAAAAAAGAAAATGGTGTTGCCAGAACCCGGATTCGAACCAGGGGCCTCTAGATCTTCAATCTAACGCTCTCCCAACTGAGCTATTTCGGCTGACGGGCTTCAATGGTATGCAATGTAATATAACCCTTATAAGCGAATTCATGGTGGTCGTAGGTGACCGGGATGTATGTCTATGACCCCCCCCCCCCCCCCCCCCCCTCTACTTTGTAGGGGTGGTGTTTTGTCCGGGCTTGTCACTGAGTGTAATGTTTGTGAACCCTTTCATGCGGGGGGTCGGCCTACTACCTACGTACACTAGTGTTGATAACATTGTAAATGAGCTGTTTATGAGTAGTGACGTCTGTATGCAGACAGCTGGCTATCTATAAACCCTTTTGTAGTGGGTGTGTTTTGCCCCGGCCTGTCTCTAGGATTGAGATTATAAAAGCTGTGTGCGATGTATAGCTATCATTGCTAGCAGTGGTTTTGAACAGAACTTACCATGGCAGACATGATTGAATCGGGAAAATCAAAGAGACGGATTACGCTCACGCCTGTTAGCGCCAAGCTATCGAATCCTGAAATGACTTATGCACCGCAGAGGAGGAGACCTGAAACTTTTGTTAATTTTCTGAGTAAACCTAATGATGGCGTGGAATACCAATGGTTGCTGAATGATGGTCGCATAGGAGGCTATGTTTTTGACAAGGAAGATCGCAGTGTGAAGCTATACGCTTTGGCATCTCCGGATTTGGTGTTTTCAGACGATATGTCACACATTTCATTTCGTGATGCCGATTGGGTGATGTTTAGGGACTCTTGGATGGATATTGTACAGCCTACTATGGACAGTCGGTACACAACAACCTGGAATAGTCCAGCCTATGTCAAGTCTTACCATGTGTGTGCTGACTGCCAGCAGGATCTCATTCGCCTGTCTAGCGGCGCATTCAGAAGACCCTCATACTATAATGAAGAAGAATTGCGTGAATGCGTACACCTAAAGTGGAGTATCTTTGGAGAGACCGACATGTTCTAAGTGATGTTTTCAGAAAGGTTGATAGATTGTTCAAATGGAGTGCAGGTTTGGATAGATACCAGGACGTCAAGGCGTGTCTTTTCCAGACGAACCAAGATGATCTGGAACTGGCCAACCAATGTAAAGAAGCAGCTCCGGAATCAGCGCCCCCTCGTTCATGAAGCTTAAAAAGAGGTGTTCATACAAAGGGTTCCTTTACTCTCAGAGCTGTTGTGAACATCATACAATGTCTCTATATGTGGATGAAGTTGAAATGGCGGAAGCGTATGTAGGGCCTGATGGTGCGGATCAAAGTTCAAGAAGTATGTTTTTTCAAGAGGACACAGTAATTGAACAAGAAATGATACATTATGGCATGGATTACTTGTGCGAGAGATTTGCGATGCTAACTTTGGCGGATGATAAAGAGGATGTTAGAAAATGTGATCTTGAGGTTGATGACACACCTGTGGGTGTAACTCCTACCGGTAACAAAAACGGCTCTGAAGATAAAGGAGAAGTCCCACATGATTGGGTAGTGGAGAAGGCTCAGCCCTCCAGACTACACCCATTGAATGGTTAGTGTCTGTATACGATCACACCAACCCGGATCATCGAGACGTTCAGAACTGTCGTGATGCCTGCAACAGATGTTAAGATGACTGATACGTGTGTATACCTTCAAAATACCTGTGGTGGGGTGGAAATGATGGATTGTTCAGAAGACTTAGAGATTGGTGTGTCATTAAACCCTGTATCATCAGCAGATGGAACCGGGACTTCTAAAGCTACTGGTGAAGACCTTGTTGGTTGTTTGGCAGAGCTACCTCTTGGACTTATCAAGGCCTGTGTGTGTATGACGCTACAACACCTCATCACCCAGAAGTTACAGGAGGACTGTTTTGGATGTCAAGTAAACCACCCCAGCCAGATTCAACATTCCTGCCTCTTTGAACCTGATGCGTACTATTTTCAAACAAATGTTGCGGATATAAAACGACGGCTATACAAAAGACCACTGCTACAAAGCGTGAATCATCTACTGGGACATTACGGCTATCAGACCCATCCTCAAAAAATTTGGGGGTCAGTAGAAGCCATCGTCTACGAATTAACAGGAGAGCCATACATCTGTGGGTATTTACACACTTTCAAGGAAAATCACATACAGGATTGTGATACAAACATTATTCTTGAAACTCTGACGTATTGGGACATTTAGCGGTAATGGGGAATTGGTGCTGTGGTTCAGGCCCACCAAAAGAGCGTGTGAAATATGAGCTAACAGCCTTACTGTGTAATGTCATAGCAGACGTATCTACATGTTATGCTACTGATATTGCTGTACCATACCATCATTTTAAAGCCTTAAAAAATCAAATGATGCTTGCTAGATCATTGTCTGAAGAATGGTCCGATCTGCTGAATATGGGATCCTCCATTAACAAGGCGTATCATGTAACAGTGCATGAAATTTTAGAGAACATGTGTATGATTCAGCAGGGGTTTTTCAAGATCGGGCATATCATAGCTCTCTGTACATATGTAACTGATGTATGTGTCATCAAACAAAGCAAAAATGAGTCTGTGGATGTCTATGCGGTTGTGAATAGCCTAGTGGAATTTCTGGTTGCTAAGGACTTTGATGTGTGTGTTAAATTTGTAAACTACCTTGATTCTCTACCCATGTTGGATATGTAAGTCTGCTTGTGAAATAAAAGATTGTGAACGCACATCATGGTCTGTCATTAGTTGTATGGCAGGAGTCATGGAGGAGGTTCTAAATACAATCTACTACACACCTTCAAGCGAGGGTTCATATGGGGGTATAACTAGATTAAAAGAAGCGGCCTTTAAAAAAACAGGGGTACATCTGTCCGATAAGGACGTTGCTGAATGGTTATCAGGGGAGGATGCCTATACGCTTCATAAACCTGTGCGTGTCAACTACAAAAGGAATAGGGTGATTGTGTATGGTATCAACAGACAATTTCAAGCGGATCTGGTTGACATGTCCATATACTCCAGGGAGAATGACCATGCTAAATATATGTTGACGTGTATAGATGTCTTTAGCAAATACGCCTGGGTGCGTATTTTAAAAAACAAAACAGGGATGGCGGTTGCCGCTGCTTTTGAATCAATCATAGAAGAGGGTCGTATACCCCAAAAGTTGCAAACTGACCGTGGGAAAGAATTTTTTAATCAGCATTTCCAGAGGATTGTGAATAAAAACAACATTCATCATTTCGCCACCGGGAGTGAATTAAAAGCTAGCGTCGTGGAGCGATTCAACAGAACTATTAAATCAAGAATGTGGCGTTATCTAACAGCCGCCAACTCTAAACGCTACTGTGACATCTTACCTGATATGGTATCATCTTATAATAACAGCCATCATCGCAGTATCAAAATGAGACCTGTGGATGTGACAAAAGAAAATGAAAATGTGGTCTTTAAAAACCTGTATGGTGTAAAGACGGGAGCTGCCAAAAAATCTATGTTCAAATACAAAATAGGAGAGCTTGTTAGAGTATCTAAGGTCAGAGGCGCATTCACAAAGGGGTATGAGGAAAACTACACACGTGAGTTTTTCACCATAGCAGAATGTGTACATCGAAACCCTCCTGTTTACAGGTTGAAAGACTATGATGGAGACATGTTAGAAGGGTCCTTTTATGAAGTGGAGTTACAAAAAATACTTATAAACAGGGATAAGGCCTTCAAAGTGGAAAAGATTTTGGAAAGCAAAAGAGTGGGTAGGACGCGTATGGTATTGGTAAAATGGTTAGGTTGGCCATCAAAATTTAACTCATGGGTCCCCGCAAAAGATGTGGTTGATGCTTAAAAAATATCTTTTAAATCACAACACAACATACGTGTCCTTATTCACACCGGCGACATCATGGAGGACGAAGGGTTTTATGTGACTTTACCAAGCAATGCGTGCCGCGATATTTATCCCGACAATAGAATATCCAGCTACAGAACTAAGCTGGCAAAAACACTAACACTAAGGGGGGCTTGGGAGGTCGCTTTAATTGAGTTCATGTATCCCAAAACATGGGTTCCATTTCACAAAAAACATTCAAAATTCACAATTACCGATACAGCTACTAACATCCTTATTGTTGGTGAACTTCGTGAAGCTTTCTACAATAGCATTGCTCATATCATAGCAGAAATCAATAGTGTCGGGTCTCATATACAGTTTACCTATGATGAACTACTTCACAAAGTCCATGTGACATCATCCGAAAGTGATGTTTCGCTAACATTCCGAGGGAAGCTAGCCAGGATTCTAGGTTTTGAAGATATGACTCCATTCGCGGTACCCCCCGGGAGCGTCGGTAGATACGCCCCCCACATTGCTGATTTGTATGGCGGGGAATATACGTTGTTTGTCTATACAGACATTATAGACCACCAAGTTGTAGGTGACTATTATGTACCACTCCTGCGATGTGTAGAAATAACGGGTGAGTCCAAAAATATAGTCACAATTGGTTACGACAAACCACACTACGCACGTGTGTCTAAATCACACATCGACGACATTACCATAGAGGTGAAAAGTGATCAGAACTACAACGTGTCATTCAAGTACGGCAAAGTGATTACAAAACTGCATTTCAGACCAGTAAAACAACTTCCAAGAATTTAAAAATGAAAGAATTTAATCCCTACGTGGACCCACATCGTTATGTTACATATTATCAAAACCAGGCGGGTGGACATATTGACGGGTTCGCTGGGGGCCCTGTCATGTATGGAGGATTCGGCTTGGGGTCGCTCCTAAAAGGTCTGTACAGAATGGCTATGCCTCTATTGCGTAGAGGTATTGGAATCGCTAAACCGCATTTAAAAGCGGCTGCTAAAAATATTGTCGGTGATGTGGTGAGCAACGTCATGCAGGCCCACAACAGTCAAGAGGGGTCGGGGGTGTTAGTAATGCAGCGTAGACACACGAAACGTCCACCAGGTGTGAGAAGAGGAAGATACACAAAGAAAAACAATGTAAAGGCTAAGAAAAGATCAGTGTCGAAAAGGAAGGCGCAGAGTAAACAACGGGGGAGTAGACCTGCTAAAAAGAGGCGTAAATACATATTCTAACCATGGCTCTGATACACGGCATGTCGGCGGAGTGTGTCAAATCTGAGTTGGATCTTTTTACAGTGCCTATGACTCAAACGGCTATAGAGAAAAACACCTATGTTGAGATACCTCCCATATCAGCTCTGTCAGACACAGGACCCCTGGAGTTTTTTGTCGGTGGCAGCGGTCAGGATTACATCGATTTGAATAATTCCTTATTGTATACAAGGTTAAAAATCACCTTACCCAACGGAGCGGACCTACCAGCGGGGGCGCCTGTAGGTTTGATTAACTACCCTGGCGGCTCAATCTTCTCTCAGGTCGACATAACACTGGGGGATCGACTCATATCACAGAGCTCAAACACCTATCCATACCGCTGTATTATAGATTGTCTATTGAATTATGACCGTGAGGCCCTGGAGTCCATTTTCTCTGCGGGGCTGTTTTACAAAGATACAGCTGGTCATATGGATGTCGGGGATCCTGCAGGGGCCAACGAGGGGCTCACAAAGAGAGCTGCATTCTCTGAAGAGAGTAATGTTGTAGAATTGTTAGCTCCAATCCACAGTGACATCTTTTTTCAAGAAAAACTGATGTTAAACAGAATTCATCCTTTGCTCTTGTTAATCTTATTTTGATATCAATTCCGTTTAACATCAGTTTTTCTTGAAAAAAGATGTCACTGTGGATTGGAGCTAACAATTCTACAACATTACTCTCTTCAGAGAATGCAGCTGTCTTTGTGAGCCCCTCGTTGGCCCCTGCAGGATCCCCGACATCCATATGACCAGCTGTATCTTTGTAAAACAGCCCCGCAGAGAAAATGGACTCCAGGGCCTCACGGTCATAATTCAATAGACAATCTATAATACAGCGGTATGGATAGGTGTTTGAGCTCTGTGATATGAGTCGATCCCCCAGTGTTATGTCGACCTGAGAGAAGATTGAGCCGCCAGGGTAGTTAATCAAACCTACAGGCGCCCCCGCTGGTAGGTCCGCTCCGTTGGGTAAGGTGATTTTTAACCTTGTATACAATAAGGAATTATTCAAATCGATGTAATCCTGACCGCTGCCACCGACAAAAAACTCCAGGGGTCCTGTGTCTGACAGAGCTGATATGGGAGGTATCTCAACATAGGTGTTTTTCTCTATAGCCGTTTGAGTCATAGGCACTGTAAAAAGATCCAACTCAGATTTGACACACTCCGCCGACATGCCGTGTATCAGAGCCATGGTTAGAATATGTATTTACGCCTCTTTTTAGCAGGTCTACTCCCCCGTTGTTTACTCTGCGCCTTCCTTTTCGACACTGATCTTTTCTTAGCCTTTACATTGTTTTTCTTTGTGTATCTTCCTCTTCTCACACCTGGTGGACGTTTCGTGTGTCTACGCTGCATTACTAACACCCCCGACCCCTCTTGACTGTTGTGGGCCTGCATGACGTTGCTCACCACATCACCGACAATATTTTTAGCAGCCGCTTTTAAATGCGGTTTAGCGATTCCAATACCTCTACGCAATAGAGGCATAGCCATTCTGTACAGACCTTTTAGGAGCGACCCCAAGCCGAATCCTCCATACATGACAGGGCCCCCAGCGAACCCGTCAATATGTCCACCCGCCTGGTTTTGATAATATGTAACATAACGATGTGGGTCCACGTAGGGATTAAATTCTTTCATTTTTAAATTCTTGGAAGTTGTTTTACTGGTCTGAAATGCAGTTTTGTAATCACTTTGCCGTACTTGAATGACACGTTGTAGTTCTGATCACTTTTCACCTCTATGGTAATGTCGTCGATGTGTGATTTAGACACACGTGCGTAGTGTGGTTTGTCGTAACCAATTGTGACTATATTTTTGGACTCACCCGTTATTTCTACACATCGCAGGAGTGGTACATAATAGTCACCTACAACTTGGTGGTCTATAATGTCTGTATAGACAAACAACGTATATTCCCCGCCATACAAATCAGCAATGTGGGGGGCGTATCTACCGACGCTCCCGGGGGGTACCGCGAATGGAGTCATATCTTCAAAACCTAGAATCCTGGCTAGCTTCCCTCGGAATGTTAGCGAAACATCACTTTCGGATGATGTCACATGGACTTTGTGAAGTAGTTCATCATAGGTAAACTGTATATGAGACCCGACACTATTGATTTCTGCTATGATATGAGCAATGCTATTGTAGAAAGCTTCACGAAGTTCACCAACAATAAGGATGTTAGTAGCTGTATCGGTAATTGTGAATTTTGAATGTTTTTTGTGAAATGGAACCCATGTTTTGGGATACATGAACTCAATTAAAGCGACCTCCCAAGCCCCCCTTAGTGTTAGTGTTTTTGCCAGCTTAGTTCTGTAGCTGGATATTCTATTGTCGGGATAAATATCGCGGCACGCATTGCTTGGTAAAGTCACATAAAACCCTTCGTCCTCCATGATGTCGCCGGTGTGAATAAGGACACGTATGTTGTGTTGTGATTTAAAAGATATTTTTTAAGCATCAACCACATCTTTTGCGGGGACCCATGAGTTAAATTTTGATGGCCAACCTAACCATTTTACCAATACCATACGCGTCCTACCCACTCTTTTGCTTTCCAAAATCTTTTCCACTTTGAAGGCCTTATCCCTGTTTATAAGTATTTTTTGTAACTCCACTTCATAAAAGGACCCTTCTAACATGTCTCCATCATAGTCTTTCAACCTGTAAACAGGAGGGTTTCGATGTACACATTCTGCTATGGTGAAAAACTCACGTGTGTAGTTTTCCTCATACCCCTTTGTGAATGCGCCTCTGACCTTAGATACTCTAACAAGCTCTCCTATTTTGTATTTGAACATAGATTTTTTGGCAGCTCCCGTCTTTACACCATACAGGTTTTTAAAGACCACATTTTCATTTTCTTTTGTCACATCCACAGGTCTCATTTTGATACTGCGATGATGGCTGTTATTATAAGATGATACCATATCAGGTAAGATGTCACAGTAGCGTTTAGAGTTGGCGGCTGTTAGATAACGCCACATTCTTGATTTAATAGTTCTGTTGAATCGCTCCACGACGCTAGCTTTTAATTCACTCCCGGTGGCGAAATGATGAATGTTGTTTTTATTCACAATCCTCTGGAAATGCTGATTAAAAAATTCTTTCCCACGGTCAGTTTGCAACTTTTGGGGTATACGACCCTCTTCTATGATTGATTCAAAAGCAGCGGCAACCGCCATCCCTGTTTTGTTTTTTAAAATACGCACCCAGGCGTATTTGCTAAAGACATCTATACACGTCAACATATATTTAGCATGGTCATTCTCCCTGGAGTATATGGACATGTCAACCAGATCCGCTTGAAATTGTCTGTTGATACCATACACAATCACCCTATTCCTTTTGTAGTTGACACGCACAGGTTTATGAAGCGTATAGGCATCCTCCCCTGATAACCATTCAGCAACGTCCTTATCGGACAGATGTACCCCTGTTTTTTTAAAGGCCGCTTCTTTTAATCTAGTTATACCCCCATATGAACCCTCGCTTGAAGGTGTGTAGTAGATTGTATTTAGAACCTCCTCCATGACTCCTGCCATACAACTAATGACAGACCATGATGTGCGTTCACAATCTTTTATTTCACAAGCAGACTTACATATCCAACATGGGTAGAGAATCAAGGTAGTTTACAAATTTAACACACACATCAAAGTCCTTAGCAACCAGAAATTCCACTAGGCTATTCACAACCGCATAGACATCCACAGACTCATTTTTGCTTTGTTTGATGACACATACATCAGTTACATATGTACAGAGAGCTATGATATGCCCGATCTTGAAAAACCCCTGCTGAATCATACACATGTTCTCTAAAATTTCATGCACTGTTACATGATACGCCTTGTTAATGGAGGATCCCATATTCAGCAGATCGGACCATTCTTCAGACAATGATCTAGCAAGCATCATTTGATTTTTTAAGGCTTTAAAATGATGGTATGGTACAGCAATATCAGTAGCATAACATGTAGATACGTCTGCTATGACATTACACAGTAAGGCTGTTAGCTCATATTTCACACGCTCTTTTGGTGGGCCTGAACCACAGCACCAATTCCCCATTACCGCTAAATGTCCCAATACGTCAGAGTTTCAAGAATAATGTTTGTATCACAATCCTGTATGTGATTTTCCTTGAAAGTGTGTAAATACCCACAGATGTATGGCTCTCCTGTTAATTCGTAGACGATGGCTTCTACTGACCCCCAAATTTTTTGAGGATGGGTCTGATAGCCGTAATGTCCCAGTAGATGATTCACGCTTTGTAGCAGTGGTCTTTTGTATAGCCGTCGTTTTATATCCGCAACATTTGTTTGAAAATAGTACGCATCAGGTTCAAAGAGGCAGGAATGTTGAATCTGGCTGGGGTGGTTTACTTGACATCCAAAACAGTCCTCCTGTAACTTCTGGGTGATGAGGTGTTGTAGCGTCATACACACACAGGCCTTGATAAGTCCAAGAGGTAGCTCTGCCAAACAACCAACAAGGTCTTCACCAGTAGCTTTAGAAGTCCCGGTTCCATCTGCTGATGATACAGGGTTTAATGACACACCAATCTCTAAGTCTTCTGAACAATCCATCATTTCCACCCCACCACAGGTATTTTGAAGGTATACACACGTATCAGTCATCTTAACATCTGTTGCAGGCATCACGACAGTTCTGAACGTCTCGATGATCCGGGTTGGTGTGATCGTATACAGACACTAACCATTCAATGGGTGTAGTCTGGAGGGCTGAGCCTTCTCCACTACCCAATCATGTGGGACTTCTCCTTTATCTTCAGAGCCGTTTTTGTTACCGGTAGGAGTTACACCCACAGGTGTGTCATCAACCTCAAGATCACATTTTCTAACATCCTCTTTATCATCCGCCAAAGTTAGCATCGCAAATCTCTCGCACAAGTAATCCATGCCATAATGTATCATTTCTTGTTCAATTACTGTGTCCTCTTGAAAAAACATACTTCTTGAACTTTGATCCGCACCATCAGGCCCTACATACGCTTCCGCCATTTCAACTTCATCCACATATAGAGACATTGTATGATGTTCACAACAGCTCTGAGAGTAAAGGAACCCTTTGTATGAACACCTCTTTTTAAGCTTCATGAACGAGGGGGCGCTGATTCCGGAGCTGCTTCTTTACATTGGTTGGCCAGTTCCAGATCATCTTGGTTCGTCTGGAAAAGACACGCCTTGACGTCCTGGTATCTATCCAAACCTGCACTCCATTTGAACAATCTATCAACCTTTCTGAAAACATCACTTAGAACATGTCGGTCTCTCCAAAGATACTCCACTTTAGGTATATACGCATTCACGCAATTCTTCTTCATTATAGTATGAGGGTCTTCTGAATGCGCCGCTAGACAGGCGAATGAGATCCTGCTGGCAGTCAGCACACACATGGTAAGACTTGACATAGGCTGGACTATTCCAGGTTGTTGTGTACCGACTGTCCATAGTAGGCTGTACAATATCCATCCAAGAGTCCCTAAACATCACCCAATCGGCATCACGAAATGAAATGTGTGACATATCGTCTGAAAACACCAAATCCGGAGATGCCAAAGCGTATAGCTTCACACTGCGATCTTCCTTGTCAAAAACATAGCCTCCTATGCGACCATCATTCAGCAACCATTGGTATTCCACGCCATCATTAGGTTTACTCAGAAAATTAACAAAAGTTTCAGGTCTCCTCCTCTGCGGTGCATAAGTCATTTCAGGATTCGATAGCTTGGCGCTAACAGGCGTGAGCGTAATCCGTCTCTTTGATTTTCCCGATTCAATCATGTCTGCCATGGTAAGTTCTGTTCAAAACCACTGCTAGCAATGATAGCTATACATCGCACACAGCTTTTATAATCTCAATCCTAGAGACAGGCCGGGGCAAAACACACCCACTACAAAAGGGTTTATAGATAGCCAGCTGTCTGCATACAGACGTCACTACTCATAAACAGCTCATTTACAATGTTATCAACACTAGTGTACGTAGGTAGTAGGCCGACCCCCCGCATGAAAGGGTTCACAAACATTACACTCAGTGACAAGCCCGGACAAAACACCACCCCTACAAAGTAGAGGGGGGGGGGGGGGGGGGGGGTCATAGACATACATCCCGGTCACCTACGACCACCATGAATTCGCTTATAAGGGTTATATTACATTGCATACCATTGAAGCCCGTCAGCCGAAATAGCTCAGTTGGGAGAGCGTTAGATTGAAGATCTAGAGGCCCCTGGTTCGAATCCGGGTTCTGGCAACACCATTTTCTTTTTTTTTTTTTTTTTTTTGTATTTATACCCATTTACCACAAAACATAATACAACTATTACAAAGTTTATCTGATCCACCCATTATCCACAAAACACACATGGGGGTTTGGGGGCCAATATGGCCGCCCAGGGGTTTGACATCAGTCACATGACTGTCACATGACACTACATCCAATATGGATGCCAAGGGGGGCGTGGCATTGTTTGACACCAGACACATGACTGTCACATGACTTTACATCCAATATGGCCGCCCAGGGGTATGACACCAGTCACATGACTGCCACATGACTCACAAAACAATAACAATAACAAACAACACGTGGCGAAAACCACATGGCTAATTTGCATTAAAAAAGAGGCGTGGCTAACACGTGATTTATGACGTTTCAGGGGGCGGGGCTTATTTTTGACAGATAGTTCAGGATAAGGACTACTTTCAACGATTCATTTGAATTTAAATATTTAAAATACTTTCACAGCAAAAATTATATATGCGATTAATTTAGATTAATTAATCACAGAGTATGTAATTAATTAGATTAATTTAGATTTTTTTTTAATCGATTGACAGCGCTAATAATTACTTCAGTTTTTTCTTTGTTCATCTGAAGAAAATTTTGAGACATCCAGGTGTTGATTTGTTCTATACACTGACACATAGATTCAAGAGGACCATAGTCGTTTGGTGACAGAGCTAAGTACATTTTTGTGTCATCTGCATAGCTATGATTAACCTGGCTAACGTCAGACCTCATCTCATTGAGATGGGGTCTGGGAACTAGACATTCATTTTCTCGTATTTGAAACATGGTCTACGAATGCCCAGAGCCGTTTATTGGGCGCTACGAATGTCTATCAAATGCGTCTGTACATAGCTCATAACGGCTTCGGTGTGTCGTCATCGTCTTGCTGCCCTCCCTCCATTCTGTGATTCGTCCCCTAACTGAGGCGAAAATTTGCTCCATGGAATCCAGGCTGTCTAGCAGCGTGAATAAAATCGTGCGCGTAAGGCAGCATGGGAAAACCCAGGCTAAGCTATGATATGAAATCAAAATATTTTGGATGATTTGTCCAAGTGGGAGCATATAGAGGTTGAATAATAGTGGCCCCAAGATCGATCCCTGGGGAACACCACAGGTCAAGGACGTTGGTGTTGAGGTACAGTTTCCGATGGCAACAAAGAAGCTCCTTTCTTGTAGATATGACTGTAGCCAGCTGATAACTATGTCTGTAAATCCAATCCAGTGTTCTAGTCTGTGTATTAAAATATTGTGATCAACATTGTCAAATGCTACACTAAGGACTGATGTTTTACCTGAATCTGTGTTTTGATTTGATTTGAATTTGAAGAAATTGATAGGCAGAGTTTCTAAAACACATGTGGAAGAGCTGAGATTCTGTACCGTTTTTTCAAGTGTTTCGTAGTCTATCAAGCTGAACTCTGACATCAAGTTAAGTTGCCCTCTGTTTGTTGCTGGAAGTTCAGGTTGTTGAATTAGTAATTGAGCAGATATGTTGAGTCTGATTTTGTCAATTTTACCTTTAAAAAAAGAGGACATCAAACTATATTGTGGCCACTGCCATAGCTCTCAATGCTACGACCATACAGTGGACTCTTCACACCGCCACCATCAGGTGAGCCAGAGCCTGTCACATTAACATTCTCTCTAGTCTAGACAATCCTCCAAGCCACTGCCACAGAAATCGTCGCAATTCGTGGAGAGCTGCCAATGTGCTGCTCTCCGAAGGGATCCTGGTACCGTGGTGACAGGTACCACAGTGCCAAAATGCATTGTTTATGAAGTCCACAGCATCAGCATTTAGAAATATGACTAATATGTCCTGTATCGCATTTGTGGTATACAGGGGCAACATGCTATCGAGGTATTCACCATGGGCCCAAATGACGTGCACTTGTAATTATTCAAGTAGCTAACAAAACTAAGGCTTGTGCACCATCAGTTGTTTATTTAAGAGTGAGTGTTAGAGGTGGGCACAAATACATCAAAAAATATTTTGTTACAAACTACAAATACATGAAATGTAACAAAATATGAAAAATGTATTTCATCAACAAGTAATTAGTCATTTGAGAATACAAAAATACCCACACAATTATCATGGTATACCAACTTTTAAAAGAAACTTCAAGGCATATTATGGAAAATGCATCTCCAAGGGACAAGAAATAGTATTTTCTCGTGGCAGGGGCTATTAATTCTGTACATTGGGGGCTCCTATGAAGTAGTAAATAAATGTAATCACCGCCCCATCAGGCCTCGCAACGGTGGAATCAACTGTATTAAAGCAAACTACCCATCATCATGTTCCACAACCAGTGGAAGTAGTACAACAAATTGAACAGGTCGGCCTTTTTTTAAACTGAACTGCATTTACCTTTTTGTGCTATAAATGCATGCCTATTGCTTACATGACTGGCAACATGGGGAACAAAAAGAATAGCATCCAGTTAGGTGTCCCGATATATGGATTAACTTGGTGGAGACAACTCCACTGTTTCGCATCAGGCTCCGTCTCCTCCATTATTTCCGCATATCAGGACACCTCAGAGGTCCATTATCCATTAAGTGGTTTTAATACTGTCCTGTAGTGAGAATGAACATCCGCTATTAGGTACTCAAGGTCATAGGGGGGTCCATGTCCTAATGTTCTCCCTCAGTATTTTATCTGTATCGTTTTCCATTTTTAGTCTTGTAGCACTTGACACACCTGACAATTCAAGCTTCTGAAGTTAGTTACTTTTACATTTTTGTTCAACTTTCAGACATGTTCTAAAAGGTTGATAAAACACAAAAGACAGATGCTTTTAAGTTGCAGGGTGTCATAATTGGCACAAACAAAAATTGGGTTTACACCCCATATTGTCCTTGTAGAAGAAATTTGACTTTTTTGGCTCTCTCAGTTGACTTTTCTTTTAATTTTTTTTTCAACTTCAAGAAAAAGGAAAAATGGTGAAATTGGCAATTTTATGGACAAATCAGGTCAACTTTAGAGCTGAATATAGGAAATTGCCCAAGGATATCACTGGGCAGGCACCCTCCCCATTCTTGTCGAGTAACAAGCAGCAAAGAAAAAAACTTTCACCGACAAAACCAGGTTCACCAACACTCTGGCCTTTGGCTCCCGGACTATAATAAGCATAGCCTATTGTCATGGTTGTAGGTTATATTTTTAACTAAATGTTAAAATGATGGCTTATTTGATAAAAAAAATACCAATTTTTCTCTTGTAGCCTATTTAAGTATTTGAAATACTGCCCATGTCTGGTGAGTGTATGGTTTAACCTTTGTTGTGGCATCCATGTTTTTCACACATTCCGAAGGCAAAGCACATGAACACTCGCAGTAGGAAAAACAACGTAATCACAGGGGCGTTCCTTGATATTCAGGTGGCATGAACGGACCATTTGCTGTCGGAATGTGTGAAAAACATAGATGCCACAACATAGGTTAAAGCATACACTCAGTAATCTTAAATAAACAACTGTAAAGATATGGTGTAAGATGCTTGTGAAAGGATACAATTTTCAAGTGACCAAAACGGCAAATTTCCAATTTCACATTAAAATTGTTGGACATGAAAGTCCACAAGGGCGTAGGTTTGGTCTGAGCTTTGGTGGGGACACTACCCACTACCGCCCCCCCCCCCGAAAAAACAAAACAAAAAAACACTCAACTCTTTCACCAGCCACTATAGATATATAAAATTATTAAAATGTGCTACAACTACTATCCATGATTGAAATGTGCTACTGTCCAACTTGATCTAACTACACTGTGTAGCCTACATAATCTGTAGTTTTAATATGTAGGCTACAGATATGTAGGCTATATTTAACATTTATTTTCTATTTGGTCTGTTATGAAATCATGCCCATTTAAGCACAGCTCAGTTTTAAGAAACTTAAATACATGCATGCTTAGCATTTTGTGAAAAGAAATCATTAAGGCTACATTGACAAACTCTTCACTGTGAGCTGCCTGTATATTCTGTGATTCTAATATTTACAGATATATAGGCGATGTAAGCACAGCTCAGTTTTAAGAAATGCAGCCGAAAGACCATGTTGAATTTTGCTATAATTTATTTCAAAACCGGATTACTCTACTATACACGGGAATGCATTACTCTACTATACACGGGAATGCATTACACCTTTGTGTTTGGTAAGGTCTGCTGTTTATTCTGATATATGATTTGTCATGTGTTGCGTGAAGAGTGTGTAGGCCTACGATATTCCACCGAGACGAATGGATGTGGAGATGGGCGCAGAGAATAATTATTAAATCTCTTGAAGTTATTTTTTTCGCGAACTGTTTATCACAGCAAAACAGTGGCTAGCTAGCCCCGTTTAAAAGCTGAGAAAAGGCTCTTTCATGTGATACATGTGTGATGAGTAGCCTACTTCTCGAGGAGTTCAACAGAGAAGAATGGGTGAATTTGGACGCACTTCATGCTTGTAGTGAAGTAAAGCTGAAGCGCTGCATGCTGCGCAGGAGACTGCGGTTCACTGGTAGTTATTATAGGTAACTTCAAATCAGCGCGATTTACCCTTATAGGCTACTGCACATTACAAGATCTGTAGGCTACTAGATGATCCCCAGCACTGAAGTGAGAAATTATTTAACTCTTTGTGTAGCGCATGTGAGCGCTTTTTTCCCCATTTCAACCTGAATATTGGTGGGGACATTTCAGTCGTAATTTGACATTGGTGTGGACACGTCCTTCGGTCCCCACGCAAATCTACGCCCCTGAAAGTCCACATGGACTAGCCTACAAATGAAATAAGGTGACAAATGAACTAAGGTAACAAAAGTGCGGACGAGCTCCCAGCTGGTGGTCAGCAGATGGTGGTAATACACTCCATTTGCAAACTGCCAAAAAAACTCACTGAAGAAGGTTCTTTAGCCTTTATTATACATAGACGTCATGCTAGACGTATAGCCCGTGCTGCTGGCCAATGGACGTCGACGTCCGCACCTGGCGGCCATCTTGCCACAGCTCGCTCACTCATAACATTGTGTTTCAATGGTGCATACTTTTTAAATACGGTAACCATAACTTGCTCAATTTTCTACCGATTTTCAAACGGTCACTACATACTTATGAATAATTATAACCATGGACTTCCAGAGCATTCAGAATTATAGCCACGTTAATAATGTTTATCACAAACCGTTTATAAGAAACCGTTTGAAAAGATTTCAGCGAGATAAGAGTGTGTGTTCGTGCAGATCACTCACCTTACATCAGGTAGGCCAGTGTTTCTCAAAGTGTGGTCCGGGGACCACTGGTGGTCCGCAAGCTATCCCAAGTGGTCCGCGAGAAGACGTGGTAAAATATAATATAGATGAGTTGTTTGCAATATTGAACCAACTTGTACTGTATGTGAATCCAAACAGTTCTGCAACACTGCCTATGTAAGATATGCCAGTTTAAATCATATGAATCCTCTGACACAATAAGCAAAGTGCAAAGACAATAAGCAAGGTGGTTCAGTGAGTAGGCCGATTGTGTAATATACTGTTGAAGTAGGTCTACTCTCTTTTTTTTAGCTAGGTGGTCCGTGAGTTTTTGTTTAATTGGTTAAGTGGTCCTTGGTCTGAAAAAGTTTGAGAAACACTTAGGTAGGCTACCACCATAGACAGTAAAAGAAATGGACGAACAGACTCCGTCGTTCTCAATGGGAGGGTACTGAGTCATTTTTCAGTTGGTCCCCCCAGTACTGCGCAGACTCGCACTTAACTTCGTGACGTTAGCCATCGAACTGAATCTTGTAACTCATATGATAGATAGGCTACACAGAAATTCTTCACACTTCCTTCGCCTTCAAAGTCATCAAAGTTAAACATTTATTTATGTATTATTATTAATATCATCCTCACAAGTGATATCAAGTCGTGTTAATGTTGAAACTACCACACATGATCATCTTCAAAAACAGTCATGGTAAAACAAAACAAAAAAGTTATAGCCTTGAGGCTAATCTTCTTTCCACTTTTCTGACCTACGTCAATCCATCGAAAACCTCTGAAATGATTATCGTACTGTTTTTCCATTAGGTTTACTTGCCTCTATGCTTTACCTTAACATAGGCTACAATGCTATTGTAGGCTACATAGCTTTGTTCACTAGTTTCCGTGCTGGCTGGACTACGCTTCTTATCCAAACTATACGGTTATCTCCCTTCAGTGCGTTAGCTTCCCTTCAACCGGACATGCTAAACATTCTTCTTACGGGAACCTAACGTTACGTACGAGGTAGTCGAGTCTTGTTTTGCCTTTTATTGTTTATGTAGATAACACAGAAGCTAAAATATCGGCACATGATATATGTTATATGAAGTTATGGAAGTTCAAAAAAATCCTAAATAGATGGGCGTTCTATGGGGTTAGCAGAGAGTTGATAACCACCGCTACATCGATGCTTCTACTTCCGGGAATTCGCCTGCCCCCTTGGCTACCACAGAGCCCACCAGAAAGCCTGTGACAAGATGGCCACCAGTGATGCTGTTAGAGACCCAAGGGGGCAGGCGAATTCCCGGAAGTAGAAGAATCGACGTAGGCTGGAGGGACCACCTCTCTGCTAACTCCCATAGAAGTCTATTCATTGTAGGATTTTTTTGAAATACCATAACTTCATATAACATATATCCTGTGCCGATATTGTAGCTTCTGTGTAATCTACATAAACACTACAAAGGCAAAACAGACTCCATTACCTCGTCCGTAACGTTGGTTACCCGTAAGAAGAATGGTTAGCTTGTTCAGTTGGAGGGAAGCTAGCTTTGACGTAATCTCTCTTTCGCGCCGTAGGGAGATAACCGTATTGTTTGGATAAGAAGCTCAGTCCACCTTACTGTCTGACGGTAACTCATAAGCAAAACCTAGCATACATGACCGTATGTTAAGGTAAAGCATAACACAGAGGCAACCTTATAATAATAAAAAAGTAAACCTAATTTTTCAAAAACGGCACTAATCATTTCAGAGGTTTTCGATGGATTGACCGTAGGTCGGAAAAGTGGAAAGAAGATAGCTTCAAGGCTATAACTTTTTTGTTTTGTTTTAGCATGACTGTTTTTGAAGATGATCATGTATGGTAGCTTCAACATTTAACACGACTTGGTGAGGATGATATTAATAATAATACATAAATAAATGTTTAACTTTGAAGGCGAAGGAAGTGTGAGAGGAATTTCTGTGTATCTATCATATGAGTTACAAGATTCAGTTCGATGGCTAACGTCACGAAGTTAAGTGTGAGTCTGCGCAGTACTGGGGGGACCAACTGAAAAATCGTTCTATTTGACTCAGTGCCCTCCCATTGAAAACGACGGAGTCTGTTCGTCCATTTCTTTTACTGTCTATGTTAGAGACTCCGCCATAAGACATCTATCGTAACACCCCCTATTTCCACCGGTCCCGTATTTCCGCCGTCTTGCGTGTATGTGTCACTTAATATCAATTTCTATACAAACCAAGACAGCGGACTCCTATAGAAACGCAACTACCCACACCATAGGTGTATCTAAATTAGCTATGTACCAAAAATGACATTTTACCTTGACTCGAAGAGCTGTAAACAGTGTTGTAAGGCTGCGTGTACACAACCGCTTGGAGCTCCAGTGGAATTTTAATTTCACGACGAGAATTCTCGGTCTAACCGTCATGTGCCGTTGAAACGGTGTAAATAGGCGACCCATCAGGCCAGCACTATAACTCCGAGCGTGGTAAACAAAATCGGATATTTCAGGCAGTAAATGCTCCCGTTAAGAACCAAACCAGACTTTGTTCAAATCTACACACCTATGGCTACTGAAAAATGTAAGGTTCATTTAGTAAATGTTATTTTGAAGTGTTAAAAAACATCGTTGTTTTAGAATTTCTGAACAAAAGTGGCGATAATTGGGGGTGTTACGATAGCCTTTATTATGTATGCTCTAACCTATGACTCTGGCAGGCCAAGGAACCTCTTCTATTTCTGTGAGCTTTATTGCCAGTTTGCAAATGGAGTGCATTACCACCATAGATAGATATAGATAGATATACTTTATTGATCCCTAGGTGAAATTCAAGGTCACAGTAGCATACAGACAACACACACACATTCAATAACAGCAGAAAAAGTCATTAAAAGTATATAATATATTTAAAAAAACACAACTAAGCAATAAGATAAGATAAATAAGAGAAAGAATATACTAAATATACAAAATACAAATTATACTAAATAAAACTTAATCAAAATCAATTCTAAAAAACAGTATCCACATAGTGGGTGAATAATCAATCAGGTGCGCTTGCAATGACTGAAGCAGGGACTGAGCCTGTGGTTCTCAGTGCATAAGGTAAGGTAAGGTGCTCTGTGTGAATGAGTGTCAGGGTGATGGTGCAAATGAGTAAGTCAAACAGTGCAACAGTGCAAGAATAAAGTCTATATATCTATATATAAATAACTATATTAAGAAAGGTATGTGGCATGGAGGGAGGGGTTGTGCATATGTGCTAATACAGCACGCAAAACAGTGAGGCAGAAGACAAATGTAAAGTGACTAGTGGACAGACAGTTCAAGACATTGGAGGTGGTGAAGAGGCAGACAGACTGTGGAGAAGTCTATTTCTCCTCTTCCCTTAAGTGATGCATTAAACAGTTCAATGGCCCTGGGGATGAATGACTTCCTCAGTCTGTCTGTTGTGCAAGGCAGTGAGCGAAATCTCCAGCTGATCAGGCTCTTCTGCTTAACAATAGTGCTGTGGAGTGGATGACACTCATTGTCCAAGATGTTGTTTAGTTTGTTCAGGGTCCTTTTGTCAGATATTGAAGTGATGCACTCCAGTTCAGCTCCCACTACAGAGCCAGCTTTCCTTACCAGCCTGCTGGACTGAGGTGTAATGGCAAGTGTACCCTGTAGCCTCGTTCTGGCCGCTGGGTGAATAAGGGAGGAGCATCTCGCTGCAGTCTGCGGGAAGGCGGGGCTTGACATCAAGCCCAGCCCACATCCAAGTCAGCCATGTTTTTTTTGTATTACGTCACGCAGTTTAAAATTGCTGGCGGCAAAAGGGAGGCAGTCAGCAAAGAGAGAGCCAGGACTTGCAACGAGACTGAGCGAGCTGCTACATTCTACAAACCATCAACTTACTGCAAAACACGTTTTATTGTGTAATTCAACACGTAAACTGTGGATTCAAACCAATGCACCAACTCGCAACAGCACCAACGTTTCCATAAGAACGCCATTGTCACACTACTCGTTCGTCAGATAGGAACTAGCTAGCTGGCCAGCTAGCCAGCAAAGTTAATCACCCAGATGGCAAGAGGCTGGCGGCGGCCCACCGGTTTCGCTGCCGCCAGCGGACCGCTGAGTTTTTGCACACCAGTTCTACCGCGATCCGCTGGGCTGGGCCGACAAGTAGCCTATCTACCGGTGGTCCGATATCTGCTTGCTATCTGGGCAGTAGCCTATATTTGAGATGATATGTCTAGCTTGATCTAACCGGTTAACGTTACGTTACACAATGCATGCCCCTCTGGTTCACCTGTTGTTAATAAAGCAAAATCGCCCCTTGTAAGCTACATTTGGTTGTAATGGAGAATTCTTGCTGTTAAACTGATAGTCCATGATAATGAAACAACACACCATTCTACTTTTGAGGGCTAAATTAAATGAAATATGGCTCGTTTTCCATTTGAACACATTGTCATCAATATTTAAAATGACCAATTATTTGAATGTGCATAGGCTATTGTTTCAAAACCGGAAATCAAATGAACGAAAAAGTACACAAACCCAATTACAGTAACTAGCCTAGGCCTACATGAAAAATTCACTGTTGTTGCATGAAATGTCATTTGTGTTTAGCCTACATAATCAGTTTCTATCATCTAATATGAAATAATATACTATGTAATTCGCTACCGGGCTGTCGGTATAGCCTAAAGCCAAAGCGTATGGGGAGTGACGTAGGCAAAGAAAACATGGCTGAGTTGGATGTGGGCGGGGCTTGATGTCAAGCCTCGCCTTCCCGCAGGCTGCAGCGAGGTGTACTTGGAATAAGGCGAATGGTTAGTGTCACTTTTGAACCACGCTGCTCAATTCTTTTCAAGACAGTTTACGTTCTTGTTGTCTGCTTCGTACAACAAACTATGACGAAACAAACGTTATCCTACCACACCCAATGTAAGTTACAATTAATTTGTATTTTTCGGTTAGACAAGTAAGCAAGCAAGCTGGCGTTAGCTGGCATCAATTAGCAACACACTCGTAGCTGCTACGTCTAGAGAGGACGTTATGTTTAACTAAGTTTGATAATATTGGCATTACGTTGAGTAAGTTCATAACTTGATTAAGCGATAACCGAGGATTCAGTAGGTAAGTTATATTATGTTAGCTAGACCTCGGGAATGTTTCTAGGTTTGTGGCTGTGTGCAGTGACGGCGGTAGTGCTAAGCCTTCACACCCAAATTGTCAGCTGCCTTTTCTAGCGATAGCTGGCCTGACGAGGGAAATGGCCTTCTATGGCAAACAGTCACTGGCTGAAACTTAGCCTTCGTTTTGAACTATGAGGTTGTGGCGTAAAATGACTTGATTGTAGGCTTGGCTGTTAGTTTGTTGTTCAGTTGAACATATTTATTTAACAACTGTCTCTCCCTCCCCCTTCTATTTCTGTTAGGTGCTGCTTCACTCTGCTACTGGAGGATCAGGCTGACTGCATTTGCTATGGATGCTACAGTATACTGAATGGATGGCAGCACAGCACACATGAATTTTTAGATGAAGAGTGAATAAATGCACTCGCTTAACTAATAACAAGTTGTCAATGGTTATTTATGCAAGGTTGTGTAGCCTAAGCCAGACATACCTAGGCCTAGCCAAATTTATCTTGGCTGTAGATAAAGCAGGATATGACTTTCCCAATATTTTGCCTAATAGTGGTTTACTGAGGTTTAATATCAATTGAAATACCATTGAAATCATGTTGATCTTTAGTTTGGTGGTTGTGTTTTCAACATTGTTTCAATATTCATTTTAGTGGAAATACCATTGAAATCCTGTTGATCTGTAGTTAGAGACAAATAGAAAGCACCATCATTCGTACATGTTGTACAGACGATGATTTACGACTCTAATGGAAAGGGGCATTAATGGTACTCTCCATTAGACTTGTAAATCCGTCGCCCGAATTGGAAAGTGTAAATTACCCAGCTTTCTTGCGGCATTTTGCGCAGGCATGCCCACTTTACCTCAGAATATTTGAGGGTACCCCGAGATGGACGTACGACCTCACGACAAACATGGCTGCGCCCATAGTTGAGATGAGATGACATGTATTTTTTAGCTTATGTACTGTGTTGGTCATTTTAATGTTTATACATCCCCGTCCCCAATTCACGCATTGCACGGTCTTGCTGTGCGTGCAACACAATGTAACAATTTGTTTTCCAGCACATGTAGCACAAAACAATGACTAGCCTCCTGCTAATGCAGCTAATGCTAGTGCTAAACACGTTCCTTTAGCAACTCATTCATACATGTTGTACGGGTGGGTGTACGATGATTTACGAGTCTAATGGAAAGGACCATAACCTCTACTGACCTCAGGGTACGAGGTAAAGGGGTGTGCCTGCGTGAAATGCCGCAAGAAAGCTGGGTAATTAACACTTTCTAACTCGGGGGAACGTATTTACAAGTCTAATGGAAAGGGCCACAAGTACCCCGAGCTGGACAGCTGATATTCCGACCTAAAGAGGGCGTGTCTCGGTGAAATGACGGCAGACAACTGGGAAATTTAACATGTTCCAACTCGGACAAGTTTATTGGATCGCTCCAATATTGTCAAGCTGGGGCCTATTGCACAAAAGCAGAATTAAGACATCCGGGATAAGTTACTGAGCTGCGCTCAATGAATACAAAACAAGAGCGTACAGGCTTAATTGGTTGCACAACGAGCAAGCCAAGTGAAACCTATCCTGGATAAGTGCGCGCTCACGGCTCCCTCAAATAGACCCTGCCACCGATCACAAATTCACTGATTCACCATGGCAACTAGAGCGGCTTCATTGCTTCTTCTACGGTGTGAAGTAGGTATAGCGATAGCCTTTTCACAACAGCAACACCTCTGTTTAGGAGAATATTGCAACTAGTGGACCACCACGCGCAAAATGGTTAGGCACTCCCGTGACGTCACATTGTCGCATGACAGGTCGGGAATGGCGAGTATGTAAAAGTTAATTAATGATCACAAACGTTTAAATAATGACAGTGGGTCTAGGTATATGTGATAACAATGTAGTGAGCAGTGGAATAACTATTGGTTTCCGTTTGTGGTGACTGCTGACTGAGATAAGGGATGAGATTAAATAGATCCTGGAACTTCGAATCTCGATTAGTGGGTTAGCGAGGTACGTTGCGCTCAAAGCCAGGGTATGCTGTGACACGAAAGTGGATCTGTTTTAGTGTCGCTATATCACCATGGTATCTTATGCTGTCAACCAAACCTGGGGGGTATTCCATCAACCTCGCTAATGAAGGCGGCGCTTAACAGAAATAGACTGGCTTGAACTAGCGTAGACTTTCACTTGGGGCTGAAGCCGTTCCATTAACTCAAGTTAGCGGCATCTTGGCCTCGTTTATTCAAGCGAGGTTTAGTTCAGCTTAGTGTTAATTTCGTCAGACGAGACGAGACTATCTTAAGATGCATTATTGTTGACGAAAAAAGACGAGACTAAAATGTTTTGCATGAAATAAAAACTAAGATAAAATCTCCCTTCATGTTCGTCTACAAAATGAGAAGACAGAATATCTAGCTGTTACGTTTTCAAAATATTCAGAATGAGTTCATACGCAACAGCTTTCCTGTAGGCTAATCTACGTGCTGCTGCTGCAACCCTGTGGCTGCAACACGAAACTACATGGAACAAGAACACTGGAGATTTCTGCCAGAGTTAGCTAACTAACTACCTAAATGCCACAATGCTACATACCCAGAAGTTAAAGCTTCTCTCATACATGAAAATGTTCAGCATGTAATGTCAACTTTTCATCTAGTTAGACTGATGATGCAAAGTTTGCTAGCAAGTAAGCTAATATGGAAAGTTCGCTAGCAAGTTAGCTATGGCTAAGATGGAGAGTCTGTTTGGGGAATGTGTTGTGTTTGGGCGCATATCGCCATCTAGCGAGGCGGAGTAAAACATTAATAGTTTGGCCTACGACAGTGTTTCTCAAACTATTTCAGTTTCAGGACCACTTAACTAACCCTAGCTAAAAAAAAAAAAAGATTAGACCTACTTCAACAGTAGCCTATAATTAGTCTACACAATAGGCCTACTCACACCTTGCTTATTGTCTTTGCACTTTGCCTATTGTGTCAGAGGATTCATTCTGTATGATTTAAACTGGCATAGACAGTGTTGCAGAACTGTTTGGATTTACATACAAGTTATTTGGCAAACAACTCATCTATATTATATTTTACCACGTCTGCTCGCGGACCACTTGGGATAGCTTGCGGACCACCAGTGATCCCCGGACCACACTGAGAAACACTGGTCTACGAATATAGTGGTCCAGTCAAATCTTTTACTGTCTATGGTCAAATCCCAGCCGAGCTATAACTGTAGCTCGACTTACCTGTGCATGTAAACATACTGACTGACAAAATCAGAATGAATAATTATAACAGACGAGTAGCCCTGTGGACACACAATAGGCTATTGTTGGAAAATCGAGATGTGTGAAACACTATTTGACTCAAATGGTAATCAGAAATAATTTGTTATAAAAAAAAAAGACAAAAATGTGTTGACTAAAACTGACTAAGACTAAGATACCTTTAGTTTTCTTTTGACTAAAACTAGACTAAAATGACGAGACTTTTAGTTGATTAAAACTTGACTAACAAAAATTATATTTGAATGACTAAATATGACAAAGACTAAAAAGGACATTTCGTCACAAGACTAAGACTAAATTAAAAATAGGTGACAAAATTAACACTAGTTCAGCTTAATCTCTGCTCATGCACGAGGTAGAACAGTAGACCAAAACAGTAGATTGACGAAAAGAGGATATATGTCGTAAAATTAAGACAATACTAGACGATTTCTGTTCGATTTGGCAAGCGCCATCTACAGGATTTTTATCGAAAGTCATCAAATTTAACATCGAGAGAAAAAGAAATGATAGTTGCCTACAGAAATGGGAGAATAATGAAAGCATAGGCCTGCATTTAAAACAACAATGCTAATGGTTTGAAATAAATTGCGATTTTGATTAGCTTCACTCTACAGTCATACAGTCTATGCTTGAACAAAACGAGTGAATGAATAAATAGTATAAACTAAAAACAACTTTGGCATATGGATATTCAAAACGATCTATAGCCTACGTTCTTAGATTACTGTAAAAGAGTTCACTCCAAATTATTATGTAGGTGTAGGTGGTCATAAAATAAAGTACCGCATAGCGGTACAAAATATGACCGCCGCTCAGTCCTATACATCCGTTCAGCGAAAATAAATCACACTTCAATTTGTCTCCATCTTTTACTCCATCCCCCACTCTTGAAACTTTTGTGTATGCTTGTTTGGCATGCCTGAGTGTGTGTGTGTGCGGCTGCACAGAAAGTAGCCTACTGGTGCTGAAAAGGTGAATAGATTGTAGAATAGCCAAAGAAGATGTAGCATTGTTATAAAACCTTTAAAATCTCTAAACAATCACAAGTAGGGCAGTTCATCACAGTTCATCCATTGCAACTGGATTGATGAAAGGTCACTTACACCTGTAGGCTACATTGTATTTGGGAAAAGCAAAAGGTATCAGCATAATGTTATTTATTTATTTATTTATTTATTTATTTATAAACAAAAACATCTCTGTCAGTTCCATGCCGTTTTCAACAGCTATCAAAAACAAAGGTCATTTTTGGATGGATGGATTTTTTGTGAATGTTTCTTCTTCTACATAAGATTTTAGTCATCTTTAGTTCATGTGATACTTTATTGTCAATACACAAATTAAGTAACAGTAGTCTGAAACGAAATGCTGTTTTACATCTAACCAGTGGTGCAAATAACTGACATGTCCAAATTGGCCTTGATGAAATGCGTCGCTAGACAAGTTCATACACATTTTAACGGGCCAAAGTTGAAGACCTGTTGTCCGTTATTGTTCGTGCAAATATAGGCTGATTCATGTTCCCTTGCATTGTGTAACTGAGGTCCATGGCTAGTCTGGCTTTCACCAGACCAAGCTCAATATTTTAAGAAATCAAAAAATAAATAGCGGGCAGATCAGGCTGGGTTCACCCAGCCTAGTCCATAGGCACCCGATATTGTTTAATTTTCCGATTGCGATATCCACGCTCTATTCTAAATGCAAAAATGCATCAGGGAGTTATGAAAAAACTGTAACTAACAAACTAGATCCTAATAGAAAGCTGTTAGCTTCCCTAAGCTACAGGTAGGCTTATAAGGTAGGCCTATTTACAACATAAATTGTCAATAGGCTATGCTGGCGACACAAATAAAATCTCCTTTGGAAACCAATGGCTTACACCTTACAGTATCAAGCGGACTTAAAGGGACACCAGGCAAGCCTGATGCTTTTTCTCTACAAAACTCCCCCTCGCTCGGTCTGAAGCTCTTTTCCTTTTCTTTGCATCTTCCGTCAAGGGTTTTCGCTGCTTCTTCGCCGGCTCTGCCATTATACACACGTTTGCAACAATCGCTAGCGTTTCGTTAGCCTCCCTCTGTGCTGTGGATGCAGGATGGAAACTGAAACTGCTTCGGTCGCCGGGTACGATACACTGAACTTGCAAGCGGGATATTCTTCCTACAGGCAGTAGGGGCGGGCGAGAGAGTCTTCATTCGCCCTGTAATGAGTCATTTAACCATATACCGACTTACGAAGATAAGTAATTAACACGAAAACGTTGCCTGGTGTCCCTTTAAATTGCCATATCGTGGCGAAAAGTTGTAATAAAATTCACGCAGCTCCATGAGTCAAGGAAAGCGCGAATGAAGTAGGCCTAGCCACTTCTAAATGGGACCCACTACACAGTAGCTTAAGGTGTGTTGCTAAAGCAGCCATAATGAAATGAAGGTGTCATTGTTTGGATACTTCACGCACATGCTTTTTAATTTCACAGACTACAACAACCAAGCTGGAATCAAAGCACATCGATTCCCCTCTCTCTCACACCCTGCACGCACTTAAAACAAAATAAACAGGCGTCTCAGTCTCACGCATGTATAGGAAAAACTGTATCAGACCGGTGTAACGTTGGTAAATCTTCCATTGCACAGAATTATTTTTGTAGCACGTGCAACAAATGACAGTCGAAAGATACAATTACAGTGCTGCTATCAATTTGCTTGGTATAACCGCATTTATAGTTTTCTACAAATGCAATCAATCAAATTGGCCTCCATCACTCAACCAACGCTAACGGTAACATTACCTAGGTCCTTATTGATATTATAAGATTAACGTACCTGCAGTAAAAACCAAGCATGTCCGATAAACATTCTCAGATTTATTTCGGCTTCAAGAAGAAATGGGAATTACATTTCATGTGAACATCATGTGCGCTAAACTACAGTCCTTGTAGGAAGCGTCCATTGTTTTTCCAACCCACTTTTAACTTCCAACAAAATTATGTCTCACTGCAATGATGCGCCATCTAGTGGACAAATGACTACTTATCGCCAATACTGGAAATGCAGCCATGATGATGAATATTTATTTTGGCTTTCTTTTAATCCTACTGAATTTGTAATTATGTATTGGCCATTCTAATACCGATAGTATGTGGGTGCCTGTGTGTGTGTGCATGTGTATATGTGTGCACCGCCATCTACAGGCCAATGAGTGTACAGTCACTAAATGTACACATAAACTAATTTTTTTTCCATCCATAACCTAATTTTTTCATCCCCCATGGATGAAATTCTACGAAACTTGGCATACCCCCAGAGAATGCCAGGTCAATCATACACATACAATTTGGTGCAGTTCTGAACATCTTAATGAAGATAGGGGCGATTAAAGCAGAATATTATTGCATTTTCATTTTTTACCAGGGGGGGGGGGGTGCAAATCACAAATGACTGGTTTGAACGGGTATCGTTGACCAAAAATTCAGGAAGTAGATGACAAAAAAAAAAAAACTTCGACAATATGGCCGCTTCGCTAGCAGCGGTCATAATTAGTATCAACATAATAGTATTGTCTCCCATAAGTCCCAAAGTGTTTGAAATATAATTATCTGAAATGCAATATGGCTTTCAATTTGTCATTTATGCCTAGTATTTAATCTGTGTAGTACACAATTATTAGCTGCCTATAGGCCTACAGGCTACAGAATTATCCTTTGGCTTGCATCAGATATAATATAGCCCACTGGCAAAGCATATTACTGTGAATGTACAGCCTACCAAATGTGCATGACCCTTTATCAACAGTATAGCCTATGTCTTTCATTAAAGAGTATAACTAAAAATGTCATTATCAAGGTTATAAGCTATAGCCCTAATAGTTCGTAGAGGAAGCGAACCTGTGAACACGCAAGAATATAACTCCTTTACTGTGTCGTGTCGCTGCACGTTACACCACCACAGAATGTAAATGACGTGGAGTAGCAACATCCCTTGAACCACACGCACGTGAAGTTAAAACATTTTAAGTCGCATAATCTTCAGAAATTCTTTGGAGCAAGTAGATGTGTACTGTAAATCCATGCTTGGTGACACTGTCGAAAAAAAAAACATTTCTAGGCCTAGGCTTCTCATTTTGAAGTTGTCAGGCTAAAGGTGACGAAAGCACAGGTTGACGGAACCATCTTTTTGGACTCGTTTTCCGACTGATTGTTTTTTTTTTTTTGCAACACAGCTTCATTTAGATTGAAAGTCAACCTGCTACGGTTAGTTCTGTGGCATAAATTCCCATAGTTACCAAGCTGGGATTTACGTTAACCTCATTAATGGAACGGAATTCTCACTAAAATTAGCGGATTTATCGAAATAAGCCAGGTTTGGCATTTAGCGAGGTTGATGGAATACCCCCGTAGTTTTGTGCAATAGCCCCTGAAAGTGCGAGCTGAAAACAAAGATGGCTGCGCCCATTATTGCCGAAGTTGATATGTATTTTCTTTGTATTTGATCTACGTTGGTCGATTTAATGTCGGTTTTAAATACTCTTACACACTTGACTACATTGCTGATCTAATCCGGTCACCAATTTATACATTGCACGGTCTTGCTGGGCGTGCAATACAATGTAAAGCTTTGTTTTTCGTGTTGGATTGCTAACGAGGCTATGTCGCTAACAATAACAATGACAAGCCTGCCCGCCCCTCGTGGCGGCGGTCCTCGTGGCTCGAGAAAAACATGACGGCACTTGTTGAAATTGAAATAGGCGAAAATTGCAACATATTATTGACATGTAAGGCTTACAACAACGGAGTTGACTTGAAATGTTAGTGTATGTAAAAAAACATATTTGTTTGATTTCGCATTGACATGTTCTTTCCGACTCTTTGTGTGGTGAAAACAAACTGGAACGCGTCACGTTCTCGCGTAGAGCAACTCTGGCGGAGGAGTGCAGAATACTGGATAGCGGTATTGGAGCTGCTCGAACGAAACCCATAGATATCTATGACGAAACAACTGGGCGATGGTTTTCACGTTCCCACCAGATCCAAGATCAGAGCCCCTGCATTATCTGGCCATAGACAGTAAAGACAGCCTGTTTTCTGGTTCTACGTATCAACGCGAGACTCCTTTTCTCTGGTTTCACTTTCGACACCTTTCTAGAGGCGTTGGCCAACGGAAGCTCCTTTCCCTCAAGTCTAGAAGTACAATTTAATGATTATCAGATTCAACCCCCATTTATTTAAACAGTTCCTAATTATGAAGCAGCAGGCGTTGTCCCTTCTCTTTCTTACAGTCCAGATCTGTTCATGTAAGTACACAGCCAAAGTGAATCGACAGCATAACTTAGCCTATTCATCGGCTAACGTTAACAGCTAGCAAGTGAAGTTCGTCGTAATGTCACTTTACTGTAGTTGTTACGCACGTCAAGCATAATTAATGTTATGGAATGCCATACGACACTCTTTCATCTGCTAAATAATCTTTATTGTGTTTACTTCAGCTGAACACATTGTTAATGCGATACTCAACGGAGTTGTTACTCTTTCCCCTGTTGGAGGACCTCCTCAAATCGTAAACGTCGTGTGGAAGTTTGGGAATGATAAGGTTGCCGAGTATGATCCAACCTTCGACAAAGAAGTACAGTATTACGGAGATTTCAAGGAACGAACAACGTTGGATGTGAAATCTGGCAGCATTGCAATATCTACGTTGACTCACGGAGATGAGGGAAAGTACTCAGTTGAGGTTAACAATGTGTTGTTGACAAAAACGTTTTCTCTCAAACTCTTCGGTAAGTCAGTTTGCCAAGTGTAGGCATATCTGTACATCTGATTAAGAAATGTTCACACTTGCTCCCCTCATTGTTAAACACTGCCCTTAAATTATGTACTGTATATGAATTTCTTCGAATTTCATTGAATTTCATTTCTACTTACTTTAATTTGAAATTCAAATGATAATTCTACATCCTGTTTTTGAGCTCAATTCCAAATTCAAGAATTGGAGTCATTCTCAATTAAATTTTGCACAAGCCTGGGGGATATGTGTACAGAAAAGGCGGAAAGAGCCAGTTCCCTCCAAAAAGAAGACAGATATTCATACTTTCACACCTCATAAAAGCAGTGGTCATCACAGGGCCTTTATGCAATTATTTTCTGTTTTCTGACCTTTTTGTGATCAACACTGCTGATAACCATCACGTTAAGTAATTTCATTCAAAATCATTTAGCCTATATCACAGCTTGTGTTTCTAGAGAGTTTGTGGTTGCATCGTTATAATTTCTGGCTTGGCAGATGAGTGAAAGACACTGATCTTGACTTGACTGTTTTAGGATGCATGCCATTCTAATATCACACTTTGTTATTTTTTCAGAACAAGTGAGGAATAATAAGATAAGTAGGGAAAAGCCTGGTGAAGTTCCCTGTAAGCTGTCCTGCAAAGCTGAGCCAGATCCCTTGAATTACCGGTGGATTGGAGGTGGACGGCCGGGCGATGAAACGAACATACTGTTTGTCGATGAGGTCGACTGGTCCAAATCGTTCACTTGTGTTGCAAGTAACCAAGCGAGTCAGGCTAATGCTACAGTAATTGCGGAAGGTCTTTGTAGAGGTGAGGAGACTGAACTGTTTACATTAGGCACTTCACTTCTGAAACCCAGTTTGTAAGACACCAACCTTGCTCCAGCGGCGAGTTCACAACACATGATTGGCACGATGTCTTCACAACACACCATATGATTGGCTCAATGTATTCACATCACACCACATGATTGGCTCAATGTATTCACATGTCGACGATTTGCCGAGGAAGGGGTGGGATATGTGTAGACAACGGCCATGTTGGCGTTACAAACTAACCCCATGCATTTCTACGGAGGATTTTTAGAGTGCTGTGTCTCCTCATTAGAAAGTCTCTGGTATCATCTGCTGTATTTACCTGCTCTACTATCAGTAGATGCAGTGGTGGTCTCTATGGTTGCCTCCCCCATAGCTTCTTCGTATGTTGACCCAACCAATGCTGTATCAGCACTCTTCCGTTCCTCTTCCTTGTTCTGCATGGCCTTTTCCCTCGCATTCTTTCATTCCATTGTTCGCTCCCACTTTCTATGAACCTGCTCCTCACAGTAACCTTTGCGGTCATTACGCATGGAATGCAAGAACTGCCATTTCTAATCCCCCATCTTGACCCCAAAAAGGTTTTCTTGGGACTCTCGTGCCGATTTGTTCTCACAAAAAATGTCAACAGATTTTCCATATCCCCATTGTACTCCTTCATGTCAGTTTTCCATTTCTCACTTTGTTTGGACTGTGGCCAATTCATATTGGCGAGGATGCCGGTATAACAGCTTCTACACACAGTTGCGTTCCATCAAGTGGGTGTTCCCGACGGTAGCTATGCAAATTACTTGAAGTATAACCGTAATTTGATTGGTTGGTGCCGTCCGTCGATTGGCTTGATTGGCCGGTACCGTCTGTGCAGCAACAGCTGAAGTTCTCAACGCGAGCGACGGGAGAAACATGACGCAACGGACCCACAATTCAGTTCGGCAACGGATGACGCAAGCCCATGTAAAGTGAATGGGATGCGTCTCCAGCACTGCAATGCACGCAACTGTGTGTAGGAGCCGTAAAGGGCTTCAATTCGGCTGGCAATGTATTGCTCCCCAATGGTATATATGTTGCAGAACAACCAGTGGTCTTTTAAAGCAGAGGCGAGAATCTTTGCCGCTATAGACCTGGTTCGCAGGACTTTACCGGCCCTTGCAGGGCGAAGAAGATACATCATGCATTCAATGATATCCTTCTTACGGGGCAAGACACCATGAGGGAGGTCAGATGCTTCCATATAGGCCACATCTTCAAGTTCCTTCTTGGATTTTGGGAATATTTATATGTTGTAATTAATAGGCCAAAAGTGGAAAGCAAAAAACACGCATTTTCAGGGTTAAAATTTGGGGGGGGGGGGGGGTTTGGAAGAAAATTAAAAAAAAATGACACAGGAGTGCTTAAAACATCTTGTTGCATCAGGAAATCAGGGCTATTGTGGTAGTTGGTATTAACACCCCCCCCTACTCTCATTTGTCTGTGCTGTAATGTAGTGCAGCCAGGGAGGGTTGGTGGAAAATAATGCTGCGTAATTAACATTATCTGCATTAGTATCTGCATGTTCTTTCATAGCGCAACACGACCTGTCCCTCACCATATCGCAACCTCTTGTCAACCTTATACAACCTGTTGCTGAAGACAAAAGCGCCCTCTCCAGATTGCCGTTATCAAATGTGCAGACCTCCTGCATGAGCACACTCTGTATTGCTGCTCATTGGAAAACTGAGTTGTCTGTAAAACTCAAAACTACCATGTTTTCATTAAATGCGGATGAGGCAACAATATCTCGAATGTTCCGATTCGTTACTTTGATGAGGAAATGGGAAGTCTTGCAAACTTGATTTTGTAGATTTTACTTGGTGTTGAATTGCATATTAACAAGAAAAAAATTCTCCACTGTAAACACTTTTGGCCTGAAGTAATTAAATAAGAGGGCAGTTCCAGCATTATGGATGTGACAATTGGACTCATATTGGTAAACAAAATGCCTTTAGAGTGGGGGCAAAATTAGTATCGGTGAATTAATTTGCATAACTTTAAATGTAGTAGAAAAGAACAGCAATGGCTAGTCAGCAATGGTCAGGGATGGTACTGAAATATCGTTTTGTTCATCAGGAAAACTCAATCTCAATCAAGAACACTCGCAATTCGCTTTATTCACATGGCGGCCATTGGCGGCTAAAACGAGGCTACAGGGTACACAAATCATAGGATTGTTATGTTCTATGCATTTACCTGTAGGTGGCATTAATTAGTAAGTGTACCTGTAGCCTCGTTTTGGTTTGGCCACTGTGTGAATAAGGCGAATACTCCCTTTACTTTGCTGTTTGCATCTTTTTGTACATTAAAAACCAATAGGTCGCGACCGCAAAAGGGGTGCTATCTCTATAGGTAGATATGAACAACGTATGACTTATGGCCTGAAAAAAGTTCAGTCGAACGATTTTTTTTTCACTTTAATCCCTGGTTATAATACTACCCATACCCCAGCCGATTGGAGGCAGTTTATCACTATGCTACCCTTTCCTGCTCACCTTTTGGGAAGTCAAAGACTATCAAAGCTATTTTTTAAATATAATTTAAAAAATGTACATTTTTAAATCTAACTTTTACTATCCTTGTGTTTTCGTATTCTTGCTGCAAATACTGAATACTATAACAATTGTTTTTTTTTTATTGTCATGTGCGCTATAGATGGTTGGAGTGATTGGAAAAAGGCTCTCGTAGGTGTAATATTGACTACAGGAGTTATAGGACTTGCAGTTTTTGCAGTCCTTTTTATTAAAAAAGGTAAGTATCAATTTTCTTCAAAGCATAGCATGTGATTAATTGCTCACAAAGTGGTTTACCAGATATAAATCTCATACCACACAGTGGACCCTAGTTTGCTGGTGGCCTGATGGGTTGTCTCAACTCCAGCGATAAATGAAATATTCTGCCAAGGCATGAATTTGGGATATAGGTGTGGTCACATGTTCATGTCAGACAGGGAGCAGTTAAAACCACCAATCACAAACTTTCAAGGTCTTATTATCTAGTAAAAAATACCACATTCATTTTATTGGAAGAGTGGTGCATCATGCCTACATATTTATGTACTGGCTATGAAGCAGGCACAAACCTGAGTGGGTTAATGCAATTAATACAAATTACAATGAATCCATCTTGGAAAAACTCTCCTGACAAGCACTGTCCAGAGCCTGCGGTGATATTACCCCTTTGCATCATAATGCAGTTTGACTGATTCAGTTTAAAGTAAAGATTGCTCAGCAGTGCTGTTGGTAGGCTTCAACCAAAGCTTTGTTTTCAAGGTTGCAGGTTGGTGCAGGTTGGTGTTGTCTCTATCACACAATATTAACCAAAGTAATCCAGATGTAGAAAGACTGAGAGCTTGGCCTTTGCCTTGGTTGACCCTTTGCCTTGTATAAAAATCTGAAGTGTGTTGGACCAGTACTTTTTAAGTTATGGGAGAGGACACAAACAGCTAATTAACTTCCGCCTGCCTCTTCCTAGTGCATTTTAATGCAATAGTATGCATCTGTAGCTTTACCTGCTGTTTTCGCTCTCAAACTAGGAGCACATTTTTTTGTCTGAATTGAGGATGGCATTATGGTTGTTAAGTTATGGCTCTTTTGCTTTTATTTATTGCGGAGTCACAAATACATTGCAATCTTACAGGGAACATCCTGGGTCACAACACAACAACAGCAGCAACAACAAATGGTACTGGATCTAACAAGACAGCAGGTACAGCTATGTTTATGAGGACATACATTGTGAAGTGGTATTGGGAGCATTATGCTGTGTTAGGGGATGCCCACGGCGGCAGCCGTATCCAAACGCAACAACACGCTGTCAAGGGGAAACTAAATACGTACAATTCTACCTGCCATGGGTCCCTAACCTAAGTGTAGCATAAGGTTGTGTTAGTCAGTGGGTAGGAGACTAATTGCGTAGGTGCAAAAACAGAGGGGTAGGCCTACGCCAGCTTACCTCGTATTCTCTGATGCCGGCCAGCCCAAGCGTCCGTATGTCCAGTTTTACAAAAGGGGGGGGGGGGGGTCAGTCGCTGTAGCCCAGTCCTAAAAGAGTCCTGGTCGTGGCAAAGTCCCAAGGCGAAAATCCCAGAGACTCACTGAACTGCAGTCCTCTTCCAGCGACGACAAACACTGCATTCCAACAATAGCGCTAACCGCCATTACCCACCTGAGCTGCTTTAATAGCTCAATGAGCCAATAAGTGGCCAGAGGTGAGCCAACGCCCCCTCTGGTGGATGGGATGTGAAAAATGACAGTGTCATGTCTAGGGTTGCAAAGGGACGGAAAATTTCCGGAAACTTACCATGGGAAGTTAAGCTGGGGAATTTTGAAAATATTCCAAATTGGAAACTTTCATGGAATTAAAGGAAATTATGGGAATTTACGGGAATTAACTGGGAATTTTGGGTAATTCATACAAACTGTTTAATATACAAGCATTAACATTTTGTTTCGTAATAAGCAATATGATTTGTATGTTTGTATTTTCGCTTAGCTTAGCATACAAAGCTAGCTAGCATGCTAGCGGGAATCCCATTCTCTGCCTATGGTTTACTAGCGTGCTAAACTAGCAACACTGAACTGCCCAAGATACACCACACCACACCACACCACACCACACCACTCAACAACAAAATCCGATTGGTTGGAACACTTTTTCCCCACGCATATGAACGCACCATAGGTTTCCTTTATGTCTAGCAGCCTATGCCGATTGCTGTGTGCATGTGATTGACATATGCGCAGGGTAGAAATTTGACTGAAATTGCATTAAATCAGGTTGTTTTAACTAATATTAAACTGCAAGATGGGGTTTTGTCCATTACATTTAAGTTCCCTGTTATAGACTAACTTGCCATATTAAAAATTGCCTGTTTATTCCTGTTAATTCCCATATATTCCCGTTAATTCCCATGGAAAGTTTCCAACTTTTGAAAATTCCCGAAATTCTATCCTAACACTGGGCATTCACAGATGCATATGAACAGATAGCAAATGAAACTTGTTGATGTAGGTGTTTCTCAATGTATTCCGGAGTAGAGGCAATACACTTGTCTTTGGCTCTTTTTTTATGTTTGCAGAGGAGGGTATGCCCTTGAAGGATGCAGTTGAATCAGGCAAATGAATTGCAGTCAGCTGGTTGGGGTGAGTCTTCTGTTTTTTTTGCATTTGTATTCACCTTATTCAGCCCCGCCCATTTTTTAAAATTCCACATTGTCTTTAAACTTCCGGTCGGTTAGCTACGTCTAGTTAGCTTCATTGGGATAACACAGCAGAAGAGGATAGAGAGGCTATCTTGGGAGGAAAACGACAAATGCCATCAGTAGGTAAGATTTGCAATTGTACTTCGCTACCCAAGGCTATTCACCCCTATGGAGTGGGTAGACGATATGCGGCAGTGGCCGCTGTATCATGGAGAAACTCGCAAATCCGTATCTGTTTGGTAACTATGGTAACTAGTTTAGAAAGTCATTACAGAACAGCCGCTCCAAAGTCAGTGTTTTCCTAACTTCAGATAGGAAAGGTGTATAACAGAAATGTCTTAAGTCACCAAAATCCTAAATAAACGTTCCTAACTTTAGGATGACCCATAACATATGATGCCCGTCATCTCGATAGAGCTCTGCTATCTCAATGTATCGCAATGGATGCTACTGCTCAAACGGAAGTTCGGAGACAATGTGGGCAAAGCTAGCGCCCCCATGTATGCACGCGGAATAAGGTGAATAGTGAGTGTACTCTGCTCTTGATCAGTCAATCAGAGGCAGATGTTGTATGAATGTGTCACAATGGAGTGATGGAATGTTGTTGTTTTTTACAAGCTTGGTGTTGCCTTTGTATATCTGGAGTCACATACAGTGAAGCACATACTGAGACCTTGTATATACATACCCAGATATTTTTTTATCCACACGTAAATAGTGTTTTGGCTCACTCAAACAGATATTTCTTGAAGCACCCTCCAAAAAGAAGATTTTTGTAAATGTTTGTTAGTAGATCCGTGTGCAGAAGTAAAATGAAGACTTTTATAAACTATAAGCAAGGATTAAAGTTCTCCGTCATAGGACGGATTTCCGTCAATTTGATTTTAGAAATGTCATATTTGAGATCGATGCAGATCCGATGAGAAAAAAAATGAGGGGGGGGGGGACTATCACCTTTGCTTTTCCAAAGAACACGTATGGAGGACTATAACGGTCTAAAAGTTGGATTATAGTGACACATTAGATACAGCTGATGAGGTTGGCCAATCCGTTTAACTTTTTTGGATATGATATTGTGAGCTCTATGTGCGAATTCGGAGAAGAAGCGTAGGCTGTGTTCTTTCCGTGCATCAATGTAGACAATTTCTTACTATTGCGAACTCTTGTCAGGGGAGGTCATTCATTTTGGGTGTCACCTATGACTTGAACAGATAGCCTTCTATGCCACCCGATGTAGGCTACTATTATTGTTACAGTTTTTAATCAATGCAACTAACATTATGTGTAAAGCGAAGCAATATAAACCGTAGCCTATGCAATTTATTATCCCGTCTGTTATGACATGTACAACAATGTTTTTCACAATTTGCGATGGAAGGTTTTGACTGAGCGTGTTAGCATAAAAAAAATATATCACTGTCATCATCGCGAACTGTTAAAGGGGGTCAGTCTGTTTGTGAAGCACAGACAGCCTTGTAGCCTATTTTGCTTAGGCCTCACTTTTAACGACAGTAGGTTGTGAGTGTACGTTGACAAAAAATAACCATACAATTAAAATAGTCAACTTAAAACTTTGCTATAAAATATTATTAATTTATAGCACAAAACCATAACCAGTAGGCCTACCAGAACCTCGCATATTAGCGTCATGATTTGTGTGCGTCTATTTGGCAAGGCCACTAGCTGTCATGGATGCATTGTTGCTAAAGAGAGGCAGGTGTCAAAAGTTTAAAAATAAATGGAGATGGGCAGCTGTTGGAAACGGGGGAGAACTAACAAGCCATGGTGTAAAGAAATGAAAGTGCCAGGGGTTTGCTTTTGCGCGGTTCGCTGCAAGAAAATTGTTTATGGATGCAATAGGAAAACGTTTTAGCACGTCACCAATCAGAAGACCGCCATAAGGTTAACGTTCGTGCACTTCAGGACATCTTCCCTACCTGGTGCAACTAACCACCACGACAGAGGTAGGCTACGTTTATCTATGGCTGACCGTTTTTACGTTTAGAAAGTAGGCTACGCATGTTCTTTCATAGCGCAACACGACCTGTCCCTCACCATATCGCAACCTCTTGTCATCCTTATACAATCTGTTGCTGAAGACAAAAGCACCGTCTCCAGATTGTCGTTATCAAATGCGCAGACCTCCTGCATGAGCACACACAGTATTGCTGCTCATTGGAAAACTGAGTTGTCTGTAAAACTCAAAATTACCATGTTTTCATTAAATGCGGATGAGGCAACAAATGGAAATATGAAAAATATCTAGAATGTTCTGATTCGTTACTTTGATGAGGAAATGGGAAGTCTTGCAAACTTGATTTTATAGATTTTACTTGGTGTTGAATTGCATATTAACAAGAAAAAAATCTCCCCTTTAAACACTTTTGGCCTGAAGTAATTAAATAAGAGTGTGTTAAAGCCTTTCTACAATATTGCTGCAGTAGAAAAGAACAGCAATGGCTAATCAGCAATGGTCAGGGATGGTACTAAAATATATTTTTTTTCATCAGGAAAGCTCAATCTCAATCAAGAACACTCTCAATTCGCCTTATTCACATGGCGGCCATTGGCAGCTAAAACGAGGCTACAGGGTACACAACCCATAGGATTGTTATGTTCTATGCATTCACCTGTAGGTGGCATTAATTTTATAGTAAGTGTACCCTGTAGCCTCGTTTTGGTTTAAACAATGGCCGCCGTGTGAATAAGGCGAATACTCCCTTTACTTTGCTGTTTGCATCTTTTTGTACATTAAAAACCAATAGGTTTTCTCTATAGGTAGATAAGAACAACGTATGACTTATGGCCTGAAAAAAGTTCAGTCAAACGATTTTTTTTCACTTTAATCCCTGTATAAGGTGACGTAGCGTAAAAGCAACAATGGTAACCATGACAGTAGGAGATACAGTCACAATATCAGCTGTAGTTTGTGTCTACTAGTGTGTAGGGAGATGCAGTATTTTTTTTTTACAAAAAAATCCCAAATGTCTTGTGGACAGAATTAAAAACATAAATAAAACAGATATTTGTTAAAGAGCAATTCCATGCAAAGGGCATCCTTACCATGGAAAAAAAAGTTGTGCATATGCAAATAGAGTTGTTAAAATCTTCATTTAGGTCTATATTTTATTGTTTGTAACTGATCTGATTGAATTTGATGGAGAATGACACTCTTTTTACATCATAAATATGGTGTGCAACCATGCCAGAAACAACATTTTTCACACGGTAATATTATACATATTTAAAAAGTGGATAAATGGACCCAAGGTTCAAACAAATTGTGTAATTTGACAAATTCCAGATTGACAAGGAAATGGTAGAGCAATGTCTATGCTCAGCTTGCCTTTAAGAGCACAACTCCTTACATTTGTAAGGCTTTTGTTTTTAAGTCAGCAAGTTCCATGGCCATGTCACATCCATAAGGTTTTATAGGAAAAGTTTATGCTACACATACAGTGTTGATGCGACAATCATCCATAGTGTCTGTGCAAAGCTGATTTATATCAATGTAAAGTGTGATGACCAAATTGTGCCCCTTTCTTACTTTTAAAACCTTTAATGGTGCGTTATGGATGTGACGTTATGGATTTTACATACCGTAAAACTCCAAATAATAGCCCGGGCTTTTATTTTCCCGAATGTCCAAACTGCACCGGCTAGTATTAGAGACAGGCGTCTATATGAGACAGGCCTTTAATTCCCTTTACACAAAACTTTTCCTCTGCAAAGATGGAAAATATTATCGAATTAATTATTTCATCTTATGTCTACCTATATGACTAGGCTATCTGATGACAATTACGGATGATCATTCATTTAGTGTTGAGATGTTGTTAATTGTGAGATACAGTAAGATCCAAATAGCGGGATAGCCAGAACAGATGAAACACGTTTTAATTAAACGTAATCTACAAAGAGATCGTATCACACTGAAAGCTCATATTTTGTCACTAGCAAATAGCCTATATCGGTCCTTTGTCAAATACGGTTGCATTATCAGCCCTGACCAAAACTGTTCAGGAATTATTTATGCAAAAGTGGAACGTGCTTAATGTTTCATTCTCCCTCCTTTTCGGCACGAATGAAACAGCATGAGAGAGCATGAACCATATTGTTTCTCCCGTTTTGTATTTGCCAAATTTGACAACAGTCTACATTCAAATCATAGCCTACTTCCAGGCTCGCGGGAACATATTTTTGACCAGGGGTGCTGAATAACAAAATAATCATGGATGTCCGACGATTTCTCCCCCAGCATATGATTCGAATTTAGACAGCTAAATACGCCATTTCACCGCCGTGTATGAGTAGGTCTAAGAGTGAGAAGTTTTATAATGCCCTGGGCAGCCACATTCCACTGCAACTATGCACAGCACTTGCCACTCCGACTCATCAATAAAAACTGCGCGCACACAGCAGTCCCATAGAAGCGCACTTGACTTTACATCATTAACCTATTTCAATAGGTTATATAGCCAGAGAATGTCCGTAAACGGGCTCTGATATAGCCTAGTCTAAGGTAAATTCCTTTTCTGACTTATTTCTCTTTATCGCCATGGCATTTATAAAGAATAACGTTCGCGAACCGTTCTGGTTTTGTTGCCAGCATAAAAACAAGCTTACCATCGGCCTATCCGCAGATTTTAAACACAAGGGATGAATTGAACGATGACGAAGTCAGACATATAGGCATAGTTCATATTGGAAAAAAAGTTATACAATTTGGAACTCTAGCTTTTCCCCACCGCAGTCTTTTAATGCCATTTAATCATAACGTGCGCATTCTGCGCCATACTTCGCCCAAATCACACCCAAGATTCGCAACGAGATGAGCAGCAACTTCATGCAACATTCTAAAACCTTGCAACTGTGACCAGACATGTGAATGCTTTGCGACGGCTTGTAACGACGTGCAACATCTAATTTACACTGCTGTAACCTCCTTTCTGTAACGGTTTCGTGTCATTGCGAATCTTTAAACAGACGACCTGACGGGTTTTAGAAGATTAAATACAACCCGAAACTAAAAAACAGACCAGGCCTCTACTGGAGACCGGCCTTTAACCCAAACCTGTAGCCACGCCAGGCGTTTAAAAGAGACAGGCGTCTCTTAGGGACTCGGCGATTATTTGAAGTTTTACGGTAATGTGAATTTACAAGACTGGAGACTTTATTATACCTCAAAGCCGATAAAACGTCTGTTCTGGTGGCATGTCAGTTTCGACGCATTTCACCTTAGTGGTTACAATTGACATTTCAAAGATTATTAGGTTGATCAAAACCACAGGGAAGCCTCGCCTAAGCATTAGCAAAACAAACATAATTTTAAAATACCTCCAGTGATTAGCCTAGCCATAGCCTATTTTCAAGTGGCCTGTGAGGGACCGAGGCAGTGCGCCACTGGATTAGGTGGTGTTGAGGAAAGGCAGGAGACAGCAGTTCCATACAAAAATATAATGTTTATTTAGTCCACAAACCAGGAGGAAGCACAGCAGGAATCCAGACATAAAAATCCAGGGATCTTCAGTATGTATCTTCAAGTGCACATTTGAACTCGCCATTGAACTAGGCAACAATTCCACAGACTTTCTAGTAGGGGTGTGACTTTCAAAACCGACGTCTCGAATCAGCACAAGTGTTTCGAAACACTGCTTCGAAACGTGGTTCAAAACAGCCATGTCATGTGACCACTGCTTCGAAACATCGTTCAAAATCCCCATGTCATGTGACCAAAGTTAAGTGAACCTTCGGTGCATTTCACTGGTGTCGGCAGGCGTGCCCGCACGTTCAATTAACAGTGTAGACTTTTCTTAAGCAATAACCATAATGGTGTAGTGGTTAGGGAGGGTGTTTTTTGCACGGTAGCCCAGGCTGCTCAAATGTGGTTTGATCCCCATTTGATTTGTAGGGTATTGTTTCAGATCGTTTTCAGAAGTTTTCTTGATTCATCATTAACCACACAGTTTCAACTAAACTCTCAGAATGGTCAAAATCGAGAGTTTTTATAAGAAAGTGATTTAGAGAACATAGTGGCAGCAATAAGATTCTCTTTATTGTGACTTCATGTGGTCTCCCATCCAGTAATTGACCAAGGGCATGACTGCTTAGCTTTTGACGAAGACTAAACACAGGTAACACAGCGAGCCACGAACTTTAAAGACTACATCTCCAATACGAAGCATTTGACAGATTTGTTTCACCCTAAACAGCTCTGAGGTGTCAGAATTGTTTCGAAGCTTCGGAACAATTCGGCACAATTGCTTCGAACGTTTCAGTGTTTCATAAAGTCTCGCTTTGCCCATCCCTACTTTCTAGGCTCCCGGTCCAAACAAGGCGACCTTGCATAACTCTGGACCATACTTTATCCCCTTGCCTCACATTAACAAGGTTAACATTATAAACTTCAATTTACTTTCTCTAAACTTCCCTGAGTCCCTGGATCTCCAGCTCTTCCCTCTGTCTTCCGTTGTCTCCCGTCTATTGTGTGTCTCTCCCGTGTGTAATAAGCCTGCCTTTAAATAGGCTAGGCAATTAGGTCTGGGCTAAACCATTATAGGGAATGCGGGGGTGGTGGTGGTCTGTACCATTAACTCAATCACAGTTAAAATCAACACCTTAATACAGACACATAAATACGACATAAACAGCCATAAAGCTGGAATTGAGTGCAGGTGAGTGTTTGGCTGCAGTCCATGGAAGTGTGGCACAAGGCAGTTTTTTCAAAAGTTTGTCATAGGGGAAAAGGAGAGGACTCCTTTTTCACATGGCCTAATAACGAAAATCTGAGCGATTATCTTCCCGTAACTGTCATACTGTTGTTGTACAGTAACTAAATTATCGTGTTAGCTGGTGAAGATGGCTGACTTTGCAGCTGGAGTTAACATAGCAACCTCCTTCTGTTGCAGATCTGTTCAGCCTGCCGTTCACGTCTACTTAACACAGTTTAATTTTAAATGATGCGATATGCCAGCATTTTAAGTGTCAGGTCCTCTATAGCTAATACCCACAGAGTAACAGGGCTTAAATTTCACTGCGGGATTGCGGGTATTGCGCATTAGAGCCCGACCGATAAAGGATTTTGAAGGCCGATACCGATACAAATATTTGTTGATTTAAAAATCCGATATTCCGATATATCGGCCGATATATATATATATTTTTTCAGAAACGCGCAACAAAACATTAACAGATTTCCCTAACATTAGTTATTTGTAGTTATTTATGAGTATTGACTAAAATAATATGATAATGCATTTAAAAAACAAACTTGTTTATTTAAAACTTGTTTATTTAATACTTACAACAAAATATTTAATTAATAACAAAAACAACCAAATCAAAGTTACCAGTATTAAAATACTTAGCTTAAGTTTCATAAATATAACTTTGAACTAAGACTTAATAATTACAAAAAATAATGATGACATTATTACTATCATTATCATTTGTATTATCATTAAACAAGATAAAGGTCATTCTTAAATGTTTGAGTGTGCGTGTGTAATAAATAGTCCCTATTGCCTAATAAGCTACCTTATAAATACAATGTCAGCTTGCTTATCCCATTACCTGCACTTTTAAAATTATTTCCATCAAGCTACATCAAACCATTTTCAATCATCAGTTGCTGCCTGCCTTCTAAAACCTACTATTTAGTGATCTAAATCCAGTAACTCGTTAATGCTGCGGCTGAACGACAGTCTGAAACGCACACTTGGCGTCATTGGATTTCACACACGTGTAAAATAAAAGCTAACTTTTATGCACAAGCTAAGTTTTGCACAAGCTATGTTTGATACTTTTTCTCTATGTCTAAATGTTCACTCCTCGCACGTCTAACTTACATTTTACAATGCAGGGACTGTAACTACAGATAAACTAGTTATAAATCATTACTTTATTTAGGCAGAATAAGTTCGTTGTGGTTTCCAAGCTCATTAATGTTAACGTTAGCGGTCTTCCACTGATATTCATGGCATTAGCTAGCTTTGTGGTTAGCTAGTCTATGATGAGCCCTAATTTAGCAATGGATAACGTCATACTGTAAATTGTAAAACATACGCTTTCAAAATAACAAGCCGGGGAGAGATGATACGTCTCACTGCTATAACTGTCACGCTATTAAAGAAATACATCTTCAGTCACATTGTCAAAAGTTAAAAGGACAGACAGTCAACTACACTGTAACAACGTAACGTAATTACTAGCTAATTCCTCTTCACTCTCGGCTTATTTAACAGCAGCAAAACTGGACATTGTTTTCACGAATTTTGTCATGCTTATTTGAGTTAAGAGAACTGATGGGGATGTTCTTTTAATTGTTATTTCAAGCAATGTATGTCTCGTGACCAAATCACCATGAACACACTTCACTGATGATCACACTCGCGGATAACTGGTTCTCTCTGCCCGACTCTGGCTGGATCAGCAGGTTGCAGGATGTGTGGCGCGTTATACACGAGTGTTGTCAGCAGGGACGGTGTAGAGTGCCCTCTGGTGGACAAACTATACAACGCCAACACTCATGACATGGTTGAAGGGTGTTTCGTCCGTTTTTATTTTATTTTTAAAATATTCATTTATCGGCCATTATAAATGCCGATACCGATAGTTTGGAAAATGCCTAATATCGGCCGATAATATCGGCCCGCCGATAAATCGGTCGGGCTGTTTTGCGCATAATTTGTTCAAGTCCCGCAACTCTAGCCATCATAATGCGAGAAATTCCCGCATACACTTACGGCCTGTCTGACGTTAATATAATCATGAAGTGGCGTAAATGCGGTCCTACTGACCGGACGGATCAACTACCGAGTTGAATTGAACATAGCCTCATGCAGACGCAGACACACACACACGGAGAGAGAGAGAACCACTTTGCGCTTACGCAAATAGGCTACGCAGCATGGCAAACTTTTACATCTGGAAAGAGCTCCTTGGTAACTATCCTAGCTCAGGTCACGTCAACACTTGATCCCAGAAAGATTGTCTTTAACTTGTTAGTTTTTTGAACATTAATTTTATCTAATGACATAGAAAACATAATGAATTGCATCCACATATCCTTATGCACTATGCACAACTTTTATTCACTAGCGACTAGCCTAAAAGGCTGAAGGGAGGCTAATTACTCTCACGTATTTTATTTAAAGTGACAGGCACTCAATTACACCTACTCATCACCAATGTGCACTCAATTAGACCTACACACCACATTAAAGATATGCCTAAGTGTTATAGTTTAAACGTCAATATGAAGCATTCAAATTACTAAATATGTTTAGCTACTAGTTATTACTGGTAAAATGCTATACATTAAAAAATACATTATTAACTAAATACACTCTATGTGAATATATATGAAATAGAAACATATCACATAAGCAATAATTTTCAGTGTGCTTGTGTGTGTGTGGAGTCAAGCAGAATCTAGGATGTCCACTGTTGTGAATTATCCCACTACAGTATATATTACTGATGACGTCAGGGTGGTGGGGACCCCAAAATCAAACACTTTTTTTTTTTTAAGTATCAAAATTGCAATCCCCCCCCTCCCCCCTAAATTGTGTAAATCCCCCCTACATGAATAACCTAAGGGGGGAATTCCCCCCCATTTTGAAAAATGAATTTTAAGCCCTGAGTAACATGAGTAACGGCAGCAATAAACTATATGTACCGCATAGCGGTACAAAATATGACCGCCTCTCAGTCCTGCATATTCTCTTCGCAAAAATAAATCACGCTTGTCAATTTGTCTCCATCTCCTACTCCTGCAACTCATGTAAATGAGTGTGTGTATATGTGAGTTTGCTTTTGTTTATAAGAGTGTGTGTGTGTGTGTTTCTGTGTGCGTGCATATGCGTATGCGTGCCTGTGTTTGTGTGTTTATGTGTGTGTGCGTGTATTTGCATGCACACATGCGTATGCGTGCCTGTGTGTGTGTGTTTATGTGTCTGCATTCATGTGGGTGGGTGTTTGTGCATGTGTCTGCGTGTGTGCTTGCCTGTCTGTATGTGTTTATGTGTGTGTGTGCTTGCCTGTCTGTATGTGTGCGACTGCGTGCGTGCGTGTGTGTGCATGTGCATGTGTGCGCATGTGCATGTGTGCGCGTGCATGTACTTTATGTGTACAAATCACAAATGAGTGGGTATGGGTTAAGTTGATGCAAAATTCACTATTTAATTATGTGTTTTATGTAGTTTGTCGAGGACTGGTTCAGACACATCCATAACGTGAAACCGTCACATCCATAACGCCAGTTTTTCCTACATAATGCATTACGAAAATGACGCATAGTTTCAAAAACACACTTTTTGTGTTCATTCAAGTCTCCTTCATGCTACATATATCCTAGTTTCAGCAGTTTCCTTTAAAATTCAGAGTTTGTAGAAAACCTGTAATCTCACAAAAGTGTGTCCATTTCATGTCACATCCATAACGCTGATAAAATGCCTTGTATTCTTAGGATGAAATTGATTATATGAAATTTGAGGATTTCTCAGTATTCAGAGGACAGAGGTTACATTAAAAGTTATGCAAATTAATTCACTGATACTAATTTTGCCCCCACTCTAAGGCATTTTGTTTACCAATATGAGTCCAATTGTCACATCCATAATGCTGGAACTGCCCTAAAACACCCTCCAAAGAGAAGATTTTTTTTTTTTTAAATGTTGGTGTCCGTGAGGATAAGTAATGGCCGGGTCAGGTTACACATTTGTTTTTGTCTTCCACGATTGTCTTTTACAGTAGGATTGACCATATCAGACTATGCGATAATAGAACAATAAATTCTTGCTGCATCATTGTCAGTAGGTTGGCCACATTATGTGGCCTATTGTTCAGGTTGCGTGCATCATTGTGCCAGTGTCAACACTGGTCGTAGGAGATTTCCCAAAAAATGTCCCTTTTGGTTGTGGCGTCGTTGAACATCTCCGACAATAAATTGCTGGTCGTTGATGCGTTCCTCCTTTGGCGCCGTTCCCGACCTTTCTTATTTGCATTGTGTTCAGGGGGGATAAGTAGTGAGAAGTTTGCTATTTACAATAGCAGAGTAACATATAAATACATTGTGACTCTAAAGGGAGCTCTAAACTCGCCAAAAATACCTAAACCTGCATAGTATACCTTTAATTTTAAAATCTCTGATCCATTCATTTTTTCTGTTAGTCTGACATTTCCCATATTGCCAGATTGTGTATGAAATACACCCTACACATACACAATCACTTACTTTCAATTTAAACCTTTTTGTCACCAAAACCCAAATAAGGAAGCGGGTGCACACTGCGCAAGCAAGTGGGCTAGTTGAATAGTCTACTCCACATCTACAGTAGCTCCACATCTAACTTCTGTTCTCGGAACATAATCTGACCAGCAGCTTTGGAGTTTTGGAGGTGGTGGACATATAACTGGCATATATATCTGTTTCAGTAAGGTAATAGCAATGACTGAAATGCAGTGTTGCAAGGAGTGTATGAAACATGTAATTCTGATTCTGACACTGATTCTGTGCAAACACTAATAAAAATGGATAATTGTAGATAGAACAATATTTGTTTAAAGATATATCTGGATATGTGTGTACAGAACTTATAATGTGTGATGGTATTTGTTGTCTAAATTGTGTTTGCAGTAGGTTACAAGAACCTATGTGGTACTCAACATGATATTACCACCATCACTGTCACAGTGTGGCCTTCCTCTTTTTGCCTTTGGCCTTATCTCCAAAGCCTTTTTTTTATAAATAGAGTTAAATCTTGTAACAAGTAATGAGTTCATCCTCTTTTGCCTTGGTTCCTTCAAAACTACCAAGAGACTTATTTGAACATTTCTTCCCTACGCAGGAAGTTACAGGCCACCGGAAAAGGAGCTCCCTTGTGGAGTACCTCAGCAGCCAAGACTCATATTAATATTGCCCAAAATGGAAAAGAGAGTCTCCTGACTGTTACGGCTTTTATCCTTTTTTTTTTATCTGACCTTTTCTCTGACTGTGTGAAGATGTCTCCCTTTTCACTCGCTATTAATATGTTATCGGCATGATGTCCAAATAGACTGCATGGTGTACAAATAGGATTGCTCCAGAGTTGCCTTATACAGATCAGAATGCCCATGTTCAAATTACTGCACCCCTCATGACAGATGATAAGAACTCTGACTGACAGACTCTAAATGACAAATGGAGAAAATCCTTAATGGAATTGCTTACATATTAGCACTTCTTCAGAAGAACATTATCGACTTAAATTTCAGAAATTGCTGGTGGATCTTCTTGGTACAGAAGACAAAATGTTTCATTGTGTATTTCTGTTGTGAATTAGAAATATAGGAATGTGTGCTGTCAAGTGAAATCTCTTCAGCTGTTGTGAGGTGTCGACAAGGAGAGGACCACAAGAATGTAAGAATGTTAGTCCACAGAACTGAGGAATCAACCCAGTGGTCGATTTTGATGTGCTGATTAGGTCAAATCAGGTTTTTCTTCCTACGACTGAGGAGTGCACTTTTAAGTTTGAACCATCAAAAGCAGGATTGCACCTCTTAATGTATTTTGTAAATAATAGGGTTTTCTTAAAGGAACCGTATGTAAGAAAAATATTTCAATTAATCATAAAATGGCCCTGATATGTCACTAGACATCAAGAAATCATGTTCATTTCAAATACTTATATCACTAACAACAGTAGTCCAGCCAGGATATTGTCATTTAAAAAGTGAAGTTGCAGCCCTCAACTGTTGTTGATGTTGTGTTTTGTCATGTCATGTTGTGTTTTGGCCTGATGCGCCACCCTCCACCTATTTACTAATCAGGAAGTCAGTAGTGTTTCGCCATCCGCGTTGGCAACCTCGGGGGAGGGGGAGGGGATACACCGCTCTTCAGTATTTTGAAAGTGATTGCAGTACCAGTTTTGGCCACAATCTTACATATGGTTCCTTTAAGGTGTGCAACAGGTGTTCAAGTGTGAGTCTTAGCAGTGGGCTATTGAGAACATCCATAGGCAGGGGACTGAGAGGAGGTACTAAGCAGCCATTATTTGAACATTTGACACTTTGCTTATATGTCCAGATTTTGTTTTTATATATAGGTGTGAGTGTGAGATAGAGAAAGAAAGAGAAAGCATGTGATTTTGGGTGGATGACAAATAAGCCTGAAAAAAGGAATTTTAAAAAACTTCAAATATCATCCCTAAAAAGTGTTTATATGTGTTGCTGTATCTCTAAACTTGACTAATATACTTTTTTTTTTTCAAAAACAAAATGTGAAATATATATTTGGGGGCCAAGCAGCGAAGCTGCGAAGGCACCCATTGTGTTTCTTAGTTTTCTTATTATTGGGGGCCAAGCAGCGAAGCTGCGAAGGCACCCATTGTGTTTCTAGCTTTTCCTATTATTATTATTACACACTCTTTCCTCTGCCATTGAAGTCTATGGCAGCCCATAGAACCGTCTGGTGAAAAGTTGTGAAATTTGGCACACTAATTAGGCAGTGCCCCATGATTAATTTCACCAAGTTTCAAGTCCGCACCCCGAGCGCTCTAGCGCCACCAACAGGCCAAAGTTGGACATGCTTTCACGCACGTAACTTCTGACCCGTTGGCTCGATTTTGAAAAATGAGTTATCCTTGTGATCCTTGGACCACGCCGAGTTCAACGCACCCTATGAGGTCATTTTCCGCCATGATGGATTTTCCGCCATTTTGAATTTCATCAAAATCACTTAAAACGTATCAGAGGTCACAAATTTTGTCCGATCGACACCAAACTTCACAGATATCATCTTCAGACCATGCCTCATTAATGCATTGCTTTTTGTCTTCGGAAGTAAAACCGTTCGCGCGTAACAGCCAATCGAAATTTGCGGCGAAGCCGCCAAACAGGAAGTGAGCTCATATCTCAGCTACCCTTGCATGTATCAAAGCCAATCTTGGTGCATGGACTCAGAACCCAATCGGGGGGACACTCAAGAAATCTGGTGACCTTTGACCTCTAGGGGGCGCTGTAATTAAGAAACATGCCTTTTGGCCTGTAGCTGCAGTTGTGCTTAGAATTAAAACGCACTAGTGGTGTCTGGTAATACTGTTGGAGGTCCTTAGTCCGACCCAAGCCAACTTGTGATGTCATCGTAATTGATTCGGCCGCCATATTGGATTTAATCAAAAACACGTACAAGTTTTCGCAGGTCACAAATTTCAGCGGATCCTCACCAAAATTGGCAGAGACCATCTTCAGTCCATGCCTTATCAGTGCATTGCTTTCTGGAACAATTGATAGAAGCATTCGGCTGTAACAGCCAATCGAAATTTGCGGCGAAGCTGCCAAACAGGAAGTGAGCTCATATCTCAGCAACCCTGCCATGTATCATAACAAAACTTACTACATAGATTCATGACCCCATTAGGAGGACGCTCAAAAAAATGGTGACCTTTCACCTGTAGGGGGTGCTGCAATTAGCAATATTGCATTTTGATCTGTAGTTGCTGATGTGTTTTATCGATCTTTTATTTTTTGATTTGAAACTGATGACATGTTCCATCCAGTTCATTCTAATGCTTGCTGGCAAGGGTGGGGCGGGACAGGGTGGGACGGGCAGGGGTGATTAGGTGGGGGGGCTGGCTGGCGGAGGCGGCGGCAATACTTAGCCCTGTTTCAGCCCTACAAAATGTGTTATGTTTTGATGAGACACTTGTTGAAAGTGTTGATCGCAGGTATCTGCTGAGTTCTATCTTGTCGCCGTGGCTACTCCGGCCTATTCTGCTTGGCCCCCTCATTGCTGCTTGCAGCTATATTTATAAATCCTCTGCCATTGAAGTCTATGGCAGCCCATAGAACCGTCTGGTGAAAAGTTGTGAAATTTGGCACACTAATTAGGCAGTACTCCATGATTAATTTCACCAAGTTTCAAGTCCGCACTCCGAGCGCTCTAGCGCCACCAACAGGCCAAAGTTGGACATGCTTTCACGCACGTAACTTCTGACCCGTTGCCTCGATTTTGAAAAATGACCTATCCTTGGAATCCTTGGACCAAGCCGGGTTCAACTCACCCTATGACGTCATTTTCCGCCATGATGGATTTTCCGCCATATTGGATTTTAGTTAAAGTGAAACTAATCTTTCACAGGTCACAAATTTTGTCCGATCGTCACCAAACTTGACACACATGATCTTCAGGCCATGCCCCATTAATGCATTGCTTTTTGTCTTCGGAACTAAAACCGTTCGCGCGTAACAGCCAATCGAAAATTGCGGCGAAGCCGCCAAACAGGAAGTGAGCTCATATCTCAGCAACCCATAAATCTATCATAACCAAACTTAGTACAAGGACTCAGGACCCAATCAGGGGGACGCTCAAGAAATCTGGTGACCTTTGACCTCTAGGGGGCGCTGTAATTAAAAAACATGCCTTTTGGCCTGTAGCTGCAGTTGTGCTTAGAATTAAAACGCACTAGTGGTATCTGGTAATGCTGTTGGAGGCCCTTAGGCCGACCCAAGCCAACTTGTGATGTCATCGTAATTGATTCGGCCGCCATATTGGATTTAATCAAAAACACGTACAAGTTTTCGCAGGTCACAAATTTCAACGGATCCTCACCAAAACTGGCAGAGACCATCTTGAGACCATGCCTTATCAGTGCATTGCTTTCTGGAGCAATTGACAGAAGCATTCGGCTGTAACAGCCAATCGAAATTTGCGGCGAAGCCGCCAAACAGGAAGTGAGCTCATATCTCAGCAACGCTTTCATGTATCAAAACCAAATTTAGGACATGTACCTCAGACCCCATCGGGAGGACGCTCAAGAAATTTGGTGACATTTGACCTCTAGGGGGCACCGTAATTGACAATAATGCATTTTGGCCAGTAGTTGATGATGCGCATTATTTTGCAATGGAAGTCAATGGCAGCCCATAGAACCGTCTGGTAAAAAGTTATACAATTTTGCACACTAATTGGGGACAGTCCAATGATTCATGTCACCAAGTTTCATGTCGGCACCTCCCGCGCTCTAGCGCCACCATCAGGCCAAAGTTGGAGTTGCGTTCATGCACGTAACTTCTGACCCGTTGACCCAATTGTCAAAAATGAGGTATCGTTGGAATCCTTGGACCAAGCCGAGTTCAACGCACCCTATGACGTCATTTTCCGCCATGATGGATTTTCCGCCATATTGGATTTTAGTGAAAGTGAAACTAAAACTTCACAGGTCACAAATTTTGTCCGATCGTCACCAAACTTGACATACATGATCTTCAGACCAAGCCTAACAAAAGTTGTGGTGTTTTGTCTTCGGAACTATAACCGTTCACCCGTAATATCCAATCGAAATTTGCGGCGAAGCCGCCAAACAGGAAGTGAGCTCATATCTCAGCAACCCATTCATCCATCATAACCAAACTTAGTCCATGGACTCAGGACCCCATCAGGGGAAAGCTCAAGAATTTTGGTGACCTTTGACCTCTAGGGGGCGCTTTAATTAAGAAACATGCCTTTTGGCCTGTAGATGCTGTTGTGCTTAGAATTAAAACGCACTAGTGGTGTCTGATAATACTGTTGGAGTTCCTTAGGCCGACACAAGCCAACTTGTGATGTCATCGTAATTTATTCGGCCGCCATATTGGATTTAATCAAAAACATCAAAAAGTTTTCGCAGGTCACACATTTCAGCGGATCCTCACCAAAATTGGCGGAGACCATCTTCAGACCATGCCTTACCAGTGCCTTGCTTTTTGTAACAATTGACAAAAGCATTCACCCGTAACAGCCAATCGAAATTGGTGGCGAAGCCGCCAAACAGGAAGTGAGCTCATATCTCAGCAACCCTTTCATGTATCATAACCAAACTTACTACATATATTCATGACCCCAATAGGAGGACGCTCAAAAAAATTGGTGACCTTTGACCTGTAGGGGGTGCTGCAATTAGCAATATTGCATTTTGATGTGTAGTTGTGCTTTATCAATCTTTTATTTTTTGATGTGAAACTGATGACAACATGTTCCATCCAGTTAATTCTAATGCGTGCGTGCAAGAGCAGGGCAGGGCAGGACGGGGTGGGACGGGCTGGGGTGATTAGGTGGGGGGGGCTGGCTGGCGGAGGCAGTGGCAAAACTCTGGGCAAAAGCCCTGTTTCAGCCCTACAAAGTCAGTTATGTTTTGATGTGAAAGTTGTTGAAAGTGTTAATCGTGGATGCCTGCTGAGTTCTATCTTGTCGCCGTAGCTACTCCGGCCTATTCTGCTTGGCCCCCTCATTGCTGCTTGCAGCTATATTTATATGTGAATTTGTCTTGTTAGTGCCTAAAATTGTCATATGGTGTGACGTGAAAATAATTTGAAATAAAATGAAAATTAGATACTTTTTTCTACTTTAATTTGTCACTGTACATTTTAATCATGTTTGCTTTGATATGCAACATTTCCTTGTGAATATTTAGAAGAAAAACCTAACATTTAACAAGTTATTTTGTCAAGGTGGAGAATGCTCCTAAGTGTAACCAGATATTTTAGCTTAATTCTGATATTTCTTGTAAGAACTCACTCAAAATTCTTGAGGTTCTTGCAGATACCATTTCCTTTGTGTGCTATTGATGTTTTAATGATTTTTCAATTATAAAGTCTTTTTTTGTGACATTATTTAATGTCACACCAAATGACATGGTGTCACGCCATACGATAAACTGCACCACTCCACCATGTGTCAGAGCAAAACATGGTTTTTAATGACTATAAAATCATTAACAATGATTTTTGAAGTCACTGTATGAATGGTGTATGCGTGTAACAGCAAAATAGATGAAAGTTTAGTATTTATTTTCTAAACTTACATCGCATGGTAACATAAAAGAAAAAAGTATGAGGAATATGAATTGTACAAATAAATTTTTTCCCAATTATCACAGATTTAACAAAAAAACATATAATATCTGAATTTAAAACATGTTTTTACAAGAACTTTTATGTAAAAATGCAATTTGGTCATAGGGTGTGACAGAAATGTCATATAGTGTGACTTTTTTTTGTGTGAAAAAAGCTGTCACACCATATGATGCAGCGTCACACTATATGACATTTTGACAGTTAAGCTAATTTTTTAGACAGTTAAATACAGCTAACTATTATTTAGCATGCAACTGACCACATGGCAGCAGTGCTTTTTAAGAATTCATGAAGAATATTTGTGAAAAATAGCTACTTTTTAGGCAAATGATGTCACACCATAAGACACTAAAATTTGGCCACGATTGATGATGTCCAATTCAAAGCTTTTTATATAAAAATCTAAAAAGCAGAACTCCCCTCTTGACCATGCCAATTACTCCTGACATTCTATTGTTACTTCCTGGTTAAGCAGGGTCCTCTTCACAATAATAATGTCCAAATGAATGCCCGGTCAAAATATACAATATAGCGTCACACCATATGACAACCATTTTATGGACAAATTATATTTGATTATAACTTAGTTGGACTGCATGCATAAACATCAAAACTTTCTGTGGTTGTAAAAAACATCCAATTATTTTATATGCATGGTAAAACTTTAAAGTAATTATACTTTTTATGGATATACACGCTTTTTAGGAAGTTCGCACACATGGTGGACAGTCACAGCATATGACATTTTTTATGTTTGGATGATTATTTTAAGTCAAAAGTTAAATACAAATCCAATAAATTGAATATGACAGAACTTGAACCTACCAGACCTACAACATTTCCATATCAATTCCTAACAATTGCCATTTTTTATAAGTGTGTGACACATGGACAGTCTGAATTCTGCTATTTGTCATCTACCCTTTTGAGTTGGATTTGTCTCACATTTGTAAAGTAGGCATTTGTGATGTTGTGTTATAGTTGAATTTTCCACTAACAAATGTGTGTTTCAGTAAATCTGAAAATGTCTATCTAACATTCAAGTAAAACCCAATTCAAGTCAAGTCTCCCTTTCTGGTGTACAATGTCCAGTAATTAAAGCTTATGTTTTTGACATTTGACGTAATGAAAATTGATCACTGATTGTGACATTCATACACAAGTCTGTCTGCTCCTCAGGTAGGGCTCCTTACAGTACACTAATGGAAGCATCTCTGCATACGTTTCTAAACTAAATATCCATAGGCAGGGGACACTGAGAGGACCCAGGGGGCATGAAGTAGCCATCAAGGTGAAGTGTAGTCTGTATAGAGTAGGCCTGAGGCTTGCCTGTTAGTCCATGAATGTGACCAAATGTGAGCGCAATAAGCCTGTGTGACTCCTAACACACAGCTGTATCATTACTGACTTTTGCATAGTATGATGAATTGTGATCACTGTTTTGCGTGCCTTGCTTCTTATTTTATATTAAAAAAAATATTTGGGAGAATAAGGAATATTTTCAGTGTTATTATATTTTCATTGTGTGAAAATGTAATTGTCCATCAACAAAAGTGGAAACATTCATTCCCTATCTCCCTAGTGTCGTGTAATCAACGTCGTTGTTTCTGACATTGATATGTAACGATCATTGATAAAGACATTCCTGCTTATGTCTGTCTGCTCCTCAGGACTCCTCATAGTAGGCTACTGCAATGCAATCCACATGGTAAGAGTTACAGTGTATGGCCAGTAGGTGGAGCTATAGCATAAATAGCACTGAGCATTTCTGAAGAGCTGATCATTGAGAGGTATCCGAATCCAATGATGAGGGTGTAGCCTATCTGTTGTGAGGGGTCTGAGAGACAACACTTTGTTTAGAAAGACGGGAAATGTTCATCCCACTCCATGAGACAACGTAGAGGTCATCTCTGCTAATATCACACATTTCCAAATTAATCATTTTGTTTTATTTGAGTTGTGTTTTTATGTATTTTCAGTACCCGTTTAAAGCAAGATGTTGACACATTTACACAATGTCATCACTTTGTTCCATGTAAGAGTGATCCCATCTATCATTATGTGGTCTACTGAATCAATCACAATGTGGCCTTCCATTACACACAAATATAATGCTCACTCATCAGGATCATTTCCATGCACTGTACGTATATGTATTTGTCTTTGTAAAATGTATTTGTCATGTGTTGGTGTCACGGGTACGCTGGCGACTACGCCGCTCCGTCCGGCATCTTACTGTATGTCTTGTGTGTGGAGCGCTTTGGGTTGCACCCTGTGCATGTTAAATGCGCTATTGACTTGACTATATGCCTGTATGATTTCTTGCTGTACCAGTGTGGAAGAATGGGGGGGCACTGTAGCACAGTTGGCTGCAGCGCTCGTACCACATACGGGTCCAGGTGCCCACAGGGACCTTAAAGTCTGACCCGGGTCATTTCCTGATCCTATCCCCCATCATTTCCTGTCTCTCACTGTCCTATCTAAAATAAAGGCATAAAGCCCCCCAAAAAACATACACTTAAAAAAACATACTTTTTTTTGTTTGCATATGCACACAGTAGGAACTGAGATGACTTGACACCCAATGTAGATAGATACTTTATTGATCCCCAAGGGGAAATTCAAGCTGTAGATGTAGGCCATTGTAGTGGAAGTGGATGGGTGGGGTGTTACTTATATGTGCTCGGTGAACTGACACCACGTTGTAGGGAACGTGAATTATGAAGAAACAAATTGTGCTAGTATTTTGTTTATTTCTTAGCCATTGGATTATCCCAGGTCTCTTTAAGTGTTCGTCTTTTATTAGTACTTTGTTTATTAGCGGTATAAGGTTCATATTTGTAGACATAATTACTTCTTCTTTAGAAATAGGGTGAACGACACTTCTTGTAAAACAACCAGGAAGTTGCTGTTCTACAGACTGCTGTCGGTGCATTTTCTCTATTGTATTGGAGTTATGGTTATACTTGCAAAAACACATATTTAGTTCATTCATTATTGCGCTACTCAACTGTCAGGGGACCCTGAGAGCAAATCTTCTTTAGTGCTGCTTTAAGACTATCTAAACCAGTGGTCCCCAAACTCTTTCTTCCGAGGGCCAGCTCACTATGCCTGGCTCTAAGAGAGGGCCAGAGACTCGGAGTATATCAGTAACCATAAATAGCTTAGCGCTGTGAACAAAGGCAGTCTACCTTAGTTGAATATTCCATTACATTTAATCTATAGGCTATTGCAATTTAATACCATTGTTATCTGTGTTTATATTGCCATCTTGCCATATCAGTGTAAAATGTAGCTCAAATGAAATAATACTAATAATAGCATTCTCAAAACTATAAGCAGGGAGTCCCAAAAGTATATTTTGAACTCTGAACTTTGCACACACAGCTCAAGTTGTGAACAAGCAATAACCTACAAATAATTTAAAGTTCTCAAACTATGAGTTTTATGAAGTGGTGGCAGAAACATCTGAAATGACCACCATTCTAACTTTCACTCACCTGATGAGAACTTTGTGAACTCTATGAATATTTGAACGAGTGAATAAAAAATATAAATACTTATACCAGAAAGTTCCAGAATTATGACTTGAATAGAAGTTAGTTAGTTATTAACAATTAATTGATAAACTTTTAGAATACTTTGAGCACTGATGCAGTCAGCAGAGGCCTCTTACATTGTTTGCAGGTACAGTAGGCCTACTATACATTTCATTCTGTTTTCGATGGCAAACGCGAAACAGCGCCAAAACAACCACCAGTGGACAAAAATAGTACTACATGTGTACTGTTAAGACCCGCCATAGAGAATGAATGGGGGAAATTACGGAGGTTATAGTTTCACGATGTCGTACTCCCGTGCGGGCCGGATCCTATATACCACGGACATGTTTTGGGGGGCCACCTAAAATGAGGTGGCGGGCCGTAGTTTGGGGACCACTGATCTAAACGGTTGTATTGTAGGCCTACTTTTTTCTGCTTCACTAATTGAAACACCGCAGTGGCCTACCACTGAATCTGTCCATTATTATATGCCCTTGTGATTAGTGTAGGCAAGGGCGTAGGTTTGGTCTGAGCTTTGGTGTGGACACTACCCACTAACCCCCCCGAAAAAAAACTAAGATAAATCAAAATCAAGATAAAAGCTAAGATAAGATAAAAAATGATTAAAATGTGCTACTGTCCAACTTGAACTACACTGTGTAGCCTACATAATCTGATTTTAATATGTAGGCTACAGATATGTAGGCTATATTTAACATTTATTTTCTATTTGGTCTGTTATGAAATCATGCCCATTTAAGCACAGCTCAGTTTTAAGAAACTTAAATACATGCATGCTTAGCATTTTGTGAAAAGAAATCATTAAGGCTACATTGACAAACTCTTAACCGTGCACTGCCTGTATATTCTCTGATTCTAATATTTACAGATATCTAGGCGATGTAAGCACAGCTCAGTTTTAAGAAATGTAGCCGAAAGACCATGTTGAATTTTGCTGTAATTTATTTCAAAACCGGATTACTCTGGAACTAACTATACACGGGAATGCATTACACCTTTGTGTTCGGTAAAGTCTGCTATTTATTCTGGTATATGGTTTGTCATGTGTTGGGTGAAGAGTGTGTAGGCCTACGATATTCCACCGAGACGAATGGATGTGGAGATGGGCGCAGAGAATAATTATTAAATCTCTTGAAGTTATTTTATTTTTATTTTTTTGCGAACTGTTTATCACAGCAAACAGTGGCTAGCTAGCACCGTTTAAAAGCTGAGAAAAAAGTCTCTTTCATGTGACACATGTGTGATGAGAGTAGCCTACTTCTCGAGGAGTTCAACAGAGAAGAATGGGTGAATTTGGACGCACTTCATGGTTGTAGTGAAGTAAAGCTGAAGCACTGCATGGTGCGCAGGAGATTGCGGCTCACTGGTAGTTATTATAGGTAACTTCAAATAAGCGCGATTTACCCTTATAGGCTACTGCACATTACAAGATCTGTACGAGATGATCCGCAGCACTGAAGTGAGAAATGATTTAACTCTTTGTGTAGCGCATGTGAGCGCTTTTTTCCCCATTTCAACCTGAATATTGGTGGGGACATTTCAGTCGTAATTTGACATTGGTGTGGACACGTCCTTCGGTCCCCACGCAAATATACGCCCCTGAGTGTAGGCCTACCTTAATACACTAAATCTCTAACAAACTGCTCTGCAAAGCTGCACTCACATCCCCTTGTAGTATTATAGAGGCATTTTCTAAAACGATGGCCACTTTTCTTGTACCTTCTGAGTGTAGAGACTACTTCAAACAAACACTGAGCACTCACACAACCACAACTAATTGGCACAACTTTAAACAGACCTATTTGTACAGGAGGACGCAGTGATCAAAACGATAAGCAACAATGGCTTTCTTGGGTAGACCAGAAGGAGTATTGAGGTTACAGTGGTTGAGCCAGCTATACAACATTTTCAGTATGAACCTGGGAGTGAATTGGTTGTATTTTAGAAGTATTTTCAAGCTGTAAGAAAGTATTTTTAGTTTAAATATTGATATGGGATTCAGAGTTTAAATCGAGCACCCATGTAACCTGGCAGTTAGTATACAGTGACATTTTAATAATTAACCCTTCCGTGTTATAACTTGCTGCTACAACTTCCTTAGGTTTAACAGCAGTTTTGAGAAGAAACACATCGTTCCAGTGTTTTCTTTATTTTTCAGCCAATTTATAAGTGCAAGTCTATGTGAGTGTTCTGCTTTTATTGCTTATTGTATTGTAGCGATCTCACCCTCAGATAAGATTCACCTTTGGCCAGGACGGCCATTTATTGGAACTGGAAGACTCATACTTACACAGACAACTACATAGGGCAACACAGGGGTAGTCTCAGCTGCACATGTAACACACAATAAGGGGTTTACCACACACATCAACACGAGGATAAACACATGAGGTACAACTAAAGAGACTAACACGCTAACAAATACACAACATGCTAAACGTAACTACAACTATTATAACCGACATTACACATTCTAGCATTCACTCGCACTGCATTCTGGGAGACACTCATTCAACGTTAGACATGTACATCCACCGACGCTACATAACCCCCTCCCGAGCCATTGTCGTCCCCGGCAAGGACAGCTCAGCTCACCGCTCGCGGCTGCGTCGGTGTCAGTCCCAGTGCTTAGTCCAAGTGACCGGAAAGCCTCGGGCTGCACGATAACCCATCCCGACTGGAAGGGCTCTCGGCTGCCTCTGTCACGTCAGTTCTCCCCCGAACAAGCACCAGAACCGGCCAGACGTGGGTCGTGGTGTCGCTTGGGCCCTCGGTTTCCCGCCGTGCAGCTGCGCTACCTCAAACAGCAGCAAACAGTCCCACTGCAAGCCGAACCCCCGGATACGCTGGAACCCCTGGACGTTCGGTAGCCCCCTCTGGCTACTGTGACAGCTCGTGGCCATTGCCACCTGTCCACAGTGTGCCGATCTCCAGGCGGTCAGCAGTCCACGTCGAGGTCCCTCCTCGCGCTGCCCTCTTGTAGAACTTTTGTCGGCTGTCTCTCGAGCACAACGATGCTCCACTGTGGCGGGAAATGGAGAGCCCGACCCTCTCAGCAGGCTCGGGACACACAGAAACTCACACAAAACATGAAAACATTGCGCAGACTTGCGTCAACCGGAACGTGCGCACTTAAAATCTCAAACAGTCCACAAAACGATAGCTCCCAAGGCTCTACAGGTCGACGTTACCCTCTTGGTCACTAGCTGGAGCACCGCAAGCTCCCGAACTAGCAGCTATGACTCCATCACACTCTCGACCGGCAGCTGACGCTCTGGAAGTTCTTCCGTAGCTGCCGGTGTAAACCCGGCCGCTGTGGTCGTGTTCCAAGGTCGTCAGAGAGTTCGCGCTCTCTATGGATGAGATCCTCGGATGACTGCAGCATCGACATCGGCGTCGAGCCGGGAACTCCTCACCAGCCGCGGACACTTCCGCGACATCAGCCGGGGCCGCTTCCTCCAGCGCTTGCAGCTCTCGTCGACTGTGCAGGGCTGGTCCCGCTGATCGCCTGCACAGGTCCTGCGCCGGGCCGGAAGGTCCTCCATCCTCCGCAGTGGTGAGCTCAGCGAGCTGGCTAGTCCTTAAAAGGACCATTGGAACATCTGCTGAGGTTCGCCGCCATCTTGCTGGTCTGGTCTTCGGCCTTCTTCTCCATCTTGATCTGGCGTAGATCTTCGCGCCCCGTCCCATCCCACTTCTGACACCAATGTAACGAACTGCTAGGTTGTCTCAAAATGGTCTTTATTGGTTACGCACCAAAACACACAAACGTCATTAAACAGGCAACACAAGGGAGGTCAATTAAACAAGCACGATACACAAACAGGGTAGTCACATACAATACACGGGGTAAACACATGAGGTACAACATACAGTAAAGAAAGACTATACCAGCTAACACATACATGACAAGGTAAACGCCATTACTCATACTAAAACCAACATCAACATTACACACACACACACACACACGCACAGCATTATGGGAGTACAGTCATAACAGCTAGGCTCAGATCATTACACAGCCCTCATGACTTAGTCTATGTCCCTTTGACTCAAGTCTTACCCTACATCAGTCCATGAGCCTGGCTGGGACGCGACGCTGGCGTTGTGGGCGCCCCGCTGTCGCGTCGGTGACTTCCGGTGAAGGCTGCACGGTGATCGGTGTTAGAGCCACAGCTCCATTGTCACCAAGTTCCACAGAGTCAGTGTCAAAGTCTCCACGACCCTCAGCTGAGGCCAGGGGTCGATACGGGGCCAGTCGATCACGGTGGAGAGCCACAACTCTCCGATGCTTAATCAGTCTCACACGATAGACCACATCAGACAGCTTCCCTAAGACATCGCACGGCCCGACCCACTGGCTAGTGAGTTTCGGGGAAATGCCTTTCTTTTTCTCTGGGCAGTACACCCACACTTTATCGCCGGTCTGGAACTCCTGGCCGCGACAGCGCGTATCGTAAGCTCGCTTTTGACGTATTCCAGCTTCACTCATAGCCTGCCGGGCCAACTCGTGTACTCCCTTCAGTCTCTCGCGTAGCTGCTTGTAGTATTCCAGCCCTGGCTTACCTCCAATCTCCGCTTCCGGAGGCGAACCGAACACCAAGTCCACCGGCGTGCGTAGCTCTCGCCCGAACATCAGAGCTGCCGGTGTGCATTTCGTTGACTCTTGCACCGATGTGTGATATGCCCAGAGCACCAGGGGCAAGTGTTAGTCCCAGTCCTTTTGTCGGCGGTCGGCCAATATGGCCAGCTGCACTGCTAGCGTCCGGTTAAACCGTTCGACCAGCCCGTCGCTTTGTGGATGCAGAGGTGTCGTTCTCGTTTTCCGGATGCCCATGCGCTGGCAAACCTCAGCAAACACCTCCGCCTCGAAATTCCGCCCTTGGTCGCTGTGGAGCTCTTCCGGTGCCCCGAACCGGCAGAACATCTCAGTGACCAGTCTGTCTGCTGTCGTGTGGGCGCTCTGATCTGGCACTGCATACGCCTCCGGCCACTTAGTGAAATAGTCCATAGCTACGAGCACGTAGCGATTTCCCCGCTCTGTGACTGGCAGTGGGCCCATGATATCGACGGCTACCCGCTCCATGGGAGCCCCGACTGCGTATTGCTGCAGCGGAGCATGCAAACGTCGCGTGGGGCCCTTCTTCGCTGTGCAGGCGTCACAGCAGTGAACATGCAGTTCAACGTCCAGCCTGCATCCCGGCCAATAGAAGTGGCTTCTCAGCCGACGAAGAGTTTTTGCGATGCTGAAATGAGCCGCCCCCACAGCCCCATGTACCTGTTCCAGTACACGGGCTCGTAATCCAGCAGGAACCAGCAACTGGAAAATGTCAGATTGTCTATCGGGGGCTCGCCAGTGTCTATACAACAGTCCTTGACGTGCTACTATTCCCGGCCACTGTGAATAAATCGCTTTGGTCTCTGGATCGAGTGCTGATACGTCAGTCCATGGCGGTCGCTGACCGGCTTCGATCCATGACCACACTCGGCCGAGCGTGGCGTCCTCTGATTGCGCCTTCCGGATCTCCTCCCTTGACATCACGTCCACCGGCGACTGCGCGTCCATGGCCCCAGCTGCCGCTCTGCAGTGCTGCGTTGTGGCGTTGGGCTGCGGTGCGTTGTCTCCGGTCTCTCGATCACTGTAGCTGGTAGCGGAAGGCGGCGAGACGACCTCGGGGTGCTACTGGTGAGCGTTGACTCTCTCGCTGCCGTGAAGCTGGCGAGCGGTGGCTCTCTTTATGGTGCGGCGCTGGCGAGCGTTGAGTCTCTCGCTGGCGTGCTGCTGGCGAGCGTTGACAACAGCGACTCTCTCTCTCTCTGCCAGCAGTGATGCAGCCTGTAGCCGACGAGCGGGCTCCGGTTGAGCTGCGGCCAGGCTCCTCTCCTCCCTCCGGTGGCAGTGCTGGCACTGGTCTGCTGCACACGGACGCCTGGACAGGGCGTCTGCGTTGCCGTGAAGGCGACCCGCCCGGTGTCGAATCTCCATGTCGTAGTCCTGGAGCGCCTCCAGCCAGCGAGCCAGCTGGCCCTCTGGTTCTTTGAAGTTCAGCAGCCAGGTGAGCGATGCATGGTCCGTTCTTAGCAGGAACCGTTTGCCGTAGAGGTAGGTTCGGAAATGGCGCACTGCCACCACCACAGCCAACAGTTCTCTGCGGGTCACGCAGTAGTTCTTCTCCGCTTGGTCCAGTGAGCGGCTGAAGTATGCAACCACCTGCTCGCCCTGCTCGCCTGCTTGAGAGAGGACGGCGCCGACGCCCACGTCGCTGGCGTCGGTGTCCAGGATGAACGGCAGTTGAGGGTCAGGGAAAGCGAGCACTGGGGCCTCACATAGCGCCCTCTGCAGCCGCTGGAATGCCGCGTCACACTCTCGCATCCACTCGAAGAGCTGGCCTTTGTGCGTCAAACGATGCAGCGGGCTGGCGACTGTAGCAAAGTCCCGGATGAAACGTCGGTAATATGACGCCAGGCCCAGGAAGCTCCGCAGCTCAGCACCATCGCGCGGAACAGGCCAACGTCTCACCGTCTCCACCTTAGCTGGGTCGGTGGCCACTCTGGCGGCCCCCACGACATGGCCCAGGAGTCCGGTTTGCCTCCGGAACAGGTGGCACTTTTTCGGGTGCAGTTTGAGCCCGGAACTGCCACAGCCCTTGCCCGATGGTAAACGCTGTCTTCGGCAGAGCTTCCGGGGCTAGCTCAATCTGCCAGTAGCCACTGCGTAAGTCCAGCGAGCTAAACCAGCAGGAGCCGGCAATGCAGTCCAGCGCATCGTCAATGCGGGGAAGCGGGTAGGAGTCTTTCCGGGTTACCTGGTTGAGGCGCCTGTAGTCAACACAGAACCGCCACGAGCCGTCCTTCTTCCGGACGAGTACAGCCGGCACAGCCCAGGGACTACTGCTTGGCTCTATCACTCCTGCCACGGCCATTTCCTTGATCTTTTCTTCAGCTGCTTGTCGTTTGGCGAACGGTAAGCGATGAGGCTGAAGTCGGATGGGCCGAGCATTTCCGGTGTCGATATCGTGTTGGACCAGGCTCGTTCGGGTGCAGTCCTCATCTCTTGCAGCGAAGATGTCGGTGTACGCTGCTAGTAGTCTCCGCACCTGGCTACCCTGTGCTTCACTCAGCCCCTCACAGCTACGAGTGCAGAGTTCATTTACGGCTTGCCTTGTCTCTAAAGAGGGCCGCGCTCTCTGAGCGGAGAGTGGTGTTTGCTCAACCCGCTCTCTTGGCTCCTCCCTGGTGGGCGTAAGCTGAGGAGTGGCGGCCTCAGCGAGCGGACCTGGATGAGACCTGTTGTTTTCGCGGGCTTGAGTTTTGCGGGCTTGTGTGGGGAGGGGCGGAGACTCAGCAAGCGGAACTGGATGAGACCTGTTGTTTTCGCGGGCTTGTGTGGGGAGGGGCGGAGTCTGGGATGACGAGTACTCTTTGCGAGTTCGCTTCCTGCGGACTTGTGTGGAGCGAGTTGGAGAGTTCTTCGTTGCGCCAGCTCTCCGCACTTCATGCTCTGTTTTCCCCGCCGTGTGCAACACTACGCTGCTCGTCCCCAAGTGTAGTGTGAACCGGGAAATGTCCACCACAGCCCCCCATTTCTCTAGCACGTCCAGGCCGAGAATGCAATCATCCTGAATGCTAGCCAACCAAAGCCGGCGGCTTGCCGTCTCACCGTTGATGCACACGCACACCACTTTTTGTCCATACAGTTCCGCTCGCTCTGCGGTAACTGTTGTGATGCGCGTTTTTGTCTTTTCCCAGCCTCTGGGTCTGGCTACCAGCGTGCCGGGTAAGAGACCGGGGCGCACAAGCGAGATGGTGGAGCCAGTATCGATCAAGGCGCGACACCGAGTCCCATCTAGCGTGCAGTCCACATACAGTCCTCTGGTTTGGCCGAGCCGGCCCAGCCGTATGCAATCCATAGCCCCTCCCGCCGTGCCACCTTCTTCTAGTAACTGGGGTGCGAGCGTGAGGGGTGCCGGGGCTGGGCAGTACCACGCGATATGTCCCGGCTCGCCACACCGGTGGCATCCGTCTCCGCTGGCCGGCCTCTTCCACTCGCGTGGGCGCTGTTGTGGTGGCTGTGCCGTGGTCTGCCGCGTCACCTCCAGTTCCTCCCCGTCTTCCTCCATCGATGTCTGGCGTGCGCAATGCCGCGACTCTGTTGTGCGGAAGATGTTTTCCACCCGTTCGGCTTCCGCGAGTGCCACGGACAGCGAGCTGGGGGCACTCAGGCGAAGGTGTTCTTTTAGCCGCTCTGGGTGGATGCCTCGCACGAACGCTTCCAGTGCCATCTCTTCATGTAGACCCTGGCTGTACGTTGGGTAGCCCCGCCGGGCATACAGCTGCAGGTCAGCCGCGAACTTGCCCAGTCTCTCGTCCTTGTGTCGCCGTCTGGAAGCGAGTTGTTCTTTGGCATCGCTGATGAAGATTCTCTGGCCGAATCGTCGTTGCAGAGCTGCTTCGATTGCGGTCCAGCTTACTTGCTCCGCCGGTGGCAGGTCTTCTAATACTTGTAGCGATTCCCCCTCCAGGGCCAACGCCACCTGTACGCCCGTTCTCTCCGCCGACCAGCCATTCAGCTCGGCTGCCAGCCAGACCTGTACCAGGTATGTCGCCAGCGGCCTTTCGCCATTGTAGTGGGGCAACTTTACGCTGGGGCGCCCTTCTACCGCCGCCGTCGCACCGAGGACCGGCCAGTTTCCATCGCTCCTGTGTGGAGCGGGTTCAAGTGGCGGGATGCTGCCATCAGCCCGGATCGTTTCCTCCTGTGGCCGGGGGCGGGTCTCTTCATCACGGTCACGCTACAGGCTGGCTCCGTCTGCTGGGCTCAGCAGGTGGCCATGGGCGAGCGTGCTGTCGAAGAGCCGTCTTGGCAGGAAACTCATCATCGCCAGGTAATCAGTTGCAGCTTTCTCCTCCCGTCCAGTAGGGGTAGTCTCAGCTGCACATGTAACACACAATAAGGGTTTACCACACACATCAACACGAGGATAAACACATGAGGTACAACTAAAGAGACTAACACGCTAACAAATACACAACATGCTAAACGTAACTACTAGAGTTGGATGTCTCGAGACCGGTCTTGGTCTCGAGACCGGTCTCGAGACCACTTTTACGTGGTCTCGGTCTTGTCACAGTCTCGACCGTCTTTGGTCTTGGTCTTGTCTTGGTCTCGGATCCCTCGGTCTTGTCTTGGTCTCATTGTCTTGGTCTCGCGGTCTCGGGTCGACATAGTGGTCGGGAGATTTGCAACAAATATGTCCATGATACAAAACATAACATTCGATAATGCAACATTAAATTATTTCGCCTTTCACGCCCTTCAAATGCAACCTTTCAAATGCAACCAATCAATGACATACATGTATTTTGTTGTGATTAAGAAACTGGCGCTCATCCAATCAAAAGATGCAAGTGTAGCCAGCGCGAAACGTTAGGTTTACGTCGTAGCTGTCAGTCTCAGTCAGACCTAGTAATAATAATGTCAGCGAATTCCGCCATCATTAAATTTGCATTCACGGAACATAAAGAAATTTGCAGTCCAGGGGCAAGAAAGAAGCATTCTGCAAAATGCAAGTTTTGCAAAGTCTCTCTCTCTCATCATTGTCATGCAATTGCTATAGCCTACATAGTTTATCTCACCCAGTCTACGAAAACATTTACAGTGAGTGAGCTCACAGTCACACACATTCATGACATGCTCTGTCTCTGCATTGTTCTGTCTGTAGTTGAAATAATACCTTCTTAAATTTAATTTAAACTGGGACTAAACCTCTTACCCCAGCAGGGTTCTCAAGTCTCACGCAATGGGCGTGAGACACACGCAATTCAACAAGTTTACACACCACACCTTGCATTTCTCACGGAGAAATATTAGGCTACTAGGGATGTCAAGGCATCTGCATAATTATTAGAGGAGGCGCAGGGATACGAGAGGATTTCTCGCAGGGTTCAGAACTAGCGCACCACTCACCAGCAAAATCAAAAAAATAAATAGCCACCGACATCCAATCAAAAAATAGTAGGCTATTCGTTGTATCCGGGTAAAATTCCAAAATAGCACATCCCCTCCCTACAACCACGTTATGCTTGTGTGGGGTTACACGTTTAAGATTTCAAAACTGCACCAACATTCTTTTTATTCAGAAATGCAACTGTCTGTCATTTGGTAAACCAGCCTACTTATGGTACTTTACAGGGTGTGTAAATCAAGCCTTTTCACGAACATTTGGCCTAGCCTACTTTATGGCAAAATTATTTCTTATCTATAAACTAAACTAAACTGTCGGTCATTAAGAAAACCTAATGATTGTGTCGTTATAGCTTTGTGTAAGCCAGACATCAGCAACGTTCATTTTACACGACCAATCACTCTCGTGGCTGCCTGCGCTTTCCCTGTCGTCACGGCTGCAACTTTCGCACTCGTTTGTGCTTTTTAGCGCCGTGTTCATCAGATCCCGGGACACCCATCTGATCCTCCATGGACCATGTCAACAATGAATGAAAATTAGCTTATTATTAACGAGTGTTATCAATTTGAGCGAGTATGCTACACATAGGCCTACATTTTTTTCTAAACATACAGGACCGCTGCAGACAATGACCTGCCAACCACCATAATGTATAATGAACTTGCTGTCCTCGGTTTCGGCATGCACATGCTTAGTCTAATGATTCAGTGACAATATAGGCTACTCAAGTGAATAAAGCAATTAGCCTAATAAATAAAATATTTGTCTCACTCAGTACATATAGGCCTACATCTCGTAAATTGGTGAGCCATAGAATATCCCAGCGTCACGATTATTATATTTCAAGATTCCAATCTATCCCACCTAAATATGAAACGTTATTTCTACTGACATGCTTCCTGGTGACATAAAAAAACAAATGGTTTCCCTTGATAAGGCTGACATAAGAGACATAGGCTATGCATTATACTTTCCCAGACAAAAACAAGATATAGGATGTATAGATTACAATGACAAATTCAAGGTCTCAAAGGGTTAATGCTTCTTTCCAATTTTTTTTATAATTAGTGAGTGAGTGCACCCCCCCCCCCACCCCCCCCCCCAATCTCACTCCAAGCTGAGCTCAAAACTTGAGAACCCTGCCCCAGTATGCTGCTCTTATTCAATTGATGCAAGTTATGGTGTAACACCAGAGACTTTCTAATGTGGAGACACAGCACTCAAAAAATCCTCCATAGAAATGCATGGGGCTAGTTTGCAACGCCAATATGGCCGTTGTCTACACATATCCCACCCCTTCCTCGCCAAAATGTCGACATGTGTATACATTGAGCGAATCATGTGGTGTGAGTTGACTACTTTGAGCCAATTATGTGCTGTGTTGTGCACAGTATTGGGAAGAATACTTTTAAAATGTAATCAGTTACAGAATACAGAATACATCCCCTAAAATGTAATTTGTGACGTATTCCGTTACATTACTCCATCTAAGTACCGTATTCTAAATACTTGGATTACATAAGCGCTGTTTTACATTTTATCAAGTGGGAAATCAAGCTGCTATTTCAGTTTGTAAAACCCACAGGCGATGTCAGCAAAAAACCCACAACTTAACTTTATAGGATAAACTGAAACATTATACATTTTGTTAATGCACAAGATCATCTCACAGAAATATTAGAATTTCAGTTCAAAAAGCCCAGAAATTCATGAGAAGGATTCTAAAAGTAACCCCTTATAATGGCCAAAGTAACTGTATTCTGAATACCACTCATTGAAAATGTAACTGTAACTAAATACAGTTACTCATATTTTGTATTCTGAATACGTAATCCCGAATACATGTATTCAGTTACTCTCCAACACTGGTTGTGCAGACATTGTGCCAATCATGTGTTGTGAACTCGACACTGGAGCACGGTTGGTGTGGTGAAGCCTTGCGCACGCGCATTTCTGCTGAATAGGATGCCCGATGAGTACCCAAAAAGCGTTGCAATATGGCCGCCGAGTGGAGGGACATGCCTAAAAGGACTTTGGTATTTTTTTTTTGTTTTTTTGGTCTCGGTCTTGGTCTCGGTCTCGTCTCGACTTTGTCTTGGTCTTGACTCAGTCTGTCTTGGCCTTGGTCTCGTCTTGGTCTCGGTCTTGATACCCTCTGGTCTTGGTAGTGTCTTGGTCTCGGTTTAGGCGGTCTTGACTACAAGTCTAGTAACTACAACTATTATAACCGACATTACACATTCTAGCATTCACTCGCACTGCATTCTGGGAGACACTCATTCAACGTTAGACATGTACATCCACCGACGCTACAGTATGTTCATAGGGGTGGACAGTTAGCCTAGAAATCTAGACGCACCCTAGCGGCGGCAAATTAATTTGCTCAGCCTGTACGTCTAGTATCAAACCATAGGAATTTCTATTGGCTGACGCCGTGGACCTCATCCAATCACAGCGCTCTATTTTGTTAGAGAGTTTTAAGGCGGGCTTAACAGGATAACGACAGTCCTGCGACGGTGAACAACAAGGAAGGTGGCTATGGCGAACTAAGAGCGGTTGTTTGAATCGGCGTTGGCGTCAACTTTGGAGGAGTTGGACTTGTGCTTTTCTTTGAAAGTAGAGCAACACAATGCACTTAAGTCATTCCTTTCGAAGAAGGATGTATTTGCCGTTTTGCCGACCGGATACGGATATGGTCGTAGCGCTGGCCTATTGCATGCCTAGGCAGTTTGAAAGACAATTCTCTGCCCGCCCCTTGGATTAAGCGAGGTGAATGGTTCGATTCCAGACTATACATTTCAATGATATAGGATGGCCCGCCAGGCTAGTGGACAGTAACAAATGTAGCCTACTTCAATATACTATAGATATGTTTAGTGACTATCTGTACATTAGATGAGTGGCTATAGCCTACTACCTACCTACATTGCTGGTAGCCTACATTTTGGAACAGTTATAGCTACATGAACTAATTATCTTTAATGTCTTCCCTATCATATAGTTTGTAGCCTATATAGGCTTGTGTATGAATATGACGACGTTTTGTAGCCTATACATTTCTGTCAGTCTACAGTCTTTTAGTCCATGAACTATTTAACACTGGTATTGTTTAAACATTGGACAATAACCTCCACCATCATCAAACATGTTCTGAATACCTTCTTATTCCGCATGGCACAGTCCTCTTTACCGTGATCACAGAATTCATAGTTTAGCCACCTCTAATTTACCACTACACCGCTGGTCAGAGTCAACAATGCACTGCAAAAAGAATGTGTGTGTGTGTGTATGTGTATGTGTGTTATGTGCTTTATCCTCATTCTTCATTCATTTTATGTATTTTATAGCATTTTAAATAATGTTAAGCCTCCTCGCAATGTTTCTTTATAGTAGTTGTAATGCATGTAATGTTATGGAATGTCAAGTGTATTTCAAGTACTGCAACCTGTCAACTACTGTATGTGTGATCAACCTTTCTCTATCAGAAAGCGTCGGCAAACCAGTAATCGATCCCTCCCGAGAGGGAGACCAGAGTACTCTCACCTGTGAAGGAAAAGCCACAGAGTATACAGTAGTAACTACAGCTGGTGGTCAGCAGATAATGCGTCGTTGGCTGCTGGGGACCAGCTGAGGGTCAACAAGACCGGCGACCCAAACAGGGGGTACAAGTGTACACTACACAACCCTGTCAGTGAGCAGACCAGTAACACTGCGCTTGAGGAAGAGTTGTTTCCCGCAGGTGAGCTTCAGAGGAGCAGGTGTGTGTGTGTGTGTGTGGGGCAGGGCCGTAGTCACCATAAACATTGAGGGGGACGTGTCACCCCCCAATATTCAAATATGACCAAAATGCCCCCCCCCCCCCCAAAATACGGAAAATAAAGAAAGAAAAAAGCGCTAGACTAGGCCTACAGGAAACCAACACGCATCTGAAATGTAATCAAACGTAAATAACACACAAATTAGTGACCTAGTGATGGTTCCAGAGTAGCCTACACCGCTGAATGGTTTGTCCTAGTGGTTTTCCGTTTTTTGATAGTGGCGTGCGCTGTTAAAAGCTTCCATTTTTGTGGTGAGGTAGGGCTGTCAACAATATCGCAAAAGTTACCGGTACAATTTTCACAAAACTTGTTGGAAAGGTGTAGCACAGGCTAAGGACATCCCATACATTTTTGGAGCCGATCAGACTCAAAGGGAACTTTGAAACATTTTCCATATTGTAGCCTATTCTCGCAATGATTGCAAAAGTGAAACGTTTTATTTTAAATGATGAATTTGTGCAAGCCTGTGTCATTCATTTCTTTCACATGTTTTTCAACATAAATAATGCATTCATATGCTAGTAGTAATGCCAGAAATTACCGTTTAGGCCTCTTAGAAATGGTTGTTGCATCTTGCATATTATTTAGATGTGCGCTCAATCGCGCATCCATGCAGGCAAAACGTAGGATTCAAATGTGGCAACGGCACACAAGTTGGAAAAAAACGTTTACAATGCACTGGCGATGATAGCCTACAGTTAATGTGAATCGCGGACAATAACTAAAGAGAGGAATTTGCACCTCCATTCACCAATTAAAGGCTGTAGTAGGCCTAGTGTTTCTACATGTTAGCACAAAACGTAATTTCTGTCAGAGGCCAGTCTATAGCCTAATGCAGGGGGTAACGTGAGTCAGACAGAAGAGGGGCCTGTCTTAGTAGCCTATTCCTGAATCCTGTCCCTTTCAAACTACGTTAAAATTGTGTGAGTAGCCACCGGCATAATACAATCTAAATTAAAAGACAAAATCTTATTAGGTTATAGGTCCAAACCTATGAGTTAAAAAAAATCTTCAGGTAAGTAACAAGTCAAAGAACCACATTCTGTGTAATATAGAGGTTAAAAAAGATACAAAACAAATGGAGTCATACCACAGGTATGGTATGACTCCACCACAGGTATGGTATGACTCCAGGGATGGATTACTGAATGGGCTTACTGGGCCCAAGAGCTCAGGGCCTCTGTGTGAAGTTGCCTCTTCTCCATCCTTCTCTTCACAAAACTCACCAGAAGTCATCAATTAAAGGGTAATTTTTTTAAAAATAATTAAAAAAATTAATGAAACATCTTCCATGGGAGAATGCCTTAGGACCCCTCTATCTGGAGGAGAGGGGGGGGGGGGGGCATCTCTGCCCAGGGGTTCATAATCCATCCATGCCATGCCTATTTTCGTCAAAAGTTTGGAATACCCTATTTGACTGACTTAACTAACGACTTGTTTGTGATTTCTAATAATATTAGGACATGTATTGAAATTCTGTTTGGGGGTCCCTCAGACCCCACTACAGATTTGGTCCCCCCCAATGTTGACATCATGACTACGGCCTTGGTGTGGGTTGTCCTTTATCCTCTTTCTTGACATGGTTAATTGAATCAACAAAACAAACATACACCACAGACATAACAACTGAAAGGGATATACTAATAATTTACATGCATGTTTTTGTTGATGGATGTCTTCAAGGGGGAAAAAAAGTTGTAAATACTCTAGTGTGTCAGAAATATATTAGTCAAGGTCTTGACTGTGCTGCGAGTTTCTGCTTGTAGAGAAATGCTTTCTTCTCTAAATATAATGTTTCTTTATTTTCCCTCACAGCTGTTCCTGTGTATTGTCCACTCGGTGGGGAAGTTACTTTAAATTCAGTTCAAAAGCCTGCAGCATTGTCTAGCATAGAATGGATATTTAACTCCTCGGATTCAATTGTTCTTTGGAAGAACAACACGTTACATTTTTATCGGGGATTTCAGAACCGCACATATCTGAATACTGAAACCGGCCAGATTACTGTAGGCAGTTTAACAGCCGAAGATGATGGGGTCTATTCAGCCAGGATCAATAACAGAGGCCTGGCAAAAATATACCAGCTGAAAGTCATTGGTGAGTTTATTCCTCTCTGTGTGTGTTTGTGTGTGTGTGTGTGTGTGTGTGTGTATGTGTGTGTGTGTGTGTGTGTGTGTGTGTGTGTGTGTGTGTGTGTGTGTGTGTGTGTGTGTGTGCGCGTATGCGTATGTGCGTGTGTGTGCGTGTGTGTGCGCGCGCGTACATGCATGTTTCCATTTGTGTATATCTCACGCTTCTCTAGTGCATCTCAAACCAAATATCACTCAGTCCTGATCTGCCACTGACTGTTTGTGTGCTGATCTGCAAGACTGAGAGCTTCCATCATAAAGTGTGTGTTTGTGTGTGTCTGTGTGTCTGTGTGTGTCTGAATGTTTCCACTTGTGTATATCTAACTCCAACATTTGCACGGTTCCTGTGCTCCCATTAATCTCTTTCCTTAATTTCAATTAGCACCTGTGTCCAAGCCAACAATAACCTCGTCCTGTTCTGCCACTGTTTGTGTGCTGACCTGCAAGACTGAGAGTGCTAAAGTCCAGTGGTGGATTGGTGGTGTATGGCAAGAAGGGTCAGCCAATCTCACTGTTGAGAAGGAAGTCAATGAAGACCAGAGCTTCAGCTGTAGAGTCAGTAACCCTGTCAGCAGCGAGACCAGTGATCACATCTTTGTGAACAATCTGTTTCACTATGGTGAGTTTGTTGGAGATGTTAATTTTCTGATGGTGGTGTGTGTGTGTGTGTGTGTGTGTGTGTGTGTGTGTGTGTGTGTGTGTGTGTGTGTGTGTGTGTGTGTGTGTGTGTGTGTGGTGTGTGTGTGTGTGTGTGTGCATATGAAGATAGTAAGATCAAGTCAGTTGAACCATGGGTGGATGTAGAGGTTCCAATAGCTTCAATAGCTTCAATAAGTTCAATAAGCTTCAATAATTTCTTCTGTGGCTGATTTCATTATGTGTGTACTTACTCCTCTTCCACAGGTCTGGAAACCTGGAAGATAATTGTTATTGTGATTGCCGTGGTTTGCATAGTAGCAGTGATAGGCCTACTGGCATACATCATACATACTCTTAACAGTCAATCCCAACTTCTACCGCATGTTCTTATTATTTTTGTTTTCAGATACACTGATGACGCTGTGGAATAAAAAGATGTGAATTTTGAAGTAAAGGAGTTCAAGGGTCTTCACTTTTTATTGTATGGTGCGATGGAGGTAGCATAGTGCTTAAGGAGCTGGGCTAGCATGCAGTAACCAGAAAAGTTGTGGGTTCAGTTCCTGGCTTTCACAGTTGTACCCTTGAGCAAGTCACTTAACCCCTAGTTGCCCTGGGGAAACTGACCCTTGTGATAAAAGCGTCTGCTAAATCAGGGATTCCCAAACTGTGGTATGTGTACCACCGGTGATACACAAGCTTCCACTAGGGGGTACGTGAGATGTCGGAAAGGTGTTAAAAAAATATATTATAAAAAAATCTTAAGCCTATGTTCTCTTTGTTCTTTGTGTTTCATAATGTTTCACACTGTTTGTTTAGTGTGAGAGCTTATAGACCAGTGCACGTGTTTAGTGTGAGAGCTTATAGACCAGTGCACGTTTTTAGTGTGAGAGCTTATAGACCAGTGCACGTGTTTAGTGTGAGAGCTTATAGACCAGTGCACGTTTTTAGTGTGAGAGCTTATAGACCAGTGCACGTTTTTAGTGTGAGAGCTTATAGACCAGTGCACGTGTTTAGTGTGAGAGCTTATAGACCAGTGCACGTGTTTAGTGTGAGAGCTTATAGACCAGTGCACGTTTTGATTTTGTTATTTGTTATCATGTAGCATCATGTATCATGTAATTAACCCTTAAAGGTGTAGGTTTTTGAACGTTCTAAGTTCCGCAACAATTGAAGGTTCTAAAATTCTATGTTGAATTCAATGAACCCAGATATTCTTTAGAACGTTCATTTCTCAACATTCCCGTCACACTGGTGTGACGGTACTCCTTTAAGGGTTAGGGACTGCTAGATCATCTTTCTCAGCATTCACGCCTCTCTCTGAGAATGAAGTATCTAGACTCCTGACATGCAGCCGTCCTACCACATGCTCGCTGGACCCTATACCTACGAGCCTACTTCAGTCCATCAGCCCGACCATCGCACCAGCTATCACACACGTGATCAATGCCTCGCTAACCTCCGGCACATTTCCAACAGCATTCAAAACGGCCCGGGTAACACCGTTACTTAAGAAAGCTTCTCTCAACCCTGCTCAAGTCGAGAACTACCGCCCTGTCTCACTCCTGCCTTTCTTATCCAAAGGCATTGAACGAGCAGTCTCCAAACAGGTCTCTGACTTCCTTTCACAGAACAACCTTCTGGATCCAAATCAGTCTGGGTTCAAAAGCGGCCACTCTACCGAAACGGCTCTGCTGTCTGTAACAGAAGCCTTAAAAGAAGCCAGGGCGACCGCTCGGTCATCAGTACTCATTCTGCTTGACTTATCGGCTGCCTTTGACACGGTTAATCACCGTATCCTTCTCTCTATACTCGCTAACATGGGAATCTCCGGTTCTGCTCTCTCCTGGTTTGAATCCTACCTCACAGGACGCTCGTTTAACGTATCATGGCTTGGTCAGCTATCTGCACCTCATCATCTCACCACAGGGGTCCCCCAGGGCTCAGTACTGGGCCCCCTTCTCTTTGCTATCTACACCACCTCCTTGGGACAGATTATCCGTTCGCATGGCTTCTCATACCACTGCTATGCAGACGACACACAGCTCTATCTGTCCTTTCCACCTGATGACCCCTTGGTTTCAGCACGGATCTCGGATTGCCTCTCAGACATAGCTACATGGATGAAGGCACACCACCTCCAGCTGAACCTCTCAAAGACTGAACTGCTGGTCCTCCCAGCTAAACCTACCATACACCACGACATCAACATCAAATTTGACTCTCTGTCTGTTTCACCTACCAGGACTGCAAGAAATCTAGGAGTTGTTCTCGACAACCAACTAAACTTCTCAGATCATGTTGCCTCAGTCGCCCGGTCATGCCGTTTCGCACTCTACAATATACGGAAAATCAGGACTTACTTAAATCAAGATGCCACCCAACTTCTGGTTCAGGCAATAGTCATCTCACGACTCGACTACTGCAACGCCCTCCTGACAGGTCTCCCAGCCTGCGCAGTGAAACCACTTCAGATGATCCAGAACGCGGCGGCGCGCCTGGTCTACAACCAACCCAAGAGGGCACATGTTACCCCGCTACTCATCCAGCTACATTGGCTACCTATGGCGGCCCGCATCAAATTCAAGGCTCTAACGCTTGCCTACAAAGTAGTCTCCGGTTCTGCTCCCACCTACTTGAATGCCTTCATACAGACATACGCTACCTCCAGACCGCTGCGCTCCTCAGACGAACGACGTCTAGCTCTACCTCCGGTACGCTCAGGCCAATCCAAACTTTTCTCATCTGTTGTTCCTCGCTGGTGGAACACACTGCCAGCTCCTACTAGGGCAGGGACATCCCTCTCCATTTTCAAAAAACTCCTGAAGACCCAGCTCTTTAGAGAACATCTCCTCTCATAGCAACACTTACAACAAGTCTTGCTGATCCTAGCACTCACCAGCCGTCTTAAACTGACACGTAACTGTTAAAAACAGCACTCACTGATGCACTTATTCTTACTGTACTCTAATGTTTTTTAAATTGTCCTAATATTGTTGAGAATTGCTCTAAACTTAAACTGTTTACCATGTTGTTAGTCGCTTTGGCTAAAAATGCGTCAGCCAAATGTAATGTAATGTAATGTAATGTAATGTAATGTAAAATGATGCCTGGAATGTGTCAATAGAATGTGTTAATGTTTTTATGTGTCGGATGGTGGGGGTACGCGAGTCGAGTCAGGATGTAGGTGGTGGTACGTGGGGAAAAAAATTTGGGAACCGCTGTGCTAAATGAATAAATGTAAAAATGTAATATGGGTACAGGGATATTGGTGCCATTTCTTCCAACTTTTTTATTTGATGTGATTTTTATGTGCCCAGAATTTCCATGTAATGCTATTGTTACGTCCCTGTGTGTTTTGTATCAGTGTCTGCTTGCTTTGTTCTGTGTTCTGTGTTTTCCGTTTATTTCAGACGGTCCCATGGGCTAATGACGCTAAATGGCCTACAGGGTGATTGAGGCACCACCCTTTTAAAATGAATGTGTTATGTGATGCACATTTTTGAACTTTTGGGGTTTTGGGTTACTGCTGCTCTGCCACACGCTCCAGCAATGCCGCCACTCCCAGTCCAGTGATGCCGCTCCTGCCCGCTCTCAGAGTGAGAGTCTGAAAGCCGGGGACTATGGGCCTTTCGAGGCCTTTTGTTGGAGCTTTGTTTTGCAGCCTTAGTTTTTTGCTATCATACTATTTGTGTTAATAAATACTTTAAATTTACCCTGGTTATTTTCGGTTTATGCCATCTCCAACATTTTTGTTCATGTTCCATAACCCCAAGACCGGGACATGGCACTATCTAAACTAAGGTGCTGATAAGGTTGCTTGTAGCGTGTCACTGCTTACAGTTTAACAGTTGAAAGTATTTCATGACACCCTGGAGGAAATGGCCTGCTTTTTGTGTTGAAAGAATTAGCTAGAACATTTGTGTAATACAATACTCTCCACTAAATTTGTATGGAGGAAGTGGCAGCTTGCAGGTGAAACATAACCAAGTGTAAATGATTGCAACAATCAGATATCCTCATCTACCACTTGTGAAAAAACACACATCACTCAGTTTCCACTCTCTTCTCTTTAAACACTCTTTTCTCTTTTAAAACACGATAAATAGACAACATTTGTTCAGGGTTAAAATGTATTGTGAGAATAGTGTAGTCACGCAGCAGCGTGCAGGGAGCAGTGAGGGGTTAGGTGACTTGCTCAAGGGCCCTTCAGCCCTGGATGTGGGCGTGAGAGAGCAGTGCTCAACCATTTACCCTGCCCACATTTTTCCTACTCGTCAGGGCTCGAACTGGCAACCTTTCAGTTCTAAGCCCAAAGCCCTAACCAGTAGGCACATAATAATAAGCCCAAAGCCCTAACCAGTAGGCACATAATAACCCCACATAATAACAATATTTTACCTATCAGAATCCGGCTGGTTTTCTCTCTGTCTGTTTAATTCATATGATTCTGACACCAACTAAAAATGGTATCAGATGTTAATCTTTCTGCAGTATTAAACAAATACCAGTAAAACATGCCCTCTATGGTTGGAACTAGATTAGAACAGACCTCTTCCGGGATGCTGCTTATTTTGGGGATTTCCCTGGGTGGGTATTTGTTTCCTAGGAGGCATTAGTCATGTACATATGACTAATACTGTGAAATGACTGCCTGCATTTAATTGAAATATGTTGTGTGATGACTACGGACATCTTTTCTGTTTCATTAAGGACTAAGACAGCTGCAGACGTCAAGGAACAGGCCGTGCTCTGTTGTGTTGTTCGTTGTGGTAGTATTTCAAATACTTAGCCTAACTGTGACTTACTTTTCTTTATTTTTCTCCAGAGAGACAGACAGACAGAGAGAAAGAGAGAGAGAGAAGATTGGTTGAGGTTACCAAACTAGTATCTGGTGTCTGTCCCCACTGCTCAAACTTGTTGATTGGCAAAGTGTTTGATACCCAATGCCCTGAGCTCTGTACTGTGACTGGAGTCTGCCCCCTAGTGGCTCATGCAAAGAACTCTTGAAGCCATTCCGCAATCAGATTTAAATGGAAAATGAACAGCATGTTTTTTAAATCTAAAAATGAATTAGTTATGTGAACCCTTCTATCACCTCTAATGACAATGGATATGAGTGGCAGTCAATGGGAAATTTGGTGTTTCTCTCCTCTTTCAGCTGTTTTAGCTTCAAACAGACAAACCTCAGGGAGGAGCCTGTGCAATATACCCTCCTGCTATGGGAAAGAGCCACCCAGTGGACACACATGTTGTTTAGTAGTAGACCAGGAGGGTATTCCAAGTATGTGGTTTAGTGGCAAACCTGGGTAAGTTAACTAAGAGTAAGTGGGAAACCTCTTACAACAAGAGCCCTATATGGGATTGTTTTGTTAGGAGAATGAAGCCATACAGCTCTTCTATTAGGAGGTTCACCACTTACTCTGAGTTAACTTACCCAGGTTTGTCACTAAACCACGTACTTGGAATACCCCCCAGGTTTGATCTCAGTGTTTCTGTAGCCAGTGCTGTACCTTGTGTCATATTTGTTCACAGAGATCAGAGATAATTCCTTAAATGCAGCATAACATACAGTACCTGTGCAAGATAGGCCTGTCTAACTAGGTAGCTATCCAAGTTAAAAATAAAAAGTTATTGAAATGTTTATTTATCTTAGCAACTGTCCTATAACCGCACAAATTTAGGAGCAAGGGTCTTTTTTAATCTACACGTTTGCATGTGAGTTCGCTATTGCATTTGTCAACCTGTTTGCAAAAGGTTACTATCTCAACAGCTTGCAAACCTTGTGTTTGTGTTGGATTGTACAGTTATTTTGGAGCCTACTGATAAGGCATCTACAGATAGGTTACCAAATAAGAGGCCCTGTGAGGAAGTGCTCAACAGCCCCCTATACTGGAGATACTAGTATGTTAGAGGAACTACTACGGTTAGGAACGTCTGTACGGTGCATTGACCTTTTAGAGAAAACACACTGTTTCTTGCAGTTACACAGAAGAGATACACTCTTCACACACACACACACACACACACACACACACACACACACACACACAGTCAAATAAGTCCTAAGTGCATTAGGTATACTCATGATGACACACCCATACACACTCACAGGAGAATAGGAGGCACAGATAAATAATGCATACACATTTGTCCAAACGTTGTAAGTCTGTGACGCATACATACATACATACATACATAAATACATACATACATACACATATGGCCAGCACTTCTATACTTCACTGCAATGGGAGAATGGTCAAATATTGTTCACCCACTGACAAAACCTGTGGCTTCAAAGTGCAAGTCCCATTTAGGGCCTGTTTATGGGTCATCCTGTGGTCTCTGGGTGAAAACGACATGGTCACTAGAATTTCACTGAACCACTCTTGGGCATAATGGCCTTTATGAAGATAAAAATAGCAGAAAAACCCATCCATGCAACATGAAAACACCCACATGCATTTAGGCCATGCTATCTCTCTCTCTCTCTCGCACGCAAAAACACACACATACACACAGCGAGATATAGGGGGAGGGAGGGAGAGGGTAAGAGATACATTAAATACATGCAACAGAGGACACCCACTCAGATGTATGCGCATGTGGACTCATTGTGCTGTGTGGTACAGCACAGGAGATGAGAGTGGAGGGTGGAAGGTGGGGTAGGTGTGTGTGTGTGTGTGTGTGTGTGTGTGTGTGTGTGTGTGTGTGTGTGTGTGTGTGTGTCTGTGTGTG
>NW_027468664.1:21159233-21324233 GCF_046254945.1 Alosa pseudoharengus | reverse complement strand
TAAAAAAGATGGTGCGCGACAATGAAAAGAAAGGAAATCCAAAAATAATAAATCAGTAAACAAACAAATAAATAATTACAGAAAGAAAATAAATAAAAGAACAAAAGAAAGAAAGGCATTCATCTTCAAAAAAGACAATGGAATTCTGTGAGAGACAGATGTTGCTATATTGCCTCTATCTTGCCTCTATCTACGCCATGGCCACCCTAACAAACACGCGAGCGCTAATTGTCTCCTTTCTATACAGACCCCCCCCCCACCACCCCCCCACTCTGGCACCCATCCATCCACCAATTGTGCAGTTACTGTTTAAGCCGGCTGGCAGTTATACATCTATACTGACAGCACATATTGTTCCTTGCAGACGCCCATGTGGCGGCTGGAGTCAGGGGCCCTGCTGCTGGCTACAGGGGTTGCGTAACCGGCCGGGGGCTTCAGGAATCTCAGAGCGGCTTCCTATTGTTCACAACCATGTGAGGACCAGTCATAGGTCAACTTCACAGACCTGGCGACATGGGTGAACGGTGGCTGCGTGCATGTTTTTGACTGTGTGTTAGTGTGTGTGTGACTCACAGGAAAGACTGCTCCTTAGTGAGTTAAAAAGCCTCTGTTTAAAAGGTGTGGGCAAACAAAGCTCATTTAAGAAGCTGACCACTGTGTGTGTGTGTGTGTGTGTGTGTGTGTGTGCGTGTGTGTGTGTGTGCGAGCGCGCATGTGTTTTTCTTTTCAGTGTGTGTGTAAGTTGCTTTGGTTAAATGCGTCTGCCAAATGAATGTAAATGTGTATGTGTGTATGTGTGTGTGTGTGTGTGTGTGTGTGTGTGTGCGTGACTCACAGGAAGACTGGCGCAGGGGAGTTAAAAGGCTTCTGTTAAAAATGTGTGGGGAAAACAAAGCACATTAAAGATACTGACCATAGTGTTCGTGTGTTTGAGAGAGGGAGAAAGAGAGAGAAAGAGAGGGAGTGAAAGAGAACACACCAATCTAACTGTGTCTGAATGTGAGTACATCGGTGCATGTGTCACCCGTAATTCACTACTTGGTTGGCTGATGAAAGGCCCAGCCACACAGGACTCCTGCCTCTGTAAATTAGCAGCTTATTAGAAATCCTTTCCTAAGAACCTGACCAACTTTTTGAATTCCTCTAATGCTTTACCCCACCAATATTTTATGACTCTAGCCTGACAGTGACATGTTTTAAAAGTTTCCAGGAATACATGATTTTTATGACATGATATAATTCATGAATTCATATTCAGTATTGTCATTCTGGTTCTGTTGTTCCATTATTTTTCAGGGCCAGAGAATTCTCTGTAGTAAAATAAAAGTAAAATACTTTCAAGACAGAAAAAAGAGAATAAAATGTGTGGAAATATTTGGTAAATTATATTTATGTTATTGTATTATTATATCTTTGATAGTAGTTGTATATGTTTTATCATACAAGTCAAATTCAAACAAAATATGACAGTCAGATGATGTTTTGGACTTAGAGGGGGGGGGGGGTCATCACTCGAGCAAGGTGATGAAACTCGCAGCGCGGTGCGAACAGCACAGCACCGCCGACACTCTCCCGTCAGCGCAACTCACCGACACGCCACACAAGGAGAGCTGTCAGGTCCTTATATAACCACAAGACAGCCGATCTCACCTGAAATGCTACATGGGAACTGAGAGCAGTAGTGCATATTTAACCAACCACCAGGATAGGCCACGTGGGGGAGGCAACCATTTTGGGAAACTCAACACTGAATATTTTGGGAAGGCAACTGTTTTGTTCCAAACACTGGAGATGAGAGATGACCTGCACATGGCGGCCATCTTGGTAACGCAATTTGGGCAGTAATCGGGCAGTTATTTTCCTGTTCAAGTGGGACATACACAGACATCCCAACCTGCAAAAAGTCATTTCAGGGAGGTATCACAAAAGCCCCCCCCCCCCCCCAAAGAAAAAAAAAAACTTTACCTACTTAAATATTTGGTAGTTTGGTCTTTTTATTTAGCCTTGGTAACTAGCCATCTAGTATAGGCCTGAATAATATGCACATGAATTGACACTTGTTAAACTCACCTCAACAATCATTTGCAATCATTTAACCCGTCATTAGCAATGCTAAAGTCATTGTTGCAAACAGTGCAGTGTGCAAGACTAGGCCTATCATTATTTTTTACTCTTATGAGACAATAGCCTACACTTTGAAACGGGTCTTACATTGTTCTTTTTTGAGGCACTGACTCTCCATGACGCTCCTGTTCCTATACACTGAACTGATTAATTAGTTCGGGAGGAAAGAGATAAAAGCCCACCTACACTAAAAACTGATTGGTTGATTTAGCGAAACAGGCCAATCAGGATGCTCTCTGTCTTGGTTGCGCTCAGGCACACACGCACCCCTCTCTCTCTCTCTCCCGTCGTGTGCGCGCTACACTTTTTTTTTACACAATTTGCGGGCGTCAGGGAGTCCCTATCAATATGCGGGAGACTCCCGGAACTTCTGGGAGACTTGGGATGTCTGCATACAGGAAGGGGCGGGATATGTGTGTAATCAACTGCCATATTGGCATTACGAACTAACCCCATACATTTGTATGGAGGATTCTTTGAGTGCTGTGTCTCTTCATTAGAAAGTCTCTGTGTATACTACTATGCTTTGGGTCCTGCACCCATCCACATGGCCTCTGGGGGGTGCGTGGCCTCTCACTGTTTCTCGTTTCAAACACTGAACTTGTCAGCCTGTGGTTGGGCTTTGGGGCAATCACACACCCTAACAGAAGTCATCTAAAATTCTATCCCCTTTAATCCCTGCAAACTCACCCAAAAATAGTCGTGGCCTTGCCCACCTTGCCCTCTGCACTCTCATCAGCATGATGGATCAGGGCTGCCAGCTTTATCCCAGAGGATCTTTGTTAAAAAAGGGTGCCTTTAAATAAGGAATAACAGCTTCAGGAAAGCTGGTTTAGTCTCACTAGAGTATAGAGGTGGGAGAGAGATGAGATGTGTCAATAACAGAGTACAGTTGGTCCAGATCACACAATCACACACACACACACACACACACACTGTACATAGACACACACTGTAGACAGACACTCTTGGACTGCTGGACACATTATAATGGAAACTTTCTTGAGGTAACTTTGGAAATCCCAAGTGAGGCCTAAAATTAAAATAGTTCTATTCTCATCCTCAATCCTCTGCAGCATTTTACTTTTGTCAGAAGTCCATATACAGGCTTGTTGCTTTGAATGCTTCCTCTAATCCATCTGGTGCCAAGCAGAATTGTTCACCAACATTTGGAACCAGATGGGTTGCGGCCAACCCCTAAAAAATGCTTCCCAAAACTGGCAGCCATGTACTCAAGGGATGTTGTTTGCATCAAGCGCCTAGACTTCTCTTATGAGTGTTCATTAGAATGAACGTGGACTTGAGAAAGAACTGGACCCAGACCCATAGTGCTGGAAAGTGGCTCTGCCTCGGCATGGTGAGGCTAGCGGGGGCTGGGAGAGGGAGCGGTGTGGACTGGGGAGGGGGCTGAGAGGGATGTTATAGACTTGTACATCACCAGGAGCTGCATTACGACTCTTCTCCGACTTAATGGATCCCGAGGGTAGGGGGAGTTTTAGTTGGGGTGGGTGGGTTAGGACATTCCTGACTGGTTGTGGGGATGGTCGTGGTGGTGGCGGAAGCTTTCCGATCGACCAGCTTTTAACAGCCTCCACTCCCCCTTGCAGCAGTGCTGCAGAAACTGTGCTGACAGTGAAAAAGGCCCACAATAACGTCAAGCAAATGTCCAAGTAACATTGCAAATCATGCATGCACCAGGGCCTTATAACTGGGTTTGGTCAGAGTTTCTCAGAGGGAGCAGGGACGCCAGACCGGGGTGGAGTTCAATGAGGCTTTGACCACTGCAGATAATCTGCACTCAGCACAATTTCACAGAGAGATTTACTTGGTTTTGTGAGAGACATTGAAAGGCTTTTAGTGAAGTTACAGTTATGATGAATTGTGGATGATGTTTCTTTTTAAATCATTTATTTACTCAACAAACAACAACAAACAACTCAGCGATTTAGTAAATAAAAGGCTAAATTGCTGGCAGGGCAGAACACTAGAGCCAGCCAGGGAAGGCCATGAGGTTAGGTGTGCCTCCAAGAAACAATGCCAGGAAACGTACACCACAAACACGGACCTATTGTGAGACACTGTGAGGATTTGTCTGAGTCAATCCTCTCCTCTTAACACCACCAGCAATTTTCCAGCCCCTTTGATAAAACAGTCATTTGTTTCAATTACAGCTATTAGCAGAGTCCCTGCCAGGAGGCGGCCCACGCCTGAATGAGATTCAACAATGACAGAAAGCCAGGGTCCAGGGGGCCTGGGTATGGGACTGGCATTCACATGGATAGTGTGTGAGTGTGTGTCTGTGTGTGTGACAGAAAGAGAGAGAGAGAGAGAGAGAGAGTGTATGTGTTTCAGAGAGAAAAGAGAGAAAGATAGAGCAAAATTGTAGCTATAACCTGCTGTATGTCTGTTATAATTGTGTGTGTGTGTGTGTGTGTCTATGTGTGTTTGTGAATTATATTACTGTGCATGTGTGTGTATGTGAGCATCCAGCAGTGTGTTCCAGGCTGGTTTAATATGCCCGCGTCTCCGGGGAGGAAGGCTGGGCTCCAGCTGAATTAATCACCACCCCCAAGCATTTCGAGTGACAGTGAAGCCATCGATCACTTATAATACCCAGCATCAGCTAATCCAAGTGATTTATGTATCGGCCATTCATGTAAGTTATTGACCTTTTTGCACTCGGCTTTCCTCAAATCTTCATTAAACGCCTCAAGATGGCCACCCTCATCATTAACGTTCCTTAGTAGCCTCACCTGAGTCTGGTCAAAATCTTGAGTGCAGCTCTAATCCTTGGTGTATTTTTTTTTTTTTTGCTTTTGAGACATCCTCGCTTTGTGAAATGTGTTTATCACATCCTCCTTTGGTGACAGTGGCTCTTGTTAAAGTGCTGCGGTGCTGTGGTTTTCTAATGTTTGAACAGAGTGCATGGCGCTATTGATCTCACTGGCCAAACACAGCCTTTCATTTGCAGAAAACTGGACATGCTTAGAGGTGGGGTGGGGTGCGTGTTGCGCTTGGAGAAACTCCCCTGTTGCCTGCTTGGCTGCTGATGGAGAAGGGATGCAGGCAGAGAAAGAAAACAACCCCGGCAAAAAAGAAAGAGAGGAAATAGAACACCCACTCATCTCGGAGGCTCGCCAGATACAGCCTACCTGCTGCGGCAGGGGCTTGCTTCGCTTCCTAGACTCGCCCATGCAGGAAGGATGGCTAATTGTCTCTACAACAGCTTTATCTGATGATTTAAATTATTTAGCCATTTATTCATTTATCCATCTGTTTGTTTGTTTGTCTGTTTGTTTGTCTATCTTACTCCAGAGCTCGTGCAGGGGTCCTCTGCTCCACTCATCTCCTCTTTGCGGCACGGTTTAGCAAAAGACTTAGTGCCACTCTGCGGTTGCACAGCTGTTGCATCAGCACACCTTTCGAAAAGGAAACGACACCAAATTCACTTCATTTTCATTGTGAGATTAAAAAAAAAAAAAAAAAAAAAAAAAACCGTAGCTTATGGAGGGTGGTGGCCGTGGCAGGGGTGTGCAGCGATGGCCTAAGCAATCTGACAAGCACATCACATTTCTGTTCATCATCCAATGGCAGTCCACTCTCACTGATCTACCGAATAACACAGTAGGGATCAGAATGCTGATCAGGGTCGCTAACAATTGATGGCATCAGAGCCAAGCATTAGAGGTGATTGTTGTTGTCGACTGACTAGCGTGCATTGTGTTGAGGGAAAGGCTTGTCTTTCTCATCACATTTGGGCAAAATAAGTTAACTTTTGTAGTATTTTTATATTTGGTTACCCCCATAAGGAAATCATAATTATAACAGAGTTTTATGTGCAAGCTTCATACGGGCAGACACAAGCAATGATTCCTCATGGTCTTCATATTACTTATGAATAACATTTAGTATGATCTAAAATTAATATTAAATAACAATATTTTATTCATGCAATTTCCTTCAATCGAGGATTCATACTTCAAAAGCAGGCCATATTCAGAGTTGCATTATAAGACTGAAAACAGTCTGTGCTGTTTGTCTTCTTTCCCCATGATGCAGAAACATCCTGGAGGACTCCTCTGAGCTGAACTGGCTCGATTGCTATGGATACGGTAACGCCGAGGGGAGTCACCCCACGGTGCACTCGGCCAATGGCCAAGCAGAATGCAGCCTCCCCTGGTAGAAATGGGGAGCAACACGATGGAACTAGATGGAGGAGCTGGGGGCTGAGAGTCAAATGTGTTTTTCTTCATTATCAGACGAGGGTGGGGTAGCCACTCCACACACACACACACACACACACACACACTGCACATGGAAACTCTCTCTCTCTCTCTCTCTCTCTCTCTCTCTCTCACACACACACACACACACACACACACACACACACACACACACACACACAAACACACACACACACACACCACACACACACACACACACACACACTGGAACACTGTACCACCAAAACACACATCATCAATTCCACCACTTTTTAAGCATCCTGCACTGCACTCTGCTCTACACCACACACCACTGCAGCGGGAGGCTGTTTGCAAACATTTGCCCCAGAGACTTGGCCCTGGACCCCAGAGCCACGCCATCCAGGGCGGGGGGAGACGTGGAGGGGTCCCCCATCTCCCCACGTGGGGCAACAATATGCCCAGCGGGCTATGGAATTCCACTAGAGCCCACCTGCAGAAAAAGAGACTGCACAGCTGGTGGCTTCCCTTCATGTTGCTCCCCACTGTCTGTTTCTCGCTCTGTTTCTCTCTCTCTCTCTCTCTTCTTCTCTCTCCCTCTCCCCTCTCTTCTCTTTTTTCCCTCTCCTGCTTTGTTCCCTTTGCCATTGAAGAATGTGGCCTGTTAATTAGTGCTTAGGGAATGAGAGAGAGAGAGAGAGAATTAGAGAGCAAGAGAGAGAGAGAGAGAAATGGGGAAGAGAAAGGGAAAAAAGAAAAATTGAGAAAAAAAAAGAATCTGCATAAAATTTTAATTTCCACGCTACGCAAATGACTGTTTTTCAGAGGCTCTCATTTGGTGTGTGTCTGTGTGAGTATGTGTGTGTCAGGATGGTGTGTATGTGACTGACATCCTTATTAATTACAGGATTTAAGCAGTCATTCGGCGGTGTTCACAATTCAAAGGATTAGAGGGTGTGTTTTTCGGGCTGCCTCACACTGTGTTTGGTGTTTTGTGTGTGTCTGTGTGTGTGCATTTTGTGTGTGTATGTGTGTGTGTGTGTGTGTGTGTGTGTGTGTGTGTGCGCATGCATGCGTGCACATGTGTTTTGTTGTTTGTTTGTATGTGGGTGTGTCTGTGTGTTGCCCTCCGTGTTTTGTGTGTATGTGTTTGTGTCAAGGTGTATCCCTGTTTTGTTGTTCAGAGCTGTGTATATGGGTTTCACATTTTCCCTGTGTGTGTGTGTGTGTTTCTGTTGAGGTGGCGTGATGGAAGCTGGTCTGGTCCATCGTCAGCACACACACACACGTGATGCCCAATCACTGCCCCTCCATTGCTGCCAGGCTGTGTGCCAGCCTCCCGCGCCCCACAGGACAGGCTGTGCCATGTGGCAGGATGCACGATGCTCTAATGCCACATATGGCACGTCCTGGCAGTGCCAGTAGGTTAAGCAACGAGGACTCTTGGTCTGATAGTCTTTTGAGAGAGAAAGAGAGAGAGAGAAAGAGAGAGAGAGAAAGAGAGAGAGAGAGAGAGGCTTCAGAGGATCAGCATTGTTGCCTGTTGCATGAATATGTCAAGCTCAACTGTTGACAGTGTTTTGTGTGTTCAGTCTCTCTCTCTCTCTCTCTCTCTCTCTCTCTCTCTCTCTCTGTATACAGCAACCTTCATGTCCATACACTTGTACAAGTGGCCAATGTAACTCATCTGTGCATTTGTACATGTGTAAATGTTGTGTGTGTGCATCAGTTTGTGTGTATATGTGTGTGTGAGGGGGGGGGGGGGTTGTTCACCTCACCACGTGTGCTTTTAAATCCTCCTCATGATCGTACCCCTCCATGCAAGGTGATGCACAGTAGGCAACTCTGAAAGGTTGGGAGTCTGAGGGGGGTTGGAGGGTGGGGGTGGGGAATATGCGTCTAAAAATAGCCCATCTCTGGAATGCTGGAACGTTTTACCGCTAGTCTCCTCTTTTGGCCAAGATATTCCCAACACCTTGTCACAGGCAGCCGACCAGATGGTGAGCTCGGTAATTACCAGTGGCCAAGGAAATTCTCTAAGAAAAGAGCAGGAGGAAGTTATTTGTATTCCTGTTCTCTCCTGTCATATTGGTAAAAAAACAAACATCATCTCTTTTCTCAAAATTAAACTTAAAAAATTACAACCATCATCCTTCACTGGCAAAATAAGGTGCACACTCAAGGCATAAGCATTTTCACACACTACACACACAAATTTCTCTCACACACACACGCCACCCATGTTTTGCATACATTTTCCACATGCCGCATATGTTCCACACGTCAACATTCTATAAGTACACTGCTAAATGGAATGACTGCATCTCATCACCTTAGCCAAATGATAAATGAGTGGTAGTCTTTTCATTAGTGGTTCAGTCATCCTATCTGGAGATGAGAAGGCATCGTTCAACCACAGCAATACAGTACAGAAGAGAAAAGAAGAGAAGAGAAAACAAAAAGAGGTAAAATATAAATTTTATCTTTAACGTTTGCACAACAGTTAGTGCACATCTCAATTAGTGCAGCATTAGCAATTGACTTGACATTATCAATTGAAAATGTAAAAAACAGCAGACATTTGTTCACAATCAGTTGCTTTGATGTACTAAAGCAGTTGCTGTTTGTTCAAGATTGAGAATTTCAATACTGATCTGAAATATGCACCAAAGCAACTGAGCAAAACTATAATATGTAAACATATTATTTTTGTTTGGACACAGAACTACTGACTACTGAGTGAGGACTGTAAGGTACTTGTTTCATGTAGAACCTTATCAGAACCATACTGGATCTGTTGCGCCTGTAACAAGCCCGTGCTCAGAGCCCCCCCAGGACTCATGCATCTGCTGGCAATCTCTGCTGCAATAAAGCACCACTCAAATACAGACATCCCTCTTCCCCTGCTCCCAGTAATGAGGTTTGGGTGAGATTATGCCTGTGTTTGTGTCTGTGTGTCTGTTTGTGTCTGTGTGTCTATGTCTGTGTGTCTATTTGTTTGTGTATGTGTGTGTGTGTGTGTGTGTGTGTGTGTGTGTGTGTGTGCGTGTGTGTGTGTCTGTGCGTGCGTGTGTGTGTGTCTGTGCGTGCGTGTGCATAAATATGTGGTCATAGCTGCTCTTTCTGCTATGTACCAATACTATGATATCTCCATCCCTCCTCTCTACAATTGTAATTATTTGGGTGAATTTGTGTGTGCATGCTCCAAAACCAATACCAAGGCAGAGAGAAGAGGTGGAGGAGGAGGAGGAGGAAGAAAAGCATTTTAATAAAATATTTCTGCCACACATTTTCTCATGCATAATTTACACCTGATCCTTTACAGTGCTGTCAGGCTCCCTGTTCTTTGAGTGCTCCTCCTGGAAGAGCTTGATCACTGGCTGATGGTTTTCCCACAGAGGAATACAAAAAAGAGAAAAAGAGAGGGGTAAAAAGATTGAGATTGATGTGGTGATATTAGGACTGCATCCCCATTTTGTCGTAATTCAAGGCTGGCAAATCTTCTTTTCTAATCTTCGATGTGCTTGCTTTTGCTGCCGCCACCATAGATTTGTTTTGCGTATCACAAACACACTGACCCACCCGGCTGTTCTACCTATTCTACTTTAAACAATTTGAAATCATAGGAGCTGATGCTCTTAATGTATGTGTGTGTATGTGCGTGTGTTTGTGTGTGTGTGTGTGTGAGAGAGAGAGAAAGCGGGAGAGAGAAAGAGAGAGAGAGAGAGAGCACAGGGCTGAGGGTCACAGGTGCCTCACAGTGGGGTCTAAAAATAAACTGTCTTAGCATCATTGATCTTGATGCCCTGGGGATACATTGTATTCCTGTGGCTTGTCATGAGAGCGGATAGTCCCAAGTCATTAAGAAGAATAAATACAGAATTTGTTTCCTTTCCATGATGATATTACTGTTGAATTACCTATGTTTAATAGGATCAAATAAAACATATTCCTTTCTTGACTACATTAAGCTACATTATGTGATTATGAAGACTGAACTATATCTTTCTTTAACATAATAACATCATTAAATGACCAATATTTTAATATCATCAGCCTAAATATCATAAGCATATTAAGCTGATTAGGTGGTAAGACTTATTCTCAGGACCTAGACATGATTTCCCTCCTTTATTCTGTTGAAAAAAGACACTAAAAGTAATATTTCGCTCCTTCAATTAAAAAAGTACATTGAAATGACACCTGTTGGCATGTAAAATCATCCCACTTTGAGCTTAGGAGTTATTTTCACCTCAAAATAGTTATGGAAAAAAACATTATGGTCCTCACATGGTCCTGAGGTTATGGTCCTCATCAAATACTGCAATGATTATGTCTGAGATCTTGAAAGGAGTCATGCACAGGGTGAAGCTTGGTCAAACATCAGCTGTTAACCCTGACAGGGAGGCTACACCAGGTCTGCAGCTGAAGCGCTCAGTTTACATAGTGTAAAATTTGTTTTAGAAAAATTGGTTTAATTTTTTCAAACGTATGCGCCGCTCCTGTCTGTTGTAGTCAATTGATTCCATTGATTCTAGTTGCATAGTTGTAGTAGTGTTATACAGTAGTTGCAGCAAACGCTACGCGAGCTCAACACTTCAGTGTATGTCCATGTGCCAGGTGTAGTCTCCCTGTGAGAGTAAAAAAGTGTTGGCTCTGAGCAGGCTGTTTTGTTAATGCCTTCCACTTCACAGCCCACGGCAGCATCTGAAAATGGATGGTAAATCTGATTTGAGGAATTGAATGAAGCGTGAGCTACCAAGAAACCTGGTCAACTTTCAGGGAAACGCCAAACGGGGACATATTATCAAATGATGGACAATGTTCTATGTGTTTTTGTGTGTGTGTGTGTGTGTGTGTGTGTGAGAGAGAGAGAGAGAGAGAGAGAGAGAGAGAGAGAGAGAGAGAGAGAGAGAGAGAGAGAGAGAACTAGAAAACAACTCCACTGATCCGTGTACATTTACACACACACACAAATACACCTCTGTTGGTCCACCACATTATATTATTCCACTGTTTATCTCGCCAGTGTGATAATCTGAGGCAGCAGAGCAGAGGGGTCGGCCTGTCAGCTCAAACAAGGTGTGTAGGGGTGTCTTGGTTTTATCATTCTCTATTTTTCTTCTATATTAGTTGGTATCACTGACAAGGAATTTCTTCTCGTCAATTATGTACCGGTATTTGAGGGGTTATAGAAATCAGGTATACCTTCCTCTGTCTGTCTAAATATACTGTAGCCTACATATTTCTCAGTGGACATGCACTGTACTCTACCCTGGGTACTGGATGGTCCATAGGATAAAATGTGTTAATCCTGGCAGCTCTTAATGAAAAGCTCTAAATGGCAGCTTTATAATGACATCGTCACTATTGGTTCCCAATATAATGTCTACTATACATGTTGCCTACTTTAAATTCTTTGACCTTCACCGGCTTGTCTGCATGTTTTTTCCCCTCATTTAAATTGTCTATAAAGAAATGGTCAAGCTTGGATAGCAGCAGCCTTGGGATAAACCTAACCAAACCTATGTGAACATTTCCACATACGGTAAGTCACACAGCCTCCCCTCATTTCGAGTCCATCAAAAAGAGCACTTCATTTTCCACCATTTGCTCTCCCTTAGTTTAGTCATCAGTGGATTTGTAACAGCTACAGCATCCTACAGTCACCTATTAGATCATGCATATGACAGAACATTTCCACAGTAGCTACGGGTGCTATAAGGGCCAACCCGGGGCCTAATAAGGGCCAACCCAAGGATGAAAATGACCTTACTATGGGCTCTGGTGAAGGACAATACAAGTCAAAGTATCTGTCCTCAACTTGATGAAAGGCCAGGCCTTGGCCATGGCGAGGAAAAAATTCCCTATAGGTGGATGGAAAAGAGAGCAATGCAATTGGCCTATATGTTTTGCCAGAAGGTCTGGATGGACTGTTAGGGATGAGATTAAATGGTCTACATGGCATTCCTCTTACAGAACTGTGAACGCACTGATATTTCTTCAAGTGAGTCTGAATGAGCTTAAGATAAAGATTAGTCTGAAAAGCCAGTGTGAGTCCATATTCACATTCATATAACCAAGCGTTCCTAGGGCTCATCTTGAAAGAAGATGAAAAACATGAATATGTCACCATTTGCACTCTTTGCACATGTCTTCTTTGTGACATCTGACCTGTTATGCTCCCAGACTGGTTGTGTGACCATGTAGAGGCAAAGAGGTAAACGAGACTAAGTCTGTAGACTGTAGGAGGTCGGTCTCTTACTCTGGAGCCGCTCAGTAAGGCATCTCTTTAGCACTGTGGGGAAGACAACTCAAATTATATCTCATATCGTTCTCCTTGTTCCTCCTTTCCTCCCTTCCTCACTGCGTAGGCAGAGCCCCTCCAGATTGAAGCTCGGTCGATCTGCTCCCTGACTTCCTCCCTTCTCTGTGGCTCATTAAGATGGCCCAGAGTTGATATGAGCCGCCTCTGCTCTGTGCCTGTTCTGCCTCACTGCCTGACCTAGGCCCTTGCGGGCACTGTGTGTGTGTTTGAAATAATATTTTTTTTGTGTTTGAGAGAGAGAGAGAGAGAGAGAGAGAATGTGTGTTGTGCAGCCATGTCTACTGTAGATATTCCTTGACAAATTTGAGGCGGTGGGGGTTTTCAGAGGTGGAGATCATATTGATAAAACCTGCCCCCCTTGCAAAAAGCCCATATGGAGACCAGCTGAATGTAGCCTATACCAGCTAGTAGCCTAGCCTAAGACATGGATTTTGTGCACACTTAAACTTCTCATTTCTTTTCATACCTTTAATTACTTGTATTATTTAAAAATCCCCCATAATGTGTGCTCTTAATGTGACACAATGATAAGTGGTGTTTGTTGTTCTCCACCAACTCAAGTTTCCCTTATTAATAACAGATAGCCTACAGAGTCCCCATAGATATATACACTAGATGTCGCCTTGACTACTGCTGTTCATTGGAACGAATGCGTCAATCGAGACGCCATCTTGCTTCAGTGATCCACTCCTCTATAATGCATTAGCGTCAATCTGGGCAAAGATCTAGCGAAAATAAAATCACCATAAATCGTCAAAATCTCAAGCAATTATCTAGTTTTTTGGGTTGTTCCAACTGACAGGCATGTATTTATGGTTGAGTCTAGAGAAAACTAAGCTTAAGACGATAATAAAGATACATTTTACCCGTCTAGCCCCATAGACTCCCATTCATTCTGCACTAGCTAGCGGCGGCCCCTAAAGGAACAATGAGTAAACTGCAACCAGGTTTGATACAATGAAAGTAAACAGGTTATTCGTAGACAGGCTCTGGTTGAGGCCACATACCCCTTGTCTCGTTTACTCATGTAAGTTGTAATCTCACCAGAGGTTGCTGTAGATCTGTAGAACATTTACCTCTGTTACTACATAGGCTACGCCAGTCGTTACTTTTATAATCATGGGTCAGTGCCATGGGCAAACGAGATGTAGCTGAATTCATAAATGACAAAGCCATGAGAAAGGTGATTTTCTTACGTTTCAACAACAAAGAAGCCGATCTGCCATCATTGTGAGAAGTTCCCAAATTTGTCGCTAATCGATAAAAAGGTTTTCTATCGCTGGGGATGGCCAAACGTCGCTAAATAGGTAACGCTGACAATACAGGAGAACTAGTTTAGCGCTTCAGATCCCTGTTCCAAGATGGCGGCGGTGTTGACGCATGCTGAGAAGCAGAAGGCGACATCTAGTGTATATATCTCATAGACAGTAAAAGAAATGGACGAACAGACTCAGTCGTTTTCAATGGGAGGGCACTGAGTCAAATAGAACGATTTTTCAGTTGGTCCCCCCAGTACTGCGCAGACTCACACTTAACTTCATGACGTTATCCATCGAACTGAATCTTGTAACTCATATGATAGATACACAGACATTCTTCTCACACTTCCTTCGCCTTCAAAGTCATCAAAGTTAAACATTTATTTATGTATTATTATTAATATCATCCTCACCAAGTCGTGTTAATGTTGAAGCTACCATACATGATCATCTTCAAAAACAGTCATGCTAAAACAAAACAAAAAAGTTTTAGCCTTGAAGCTAATCTTCTTTCCACTTTTCCGACCTACAGTCAATCCATCGAAAACCTCTGAAATGATTAGTGCCGTTTTTAAAAAAATTTGGTTTACTTTTTTATTATTATAAGGTTGTCTCTGTGTAATGCTTTACCTTAACATACGGTCGTGTATGCTAGGTTTTGGACAGTAAAGTGGACTGAGCTTCTTATCCAAACAATACGGTTATCTCCCTACGGCGCGAAAGAGAGATTACGTCAAAGCTAGCTTCCCTCCAACCGAACAAGCTAACCATTCTTCTTACGGGTAACCAACGTTACGGACGAGGTAATGGAGTCTGTTTTGCCTTTGTAGTGTTTATGTAGATTACACAGAAGCTACAATATCGGCACAGGATATATGTTATATGAAGTTATGGTATTTCAAAAAAAATCCTAGAATGAATAGACTTCTATGGGTGTTGTGTCCTTATGTTAAGAATAAAACCCTTGGAGTCCAACGTACGGTGAACACTGTGTATGTGACTTTTATTGTCTCCCGAACTCATGCACTGACACCAGGACCAGCCTTACATATCAATCCCTGATACAGCCTCTAGGTGCCAACTAATCGATACACAATCTACAGATCATTCCTACAATATACTACATCCTCCCTTTTTAAGCATGAGAGTCATCTTTGACTTAATAACTGAACCTGAACTGACATCTGTTATAGACAGTTAAATGATCTCCTTACATTGCTCAAAACATATCCTATTAAACAAATTACATCATTCCAATCTCACCTTCTCCACAGCTGTCATTCTGTTGAATATCAAAACAAAGTCAAACACAACTCAGAAAACTCCCACACATATACACACAGAGCCTGAACTTGACTCATCAGTGGGCTAAACTTCAGCTTTAGCTCAACTCGAAGTCTCTGAACTTTGTAGGAAGCTTTACGTGTCTCCCACATCTGGTGCTGCAGATGGGAGTAGCTGGAGTAGGACTGTTGTCTTCACAGGCGGGTGTGCCCTGGTCTTGCATGGCCTGTGACCCGGAATCCTCTTTTTGTGAATTCACTGGTTCCTCCAGCAGCTCATCATTATCTTCTCTCCGCAGACTGGGGTGAATTCTCCTCAGATGACGTCTGTTTCTCCTGAAAGTGACACCACTGTGAGTTTGTACATCATATGCACGTGGTTCCACTCTTTTGCTTAAGACTGTAGCTGGTTCCCATCCACGCCGTGTTGCCATGTGAACGGTGGTACCAGGAGCGAACTCAGGCAAAGGCTTTGAGTTGTAGTTATAGTAGTGCTCTTGTCTGGCTTGTAGATGTTTTAGCCTGGAGTGAAATCCATCTGGGATAGCCGGTTGTAGCACAGCTGTAGAGCTCGGCAAGGTGCTTCGTAGTACTCTTCCCATCAGAACTTGCTGGTGAAAACTCTGTGCCAGTCACTGGGGTGTTTCTTAGTGATAGGAGAGCTAAGTGTGGGTCTGTACCCGACTGTGTTGCCTTCTTAAGTGTGTGCTTTACCGTCTTCACCATCCTCTCTGCGAGGCCATTTGATTGTGGATATCCAGGACTAGAGTGGATAAGCTTTATGCCCCATGAAACTGCAAACTCTCGCATCTCACAGCTCGCAAATGGAACATGGTCGCTTACCAGCTCTTTCGGAATTCCGTGTCTGCTTTCATCTTGCGTATGACTGTGTAGGCAGTTTTGTCAGGTAGGTGGAGCAACTCTGGGTATTTCGACAAATAATCCACCATCACAAGGTATGACTGTCCATGAAGCTCAAAGATATCAGCCCCAATTTTCAGCCATGGCAACTCAGGTACCTCATGTGAAATCAGAGGCTCTTTATGATTATGTGGCTGGAGCTGTTGACATGGAGCACAGCTTTCCACCATGTGCTCAATATCATGTGTCATCCCTGGCCAGTACATCACTTTTCTTGCCTGCGCTTTCATCCGCTGGATCCCTTGATGTGCAAGGTGCAGTCTGTCAAGCATCATCTGCCTCGCACTCTGAGGAATCACAATCCTATCACCAGTCATCAGTATGCCATCCCTGATGCTGATGGAATTTTGCATAGGCCAGTACTGGTGTAGATTGGTGGCGATACTGCTTCGTCTTCTAGGCCAGCCTTTGTGGTGCCTTCCAGTACCTGTTGCAGTACATTGTCTCTAGATGTGGCTTCCTTCAGCATTGTGAGAGTGTCTGTATCCAATGCAGCTGTGGCTTCCATTGCGTGGACCACTCTCTCCTCAAACAGATCCTCTTTCGCGTCATCTTTACAGTCAGACACAAGAGCACGGGACAGGGTATCAGCAACGTGCATGTCCTTGCCTGAAGTGTAGGTTATCTTCAGATCATAGCGTTGGAGCTGCAATAACATGCGCTGTAGCCGTGCTGGTGCCTTGCTCAGATGCTTCTTGAAAATTACTTCAAGCGGTTTGTGATCTGATTGGACAGTCACTGTGTTGCCATAAACATACTGGTGGAAGCGTTTCGTCGTAAAAGCTATTGCCAGCAGCTCTTTCATATCTGAGCATAATTCTTCTCAGATTCTGTAAGTGCTCGTGAAGCATAAGACAGCGGCCTACCTTCCTGAAGCAGACAGGCGCCAAGCCCATCTTTTGATGCATCGCATTGTATGGTAAGTGGCTTGGTCTGATCATAGAACCGGAGCACTGGGGCCTGCAGAGTGGGCTGGTTATGATGGCTTCGTTTGAGATATACTGGGAGAGATACCTTGTCATTCCCAGTAACCTCTGCAGCCCTTTCTTGTCCTCAGGCTGTGGCATGTTCTTGATGGCCAACACCTTGGATTCGTCAGGTTTCACACCTTTGGCAGTGACGACATGCCCCATGTATCTGACTGAGTCCACCTTGTACTGAATCTTTTCTTGGTTGAATTTGATATTCGCTCTTTGTGCAGTGTCCATGACTTTCCGTAGGATAGCGTCATGCTCTTCCTCAGACGCAGCGGCGATTATCATATCGTCTGCAATTATATGCACTCCATCGATATTTCCAAATGTCTCACAATTTTTCTGTTGGAAAACCTCGCTGGCAGACTTAATGTCAAAGGGAAGTCTCTTAAAACGAAACCTGCCCCATGGTGTACTGAATGTGCACAACATTGATGACGGCTTGTCAAGTCTCACTTGCCAATATCCATCCTTTTCATCTAAGATGGTGAAAATGGATTTCCCTGACAACCTGTACAGGACCTCTTCTGGGGTGGGTATTGAGAAGTGCTGCCTCTTAATTGCCTCGTTCAGATCACGAGGGTCCAGACACACCCTCAGAGACCCGTTTTTCTTCTCTGTGATGACAAGGCTATTTACCTACTCTGTGGGCTCTGTCACAGGTTCTATGACTTCTCTGTCAATAAGGTCTTGCAGTGTTGTTTTCAATCTGTCCATGACAGCGATGGGAATTCTTCTACAGCCATGTACAACTGGGGTCACATCGGGGTCAGTGTGAATGTGATGCACCCCTGGAAACTGGCCCAGGCCACTGAAGACGGACGGATAGGCCTCCACCAACTCCTCTTTCGTGGCTGGTGCCTTCACTGCAATCATCTCCATTCTCTTTACCAGTCGCAGCTTCTCGCATGCTTCTCTGCCTAGGATCGGAGTGGAGGAGTGCTTGGTGACAAAGAACTGTAGATTTGACTTTGTCCTGGCCGTTTCACAGGTGAAACTCACAGTACCTTCTGGTTTCAGGCGTGTTCCTCCATAAGCTACGAGAACTACTTGGGTGGGCTTCAGATGATTGGGACCTGGAATCTTCTGAAACATGTTCAGCGGTAGCACATTTGCATCAGCACCAGTGTCCAGTTTAAACTTAACAACAGTGTTTTTTATGTTGGCTGTGGTATACCATGCATTGTCACCCTGCTGAGCCGTGTGGTTTGATCCTACACAGGACATAGTGCCTATGAAAAGAGATTCAACCTCTCTGTCAAGATCATTCACACCTCTCACAGCGCCTGACTTGTCTTGAGATGAGGTACACACTTTGGCGAAGTGATTTCTTCTGCTACAATTATGGCATATGACAGCAAAAGCTGGGCATTGTCGTGGTTTATGTGTCCCGCCGCAATTCCTGCATGCATTTGGACTGGCTGCTTGTGCTTGTACTTTATCCGGTGGTCTTGACTTTCCGTTTATGTATGCTTTCTTTCTCTCAGAGCTAGCCATCACCTTGCGTAGTGCCTCCACTGATGCTTCTGGCTGCGCTGTTCCCATTACACGCATTTAGCTGCTGAGATTTAGCAGCTTCTGCTGCTCTGCAAATATCAACTGCTTTATCTAAAGTCAAGTCCGTTTCTCTTAACATTCTCTCCTTCACGCGAGCATTAGGCACGGTAAACACAAGCTTATCTCTTATCATTTCGTTTTCACTCGCTCCAAACTCACAATTTTTACATTTCTGGCGAAGTTCGGTCACAAACTTGTCAACGGTGACTCCATCTGGCATGGGTTGCGACCAAAACTGATGGCGCTCAAACACAATGTTTTTCTTTGGTATGCAATATTTTCTGAATGCATCCAAAATCTCTTCTAACGTAGCTTGCGCTGCAGCAGACTCAACGGTGAGGGTGTTGTATACCTCTCTAGAGCATCCTCTCCAACCGTGTGCAGCATGATGGCAATCTTCACCGGTTCATTATTGTCATCCGCTCCTGTGGCTGTCATGTACAGCTTAAAACGCTGCTCCCAGCGTCGCCAATTCTCGCTTAAATTGCCGGTGAGCACGAGCGGTGCAGGGGGCTTGAACTGTTCCATGCCAACTACGGTTCGTTCGACGCCAACTCAACAGTACTTTTCTCCTTTCCACAACAGTTACAGCGTAGAGCAACGTCGTTGCTCTACAATGGGAGTTAGCAGAGAGGTGGTCCCTCCAGCCTACGTCGATTCTTCTACTTCCGGGAATTCGCCTGCCCCCTTGATATATCCAGAGAATGTCTAATAAGGGGAGAACTGCCACTCTCGGTAAACTTCCGGTTTCTGAACTGGTTGCAGTTCCTTCTGTGGTTCCACATGAGGGCGCTCGTCCACGAGTGCAGAATGCATGGAGGTCTATGGAGCTGTACCCCTCAAAATCCACTTTTCTCGGGATATAATTTTTTTTCAAGTCATTTGAATATTGTATTCGAAAGGGGAGGCAAAGAAAATACACTTGGTTGAGTATTATATTTTTTAAAGTCACTTAATTGTTCTAAAAAGCCTTTCAAACGTGTCAATGACGTCACTCATTAGCACAATGCTAGCGTGTTATGGGCAACAATAACCCAACCTGTAAGAAAACAAAAGTCAAGTCAAGTCAAGTCAGATTTATTTGTATAGCGCATTTAACATGCACAGAGTGCAACCCAAAGCGCTTCACATATAAGACATTGTCATTGACACAGACTAACAAACACAAATGATGCCGGACGGAGCGGCGTAGTCGCCAGCGTACCCGTGACACCAAGACATACAAGAAACAAATTAATAAATAAAATAAATACAAATTAAAAATAATATTAGTCCAATTTCCAAACGGCTGAAAATGTCCAAGGCGCAAAGATGACCCGCGTGACAACTGCGCCACCAAAAGTTCTTAATAACTGACCAACCCGGAGAATCCACTGGCAGTCTGGAGAGCACTGGAAGGACAAGACAGTCCGAATTTGTGATGGGCGACCCTGCTGATTATCAGCTCGGTGGTCCTAGACAGTGACCGTTTGTTGTTTCATGGTTGACGCTGTCATCAGAGTTTCTTAGCACTCAATCCAGACTCCAGGCACCGGTAGATGCTAGCATAGCAGCTCGCATGTCAGTCGCAGCTCGGTGGTCGTGGCAGCTGCAGATCTCTTGAAGATTGAGGCACCCTTGCTGAGCAATCCCTCCGTCCAGACATTGGATGTGCAGCGTCACGGATGGATGAGGGACTTCAGAGACATAAGGCAGGCTAGCCAAGGCGCTCATCAGCCCAATGGAAGCTGGATAACGTTAACGTTAACTTGACGTTGATGGTGTCAGCCGAGTTTGTTAATCAGAAAAAAGGACTAAGAATAATACAAAAACGATCGAAAATAACATAAATAAAGAGTGATTACATTTAACTTGAAAAATAAATACAAAAAATTAACAGAACATTACATAAAATTACGAACATTACATAAATACAAACAAAAACATGATGCCAGACGGAGCGGCGTGTCTCGCCAGCGTCCCCGTAACCTAGCAACCCAAAAGGACATAAGTACTCGTTCATTCAACTTTTGACCTATAATCCATGTCGAAGTTATACAAACTACAATCAAATCTGAGATTTGTCAACGACAATCAGGTGAAAGAGACACATTTAGCTGTCTAGCTCCATTGACTCCCATTCATTCTGCACTCATGGCGATCGCCCCCAGTGGAAATCTGGTGGAACTGCAACCAAAATTCGGTACAATGGGACTTAATAGAGCTGCACAGTCCCGCCCACAGCCGATGCCGGATGTAAAAAGTCAATGCAATTTCTCCATTGACAATTGCGGTGTAAGCCATAAAAACTTAACTGCACGTGGTAGACTTAAAACCAGCTACGGTTGTACTAAGCGATTGTATATGCTCCTATAGACACCAAGAGTTCGTGGGGCACTAACCTTGTTTTGAGATAAATGCCTTTTATTCGCGATCTCTTGGATAAGTACTTCACTACCCACAATCCTGAACAATCCCACAATCCCACAGTGATGCCTCTGATTGGTGGAAAGGCCGTTATGGTCATAGTTTGAAACTTTCTCAGCGGAAAAATATTGACAAAGATGGAGGAGTTTTTTACTGCCTATGGCGAAAATCTTAATGTGATTAAAAACTTTCTTGACGAATATTGGTACTTGTATCAACAAGGATTGGGGTTTATACATCACACGAACTTAGTCAGGGCCAATACACTATCAAATAGACCACTGTAAATGTTAGTTGAAACAGTCAAACTTTTCAGGTAGGCTAGCACTAGCCGACAGGCTAACCTTTAGCATTTCCGACATTGTATGTCATCATAGATATATACACTAGATGTCGCCTTGACTACTGCTGTTCATTGGAACGAATGCGTCAATCGAGACGCCATCTTGCTTCAGTGATCCACTCCTCTATAATGCATTAGCGTCAATCTGGGCAAAGATCTAGCGAAAATAAAATCACCATAAATCGTCAAAATCTCAAGCAATTATCTAATTTTTTGGGTTGTTCCAACTGACAGGCATGTATTTATGGTTGAGTCTACAGAAAACTAAGCTTAAGACGATAATAAAGATACATTTTACCCGTCTAGCCCCATAGACTCCCATTCATTCTGCACTAGCTAGCGGCGGCCCCTAGAGGAACAATGAGTAAACTGCAACCAGGTTCGATACAATGAAAGTAAACAGGCTCTTCGTAGACAGGCTCTGGTTGAGGCCACATACCCCTCGTCTCGTTTACTCATGTAAGTTGTAATCTCACCAGAAGTTGCTGTAGATCTGTAGAACATTTACCTCTGCTACTACATAGGCTACGCCAGTCGTTACTTTTATAATCATGGGTCAGTGCCATGGGCAAACGAGATGTAGCTGAATTCATAAATGACAAAGCCATGAGAAAGGTGATTTTCTTACGTTTCAACAACAAAGAAGCCGATCTGCCATCATTGTGAGAAGTTCCCAAATTTGTCGCTAATCGCTAAAAAGGTTTTCTATCGCTGGGGATGGCCAAACGTCGGAGAACGTACAGGAGAACTAGTTTAGCGATTCAGATCCCTGTACAAAGATGGCGGCGGTGTTGACGCATGCTGAGAAGCAGAAGGCGACATCTAGTGTATATATCTATGGTATGTCATTACATAATGCAGCTAACATTAGCCTACATGCTGCAACACAGGTATGAATATTATGTTTTAGTGAGTGTCCAAAGGGGTGAAAGCCACTTTAAATCGGGTCACATTATTGACTGTTGTGTGTCCGAGAGTCAGTTTGTGGGTTTTGTAAGGGTCAGCAGCATGAGGGACAAGACCTACAAAGTTGTGGTGAGTTAGCTAAGCAGGGAGGTTGTAATGTTAATGCTGCTAGCAGTGCTAGTTAACATTAGCTAGGCTACTGTAGCCTTCATACTGTATGATTCATATTAATCATTAACCTAGAAATACTTCGTGCATTTAATGAACATTTTGTGTAATAATTCACGGTAAATTAATAAACTGAATATGGTGGTCCAAGAGCAGACCATGCATCAGCCCGACTGAGCAGTGATGACCGCATAGGATGAGTCAGGTAACGTTATGAAGCACTGCCGTTAACGTTAACCGCTTTCACACACACGATATAAAATACACGATGATAAATATAAAATTCAATATCAAAACACTATTATTTACACGATTACTCCTGAAATAACTGCTATTAACTGCACAATCACTATATAAATATCACTGTTTGGAGGAAAGGATTCGCTGCTGTCGCCGGTTGGAAATGAAATATTTCGCGCTGGTTCGTGCTGCTTATATATTTTTCAGTGAGGCCCGGTGGTTTATGGGATGAGTAGTTCCTTCGCTCGGAAATGAAAATATGTACACAGTCTTGTACCTTTGACTTTTTTTGGATTTTCTCTTCGTTTTTTCACTCGAAATGATATGTTGTATGCTTATGAGTTATGCCGTAGCTGGTTAGCCTAAGACATGCTGTAAAACTCTTTAGATACGGATTTTTCCAAACGTCAATGGGACAAATGAATGGGAAGCTTACATCCGGCACCTAACCGCGTTTTGGCTGTGGGCGGGACTGTGCAGCTCTATACGGAGTGGCCAGGCTCTCCGTAGATGGGCTCTGATATATCTATGCAGAGTCCCGAAGTGTGACGTAGCGTTTCCATGACGGCAGAATCACTGGATCTAAACAAATTTTCGAAGTGGCATAAATAGCATTGAATGTAGACATGTGGCATAATTTCTAGCTAATAAAAATAAATATATCCATTTAAACGTGTTTTACCTGCTAGGCAGCAGCTTAGCCACATAACACGGGTTCCCTAGCAGGTATAATAGAAAGAAACAAAATTCCAGTGGATATTTCACGTCTTCTCAAAGACTGGTGGCTGTTAAGAGCCAAAAAAATAAAGCCAAAACACGTCCGTGAATTTAAGGATTTTAACCGCATGCTGTGAAGTTACATGAAGGTCTCTTTTACGGAGGAAACCCATGCTAAAATAAAACTCTGTAGTCACGAATTTGATCGTGTTGGTATGAATATATGTTGTAGTATGTGATTCCTACAGTGTAAAAAAAATATACTAACGTCTTAGAAACGTTGTAAAATGATTGAAATATATTAAGAAAGCCACCGCTATGGTGATTTCTAATGGTAGATTGATTTGTTTAGATCCAGTGAAATTGCTGCCTTGGCAACGCTACGTCATGGCTTCGGGACTCTATAGGGAGGGAAAGTAATCTCATCGCCATCTAGTGGTTGCGTTCCTAGAGTTTAGCGGAGGGGATGGGATTTTTTTTTAGAAAAAATATATCTCGGTGCACATTGGTATCTTAATTTAATGCCTTCCATATGTTAGGCACTGGGGTCACCTCCATTGCTTCAAGTGGTCATACCTTATTTTTAGGATCAGTTGAATTGTTTTGAGTTTTTGTCGTAACATGGTGATAACAAACTACAGTTGCATGTGACGTCACAGGTTTGGGCGCTTAATCTCGGCAATTTGCTTAACTGGCTTACATATTTTTGTAATAACGGAAGGTGATGTAAACCGCGTGGTGATAACCTTTATGTCTGGATAACTGGTGTTGTGCTTCTACTCACATGAAGAGCTGGCAGTAAGTGTTAAGTGGCAATGCTAACCAGGCTAATAAACAAACCATGCTACATGAGTAACGTCGAAGGGTAAAGTCACGTGGCTTTTTTGTAGTTCATTTATGAAACAAAAGGAGCAATTTCAATTTTTTTTAAATAAGGCAAAATAGGGTCTGACATTTTCACAGTTATAAGATTATTACTGTATAGACACTGAAAAATATTTTTGGTGGATAAGATCGCTGATTTGGCTTCACAGTATTTTTTTAAAAATAGGTCTATGGGACTTAAAGGAGAATTCCGGTGTGATTTTGACCTAAAGTGTTTTGAAACATGATACCGAGTGTGAACGTATGTCTCATAGCCCATCTCGGCTTGTCCCCTGCACTCCGAATTCTGGCGCTAGTTAGCCGATGCTACCAACAAGGCGGTCAATGGTGGTGCCTCGGCATCGGCATAGCCATGCAAATAAATCTGTGGAAAAAAATAATTCCGTGGAAATGCATGGATTACAGTTTCTTCCAGTAGCAGCAACTGGAATCCATGCATTTCCACTGAATTATTTTTGGAATCTGATCCCTTATCATACCTGTTCATTCTTACTCGTCGCTCGAGATGGCTGCAAACGCTAAACTTCGAGAAGATACTGTCTGTATAAATCGTCTTGTAAGTAAACTACCAGTGCTTTTTCAAAGTTCTCAATGTCTCGTTTTAAATGTCAGGGCCCTTGGAAGTCTACCAATGAAGTGTGGAGATACATTGAGCCTCGTAAATGGTGTAAAACAGTGATTTATTTGCATGGCTATGCCGATGCCGAGGCACCACCATTGACCGCCTTGTTGGTAGCATCGGCTAACTAGCGCCAGATTTCGGAGTGCAGGGGAAAAGCCGAGATGGGCTATGAGACATACGTTCACACTCGGTATCATGTTTCAAAACACTTTAGGTCAAAATCACACCGGAATTCTCCTTTAACATTGGAGCTGCTCTTCGATAGGAACGCAACCACTTGGGGCGCTGGTTTTCACTTTCCCTCCCTATTCCTAAGATAAACAGATGTTGACTAGCCACCACCTGAATGTTTGTGTGATACTAACGAGCTATCTTAAAGACATGTAGAAACCTTGCCAAACACAATCAATAACCCATTGGCAATGATAGAAACGTGCTAAATTGTGTCTTTTCACGATACCTCAGTCTAACGACAATGTGGCGCTCTGAAATAATGTCAACATTTTCGAGGGTGCTCTGCCTGGAACCACGAACAACACAGAGCTCCTGGATGGCTAGTGGGGTGAGTCTAACTGTGCATCCAATATTTGAAGATTATATATAAAAAAAAGCCTATTTGCCAATACAGATATGCCTCAAAAGTAGCACACTGTTAGTTGTTAATACACTTTTGGACTTTTTTTAGTTGTTAATACACTTTTGGACTTTTTTTAAATAATTTTTTAAAGAAAGCAATATGTTCACTTACATTATGAAGTGTTTTGTCCCAAAGCTAGCAAGCTAACTAGCTAATTGCCTACAGCAATAAACACTAGCAACACACACTGTAGCTAGGCTACTGCTCTCTGGTGTGTTATTTTTTACAGTCTATGGTTTTAGTAGGCCTACAATGTACTAGCCTACTGTACTACATTGAGGAGACTAAACTAAGTTAAGTTATGCAATCAAGCCGTATCTCAAAGCTAATGTTAGAATACTGTTTGGATGTCAAATTTAGCATCGTTACAGCTCCTTGTCAATTTTGACTAGGCTAGAATGCAGGGCTCATTTTATTGACTCCGACACTGAATGTTTGCAAAATCCCGATGTAAATGGAGAAGTGTTTTTCAAGACTCAAAAGTGCTTGTCCCCAGGAGAAGTACGAACCTTTATTTTAACTACGTAGAAAACATTATGAATTGCATCAGCAGCCTTTTAACTGTGTTAAAATTGCAAGGGTTCCCTCATAAATGTCTTAAAGTGACAGTAACTCCTTCAACCTTACCCCCCCCCCTTGTTCAAGTCAGCTACCGTCACAAATTGAATCCAATTCTGTAGGAAACACTGCACATGTCGGTCTGTTTGACTCCTATGTTTGTGTGTGGCTATTTTGTTTTGAATTTATGATCTTCCTTGTCAAAAAAGAAAGGCGTTATTAAAGATATGCACAACAAAACAAATGTCCTCCTGTCCATCACGCCCCACCTGTCAGGCCTCTATTTCCCACTAGTGGGGCCTGCCCCACACTTTGAGAACCAATGGGCTACAGTAATATAAGTGTGTTGAGAGTGTTAGTGGAGTTGTGGGTCTACCAAGTCCATAGCCATGCACTGCCCCCTTCACGTTGAGCACCAGTCGGAATGCATCTCAGTGAAATGCAGAAAGACCCAGATTTTTTTCAGAACGGCATGTGGTGTTTGCTGCCATCACTGAGTCAATGGAGAGGATCATTGGCATTTCTCTCGCTCCTCTCCTCCCCCATTAATCACCAGTGGCTTTCTTGGTGTTCAAATGAAATGGCTGCTTTTGTCTCGACATCGGTGCAGATGTGCAAGCCACTTTACGGGCCAGGCCCAGATGGGCTCATTACTCGCGAGCACTGGCTCCCATAACAACCGTTCAGTCGCGCCGCCGAGGCTGTGGGCTGACAGACGTTTGTCTCCTGGCAATATCGCTTCCTTCCCCTGAGAATCTCAGTGACAACTGAGAAATGAGAAGAAATGGCCCTGTAGTCAGATGTTGACTGGGCTATTTTGATTTTAATTGAGTTTGCCAAGTCATTATTAATATTGACATATAGGTCCCTGTTGCTGCATTTTTAAAAGTACAGTCCTAGTATCCTAGCAAACGGTTTAGGGTGTTGATATTAGCCTATTATTAAAGTCCAGGAGGGTGAGGGCAAGAGCTAACCATACCATCTCAACTGGCTAACATTCTTCCCTGCATGGTGTTTGAGAGGGATTGGAAATGTGAATGGGTAACTTGAGACGTGAACATAGTAAAGGTGGATGAAAAAGCCCTTTAACATATTCTGCAGAGTACACAGACAGAAGTGTAAGTAGCCTTACTGGTTCAGTGTGTTGCCGTTCTCTTGGGAGTGAACTATTACAGAGAAAAAAGTCTGCAGGGCTCCTGTCACATACTTGGATGAGATTATGGGGATAAACTTGGATACTATAATTGAGGGTTATATTACGAAAGCAAGGTAGCCTACCCAGTTTGTCAAGATAAATTCAGGAGTAGGCTTAACCACTGATCTCAAAAGAGCATGTCACTTTTGAAAAAAAAGATGTCGTTCTTTTTTGAGATCAGCAGTCACTCCCAAAGCCTGTAACCTCACTTCATAGTAGGGCACTCTTACAGACATGGAACAGAAAAGTAGGTTCCTCATCAGAGGGCACTTTATGTTCCTGTAAATAGCCTGACGGTTTTGTATATCAATTTTACAGTTCTCTGTAGAGCTTTTATGATCCGTTCAGTGAAGACAGGACCACAAGTATATGAAGGTATAAATAAAATCAGGCAAATTGCATGACAACTCAGTTTGAAAGGCAAATGCATTTGGTTTATTGGTATCCATTCAAAACAGACAAGTAATAAACATATTTCTCTTGGACATTTCCAAAACAGAAAGATGCATTTAGCTCTGCTCCTGTTGTCATTTGCTAATGGCGGGCTCTAACTGCTGTTGCCAGCGGTTCACCGTAGCACCACTTGCCTTTAGTCAGATTAAATGAGGCAGAAAGCATTGAGGGCAATCTGAACGCATTAACTCCAGGCTTGTGGCAATTGCAGAGACTGCTGGACTCTCTCTTCCTCTCCTGTCAGCCTTTCTCTCTCTCCTTCCCTCCACTCTTAAGAGCTCACTTGACTGTGGAGCCAGTGGCACTAATGTACTGGAGAGAGGGCCAGTGCGCCCGTTACCGTGCCGACAGCCTCTGCACTCTCCGAAGTGACACTACAGAGCATTGCTGTCATGCAGAATCATGCACAGGTCACAAGCATGCCAGGCTGTGTCCACACGCACAATACATAACAAAGAGGAAAAAACAAAAACAAGAAAAGTGATACAAAAACAGAGAACTCAGATTGTATTACCATCCATGAGTGAGCCCCACCCCTCTATACAGTGACCCTTACATGACCCTTGGGTTCAAATCTCCACAGATAGTGTCAGCCTAGCAGTGACCTTTTCCTCCTGTCCATCCCTTGGGACATCACCGAGTCACTTCCCAAATTGCCTATTTATACATACATTGAGTGCTGCTGTCAGCTGACCGTGTAGAAAGAGACAGTGGTTAATGCTTTACTGACCCTTAATCTTGGAGAAGTTGTAATATGCTGTTGCTGTAAATGTACCCGAGGGTTAGAGATTAAGCTCTCCCTAACTCTCTCCCTGTGTTGGCACTTGGCAGTTCTGAGAGATTTGTTTGTTTACTTGTTTGTTTTCCTCCTCAAGGAGAGGTGATCAGATGGCAAGTCCACCATTGGGTCACAGCCAGGCTGAACCTCAGGCAGTGTTAGCAAGTGGACAGACCCAGGCTTGTTGGTGTACGTGCGGACTCTCATGCACAGCCTCACTCACCCATGGCACGAGAGTTCAAATGAGTCCTGCTACCCTTCAGACGACAAACTTCAATGTGAACAAGACTAACCTACAGGTACATATAAAGCTATTTGGAAAAAATAATTATCCTTCACAAATTCTAGCAGCATGTGCAATAAATAGTATAGATAGTACAAACATTGTATCATTGAAACCACAAAAGGACTGACAGCGCTTTTAACGAATACTACCAAAACAATAGCAGACCAATTCAATTTGCCTTCTTAATGGCATTTTCAGTCCACAGCTAAATTGAATCCCAACAGGATTTAGCAATAAAGCAGTCATGTCCAGCTACTACCATCAAATTTATTTTTGAGGAAGGAAAGACTCTTCCAAGCTACCCTGTCCCTTCTATATTCCTTTCCACATACAGTTCCAACACCATTTGGCAGTGTTAAATGCTTACAACTCATTCCAGTGATTATACAAGTATCCCAAGAGAGGTAAGAAGAGTACAAACGGAAAATAAAGAATAGCTCCTATGATCCAGACAACTGGGAGAAGGTTCTATAGTAGAACCAGAAGTTCAGCTTGGAACTTCTCCAGACCGGCAGCATCTAAGCAGTTATTAGTTTTTACAGTTTTAAGGAGAAAGTTCTAAGCAGTCCCTGTGTGTATCCTTGGCAGGTTATTTGTTTTGTCCGCATAGATAAATCCTTTAAGATGATAAGAAACCTTCTAATACAGGAGCTCCTCCAACAAATATGAGACATTAAGCAGGACCTTTGAGGATTCATTTCTGAGGACAAAACCAATTTTTTTCCTAGAGCGCCCTTGGCCTACAAATAACAAGGGCTAAAGAAAACAAGTCCCAAGGAGTAACATGATATGCAATATGGCAGCATCCAACTGTTTGTTTGTCCCCCCTGGGGCCAGCTTTGGATGTGTTGCTTCAGCTGGTCCTGAAGAGATATCAACTCATTTATTTTTGGCTGCTGAAGAGTGACATTCAATAAGAGTCAACTCCTCTGAAGAGAAGGAACACTATGGCTACAGAAATGGTTTATGTGCTTTCACTTCAAATACAGGGGCTTTTGAAAGATTCATTTACAGGTTTTGTAGGCCTGTTAGTGCCAAAGCCTGTTTCAGCCAGGTCACTACTTTGCGCTTGTCAAGGCATGACACAATGGACAGTTTTAAAAAGAAAAACAGAAGTATTACACCAGAGGTTTCTATAACAAAACACTAACAGCAATTTGTAAACTTTTATAACAGTCTTAACATTATCGAGTAGTGCTGACAACTTCACAATTGCTCTAGCCCCCCCCCCCCCTCACTCCAAATGAATAAACGACACAGGATTAGGCATTCCAAACCTGCTTAGCATGCCCACTCTCTCTTTTCCAAGAGCTAAGACACGACTGCAGCTGTAACTTCACTCTGCTGCTTGTCCAGAAAAAAAATGTTTGAGTTACAGAGCGGAAAAGCAGGGACAACGTAGACTGAGCGCCACATGCTTTTGTGATGTTATCAGCAAAATTCCCATGGTCCCTTTCAACGTAAAAGTAAAAATTGTACTTGTTTGTTATTTTTGTGGACTTAATTAAATAATTTAATTAATTACTGTTTAGCATACACCTAAAACAATCCATGCACAGTGCTTGTGTGGTATAATTAAAACATCAATAAATATAAATAAAACTGAAGCAAACATACAGGCAGGCATACAAAACAAATAAACTAACAAAAAAGGACACAACATAAGAGACCTGACTGGGTTTTTATTTTTGTCACTTCTAAAAACATGTATAAAATTGGTCCGATTTCAGAAACAAGGCACACAATGTCTTGGTTCAGGATTTCAGTGTTTGCATCGAGCATTCTATCCAAATATACCAATGTATTTTTTTTTCCAAGCAGCAAGACAACCATGCAAATTCATAACCGAATGATGCACTCTAGTAGTAGGTCTCTCTTTCCACCCAACCTGCAAAAAGAGATGAGGGGGAAGAATGGTTTCAGACACAGTCACACCAGAATTCATGTAGATGGTAAAAAACACACACTTTCTGATTAGCCATCACTGATCAGACGACTATTCATCGGGTTTAAGGGATCAAGCTTTTATAAAATTTACATTTATTAATTTAACAGATTCTTTCATCCAAAGTGACTTACATAGGTCAGTTATATTATAAGGGTCCTTCTCCCCAGAGCAACTGGGGTTAAGTGCCTTGCTCAAGGGCACAACAGTGAAAGCTAGGAATTGAACCCAAAACTTTTAAGACTGCTGCATGGTAGCCCAGCTCATTTGCCACTACACTACCACCACCCCATAAAGATCACAATGGCAAAAATAGATGGAGGGAGTTTTTCCCCTTACCTCCTGGGCTGCGTCGCAGGATAAGCTTACGGATTTCATCATAAATAAAGATAAGGAGTGAATATGGAAAGGCGCAGAACCACCAGTTTGGTCTGAAAAAGGAGAGAAAAATGAGAGAACAAAACAATTATAATCTTTGATGAAGAATGCAAAGAATATGCCAATTCAGAAATGGCTTAAAAAAAAAACATTTTGTCGTTGGTTCTGTTCAGAAGAGCAGATTTTGGCCAGACTTACTTGAGTGGGTACATTCTGAGGGCGACATCCATGCCTGGGCAGTATGACAAGAAGGCAGCCAGGGCTGTCTCCTCAAACAGGCCAAAGATGAGGATTTTATTTCTGGGGAAGGCAGGAACACACAAGATGTCAGTTAAATACTGTTCCTTCTGCAGCCCCGTTATCATTTTTGTAAGGCCTTTCATGAGGCCTGTTTATTCACGCCCTACTTACTTCATGCCCTGTTGGAAGACTGAGTTTCTCCTGGTCTTGCAGATGATCAAATCAGCCCATTGCACGACCACAATGCTGGAGAAGAAGGCCGTATGGCAGGTGAACTCCACAATCTTCCTCTGTTCATAGGTCTGTGGCACACAAGTGATGCAAGTCAGGGGAGGATACAGGAAGCTGAACACAGACGGCCTGTTTTCCAGATAAAATTGGCTCTTTGCTGGTGAATTTTTTGCTACTAATGAGCCAAATGTACTTTGCACATGGGCTTAATTTCTGACCTGAAGCTACAGAGAACTCAAATAGACTATTAGATTTGCCATCCACAGGTTGTAATGAAATTGTACACTTATGCATAACTCAAGTTGAACAGCATAAAAAAAAGTCTAACATGTCAGACACATCAATAAAAGTTAGATGTGTTACAGCAATGGGCAAACTGTGCAAACAAACAGTATCCCACACCAGAAGCACACAAAACTATTTCAATCTGAGCTAACTTTGTTTAATCTCTTACTATGCAATAGGATTTTGGACTCCTCTGTCAGGGTTCCCACTCTTTAGAGCGGTATATGAATACATGAGCATTGAATAAACAAAGTTGTTAAGCTAAGAACCAGATATACACCAATTCTGTGTGGAAATATATTTGTATAAATGTATTCTGGCAAGTCAATTTTAAACTGCTACAGTACAACAAAATTATTTCCATTTTTGGAATAGACTTTCCAAAATTCCACAATATTCCAGAAATTCCATGACCCGTGGGAACCCTGCTCTGTACAATATTATTGGTTATATAGTAAAACTTGGAAAACAAAAATCTGTGTCATAACCCCATAGATACCCTTGGTAGTGGTACACTACAAGCTGGACACTTACCCACTGCTGTCCATAACTGTCCTCCAGATCGTTAGTGAACTTGTCATCCCACCTCACTCGAATTCCGAGTAGTGTGGAGGGCAGGAAACCATTTTCAGCCAAAATTACAAAATATGTGAAGAATCCTGCCAGGGCCTGGATCATACCTGTTAAAAATGCCAAAGATGGTGACGATCAGTCCCTGAAGTCACAGCACATGAATCTCTGTCCAGAGGGTAAGCAGGATATAAGTAAGGGATAATGGACGACACGGTGGTCTGTTCACAGAAGTTAATGCACGGTCGAGGTTGTAAAACGGCCCCGACGCGAAGCGGAGGGCAGTTTAAACCTCATAAGTGCATTATTAGATCTGATGAACTGAGACTGCACCAGACTGTGATTGACAGTCAGATCTCACACAGCCCTGCTCTGATTGGACCAGAAGAACCGGGAGCTGTGGATTTTTGCAAAACAAAGGTTCTAGGTGGAGGTTTTTTTTTTCTAAAACCGGCTGATTTATGTTGTTCTGTTGGAGCATAGTGTCGGTTTCAGTGAATATGATCAAATCTTGCCAACTGCAGCTTTAACTGACAGATGATTGTTTCTTAAGAGGCATTCACTGGTACATAGCCCAAATAAGAGGTCATTTAAAAATATGCAATGCTAAATCTGACCAGTCTGAGTTTTTGATGGATCTTTTTAAACAAAAACAAAAATACATATATTTAAAGAGTTAACCTTATCTTAGGAAAACGTGTGCTCTAATTCCATGTCCCTGATTGAATTATTAAGATATAACTTCAGCTCCCATTTTCCTTTCATGAGATATAATAAGGATGTACTCCATACAGAAACACACAGCATTTCACATTTCATCTTGAGTAAAACAGTTCTCACCGATCTGCCCATAGGCCATACTGATAAGCCTCTCGTTCACCAGCTTGTCTGTCTTTGGGTTTCTGGGCTGTCTCTTCATGATGTCGCTTTCAGCCATTTCATAAGCCAGGGAGATAGCAGGAACCTGGGAATTCACAAAAACATTGGTTATATTACTGTCTGAGAGAACCGATAACTGGAAGGTCTGAAAACGATGAAATGACAGAAAAACACAGAACAGTGTTCTTTACCATGTCTGTTCCGAGATCGATACAGAGGATGGTGACTGTGCCCAGAGGGAGTGGGATGTTGGCGATGATGAAGAAAAGGAAAGGTGTGATTTCAGGGATGTTACTGGTCAGAGTGTAGGCGATAGACTTCTTCAAGTTGTCGAAGATTAGACGACCTGGAAGACAAACATTTTTAGAGGATTGACAATTTTAAGTCGTGGTATACCATTCAAGCATGCAAAAACACTTATTGATTGGGGCAAGACATACACATTGGTGAATCACAGCACTTCACACATAAGCAGATATCAGTGCCATGAACAATGGGGTAAGGGCTAGTCTTTGAGAGAATTCCCCACCTTCCTCAACTCCTGTAACTATGGAGGCAAAGTTGTCATCCAGAAGGATCATGTCAGCAGCCTGCTTAGAGACATCAGATCCGGCGATACCCATAGCAACACCAATGTCAGCCTTCTTCAGGGCAGGAGAGTCATTGACGCCATCACCTGTTACAGCCACAATGGCACCCTGTAGAGCAAAACAACAAAATGGATCTTCGTGAAGGGCAATACCATAAAGAAAAGCAATATGCCATCAGTGAGAATTATCAATTTGGTGAAGACCATCATTTACCTGTCGCTGGCAGCCTTCAACAATGATGAGTTTCTGCTGTGGAGAAGTTCTGGCAAACACAATCTCAGTGTGGTACTTCAGGATGTCATCCAGAAATTCGGGTGTCATGTCCTTCAGTTCAGAGCCATGGACAACACAAGCCTTGGCATCTCTGAAGAAAAAAAAAGATAAGTGTTAATCTAACTGTTGTCCTGAACTCCTGTTACACACTCAGATTAACACTGTTAATATATTGATTATTTAAAAGGCTACACTGACAAGAGTGATGTGGTCTACCTTGGGTTGACTTCTGTAATGGGAATGTTCAGGCGAGCTGCAATATCTTCCACGGTCTCGTTACCCTCAGAGATGATGCCTACACCTTTGGCGATGGCCTTAGCAGTGATGGGATGATCACCAGTCACCATGATGACCTGGAATTAAAACAATAGGCAAAAAAAGGTGATCAAGCTTTGTTCTCAATCTTTATACAGTACATGTCACATGAATGAACATGCACGTACAGTAGACTTGTACACAATAAACAGGCATTTAAGCAATAGCATACCTTGATTCCAGCACTCCTGCACTTGCCAACAGCATCGGGCACAGCAGCACGAGGAGGGTCAATCATGGACATGAGGCCAATGAAGCACAGATTCTCGGTGGGGAAGTTCACCTCCTCACAGTCAAAGACGAAATCCTCAGAGAACTGGTCATCAGGCAGGTTGAAATGGCAGAAGCCTATGAGGTGGAAAGGAATTGCAAAAAAAAATTGTAAACCAAACCATTGATACCCCGATTAGTAAGTGTGGCATTCAAATGTCTGGAAAAAAAATACAACACAGAGGAAACAGGCCAGCCATGAAGACAGCTGTCTTTTACAACAACCAAGCAGTTTGATTCATTTCAAGGGGTGCAGAACCATACCGAGCACTCTTTCACCCAGACCGCCCAGCTCCAGGTAGGCGTTCTGGAAGGCTTCCTTCAGCTCTTCATCCAGCGGCTGTTCATTGCCCTGGATCATGATGGATGAGCAGCGGTCCAGGATCCTCTCTGGGGCTCCCTTCATCACCAGCAGATGCTTGGTCTCGCCACTGGGGTTCTTGTGAATGGAGAGCTACCAGGAAAACACAAAAACACAATGGTCTTACCAACAAATGCAACCACTTATGGACATGGACAGGCACTGCTGACGTTGGAGGAGGGTTTTTAGTAAAGTGCTCCCAGTACCTGGTATTTGTTGGTGGAGTTGAAGGGGATCTCAGCGATCTTGTGGTTCTTTTCCCTCATCTCCTTCACAGAGCCACAACACAGCTCAATGCACTTCAGCAAGGCAGACTCAGAGGCATCTCCAGCAACATCTCGCTAAATATGTCCAACACACACACACACACAAGTTATTGTGAGGAACCAAGAGCTGCACTTTTATAGACACCAGTTTCTGCCCTCACAGATCTACATGATATTCACTTCAGCTGTTGTCACTGACTTGTGAGGGGGAGAGAGTTGTTAAAGCAAGCTGTGATGCCACCATGCTTCACAAATAAGCATGATACAGGAGCGGATGGGTGTAGGATGGATACAGAGGGTATGTTGCATTTCATTTAGTGAATGGAGGAAGTAGGGCTTGTTTACAGCCAGATCATTCTGGCTCTAGGGAGGAAAATGGCGCTAGATGATTCCCTAGGGTAGTCCGAGGGAGTCGGAGCAGAACATAAAGAGAATAACAAGCCCTGTGCAGGGGTAAACAACACTGAAGACAAACAGCTCAATTATGTGCTAAATAGCCAGGGCAACTTTATCATAGTCATAGTGATGTGCCAGAAAAAATCTCCAGGGCTTTCATTATGGTAGAATACTAATTCTACCCTTTCATTTTTAGGGGAGGGAGAGGCTCAATGTACAACCACTGGACTTTATTGCAAAAACAAGATGTCAGAGGGGGACTTTTTACATTGCAATCCACTGCTAGTCACCTTGAGAATGGGGACACTATCCTGATCGGCCAGGAAGACAGCACGATTGCAGAGGCCGGCCACACGTGCCAGGGAGGTCCAGGTAGCGGAGGTGCGGTCAAAAGAGGTTCCAGTCTGGTTCTCCGTGGTGTCAGCTTCATGGATCTGGTTGTCGAACCACATGTGGGCCACCGTCATGCGGTTCTGGGTCAGAGTTCCGGTCTTGTCAGAGCAGATGGTGGACGTAGAGCCCAGAGTCTCCACAGCTTCCAGGTTCTTCACCAGGCAGTTCTTCTTGGCCATGCGCTTGGCAGTCAAGGTCAGACACACCTGGAATTGGATTTGTGGTGCCAAAGTTCAGTAAAAACAACCAGCTGCACAACATTTACCTCAAAAATGATCTTGGACTTTGAATCATCCTATGGATCGATAGAGAGATATGGTATGCTGACAGGAATATTGAATTTGTGATGTAAAAGAATAAATCCTGACTCTGAACTCTAGACTAGGTGTACTTACAGTGACTGTAGCCAGGAGACCTTCCGGCACGTTGGCAACAATGATCCCGATGAGGAAGATGACCGCCTCCAGCCAGCTGTATCCAAGGATGAGCGAGAGGATGAAGAACGAGACACCCAGGAAGACAGCCACACCAGTGATGATGTGGATGAAGTGCTCGATTTCAATGGAGATGGGTGTGCGGCCGACTTCAAGGCCAGAAGCCAGGGTGGCAATACGACCCATGACTGTGCGATCACCAGTGTTGATGACAATACCTCTAGCAGTACCTGACATAAAAATAAAAAAGGCAATGTGACAGTCAATATTACAATGTTCCTGCACATTATGTAAACTTAACTTCTTGGGTTGAAAGATGGAAAATGGTTAAAACACTTATGGTTTGCTATGTTTTGTAAGTTGCTAAAGCCAATATACCTTCGACACAGTTAGTGGAGAAGAAAGCGATGTTCCTAGTTTCCAGGGGGTTATCATTGGAGAAGTCAGGGGTACGTGTCTGAGGCTCAGATTCTCCTGTGAGGGAGGAGTTGTCCACCTGACAATGGAATACAATGCCATTGAGTAAAATAGAAAAGATAATGTTGTCTATGCTGAAAATTGCATGCACACAGACAGAATAAACCCAAGAATATCCACCTTGCAGCCATGAGCGGAGATGATACGCAGGTCAGCAGGGATTCTGTCTCCACCTTTCACCTCCACCAGATCTCCAACCACCACCTCCTCAGCATTGATGCTCATCTTCTCACCATCACGTACAACCAGGGCTTGCTACAGGGTCAGTCAAAAATATATAAATGTATAGACATGTATACAAAACATACTTAACTATACAACAACACCAACAACAACAACACACCTCATAAAAATATTATGACCTGGAGGTACCTGAGGAACTAGGTTCTTGAAGGAGTCCATGATCTTCGAGCTCTTAGCCTCCTGGTAGTAGGAGAAGCATCCAGTGATGATCACAACAGCAGACAGCACAACACCCAAGTACAACTGCACAGGGAAGCAGAAAAAGAACAAGGTTAGGTTAGGTGAAGTGCCCAAATGGAGAAATACATTTTCCCAATGGACCTGAAGTCTGCTCTTACACAGAAAGAATGTTCTCCTTACGTTATCATTTGCTGGTTCATCTTCTGAGGCAGCCTGAATACCGTAGGCCAGGAAGCAGAGGATGGCTCCAATCCACAGCAGAGTGGAGAACCCACCAAAGAGCTGCTTGCAGAACTTCACCCATTCTGGGGTGGTGGGCGGTGGGGTCAGAGCATTGAGACCGTCTCGAGCAAGGATCTCTTTTGCACGAGTGGAGGTCAGACCCTGCAAATTCAACATGGAGCCATTCAGGAACTTTTGCCAAGTTCACCGCAACCGGCTCACAACAGACAAGGCTTCCATAGCATATCTGATACAACACAACATGAGGCTGTGTCATTTTGTGTGAATGTTTTTGTGTGGAGCCATGTGTTTAACATGATTAAAACTCATCCTCAAAAAGGATCCTCAGCAACTCACCCTGGTCAAGTCAGTGCCATATTTGCGGTTGAGTTCATCAAGTGTCAGCTTGTGATCATCCTGAAGGGGTAAATAACAGGAGGAAAGATCAGAGGAAAGGGCCCATTTAGGTTTTAAACTAACAAAGTTACACATCATCAGGACAAGCCTTTTTCTTCCACAAGGAGAGATAAAGTTGCCTTACCAGATCCACCTCTTTCTTTAGCTCATCCATGTCCTTTTCTTTCTCCTTCTTGGCCTTGGACTTCTTGCTTCCCTGCTCTGAAGTAGCAGCGAGCTCATATTGTTCCCGTCCTTCCTGTGACACACCAGAATAGAGAACATTTAGCTTCAAGAAAAATCGCTGACCTCTGTGGGTGTTATTCCACAGAAGAAATTCATAGTGCTTAGCCCTGGAACAGATTTTCCCCTTGTATTATCATGTTAGGCCTCTTGTCTGCCTTGGTTCCGGTTCTCAGTAAAGCTGCTTTGTGACAGTGTTGTATTGTTTGCAAATATAAATGCTAACTTGGACAGAACCGATCAGTTTGTGGCACAATGTGTGGCACTTTGTACCATTATGCCCCCAGATTTACATGATGTATGGACTAACGTTAAGCTCTTTATGATGGCTGATTTTCTTTCTTCTGCCCATCCGAACATGGACTGAATTTGAAAAGTTAAATTCATCATCACTTTACATTTGAAGGATTACTTTTTACAGGGAATTTAACCAACATGTAATTATATAGATAGATAGATAGATTGTGGGTGTTATACAACTTAAATGAGCAGAACTTAAAGAGCAACTTGTTGGTTGATTTCAAAACTGAATTTATACTTCATCTTGTCTGAAAATATATTTTTCAAAAATGTATATGTAAAAATTAATGTTTTACAAAACGTACAGACAGTAATTCAGAAGAAAGTGTACCCACTTTAAACAGGCTCCTAAATATACTTTTCCCACACACAAACGAGTCATATTACGTAGAAGGTAAACGTCTTAAGTTTTTTTTTCCTCAATTTTTTAGAAAGTCATAATGGTTAATCATTGTGTTTGTGCTGGTTGCACTAATTCCACTGGTATTTCATTCTGTAAATGTTATGAGAATGTAAACATTGTTAGAATGTGAGTGTTTGTTTACCGGTCGCGGTATGAATGCAAATGTGTGTAATTTAATTATAACTAGGTGGTTATATTATGCCTTGCTAGTTCGCTAGTGTAGGCTACTGTTTTGACACCAGCACTTGTAGTTAATGTGGCAGCAACTGCCTAAGATATACTGCCACTTATGTCGCTACTAAGCTGTCTTACACGTGTTTCTTTTATTCCCGACATATTTTTTGAAGTTGTAGCCTACTCCGCTCATAATCTTTTCCGGCAGATCGTCGTGACAGAAGAAATATGGGCCGTCAAACAGTTTGATGTTTTTTGCCATGCTGCCCAATTATCGCAAAATATTGTGAATATTCCAATAATTTTCTCACACTGTTCTGGTGTAGTTATTTTTTTTCTTTCTAAGAATCTAATTCCTTCATCATTTATCTACACTATGCTTTATAGGGGTTTACAACCTGTAAGTTGCTCTTCAAAGAAGGTCTCACAGCCTTGACTTCTCACATTATGTAATGAAATGATGTTGGTGATGGCACTAAACAAGGCTGAGACTATCCAGTTTAAAAAGATTATAATACCATGTCCAACTTATGACCTTTAAAACTGATTAACATTTCATAACATTCTACACATATAATATGATGGAAAGCAAGTAAAAAACATCGCACATCAGCACAAGCTGATTGATTCTCCCAATAATTGATTGAAAATGTTGCATAAGCAATACAAAATATATACATCTGTTGAAGTAATTCATCTTCTGGAAGGAGAATGGTTTCAGGCTTAATGGATGGTGGATGTGGATCTGACACTTAAAATAAACTATTGACAGCCACTTCAGAATCTCATCTCATACTTTTCCCTCATGTCTAGACGCTGACACTTTAATCCTGAAAATGTATTTTGCCTGCTCATAGCTCAACCTGCCATGTCACAGACTGATCTTGTTCTGTGGGCTGTTATGCCGCACATGTGCAGAAAAGCCACCGCCCTGACTGAAAGCAACAGATAAACATCCACTTAAAGCTCTACCTCATGTTTTATTAAAAAAGACTGGTAGATGTTTTGACAATCAGCATTTCTCGCAGCTCTCTAAAACACCCCCATCTACAATTCAACAAGCAGTTAGCTGATTTGTGCGCCTATTTCAGATTCAGCATTCTTTTCTGCTTTTGTGTGAAGGCTGCTGCAGGAGCTCAATGTTCATCATTTACCAACCGTTAAACACCAGCCGTTTCCTCTCAAAACTAGTGGAAAACGGAGGAGGGGAGCGGTTCAGCTGATCGGCTACTCCACAGACTAGCCCCCTGCAATCTTTCCATTAGAAGGCAAAGGCAGCACATGCTGAAAAGCAACAGTGTGAAGCTGGGGGGGGGGGGCAAAAAAAAAGAAAAAGAAATCTGGAATTTCAAAAGCGGCTCTAAAGGATACGCAAAGTTTTTTCCCCTTGGCGTGACTACTCAAAACAATGACCCTTTGTTGCTTACGCTTTTACCAAAACGAGGGGAGGGGAAAAAAAACAACCGAGAAGAAGGCTGTGTTTGTGCACTACATAAACGCCGGCAAGTCACACCTCGCTGCTCGTCTGTGGATGAAAATGACATCAGGAGGGGCTCTGCTCAGCACAGAGCAGAGTATTATGTCAGAGTGCGAGAGAATTGGGCTATTGAAAGTGAAAGAGCACACATGAGCATGTCAGAGCAGAGCGTCCTTCCACGTGCAGTGCCTCAAAATACGGAAGAACAGGCATAACAAAAGGCTCCAACCACCGCCTTTGGATGTATTCACTGATAGTGAACCAGGGAGGCATTCTTACAAGTCACTATTCCTCCATGAGCTCTGGTAATGATGTGTTGCTCTCCCTCTATCTCTTACCCTTTTTCTTCTGTGAGGGCCAAAAAACAAAAGTGCTCACTCAACCATATCACTTCCCACCCCACAGCTAACCCCCACCCCCTTCCCCTCTGGGACTTTGCCCTGTTGCCATGGGCGATAGAGCCACACCTCTGGATATCTCAATGGGTGGAGTCACGTGTTCCACCCCCTCACATTCCCTTTGTTGCAGAAGGGGCTCATTAAAAAACATTGACACTCATGCACGACTCACTACCTGCTAACCTGTGGGGGGGGGGGGGTTACAACAATCCAGGTCCTGTGAAACATAAATAACTAACTGACATCTCATATAGTTCATACATTTTCAATTACAGTTTTCCCCCTCTACTGGTTGTGGAGGAAAGGTTATTTAGCTCAAGAGAGGAAGCTTGTTTGCACAATTGGAGAGAAAACAGACACAATACTCAACCTAGGCTCCATTCTGAGCCCTTGGGTCAAACCAGCAAAGGAATGGGTGATGGTGTGGCACAGTATTTAAAGCATAACACACAGGGGAAGAGGGGTTAAGGGTGTGGAGAAAGTGCTCTCCACTTTATACCTGTAAAGTTAGTGAGTGTGTGTGTGCGTGTCCGCAAACTTGCATATGTATGTGTGTGTGTGTGTGTGTGTGTATGTATGTGTGTGTCCAGTCATGGAGATGCGATCGTTGGTGACAAAAGGGCTTGCTAACGCACAGTGACTGTTGAGCGGAAAGAATGTTAAGTCCTTGGGAGAGCAGCGACGGTCTCAGACAGGCATGCACCCTTCTGGGATGGAGGGGGTGGGGGTTGGAGGCAGAGAAGGAAGGGGTGAGAATAGCCAGCTGGGGCCGACACCTGATAAAAGTTGAATGGATCTGATGCATGCTGCTGGGATCAGACACCTCATCCAACTTTACTGAACATACCGTTCCATAAGTAATGCACATGTTAGTTGGTGTTCACTTGGAGATCGTGGAGGACAAGAAAACCAGTGTATCCAATTTGACAAACAGCTATGAGGAAATCAGTCTTTCAAAGGGCACATGGCTGGTGGATAAAACCCTCTTGTACTCACCGAAGCCCCTCTGATCAAAACATCCACTAAAGAATTAAACATTGCTGCACTGGGAGTCAAAAAATTAGGTGAACTATTGCATTCCGTAGCCTACATGAACACCTCTCTGGATCTCTAACCTAGGCCTACCCAGCATCATTTCAAGTCCAGTGCCCTGCACTTTACATTAGGGGCAGGGAGTGATGTCTACTGTTGGATACCTAAGTGAGAAATGCAGCTCACAGGGCACACACATTCTCTTCACTCCAAACAGTGTATCAGTCCTTTCGTCCAAATCCAATTAAAGTGAATGGTTTTGAATAAAAAGAAACCTTTTAGTTTGTTTAGAGGTAAAGAAAATATAATTTATCAGTGGTAGCCTAATGTCGTCATATTCATGGGTTTCATCAGGTCCCTTTCCACAGGTGTATTAATCAAGCACCATTCAGTCTGCATTGATAATCAAGGTGCCTGATTTTACACACCTGTGGAAAGGGACCTGATGAAACCCATGAATACGGTCACAACATATAGCCTACTGCAATGTATTTCTCTCTGAGAATTTGGCGGCACTTAATCACCGGAAAAAGATGAATGCACCGAAATGCAACTTGACAGCAACTATTTCAAATGGCGACATTACGAATAATATAATAGAATATTACTTTGCTACCAATATTCTGTGAGAATCTTAAACCAGACGTTTATTTATATCTCTGTTACAGACCACCACCCACCTCAAAAATACCGGCTAAAACGCCTCACCTTCCGTTTCATTGCGCATTGGGCTAGTCCTGAAGTAAAGGCGCCATGAGAACAACTTCATGAATTTCACGACGTCATAAGAAACCTTTTAACATTTTTACCTAACTTCCCTCTCCTAAGTTGTTAAAACATGTCACTTACCGTGTAAGATAATTATAACACTTACTTCGACCCCATTATCTCGTCCCATCATTACGCAATTTGTATCAATCGATTTCCGCTAATAATGGTTAGAAACATGTTGCATTAACTTTCCATTGTTGTAACACAGCGTAAGCGACATACTTCTGAAGTTTCTACATCAGATTCCACAGTTCAACCCAAGACGAGCGCGCATCTACCCTGCATAGACTAGCCTAACTTGTTATCTCTTGGTAGCAGGATCAGTTAAGCGTTTTCCATCTCAGACAGAGAGAACACGCCACGGTGAAGTCCAGCCATCTCAAAGGAAGTTTCCACGCATGCTTTAGTTGAGCAATCTTTGGGCTACTTTTTGTCGTTTCTCTTCTGAATTTTCTGACATTAAACTTTTCTTGAGATGGCTGTCAAAAACTTCACTCATAACCCTAATATGCAATGATTACATTGTGGTTGTCCTATTCACCCCTTTACATGAAGAAATATCACATCAACATAAAACAACAAAACAGTTGCTAACCAGCTATGCTCACATAGCATACCCTACCTAATGAATGCCACTTTCACAAGGGGCTTTGCGGAAGTCTTCAAACATCGCAGGCATTTTGAGAGTTTTATCTATTCATTTGTCTGAGGTTAAAATGTGAGTATTTCTTTATTCTTTAATGACCACCTATAAGCGTCAGAACTAGGCCTACAACGCATCCGACACAAGTCATGAAATATGGGTTAAAGCACGTTTTCAATAAAAAAGCTTAGGATGGAAAAAATAGGGAAATACTTACTCCGCGTCCCATTTTGAAATGCAAAATTCTGTACAAGACCTCACAAATGTGCCGATAACTGTTTCCTGGACCGCCAATTAAAATCTGACAAAAATGAAGTTTTAAAAAACCCTGGATGCGTCCTGGCCACACGCGTCACACCCGGACACGCATCCAAGCTCCTTGGCCGTCACAAGGTCCCAATTCTTATATACAGTGTGTCTTTTACTCGTGACGTCTACTGCCTTTGCCATGGTAACATAGAAGTAAGGGGCGGGGTCTTATTGAAAGATTTACAGTAATCACATATTAAAATCCTCGCTTGACAGTTTAACATCTAATTAAGTTAGATATTAAATTGGAAAGCAACTGGTCCTGGCCTTAAATTCAGATTTTATTATGCAAGGTTTTCCTTAGCCCAGACAGTACACTGTCAGACAATACACATCATCAGGAAAACATATTCTGAGCTTTCTAATTCTCTGACTTAATTGAAAGGATATAAATAGTTTGATGATGTAGGCTATACTTCAGTCTATTTCAAGTATTTCAACTGGTCACTCGTAACTACTATTGAACCAGATTTACAGCAGTGTGTTTAACTTTATTAACTTTGGTTGCTATCCTTAAAGGCCTATCTTGAAATCATGTGGGAAGCCTGTAAATCGTTATTCCCACATTAGCTTTATTTGTTGTTGCTTTAAATCATTTTTAGTTGTCATCAATTAATATTACATCTCATTATGAGTAACGAAATGGGCAGAGACGTTGGATGTTTAGATTAGAGGCTCCGGAGTAAATTCCTGGAGTTATGCACACCACGAAAGACAAGGTTGTTGATATCAGTTGTGGATATTCTGATAGAGATGTTGGGCTCTATAAAATAATGTAATATTAGGTCCCCTAATTATGATAACAATGGTCATTATGAACTATGATAGCCGTGTGTCAGTGCAGGGCCTTTGGAACCGTATGTAAGTCTACTGTCTCTTAAATGGCAGCCGTAGGCTACAGTCACTATCCAAACAGTGGTTTCATGCAACATGCTGTTTTATTGAAATCTTGTAATGCAAGTTGTTAGGTGGATATGCAACAAGACCCATGGCTAAAACTGAACACTGACCACTGGACAACTGTACATGTGCATGTCTGTTTGTGTGCATGTGCACATGTGCATATGTGTGTTGAAGTTTGTCTTCAAAGTGAAAGCTAAAAATATCTTGGATTTTATTTACATGCTGCTGCCTCGATCCTATAAATGTGTTTCCATGGAAACTGTCATGTTCCAACCCTCTCTGTGTAAATGAAAACGACACTCCAGAACCAGTGCAGTGCCCCCTGTTGGACAACCATGCTACAACGCCTAGTGCCATGGACACGAAAAACATGTACATTTGGACTGATGGTCAAATGCTTTAGGAGTTTTTTTTTTGTTTGTTTGTTATTCATTTTTTATTACATTTGTTTATTCAATGATACATATAGATTTTTTGTTGTTAATTTTATTTTACTTTTCTTTTTAGGTAGGCCTAATCATCTCATTAAAACTATTTTTTTATTCATTACTAGGTTTTTTGTTCAATTTGTATCCCTCTTAACAGTGCATTAATGAAATGTAAATATCTGAGATAGCAGAAGAAAGGGAAGTCATTTAATTAAGTTTGTATTTGAATGATTTAATCTAAACAACGTTTAGATTAATCTAAACAAAGGACTCTTGAGTGGGTCAGTGATTAATGTCCAATACAGAAAATGCTAGATGTTGTTCTACGGGAAAAAATTTAACCACATTATTTAAATAAGATTAAGAGGAACCCTATCTTTCCTCTTGAGACATGGATATTTTGTTTTTATAACAAAGAGAGTGAAGGATGTTGCACTATCTCTTTTTTTCTTGAAAGCCATAGTATGACCATGGGTGATGGTATTACCAAAGATTCTACAACAATCCACTCTAAGATCTTTGTTATTACTATGCCTAAATATGTTCAGTGATCATGACAGTCCAACAGTTTCTTCCCTCATGAAAAGCATTTGGAAGAAAGATTGATTGTTTGATTCTGACATTAAGTGGCAACACTTGTATGAAAAATGTCAGACACATAGATTTCAGTTGGAGTGATATTTTATTTTAAGTTATAAGCAACGTCATCTCAACATCTTACACTTATTTTGAATACAAAATGCATCTGCATCAAGTAGGATACACATGAGAGATGCATGTGAGTGTGTGAGGTGGTGTACACTGGTATGCACACTAATAGTATGTTTCCATTTCCACCCAGCCTGACAGACAAAGAAAAGATTCTAATTACTAATCACAAAACAAAAATCCAAAAATCACTCTGAATCCAATTTACCATATTCAATTGTATGCAATTCAGTTCAACTAAATTTAACTACAGTCTGCTAAAGTTTCACATTGATTCAAATTAATTTCAGCGATGAGGTGAAATGTTTACACAATTGAGTTTGACATGAAGAGAATATCTTACCTCCTGGGTTTCTCCGCAGGAGATATCTTCTGGCCTCATCATAAAGGAAGATGAGTAGGGAATAGGGGAATGCACAGAACCACCATAAAGGCCTAAACACACAGGTAAAGAGAAACATTAGACATTTTACATACCGGTAACTATAAATTAATGTTCTCTGTTTAGGTTTTGCATTCTGTAATGATTAGCTGGGATGCAAAATGACTAACATAATATTGATCTTAGAAATATTTGTGTGCCATGAAAACAGAGATAGCACCATTTTATCACACTCTTAGCTTGACCTCATTACCATGAAAAGATTACCAATTGTACAAACATGATTTTCATGGAATGGTTGAACATGCAGGGCCGGTTCTCCCTATACACACACTATACACAAGAATTCTTTTAATTTTTCTGATGTGATTTCCTGTATTCTGGTGCATTTTGGGGATGGCCAATACTAAATTCAATCAGATTCATAGCCTACATCCTGATTTGTTGATATTGAGGCAATGATTCCATGCAAAGGCTTGGGCTTCAGGGCCCCCTGACCCCTTGGGCCCCTGGGCCTGGTAGGCCCGTGCAGTAATCCATCCCTGCACTACACAAGTTGCGAAGGGCCCCGCAAGTTAATGAGGGCCCTCTCCCCCGTCTCCCTTTGAGTCAAGCTAGCGACAGGTATACAGTTATAGCGACAGTGTCTCATACATTAAGAAGATGATCATGAAACTGAATTACAATTCAGAGCATGAAAAACGGAAGAAGAAACTTCACGTTCAGCCTAACATATGTGATGAAACTAGTCGTATTTCAACAGAAACATGCAAGGACCCTAATCAGTGATTTCACTCTTCCCATACATTTTTCAAACAAGTAAATGGTTTTACAATATTTCAGTCAAGCTTCAGTTGGTTTAGATACAACTGAATGTATGGAAAATAGAAAGTAGCCTAATGCATTAACTTTGATTTGCATACTGGACAATAGATGCACTGCACATGGCAAATTAGGCCTATATGAAGTATTAAAATGATTGTGTAAATAGTCTATGTTTGAAAAATATTGAAGGGAATCAGGGGGAGCCAGTCCAGTAGCTTATGTCTGGCAAGTACTACAGACACAGGTGAAGAGTCAGCCTCAGCCAGGAGCCTATTTAGGCACAACCATGTACAGCAAGCATCAAAAGCAAACAGTTCAAACACTAATAAAATAACTGGACTGAGCTGTGAAGGTGATTTACACACAATTATGTTTATTTCTCCTAGTACTTTATGGGGCAAAAACACTATATTTGGTAATTTCCGTAGACATCCAAAATTGGGTGGGATGATTGTATTATAATATATTTGTATTATTATTATACAGCTAAATCCTCATTATGCATCTGCTGTCAAAATGTTCTCTGCACTGCATGTTGTTTCCTTCAGGGTTCGTTACAGTTAAATCTTCCCGAATAATAAATAGTAGATGTGAAGAACATGCTCAGTGAACTTACTTGAGGGGGAACATTCTGAGAGCAACGTCCATGCCTGGGCAATATGACAGGAAAGCAGCCAGGGCTGTCTCCTCAAACAGGCCGAAGATGAGGATTTTATTTCTGTGGACGATGGAAATGGAATCGTGTGAACACACAAGTACTGAATGTCCAAAGTGGTCACTCTGCTATCACTGAGGTCAGGTGAAGGGATATATTTACATTTACATTTAACCGACACTTATATTCAAAGCGACCTGTCAAGTATATTACAAGGGCCATTCTTCCCAGAGCATTGCTGGAAATGGGGAATTTAACCCACAACTTGTCAGGCTACTGCATGCTATATGTCCTACACAACTGAATGCTAACACCCACACGTCCCTCTTCATTTTAACTTACGTCATTCCTTGCTGAAGGATGGAGTTTCTTCTCGTTTTGCAGATTATAAGATCAGCCCACTGCACAACCACAATACTGGCAAAGAACGCTGTGTGACATGTAAACTCCACTATTTTTCTTTGTTCGTAAGTCTGCAAGAAGAAGCCGGAAATGAGAGATCGGAAACAGTTAAATACTGTATCTTCCACTTTTCAATATGCTTCTCTTTAATTCAGTACACTTTATTTCTCTTAAGTTACATTGCAGACCACTGAAACACTTACCCACTGCTGACCATAACTGTCTTCAACTTCATTGTTGGCTTTATCATCCCAACTCTCACGTATTCCTATGAGAAATGAGGGCAGGAATCCATTTTCAGCCAGGATTACGAAGTAGGTGAAGAATCCTGCTGTGGCCTGCATCATACCTTGGAATAGAAGACAAACATTTAATTTAGAGAAATGCACATGCGTCTATGGCTGGATTATTTCTTCTGTGCTTTTTTGACTGTGTTGTCCGAAGTGGTCTGTCAGTAGTGTGGTGGTGTTGCAGTGTGATCTTACCGATCTGCCCATAGGCAATACTGATAAGCCTCTCGTTCACCAGCTTGTCTGTCTTTGGGTTTCTGGGCTGTCTCTTCATGATGTCGCTTTCCGCTTTTTCGTAAGCCAGGGAGATAGCAGGAACCTGAAATATAGACCAGGCAATTAAAACCTCAACCAACAGTGTTCAGAGACCAGACTGTGCCTCCCTTAACCCCCCACCCTCTCCAGACACACACATTCACTCTCACACACACACACAAGCTTGAATACGTACGCACGCACGCACACACACACACAGACACACACACACACATTAAGTTTGCAGCCAAATTTCTGCAAAAGTTTAGCAGTGAAGTTGTAAGGCGTATCATATGGAGAAATGTTAGAATGTTAATATTATTTGCATTCACTAACTAACAAGAGTCTCTTGTCCGAGACTCACAGTACACTGATGCTAGCTTTACAATGACAAACAAAGCTAGAGCAACAATAATTCTTATCACACTATCAACAATGTCTGACCAGTGCGTAGTCAAATAAATATCTCTACCATGTCAGTGCCCAGGTCAATACAGAGGATGGTGACTGTGCCCAGAGGCAGTGGGATGTTGGCGAGGATGAAGAGGAGGAAAGGTGAAATCTCTGGGATGTTACTGGTCAGAGTGTAGGCGATGGACTTCTTCAAGTTGTCAAAGATCAGACGACCTGAAGAAAACAACAAACCCAGTGGTCAGAAAGATCCAAGCATGGTGATGAATTATTTGTATTTGCCTTTAAGGAGTACAATATACCTTCTTCAACTCCTGTAACGATGGAGGCGAAGTTATCATCTAGAAGGATCATGTCAGCAGCCTGCTTAGAGACGTCAGATCCGGCGATACCCATAGCAACACCAATGTCAGCCTTCTTCAGGGCAGGAGAGTCGTTGACGCCATCACCTGTTACAGCCACAATGGCACCCTGTAGAGCAAAAGAACAGTATTAATCTCCATAACAGCCTATTTCATAAGAGAAAAGAGCAAAAAACTAAATAGATACCATATAAGGAAACTATTATGCCATCTGTAATAATTGCCAAGTTGCTGAAAGACATTTAATTTGATTTTTGCATTACCTGTCGCTGGCAGCCCTCAACAATGATGAGTTTCTGCTGTGGAGAGGTTCTGGCAAACACAATCTCAGTGTGGTACCTCAGGATGTCATCCAGAAATTCAGGTGCCATGTCCTTCAGTTCATTACCATGGACGACACAAGCCTTGGCATCTCTGAGGGTATATAAAGAGTATTGTGGTTGAACTTTTCAATGGTATTTAAGTTGAGCAGGACAAAACAAATGCATGAGTATCTTAATTCACAATCCAAAAAATGATCATACCTTGGGTTGACCTCATCAACAGGGATGTTCAGGCGAGTGGCAATGTCCTCCACAGTCTCATTTCCTTCAGAGATGATACCCACACCTTTGGCAATGGCCTTGGCAGTGATAGGATGATCGCCAGTCACCATGATAACCTACAATGAAAAAAAACGAAACCAGCCAAATTACTCAAGCATGACATTCAAGGGGGCAAGTGTAACAAGTATGGGGAAAATGTGGGTAACATATCACTCTACCTTGATGCCAGCGCTCCTGCATTTGCCCACAGCATCAGGCACAGCAGCACGAGGTGGGTCAATCATGGACATGAGGCCGACAAAACACAGCTTTTCAGTAGGGAAGTTCACTTCCTCAGTATCAAACTGAAATCCATCAGGGAACTGGTCGTCGGGCAGGTTGTAATGGCAAAAACCTGACCACAAATGGTTGTGTAAAATCATGTCATGTTTGCAGTCACACATTTTTCAAGTGTTCTTAATTTTTCTTTATACTGTTAGGGTCGTTTCATAGTCTACACAAGCTATGCGGACGCAGTTTGAAATGCAAAGTTTCCACACATATTGAAGAGCCCCCCCATAGCCTACGCAAGCTATGCAGACGATGCACCCCTGTGGGAAACGCATGACATGGCACTCATGCTTGCGTCGCATGGCAAAATATTTTGCTGCGCAATTATTGTAAATTTGCAAATGGTGTCTCCTTGCATAGCTCCATACATTCACATCTGCGTAGCTTGAAACAGCCCTCTATCTAAGTTCAAGTGACTTCTTACCGAGCACTCTTTCTCCTAGACCTCCAAGTTCAACATAGGCGTTCTGGAAGGAATCCTTCATCTCATCATCCAGGGGCTGTTCTTTGCCCTGAAGCACGATGGATGAGCAGCGGTCCAGGATCCTCTCTGGGGCTCCCTTCATCACCAACAGGTGCTTTGTCTCTCCAGGGGTGACGTTTTTGTGGATGGATACCTTTTCAAAAAGCAGTTAGTAATTAGTGGCTAGCATTTAGCCAATTGTTGAGGTGACTTAAAAGTAGTACTGACTAGTTTTTATTTATTTATTTGGATTTTTTATTTTGGACAATTGACATATATAGTAGCCCACCTGGTATTTGTTGGTGGAGTTGAAGGGGATCTCAGCAAGCTTCTGGTACTTCTCACGCATCTCTTTCACCGGGCCACAGCACAGCTCAATGCACTTCAGCAGGGCAGACTCAGAGGCGTCACCAGCTGTGTCTCTCTGTGGAAGATAGAAGCAATTAGAATGACTTCATTTTTCGAGGTTTCGGCCTGTGGGTTGATATCCTCAGACATGAACTAGCCATGGACTAAATAGTATTTTTATATTGTATCTGCAATACAATTAAATCCAGACCAGGGGCATATCTTGTCTGAGAAAGTGACTTCTTCAAATGTATCAGTAACAACTTTTTGTTTTAGAGAGTGAAAAAGGTTGAGATCATTATACGATTTCTTAATGAATAGAAGACCAAAGCATTTAAACCTTCATTTGTTATTTTTCACAATTAAGTATTTTATGACCACACTTATTCATACCATGCTTAGCAATCAATGATCACATCCAAAATGTACATTAAACAATCTTCTTAAAGGGGTAATGCATTGGAACATCCACTATTCTTACACCCCAAACAGTAAAATGTACAAGTTGAAATACTGCTCTGCACACCTTGAGGATGGGGACATTCTGCTGATCTGCCAGGAAGACAGCACGGTTGCACAGACCAGCCACGCGTGCCAGGGAGTTCCAGGTTGCTGATGAGCGGTCAAAAGCGGTTCCTGTCTGGTTCTCAGTGGTGTCGGCTTCATGGATCTGGTTGTCAAACCACATGTGGGCCACCGTCATGCGGTTCTGGGTCAGAGTTCCGGTCTTGTCAGAGCAGATGGTGGACGTAGAGCCCAGAGTCTCCACAGCTTCCAGGTTCTTCACCAGGCAGTTCTTCTTGGCCATGCGCTTGGCAGTCAGGGTCAGACACACCTGAATGACATTAAACAGGTCATGAGATCACACCATCCTAGAGGACTTTGCAGGTTACTATCCAGACCTTGATGTTTCACGTAAGGATTACAGGGGTCAAGGAGTGATGTTATGATTCAAGTTGTCTTGGACACAGCCGTACGTCACCCTTCCATTGACTATATTTAACGCAGTGCTACATGTGGTACACAGTGGTATTGTTTGGTTGAGAAGTGTCTGCTAAATGTAATGTAATATTACAAGAGAACTGGCCTGACGCTAGCTGGTTTGATTGCTACATTTATTTTATTTATTTATGTATTTTATTTATTTATTCATTTATTTATTCATTTACTGAAATGCAATGAACGTTTTCATACTTCTAAATTACAAACTTTCAGGGTACAAGACAACACCTCAAGAGGATCTTTAAGAATATATCTGTTGAAAGAATTGTTTGCCTAAGGTAGTCTTAAAACTCTGAAGCCATGAGTCTGTGTAATGTCATGCCTTACCTCTCCATCCACCCCCATCCCAACACAGACACTGATTTACTCACAGTGACAGTAGCCAGCAGTCCTTCTGGCACGTTAGCGACAATGATACCGATGAGGAAGATGACGGCCTCAAGCACACCATATCCGAGGACGAGAGAGAGGATGAAGAAAGAGACTCCCAGGAAGACAGCCACGCCGGTGATGATGTGAATGAAGTGCTCAATCTCTCTGGCAATTGGGGTTTGCCCTCCATCCAGACTGGAGGCAAGAGTGGCAATCCGACCCATGACAGTACGGTCACCAGTGTTGATCACAATTCCTCTGGCAGTGCCTGGGAAAATATGAGTCGGATATAAGTCAAAATGTAGGGATCAGATGTGCATCAGATGTGCATATGCAGATTTTCATCTTCAAGATCAACAACGTCTATCTGATTTTTGTTTCACCAAACCTTTTAAACCAAATACTCAGTATAGTGCATTCCTATACCAAGGCTAAACAGTCCCCTGTATGTCACGCTATATAGCCTTATACCAAGTTTCATGAAAATCAACCTAGTAGCTTGTGCATATAATCCACCTAACAAACCAACCATGGGTGAAAGCATTACTTTTGCCAAGATATGGTGATTTGACGATTTGGTGCAAAATAACAGTATCATATTGTTTATGTAGATAGAATAGGAACATTACTTTAATAGAATTGTAATTATGTTGTGTTAATTTTAATATTTTGGTATGTGTGTACCTTCAACACAGTTGGTGGAGAAGAACACAATGTTCCTGGTCTCCAGAGGGTTGTCGTTGGAGAAGTCAGGGGTACGACTCTGAGGCTCGGATTCTCCTGTGAGGGAGGAGTTGTCCACCTGACCAAGCAGAAGAGAGAGAGATTGAGCACAGGAGAGAGAACCGTACCGTCTGCATTAAAAAAAAAAAAAGTGCATAGATGATATTTAGTCAGCTCCAAAAGCACCTTGCAGCCATGAGCAGAGATGATACGCAGGTCAGCAGGGATTCGGTCTCCGCCTTTCACCTCCACCAGATCTCCAGCCACCACCTCCACAGCATCGATGCTCTTTTTTTCTCCGTCACGCACAACCAGAGCTTGCTGTGTTCAGTGGACAACACGTTAATATCACAGACTGTCAAAGGTTGTACGCATGATAAGAAAAAAAGGTATTTTTATGTACCTGAGGGACCAGGTTCTTAAAGGACTCCATAATCTTTGAACTCTTGGCTTCTTGAAAGTAGGAGAAACAGCCAGTGATGATGACGACAGCAGATAGCACAACGCCCAAGTACAGCTATGTGGAGAATGTGGAAAGTTGGCAATGAACACTTAAGTCAGTGGTCTTAATAATAATAAAAGTAATTGGCATAAAGGATTTGATATTACAGTATTTGCACTCATGCATGATTTTGCTTTTATGCAGGTAAAAATCCTTACATTATCATTTGCTGGTTCATCTTCTGAGGCAGCCTGAATACCGTAAGCCAGGAAGCAGAGGATGGCTCCAATCCACAGCAGAGTGGAGAACCCACCAAAGAGCTGCTTGCAGAACTTCACCCATTCTGGGGTGGTGGGTGGTGGGGTCAGAGAATTGGGACCATCACGATCAAGGACCTCTTTTGCACGAGTGGAGGTCAGACCCTGGTGGTAATATAAAGGTACAGCAGCATTCACACAAGTCAATGAACATTCTTAGTGCCAATAAGGAAAGCAGCCAATAAGTGATTACTGTTACTTAAATAGCAAATTGTTATACTATAATTTCAATACACAACGGAAATATACAATACAACTTATATATAATACTATGTAAATATATAGAATGCCAATATATACCAAAACATATTATACATTGCTGTTTAAGAATGTGGGGGAGAGAGAATGAAAGATAACAGTGAATGTCTGTAGTCTACTACAGCACTGCCATGCTGTTTCTTTGGCAGCAGACAGTCTTTGTCTATTATACCTAACATTATTGTTATCCCTTTTCTAAGAATACATACACAAGGTATAATTGTCTTATGTAGTTATTTTTTCCACCTCTGAATCAATATGAAAAACATTAACTTGCTGTAGTCATATTCAACACTGACTACCTTTGTCCAAAGTTCAAACTTCAGCTTCCTTGAGATGATTTAACCTGATAAAAGCAAGGCACGGCCTCAGGATACCTTGCTACTTGCTGAGATTTTAACAAGTACACTGTGTAGCAGTTCCACTGATACAAATGAGCCATTGTGAGTTTGACTGTGAGAATATCCACTGGCTTTGACAACATTTTTTTCTTCTCTCAAACCAAATTTGCTCACCCTCTGCAGGTCTGTTCCATATTTGCGGTGAAGCTCATCCAAGGTCAGTTTGTGGTCATCCTGTGGGGGGAGAGGAGTGGTATTTCATATATGCGCATGAGAGGTGTTACATTCCTTCTGCTATAAGCAGGGGATTTTCCCACAGCTGCCAAAAAAACAACCAAGCCTATTTACCATCAACAAAATCACCAACAAAACAACCTTTGTGGGAAAAAATATCCCTCGAGAGCATTCCACTAGGGTTATCTAGCAGGCAACTTCCTTCATCAGTATTTTGTTGAATTAGGCCCATGACACCTTCAGAAGGATCAACTATGGTGTCTGGTGTCCCAGACCCACCTCCCTCCACACTCATGATGGATTACCATTGAATGGTGACAAAGCCTTTAGTCATTCCTTTTCGTTGCTGTGCATGAGCCTATCAGCAACATAACCAGACAAACCGCAATGACTTGACACACCCACAAATACCAAAACTAGCAGCTCATGTTGACTGTTCCTCGTGCCCCCTGTTCTAGCACGTGTTATTGACTGCTGTCCAACATATTTGTGTCAGTTTGCAAGAGCTCAGATTTGCTACAGTAACACAATAAAGAATTGGATGCACTGTAAAGTAGGTGAAAGGATAGATAGCAAGTAAGTTCAAGATAATTCTATTCTTGATATATGTTAATACAAAGCACTAGAAAGTTATCCAGCCTGGTTTGACATTTATGCCTGACTGCTAGTGTAGACATTCCACACAACTGCAGAAGTATTCCGGCAGTCTTCAGCCAGAGAATACTTTTTACTTTCTACTTCCTACTTCAGTACATTTCTCGCTTAGCTAGGGCTGGGGCGGTATGTTTTTTTTCTTACTGCAGTTGAAAAGAGGTATACCGCTTTAATCCACCACCCAACCCTTTTAACACTTCCCTCTAACCTGGCTGCGTCAGGTTGTAAAAAAGGAAGGCTATGTCACTATTCAGTTAAATTCTTAACAAACTAGAACATATTCTCTAATTCTTAGTTTCAACTTTCATAGAGTAAACATGTATGAGTCCTTTCTGGCCAAATTTCACAGCTTTCAAGTCTATCGTCTTTGTACAAATCGAGTTTGAATGGAGAGAATAGAAAAGTGTTACGACTGTGCTGGTTCTCCCCTCCTCTCGCATAGTAAAGTTTCAGGTTTTGTTAGAAAACCTTGAAGAACATATGTCATAAGATGATCTCTCACATAACATCACATTACACACTATGTGCACACATGAGCAGGCCAATGTTTCATTGATTTTTTTTTTTCCGGTGATGGTGGTGACAAGCTCAGTCCCACGGTAGGCGTCACTTACTCTTAGCATTTATATGTTTATCAAGGTTCAGGAATTAAACAAAGTCTGAGTGACTATGACAGAATTTTTTTTTTCAATGCAAGGATGTGATAGAGGGACTTACCAGATCTACTTCTTTCTTCAGGTCATCCATATTTCTCTCCTTTTTCCCTTTTTTCCCTCCATCTTCAGAGGTTGCTGCCAGCTTGTATTTGTCATTTCCCTTCTGTATCAAACACAGCAAAGTGATCATGTAGTGCTAATCATAAAAATCCACTGCAAAATCAGGCTCAGTCCACCAAAATGTGTGTGGAGAAACCATGAGGAAATAAAGAATTCACTTACACCCAAGCCCATTTTTGCGGGCTGTTCTTGTATCTGTGCTCCAAAGATCAAAGATAAGAAAGGGCACTATCCCCAGGCACGTCCTGCTGTGTCACTCTACAGAGCCAAGTGCCCAGTGACTTATATACCACTGTCTCTGCACCTGTGGGTATGGGCGGAATTTTGGGAGGAGCACAGAGAGGAGGGGTTTGGCCTCAGACCTTTTCTCGTTGTTGATAGTCATTCATTCAACCTTCATTTGTCCTTTACAAGACTTCTGAATGGTGCGTTAGCAGAAGATCATTCATTATAAACTTTAAATAAAAGTGAAGTATGAATTAGATTTATTTGATTTTGAAGAAAACTTTTGTCACACCAACTAAGTGCAATCTGTGTATGTTTAGCCATTATTGGGTTATACAATTGTTTAAAGTCAAGTGTAAATGTACAGATTTGACTCCAAAAAGTCTTGAAAGAACAAATATGTTTGCTGCTAACTAGATGCATCCCCTTTCATTTCCATTCAAATAAATTAGACTTGAATAGACTTGCCTGGTGCAGCCTCGAGACAACCGGTTTGTCAACTTCCCTGTCCTCTATCTACCATAGAAACCTCAGAGTTAATGAATGTCAAAGACTATGGGGCAATATTGTTCCGTATTAAAGTGTGTCCACATAGGGAAACAATACCTAAGCCAAATTGTAAACATTTAACAATGTGGGCGTGTATAGATTGTGTCTGTGCATGTCTGCATGCCACTTCCCATTCCTTGAGGTGCGTTTTTGTGTGTGTGTGTGTGTGTGTGTGCGTGTCTGTATGGTGGTGTTGGTGGGGGAATGGGGATAATGAAGTGATAGTAAGTAAGCAGAAATAGCAATGTTAGCATTCTTTTAAGAAGATCCCACTTATGAAATGGTCTGGCACACTGAATCAGCGACTGACGGGCGAGAGACTGGGCAGGCCACCAGGCGATAGTCAACATGGTAATACACGAAAAAAGAAACAGGCCAGTGCCATCTCTGGGCAAATTCACATGCAAATGACCTTTAACACCTCAGGAGTTTTTTCTCGCACGGGTGTGGGTGTCAAAACAAGGTGTGAGATAAAGCACCGTCCCAAAGCCATCATCACTGCTTGACAACAAAGAGCAATGGCCCATTTCAAAAGGCCTTTACACATAACATTTAACAGCATTTTCAAAACAATTACTGAATACAGTAAGTTTTACTGACTTAATATGGGGAAATCAGGTAAGAAAAGGACACATGCAGTAGATTCAGTTGGATATTTTATTTCATTTTAAGTTTTAACTTATAACATATATGCAGTGGCATCTCAACATCTGCATTAAGCAGGCATACATGTGAGTATGTGAGGTGATGTGATGTGCACACTAATAGTAGGTTTCCTTTTCCACCCAGCCTAGAGGTCAGAAGAAAAGTTAAAAGTTACAAAGCAGAACAATGAACAAAGTCCAATTTACCACACAACATCTGTGTTTTAAATCCATATAATTTCAATAAACTGATTTTGACTTTTCAATTAAATTCAAATAAATCTCCACAACTGAGGTGGAATATTTACACAGTTGGAAGTTGAAACCGAGAATATCTTACCTCCTGGGTATTTCCGCAGGAGATATCTTCTGGCCTCATCATAAAGGAAGATGAGTAGGGAATAGGGGAATGCACATAACCACCAGGAAGGCCTAAAAACACAGGAAAAGAGAAAACATTAGACATTTCAGATGACTACACAATAATCTGCTTTAGGATTCTGTTCAAATTAGCTTGGCAATATTTTGACATAATATTGAAGGCATGGATATTGAGAAGGCATGGATTTCATCACATATTTAGCTTGATCATTTTACCATGAAAAGGCTAAACAGGAATGTAAACACAGTGTTCATCATTTTGGAGTCTAAAGCCACCCTAAAATGATGAACCCCCCCCCCCCCTCCAAAAAAAAAAAAGTTATAATATGCGTCCAAATTCACATCCATGGTGTACTTATCTCACAAAAATCACACTGATGTCACATGAACACTTCAGGACTTTCCAATGATATTAGTGGCTTGGTGCTATGATAAACGGTTTGTGAGAAAATTAATGTTGGACATTAAATTTCATCAGATTTCCATTCGGAACACGGCGCTTCATCCATCTCCACCCATTACTCTCGGTGGTATATCTCACAAATGCTTCACTCAACACATGGCAAACCATATATCAGAATAAACACCATTCTTCTGCACAGTAAGCCATTCCTGAGTAATTCCTGAGTTTTGAAATTGCAGCACATTTCTACATGGTATCCAACTTTGGGCAGAGATTTTAATGCAATAGCAGTCCAAAATAATGAGCTTGGTTTCCATATCCAAGAATCAAAAGTTGATCATGGCATGCACAGATCATCTGTGCTTTTGAATAGATATTTCTACCATCATGCTTCAGGTGACATGGATGCAACAATCATGAGACACAAAGTATTTTACCTTGACATAAAGGCTGACATAAGATATATTTAAGTATGATCACATCATACTTTCCCAGATATGGGTAGCCTATACTGTCTTGAAAACAATAATTGATGGCCCTTTAATAATTGATGGCCCTTACAATGACCAAGAGCTTAATAGTAAAACTACACTGAAAATAGCCTAGGCCTCAAAGGACTAATACATGACTTATAGTAGCACTGATAATAGAGCACTGATCAAATGCTACAGGAAAGGAAGGGCAGAGAGAATGCAGTGCATAATTTCTCAATCAGTAAATGTGCTGTTAGAATTCCATGGTATTCGGCAACTTTCACTTCCAGTTAGCGATGGCTTTAGAGAGGATTATTGTGCAAGTCAAGTCGGTGTTCTGTAATTAGGTTTCACTTCACTTAAAGTAGTAATCCGGCCGATTTTTACATGGATCTTCATCGCTAGACGTCGCAGAGTAATGTCGATAGGGAAAAAAACGACCCAAATCGGTGCTACCAAACTGGAGTAGCTGCAGCTAATGGCCAGTACTCCTAGTCAGCTACAACACTAGGTTGCATTAACACTAGGGGCATAATCTAAACATGCCTTTTTTGCCTCTTAACAGACTCAAAATGTCATTAAAAGGTCTGAACTATATGAACAGAGTCCTTACGTGACAAAACGATGCATTTTCTACTCATTAGCTGTGAAGAACCCGTCTAAATTCAAAGTTTGATAACTTGCTGTTAATACTAAGCCCTTTTAAGGTGTGATGACATTTTTTCAGCACACTCTGATGCACACGCATTACCTAAAACCCTGGGGGCTGTCTTTCAATCCTAGTGACATCCCTGTGCACAAGGTTTCATTAGCCCCAGAGAGATAAATCCTCATTTTACATCTACAGTCACAAAACCCCCTGGGCACTGTTATTTCATTCAGGGTATGATGAAGTTACATATTCATGAATATAATAATAATAATAATAATAATAATAATAATAAATCCTCACAGTGCATCTGGGGGATATTCCATCAACCTCGCTAATGAAGGCGGCGCTTAACAGAAATAGCCTGGCTTGAACTAGCGTAGACTTTCACTTGGGGCTGAAGCCGTTCCATTAACTCAAGTTAGCGGCATCTTGGCCTCGTTTATTCAAGCGAGGTTTAGTTCAGCTTCATCTCTGCTCGTGCACGAGGTAGAAAAGTAGACCAAAACAGTAGATTGACGAAAAGACGATATATGTCGTAAAATTAAGACAATACTAGATGACTTCTGTTCGATAGGCAAGCGCCATCTACAGGATTTTCATCGAAAGTCATCAAATTTAACATCGAGAGAAAAAAATAGATTGCCTACAGAAATTGGAGAATAATGAAACCATACATTTAAAACAACAATGCTAATGGTTTGAAATCAGTTGCGAGTTTGATTGGCTTCACTCTTGAACACATAGCCTACAGTCTATGCTTGAACAAAACGAGTGAATGAATAAATAGTATAAACTCAAAAACAACTTTGCCATATATTCAAAACTATCTATAGCCTACGTTCTTATATTAAAAGAGTTCACTCCAAATTATTGTCTAGGTGTAGGTGGTCATAAAATAAATTAGTATCAACATAATAGCCTATTGTCTCCCATAAGTCCCAAAGTGTTTGAAATAAAAGTAGGCTATCTGAAAGGCAATGGCTTTCAATTTCATTTATGCCTAGTATTTAATCTGTGTAGCACACAGTTGATTTGACATTCATGAACAATCGTCGACACATGAAGCAGTTTTAATTATTAGCTGCCTATGCTACAGAATAATTATCCTTTGGCTTGCATCATATATACTATAGCCCACTGGCAAAGCTGTCACTGGACAGCCTACCAAATGTGCATGACCCTTTATCAACAGTGGACATATGTCTTTCAAAGATTATAACTAAAAATGCCATTGTCAAGGTGATAAACATTGTAGCCTTAATACTTCGTATGGGAAGCGAACCTGCGAACACGCAAGAATGTAATTCCTTTCCTATGCCGTCTCGTTGCACGTTACACCACCACCGAACGTAAGTGCACGATTCCTAGAACCACATGCATGTCAAGTTAAAAAAAATTTAATCGTATAATCTTCATACATTTTTTGGAGCTAGTGAATGTGTAAATCGGAAAAGTCGGAAAAGTCGGAAAAAACATTTCTATAGGCCTACTTCTATTTTTGAAGTTGTAGGCTACAGGTGACGAGAGCGAGGTTGACGGAACCATCTTTTTGGACTCGTTTTCCGACTGATTGTTTTTTTTTTTGCAACACAGCTTAATTTAGCTTGAAAGTAAACCTGCTACGAGGCAGGTTAGTTCTGTGGCATAAATTCCCATGGTTACCAAGCTGGGATTCACGTTAACCTCATTAATGGAACGGAATTCTCACTAAAATTAGCGAGACCTACACCTAGACAATAATTTGGAGTGAACTCTTGTAAATTAAGAACGTAGGCTATATGCCAAAGTTGTTTTTGAGTTTATACTATTTATTCATTCACTCGTTTTGTTTAAGCATAGACTGTGTAGACCTATGTGTTCAAGAGTGAAGCCAATCAAACTCGCAATTGATTTCAAAACCATTAACATTGTTGTTTTAAATGTATGCTTTCATTATTCTCCCATTTCTACAGTAATCTATTTTTTCTCTCGATGTTAAATTTGATGACTTTCAATGAAAATCCTGTAGATGGCGCTTGCCAAATCGAACAGAAATCGTCTAGTATTGTCTTAATTTTACGACATATTTCCTCTTTTCGTCAATCTACTGTTTTGGTCTACTGTTTTACCTCTTGCACGAGCAGAGATGAAGCTGACTTTAACCTCGCTTGAATAAACGAGACCAAGATGCCGCTAACTTGAGTTAATGGAACGGCTTCAGCCCCAAGTGGAAGTCTACGCTAGTTTAAGCCAGGCTATTTCTGTTAAGCGCCGCCTTCATTAGCGAGGTTGATGGAATATCCCCCAGGTTTGGCCTTAAGCGAGGTTGATGGAATACCCCCAAGGTTGGTGTGAGAGTTATCCGTGTGTACGTGGGATTTAGGTGACCATTATATTTCTATGTTTAGCTCTTTTCAGTTTACTAACAGTGTCACAAACAAAGTCACAGTTGAACTGCCTGTGGCTAGGTTTGGCAAGCTTAACTTTATATGTCATAACATCAATTAAACATAAGTCATTCCTTAATGTTATCATTTGAAATTCGAACGTATTTCCTACAACTAAGATGAGGCAATTGGCTATGTTACACCAAAGTCCTTTTAGGCAAGTCCCTCCACTCGGCGGCCATATACCAACGTTTTATGGGCACTCATCAGGCACAGTCTTTGGGTCGAACTGCGCGTGCGCAAGGCTTCACGACACCAATCTTGCTCCAGCTGCGAGATCACATGATTGGCACGATGTCTTCACAACACAACATATGATTGGCTCAATGTATTCACATCACACCACATGATTGGCTCAATGTATTCACATGTCGACGTTTTGCCGAGGAAGAGGTGGGATATGTGTAGACAACGGCCATATTGGCGTGACAAACTAGCCCCATGCATTTCTATGGAGGGTTTTTTGAGTGCTGTGTCTCCTCATTAGAAAGTCTCTGGTTAAACTGCTAGTTAGCAAGCTAACGGTTTTACATTGGAAGCATGGGTATACACCAATCCGCCACGAACTTTATGGGCGCTGCCATCTTGCCTGCTGCCATTACTGCGTGCCTGCGGAGTGTGACGGTGTGACACTTGCCGGTGCCTTCTAATGGCTTTTCAATGAAAGCATCCTGTCAGAGAATATCAAATAGGAGATCCTGCTCATGAAAAAATGTCAGGTGAAAGGGAACATTGGGTAGATGATGTCAGGCAGTGGCCGAAACTTACCAATGAAGGTAATTTATTGACAACATAATGTATTAAGACGTGTATTAATTAATGACAACAATAAGCCGAATGCTATCATTAGTAGCTGTGTTGCTAATATGTTCACAAGCTTCAGAAGTTGCAAATAACTATTAGCCACGACCACTTGTAGCAGTAAAATACATGTTCTTACAGGTATTCAGGATCATTTTATTAATCGTATGTATTTCATCCACTTTTAACGCACATCTTGGTCCTCCACTCGACAAGGAACTCTGTGTAATCTGTAAGCCTGTAAACATGGGCACTCAATGTGCAACAAAGGTTTGTGAATTTCACAAACGGTTTAATTCTAGGTCTGTATTCCTACTGTTGTTAAAACAGCCGACCACACAACACGCTTTTCCTGGCATCACTGGACAGCATACGTACTAAATAAAAATTAAGAAAAAGAAGAAGATTTCGCATCTACAGCTAACGTCTGCTACAGCCGCCTACAGGACCAACACATTACTTCGCTACTTCCTTAGCAGCAAGGCAACGCAGTAATGGCGGCGCTGCTTTACTTCCGTGTTTCGCCGGATTTGTGTATAGGTTAAGAAGGGGACCATGGTGACTAATCCCCATCAATATTTTGAGATGACAAAATGGTCTCCACCAATATTTTAGAGAACTCCTTTGTGCTATTTGGTCCGATTCCGACAGCACGGACAACAGTAAAAGAAACTCATTTGGTTGGCTGAAACCGAAGGGGGATTATCTGACATGCAATTCCATTGTAGCCTCTGTAGTTCCTGGTAAAATATAAGTCCATCAGTCATGCAAAGTAGTTATACACCAGGGGGGTATTCCATCAACCTTGCTAATGAAGGCGGCGCTTAACAGAAATAGCCTGGCTTGAACTAGCGTAGACTTTCACTTGGAGCTGAAGCTGTTCCATTAACTCAAGTTAGCGGCATCTTGGCCTCGTTTATTCAAGCGAGGTTTAGGTCAGCTTCATCTCTGCTCGTGCACTAGGTTAGCCTCGTGAGTCCATCCTGATCTCGCGAGCTTCAGGGTTTCACTCGCAGATCAGTCTGGATACTTTCCGTTAAAGAAAATTTGGAGCAGTTCACCAAACGAACGTCCAATCAGCGTTGGCTTTGAGGCGGGTTGAGGTGTGACGTAAACAACCAACATGACGGCATCCACAGAGATGAGCGTAGCTATCGCGCAAGTTTTATTCAAATTAGAAAGTATTCCTGGGTAAACTGTGAAGCTATGAGTCTCAGCCATGCAGCTGGGTGGAATGAACGACACAGACATCCTCCACGGCTGATTCCAGTTCATAATGGAGGAATATAGCCTACTATCTTCAGAAGTGTAGGGCCTACCGTGAAAACTTGATGGGAATTGTCGTTGATTAGGTTCATAAATGGTAAGTTAAAACATCTTAACGTTTGTCACGTTACCTAACTTAATTGTATGTTAAACGGCATTAGAAGAATACTTTGTTCATCTAATTGGTTGATTTGGTCCGTCGATAACCAACAAAGGTGGTCATAGACAGATGGTTTATCCAATCAGCTAACCAGTATGTCCGCCCCTTCCCAAAAGTTCTTCAATGAAAAGTTCCCAGATGGATATGCGGAGCAAATCCATCTGGCGGAGTCAGGTTAGCACTAGGTAGAACAGTAGACCAAAACAGTAGATTGACGAAAAGAGGATATATGTCGTAAAATTAAGACGATACTAGACGATTTCTGTTCGATTCGGCAAGCGCCATCTACAGGATTTTCATCGAAAGTCATCAAATTTAACATCGAGAGAAAAAATTGATTGCCTACAGAAATTGGAGAATAGTGAAAGCAATCATTTAAAACAACAATGCTAATGGTTTGAAATCAATTACCTGTTTTTTCAATGCCCATTTTTAAATATCTGGTCATGGAAATTCAGGATTTTTGTCATGGAATTTTACATTTGACTTAGAGTGGGAACCCTGGTAAAAAAAATACACTAACAACAGAGTCTTTTTACAAGAGTCACTATTAGGCTACTCATTACAGTGGAAAAAAAAGGTTTATTGTGAATGTGTAATTTTTTTTTGTTTATTTCAAGTTCATTGGTGAATAGAAGCAATATTAAAAATACATTTGAGTATAGAAAATATTAAATTAATGCATGTTGGTGGTTTAATAAACTATAAAGACATACTGTAGGCCTATATATTTAATACTCCTGATTCCTGATATCCCAGTGTTGGACATGCGCGGTAACATCTGGCCCTCTGACAGCGACAAGAACATTTTGTGGCCCTCTCTATCAACAAAGTTGCCCATCCCTGGGCTATGATATAGCCCACTGGCAAAGCTGTCACTGAACAGCCTACCAAATGTAGCCTATGTAGCCTTAATAAATTCCCATAGTTACCAAGCTGGGATTCACGTTAACCGGAACGGAATTCTCACTAAAATTAGCGAGACTTATCGAAATAAGCCAGGTCTTTAGTGAGGTTGATGGAATAACCCCCAGGACCAAACAGTGAGGCCATGTGTGGTGTATTTACTAACTCAAAAGCACTGGACAGCCACACTTGCTGCTCAGGGAGGAACAGACAAACAGATATCGCAGCATTCCCTTTTTATACTAGATAACTACGGCTCAACCAAGTTTCCAAAATACCAAAACTCAAATGTTAATACATACCATGCAACCAGGACAGTGAGGCCATGCAAAAAAAGGAAGTGAAAAATCTCTATGGCAAATTATGTCATAACAGCAAATAAAAGTACTTTTTATTATAGGCCTATAACAGAGCTTTGTTTATTCAGCGTAGGTCCCTGCAACGGCTCTCGAACACACACTTACCACCCACCAGGAAGAAGACGTTTGCCAATGGCGAGTGGTCAGACTCTTTGCACGAAGAGTAACAAAGTCAAGAGTCTGGTTCACAAGGCTATGTTACAGTTAAATATTCATGAATAACAAAAAGTTGAAGAACGTGTTCAGTGAACTCACTTGAGTGGGTACATTCTGAGAGCGACGTCCATGCCAGGGCAGTAGGAAAGGAAGGCAGCCAAGGCTGTCTCCTCAAGCAGGCCAAAGATGAGGATTTTATTTCTGTGGACAAGAGGATGGGAATGGAATTAAAGGAACATGGCAACATTTTGGGAGATTAGCTAGAGACTTTGTAATGAGGAGACACAGCACTCAAAAAATCCTCTACAGACATGCATGGGGTTAGCTTGTTGTCTACACATATCCAGCCTCTTCCGCTGCAAAAAAATCGACATGTGAATAAATTGTGTCAATCATATGGTGTGTTGTGAATACATCATGCCAATCATGTGTTGCAATCTTGCTGCTGGAGCAAGGTTGGTGTCGTGAAGTCTTGTGCACGCCGAAATTGATGCCCGATAAGTGCCCAGAAAGCGTTACAATATGGCCGCTGAGTGGAGGGACTTGCCTAAAAGGATGGATTAGCTTATTCGTTCTTCTTCGAACCAATACCAAAGTCACAACATGTAAATAGGAAAATGTTGGAGTTTCTTTGTCACATTTGCGAATGGTAGTCTAGTTGGTGGGTGCAGTAATGATGGGTGCAAATGAGCAAATTTCCCAAAATGTTGGTGTGTTCTTTTAACAAACAAATGCTGATGTGAATACAATTGTCCAAAATGTTCACTGTATATAGTTAAAGAGAAACTATGCAGTATATTGGCAATTTCTTCACTGTTTTTTTGCTTCTTTTCGCTGGCTCTGTCATGACGAATGTCTGAGAAACTCCATCGCTACCTAGTACTAGCCGGTGCCTGGCGTGTATGTGTATTTAAATGCAGTAAAGCAATTTGTTACACTCGTTATACTTCCCGACACTGAGGCTGTTGGCCTGCCGGCCCAAAGTTGCAAGGGTGGTTTTTCCGCTCACAGGCGCTAGACCATTCAACCCGAAAAAAGTCATATAACCATTCTAATGACTCCAAAACTGTTAAGTTAAGGTAAATTAAGGTAAATTAAGCTATAAAAACCTGCATATTTCGCCTTTAAAGCCCCGTAAAGGGATATAAGCTATACAAATACCCACAGTCTCGCATTCAAGCCCTCTTCTGTTTGGTTGACTTACGTCATTCCTTGCTGAAGGATGGAGTTTCTTCTTGTTTTGCAGATGATAAGATCAGCCCACTGCACAATCACAATACTGGTGAAGAAAGCTGTGTGGCATGTAAACTCCACTATTTTTCTTCGTTCGTATGTCTACAAGAGGAAGCCGGAAATGAGAGGTCCGAAACAGCAAAATACTGTGTCTTGCCATTTTCAATATGCTTCAGTATTCAGTACACTCTCAAGTTACATTACAGACCACGGAAAGACTTACCCACTGCTGACCGTAACTGTCCTCAATCTCATTGTTGTCGTTGTCATCCCAGTTAACACGAATACCTATTAGATCTGTAGGCAGGAATCCATTTTCAGCCAGGATTACGAAGTAGGTGAAGAATCCTGCTGTGGCCTGCATCATACCTTAGAGTAGAAGACAACCATTTAATTTAGTAGAGTTCACAAATAGGTGATTTGTTTTTCTTTTTGAGTTCCCTGGGATGGTGTTTCAGTAGTGTGGTGCTGGAGTAGGCTTTGATCTTACCGATCTGCCCATAGGCAATACTGATAAGCCTCTCATTCACCAGCTTGTCTGTCTTTGCATTTCTTGGCTGCCTTTTCATGATGTCGCTTTCAGCTTTTTCGTAAGCCAGGGAGATAGCAGGAACCTGAAATATAAACCAAGTAATCAAACTCTCAAGCATCAGTGTTCAATAAACAAACCATATCCCCTCTTTCACTCTTATACAGGCCTTTAAATTGATAGGTTTGCATGCAAGATAATCAAATTTAGCAAACGATCAGCAATGCAGCCAAAAGACATGTCATGTGGACACACATTGGCTCTGTTAAGTTCTATTATGACCAGACAAGCAACAGTGTTCTTTAAAGCAGCCTTTACAGTGTTGGGTTGTTTCTGCTTTGAAATGACTGGAAGTCATGCATTCTCTATGTGGAATCGTAGACCCCATGTTAATGTGTCAGAATGAGTACTATGCAAAGGGGCTCAGACCAGGGACAACAATGGCTGAGACAACTCACAACAGCACCAACATTTTCATAACAACTTTTGTTACACCACTTGTTTCCAGCTGGCTAGTTAATCAGCAAAGTCAACCAACTGGCTGACTAGCAATCAGTAAGTCCAATTACATTTGTTTTGTGACTTTTGTGACCACACATATACTGACATATATGTCACATATACAGTATGTGTATATATGTATATATGTGTATATATGTATGACTGACATATATGTCACAAACACCTAGAGATGAAAGTATAGACCCCTTCAATGTTTGTAATCATCCAGACCCTAGATTGTGTGTCAATTCACACACACAAAATTCAATGGTATGGAAAGCTTTCTGAACCCGATATATGCACATATTTTCTGTGACCATGAAGGGGTCAATTCTGAAGTTTGCAACTGCGAATTGGCAACTCTTATGACACTATGTGGAGGAAAATAAATATCTCTACCATGTCAGTGCCCAGGTCAATACAGAGGATGGTGACTGTGCCCAGAGGCAGTGGGATGTTGGCGAGGATGAAGAGGAGGAAAGGTGAAATCTCTGGGATGTTACTGGTCAGAGTGTAGGCGATGGACTTCTTCAAGTTGTCAAAGATCAGACGACCTGAAGAAAACAACAAACCCAGTGATCAGAAAGATCCAAGCATGGTGAAGAATTATTTGTATTTGCCTTTAAGGAGTACAATATACCTTCTTCAACTCCTGTAACGATGGAGGCGAAGTTATCATCTAGAAGGATCATGTCAGCAGCCTGCTTAGAGACGTCAGATCCGGCGATACCCATAGCAACACCAATGTCAGCCTTCTTCAGGGCAGGAGAGTCGTTGACGCCATCACCTGTTACAGCCACAATGGCACCCTGTAGAGCAAAAGAACAGTATTAATCTCCATAACAGCCTATTTCATAAGAGAAAAGAGCAAAAAACTAAATAGATACCATATAAGGAAACTATTATGCCATCTGTAATAATTGCCAAGTTGCTGAAAGACATTTAATTTGATTTTTGCATTACCTGTCGCTGGCAGCCCTCAACAATGATGAGTTTCTGCTGTGGAGAGGTTCTGGCAAACACAATCTCAGTGTGGTACCTCAGGATGTCATCCAGAAATTCAGGTGCCATGTCCTTCAGTTCATTACCATGGACGACACAAGCCTTGGCATCTCTGAGGGTATATAAAGAGTATTGTGGTTGAACTTTTCAATGGTATTTAAGTTGAGCAGGACAAAACAAATGCATGAGTATCTTAATTCACAATCCAAAAATGATCATACCTTGGGTTGACCTCATCAACAGGGATGTTCAGGCGAGTGGCAATGTCCTCCACAGTCTCATTTCCTTCAGAGATGATACCCACACCTTTGGCAATGGCCTTGGCAGTGATAGGATGATCGCCAGTCACCATGATAACCTACAATGGAAAAACGAAACCAGCCAAATTACTCAAGCATGACATTCAAGGGGGCAAGTGTAACAAGTATGGGGAAAATGTGGGTAACATATCACTCTACCTTGATGCCAGCGCTCCTGCATTTGCCCACAGCATCAGGCACAGCAGCACGAGGTGGGTCAATCATGGACATGAGGCCGACAAAACACAGCTTCTCAGTAGGGAAGTTCACCTCCTCAGAATCGAACTTAAAGCCCTCAGGGAATTGGTCATCAGGCATGTTGAAATGGCAGAAACCTGACCGCAATTAATCATGAAAAAAGTCATGTCATGTTTGAAATCATGTAATGGTTTTCAAATGTTCCATTTTTTGAAAATTTAGTTTGGAAAGATTTTTCTAAGCTCAAGTGACTCCTTACCCAGCACTCTTTCTCCTAGACCTCCAAGTTCAACATAGGCACTTTGGAATGATTCCTTCATCTCGTCATCCAGGGGCTGTTCTTTGCCCTGGATCATGATGGATGAGCAGCGGTCCAGGATCCTCTCTGGGGCTCCCTTCATCACCAACAGGTGCTTTGTCTCTCCAGGGGTAGCGTTTTTGTGGATGGAGAGCTTTTCAGTAAAACAGTTAGGTGTTAGCAAGTAGCATTTAGTATTCAGCCAGTAGTAGCGGACGAGAAGTTTGGGATTCTTACCTGGTATTTGTTGGTGGAGTTGAAGGGGATCTCGGCGATCTTGTGGTATTTGTCACGCATCTCAGTCACTGAGCCACAGCACAGCTCAATGCATTTAAGCAGGGCAGACTCAGATGCATCTCCAGCTGTGTCTCGCTACAGATAATGGAGGGAATTACTTAATGACTTTCATATTGAATTTAGTTTTTAGATAGATAGATAGATAGATAGTCAGTTGGCCTAGAAAATAACTGAGTCCAACCATGGCCTAAATAGTGTTTTTGTATTTCAGTCCCCTCAAAAAATAAAATGTTTTGGATCTTTCATAAAAAAATGAATCATTACATTTTGTAAATTGTTGTTTTGAAGTAGTGACATGTCGAAAATAGCAAATGTTATGTAAATAGTTCTGCATACCTTGAGGATGGGGACATCCTTCTGATCTGCCAGGAAGACAGCACGGTTGCACAGACCAGCCACGCGTGCCAGGGAGTTCCAGGTTGCTGATGAGCGGTCAAAAGCGGTTCCGGACTGGTTCTCCGTGGTGTCGGCTTCATGGATCTGGTTGTCGAACCACATGTGGGCTACCGTCATGCGGTTCTGGGTCAGAGTTCCGGTCTTGTCAGAGCAGATGGTGGACGTAGAGCCCAGAGTCTCCACAGCTTCCAGGTTCTTCACAAGGCAGTTCTTCTTGGCCATGCGCTTGGCAGTTAGGGTCAGACACACCTTTCAATGACATGAAACAGGTCATGAGATCAAATCATTTTAGAGGACAGATCCAGATCTTCATGTTTTCATGTAAAAGTTTCAAGGGTTTACTTGACACACTCCGAGACATTTTAAAGCAACACCAAATAACTTTCCCTCTGTCGCACGCATGCTATTTGTTTATCCAGCACAGGCTTTGCAAATAACAATGTCCACAGACAAGGTAGAATATTTTGCATGACTTATAAAAGTACGATGTATTGCGACATCAGATGCAAGTCAAATTTGTAGTTTCTTATGTCTCATTCCATCGAACTACAGATCCGCTACCCGATCTGGCAAACGCGGTTATAGCCGATAGAGGGCCGCGAAGCGAATGCAGAATTGCCGTTCACCCTGTTACGAGTTGATGAACCACTGAAACGATTTTGGAAACATTATTTTAAGGTATAAAAAACTCTTTGGTGTTGCTTTAAGTAACTAGTGAACACTGAAATAGTCTCAAGAACCCTGAAGCAAACAAGGCTGTCCAATGTCACGTCTTGCATTGTGACACTGATATACTCACAGTGACAGTAGCCAGTAGTCCCTCTGGCACGTTAGCGACAATGATACCAATGAGGAAGATGACGGCTTCCAACCAGCCATATCCGAGGATGAGAGAGAGGATGAAAAAGGACACACCCAGGAAAACAGCCACGCCGGTGATGATGTGGATGAAATGCTCGATCTCAATGGCAATAGGAGTTTTCCCTCCTTCCAGACTGGAGGCAAGAGTTGCAATCCGACCCATGACAGTACGGTCACCAGTGTTGATCACAATTCCTCTGGCAGTGCCTGGGAAAATAGTCAGATACAATACAAAACACTGGGATTAAACAGCACACGTTCAGGTGACTTTCAGGTCTAAATAATGCACGATTAATGTTGTGCATGGGGTTTAATACGTGTGTACCTTCAACACAGTTGGTGGAGAAGAAAGCAATGTTCCTGGTCTCCAGAGGGTTGTCATTTGAGAAGTCAGGGGAACGTGTCTGAGGCTCAGATTCTCCTGTAAGGGAGGAGTTGTCCACCTGACCAAGCAGAGAGAGATTGAGCACAGGAGACAAAACCATATTGTCTGTATTATTTAAAGAGATTTAGTCAAGTCAAAAAGCACCTTGCAGCCATGAGCCGAGATGATACGCAGGTCAGCAGGGATTCTGTCTCCACCTTTCACCTCCACCAGATCTCCAGCCACCACCTCCACAGCATCGATGCTCTTTTTCTCTCCGTCACGCACAACCAGGGCTTGCTGTGTTCAGTGGACAACAAATTAACATCACAGACAGTTGGGGTGTATGCACGAAAGGAGTGAGAATTTGTCTAAAAGCAATTTCTATGTACCTGGGGAACCAGGTTCTTAAAGGACTCCATAATCTTTGAACTCTTGGCTTCTTGATAGTAGGAGAAACAGCCAGTGATGATGACAACAGCAGATAGCACAACACCCAAGTACAGCTATGTGGAGAATGTGGAAAGTTGGCCATGAACACTTAAGTCAGTGGTCTTAATAATAATAAAAGTCATTGGCATAACGAATTTGATATTACAGTATTTGCACTCATGCATGATTTTCCTTGTATGCAGGTCAAAATCCTTACATTATCATTTGCTGGTTCTTCTTCTGAGGCAGCCTGAATACTGTAAGCCAGGAAGCAGAGGATGGCTCCAATCCACAGCAGAGTGGAGAACCCACCAAAGAGCTGCTTGCAGAACTTCACCCATTCTGGGGTGGTCGGCGGTGGGGTCAGAGCATTGGGACCATCACGAGCAAGGATCTCTTTTACACGAGAGGAAGACAGACCCTGGTAACATAATGATACAGCATTATTCACACACAGTTCAGAGAAAACATTTGACCCACAATTAACGTTTTTCATGTGACGTATTCTAGGTTCAGCTTTGTTGACATCCACCTGGTAGGCAAGGGACAAGTTGAACCCATCAACATCGTTGTCTGCTGCTGCCTCTCAGTAGGCTACATCTCTATTTCAGCAATGTCAACATTTCAGGCATCAATAAAGGTGATGATGAAACGTTATCCCATTGTTCAATATTTGATAGCCTGTCACAGGAACGTTATTTCGCTAAAATCGCCCTGATTTGGTGCATTGATATCGATAACGTTATGGGAGAACCTGCATGTAGCCTAATGGTAGCCTAACTTTTTTTCTCTGTTCAAAACTCGGTTTACACGAAGACGATAGACTTTCTTAGAAGCTGTGAAATTTGGCCAGAAAGGAACGTCTTCCCTCTGAAAGTTGACACAAAATCAAACAATATTTGATCATTCAACTTCAACTGAACAGCGACAGGTTTTGGTAGACATGTAGACTCAGCAGACGTTAAACGGTAGCCTACAGTTAGCCAGCGTCAGTCAGCATCATGTAACATTAATGGCGTTAAAGTCATGAATCCTTCAACATATTATAACATAACAGCGATGGCTTATTCAAAGACGATCTGCATGGATATATAACCACCCAGAAAAACTCAGAATGTGAGTAATAAAGTTAATTAATTGTATGATACTTTTTGTTAGTTATCCATTGCTATATTAGGCTGTTAAGCTAGCTCAGCCTTTTAAATATGCTGTTATTTTGGTCATGTGGACTTGATTAAACGGGTAAAGATAATTCATAAACTGCTATTCTTACATGACTGAAGCAGTAGCCTATGTTCAACAGTGGTGTTTGAGGTTGCTGTGTTAAGTTGTGTGATCGCTAAACAATTCATAGGATCAAATCAGTTTATTTTTACATACGGGAGTTAGCCTAACTGACCTGTAGGCTATAGCACATAAGCCTATTCTGTTTTCATTTATTAGCATTTGTTGTGATTATATAATCAAATGACACTCATGATAACTTGAAATAGAAGGACATGAGATATAGGTGATTGATGTCCACAAGCACGAATTTCAGAGAAAATTGTTCAGGTAAAAATATTCTTCCCATGTTTAAAATGCTGCACTTTTCCCCTTTATAGCCTATCTCTTGCAATTCATTTTTGGATGACTGTAGACAGTTGTATTTTAGCCTACGTCTTCGTAGACAGTAGCCTACACCATTAGGCCATCTTGAGAATAAAAGACTTCACAGCTGCTAACGATCATCCTCCACAACCATGAGGATAGGTAGGCTAAACGGTCGTTCGTCGCCTTTTTGCTTCTTATTGTAAAACCAACTGTTAGGGCCTACACAAGTGGTCGGCATCCCGGTCAATTTTTGATATTAAAATTTCAATTTTGAAGCTATTTGTAACTATGTGTAGCCTATGCAACCCGACTGTTGTAGGCTTCCCTACCACTCTGCAGTGCCTTGCCTACCATTCTTGCCTACCACTCTAGTTGTAAACAAACGGTGACGTAACATTAGAACGGAGGTGCAAAAGTATGATTATGAATTTCCCCTCTAAAAAGGATGACTACATCAACTTGAATAGCAACACCAAAATATGCATGTTGTACAATGCAATATGATAATATTAGAAATAATACCATAAAATATACAATGTGATACATAAAACTGCATAATAAGGAGATTGAAGAGATGGAACGATTTATTAAATTATTGAATTATTTCTAATTCTACTGACTCTGTCAATAGACTATTTTAATCAACTTCTAACATTTAACTTAGCCTTTCTCTGGGGGAATATGCATACATGTCATCTTATTAAAGTCTTGGATGTTCCCAGCTATGAATGGATGTGCATAATATTAGCCTGTTGCACTGAATTTGGAGTTTCGAACAGTGAAGGCTTCACTCAATGAAAACACTTGAGGTGCATTTCAGGACACATTGGTGTCACATTGCTTGCTGAGCATTTTGAAATATATTGGTTACAGTTGCACTGATACCTCTGAGCAGATTGTGAGAATATCAGGCTTGGCTGCAGTTTTTCCCTCAAACCATATTTTTTCACTCACCCTGGTCAGGTCTGTTCCATATTTGCGGTGAAGCTCATCTAAGGTCAGTTTGTGGTCATCCTGTCGGGGAGAAGAGTGGTAGATTTAACTCTAGACTTCTCTATATCATGTTTACAGTTTCCGTTATAATGCTTTGGATGTGCCATTTGGGGTTGTTATCATTCTGGATTTACCTTACCTTGCTTTACCTTCTGTGCCCTTTGCTAATATGAGTGCCCGTTATTTTGTCATCCTTGTCTGATGTTGGTAATTCCTTGATGAGCCCCACATGTTTGTCTATCTGTCTACCAGTCCTGTGTGTTATGTCAGCACGAGATGTCCATCAGATTTCAGTGTTTCTGTATCTGTTCTAAAGCTAATAGATGCCACTCACAAGATTGTGTATGACATGTATGGGATTCAGGACCCTGCCATTGAACTAGAGATCTGTGTGTCCAGCTGTGTGTTCTCTCTGGGCTGGTGGTAAACATAGGTGGGAAAGTGGTATCTTATTTAGAAATTATTGTCTCAGATGGGAGTTGGTCCTGATGGGGCCGTGTTGTCCTCCTGCTCTCCAATGTGCTATGAGGTCATGCCGGTTGCCAGGCCAAAGATGGTGCTGGGAGAGACGGGTCCTGCTGGTCCTGCCAAGACCTCGGGGACTTTGTCGGGTTGGTTTCCGTCCTCTTTCCACCATTCCGTAGCCTCTGCCTGTGGGGATGCTTGGGCAACCATGACAGATTGTCATTCCATCATCCTTGGGATGGTATTTGGTTCCATATCCTGGTGGCTGTGAGTGTGGCACTGATGTGAATGATGTAACTATTTCGACTCATGCTTTGGCAGTGGCACTTGGTGGTATTGGTATTTGGAAATAATATGATTATACCTTAATTTGCTTGTGTCCTGTAACCACCTGCCACTATTTCATGTGTGTGATCTTTTCAATGTCCTAATTTATCCCCACCTACTGTATGTGTATATATTTGATGTGTGCTTTGTCTATGCAGTGCTTGCATATGAGAGATCCTGCCATTTAAACCAAATGTATTTCTGCCCCGGCCTTCTGGGATAGGTTGCCACAATGTGTTTATCAAGGTTAAAGGACTGGACAACACTAAGTGTTATCCTAAGACTGAGGAAGAATAAATGTTATGTTTTAGGATTCAGCAACTTACCAGGTCAACCTCTTTTTTTAGGTCCTCCATATCGGTTTCCTTTTTCTTCTTCTTCTTCTTTCCTCCATCTTCAGAGGTGGCTGCCAGCTTGTACTTGTCATTACCTTTCTGTGTCAAACACAGCAAAGATGATAAGATGTATAGTGCCAATCCTCAAAGAAAATAAATAACCCCAAAAAGTACAACATGCACAAACAAAATTGTTGTACAGTGCAAAATTGTGCCTTTTAACAACATACTAAAATGTAAATAAAGAAAATAAAGAAGTCACTTACACCCAGGCCCATTTTTGTAGGCTCTGTCTTATGTCTGGACTCTACGGGTAAAAGGCTGCTTTCCCTAAACAGGTCCCTCTGGGTTGAGGAGCCTTGTTCTCTGTAATTTATATATCCTGACCTGTGCAATGGTGCCACATTTTGGGAGGAGCATGGAGCATGGAGGTGGGTTGCGGCATCAGAATTATGACTGTGTTATTTTTTTGGATTATAGGTTGCTTAAAGAGGAAAAACAACAAGAGTTCTATGCAAATGATTTATTTCACTCAAATGTATATTTCACTGAAAAAAATATGGATTAGTGAGTACTTGACCTTTTCTGGTAAACATTCCTGCAGTCAGCGTGTCAGTTGCATGCTCCCCAGAACTTGTGGCAACAGAGGCATTGTGTTTTGTGATAAAACTTTTTTTAAGTGATTATTGTGATTAGTCCAAGCCACACCTGTACAGGAAAGTATAGGCATAGCTTCACCTATATAATGTAACATACCGTATTAGTGGACAATGTTTTAGTGAAATAAATAAGCCCTTTGTTTCCATAGAGGTCACATCTTTTACTTAAATTCATAAAACATTGAGCAAAAATATTTTTTAACATACCACACGTGGGATAGGCTTATGAAGTGTGGACGTGTCTGTGTGTGTGTGTGAGTGTGTGTGAGAGAGAGAAGAGAGAGAAAGAGACATATTTGTGCTACCTTTGCTTTTATATTTAGCCTACCAACAACACAGATACAACAACACAACATGATATCCCAGATGAAAATATTTCTGCTTTCAACAGTCTTGTCTTTGTCTGAGATAAATAAATCAGGTCTTATTTAGAGATTATTGAATTCTGATCTGTTTCTCCTAAACCCCCTTCAGGAGAAACATAAGCAGAAGAATAACAAAAGAGCATCTTTAGTTGAACTTTAGTTGAACTCGGGCTGAGACAAGAGGGAGGCTATTTCTAAATCTAAATAAGAAATATGAGACACATGGGTCAAAAATCATTACTGTAACATTGAGCTTTGTCTCTGGAAGAAATAGGCTCACAAAAAGAGATGTTATTTTGAATCAGTGATCTTAAACATGTTTAAGGTTTCAACACACAAAGAAACATCAGCAGCACAACTTTTGTCAGTTTTATGTAAATGTCCCACAGGATAATTGGATGCTAACCAGGCATATCTGAAAGTAATATGAGTGAAGATGAGCCAAAAAGAATTAAGGCCTAGTCCACACATACACCCATATTTTTCAACATCATAACTTTATATATTTCTGTAATGATTTAGGTCACTGATAATTGACAGTTTGCCAAATTCTTTCCAGGGTGAAGGTGTTGAGAAACTCAGTGTTGAGGTTTAAACTAGGAAGACTTTTGATATTTGGCTTGTACATCAGAGTGTACACCACAATCTTCTGTTGTTGACGTCAGAGTATGTGTCATTATCCCCTATGAGGATGTTTTGTGCAGTCATAGTGACTGCAATTGTGCTGTTTTTAACCTTGCTATGGATTCTGTGAACAGCACTTTTTAAGAACAAAGGAAGGACTTGGCCTAGAACTTTATACTCACATTTATATATCATGTTGGTCACAGGACTTCACTTGTAACTGCAAACTGTGTTCCTTGACGCCCTTGCTGATTGGACAGCCCTTTTCCAAACTCTACCAACTAGCCATTTCTACTCTGGAAAAGGCAAGCCTTTCCAGACCCTTTTGCCTCTCTTTAACTGAGTTCCATACAACCATTTTGAATGGCATACAATGAGATATCTGGCCTAGAATCCTCTATGCCACTGGATATTCCACCGATCAGGTGTATTGAAAGTTGCTGTCCTCTTACATGGACCAGAGGTTTGGGGGCCTGTCCAGAGTCATTGGCTGCCGTGGTAAAAGAAAGAAGAAAGAAAAGAAATCCCTGGGGGATGCTTGCTAAGGAATAGTTGTACTTTACATCTTCGGCCAATGTGTATCCTTGTGCAACGTGGAACCTTTGAAAGTTCAGGAATTCACTAGCTGTCAGCACATACTCATTACTCTGGGTTGTATTACAGTCACAAAGTCATTAATGTACTGGTGGAAGTAATGTTTTGAAAACACGCCAAATTCAAGGTCAGACCTTTCTCCACCCATTTTTGTAATAACTTAATGAGTCGTAAAGGAGTTTATGGCTTCCAAAGGACACATCAAGGTCGATGACTCTGGTGATGCTAGTTGCTAGTATGTTGGAGTAAGCCAGTCTTGAAACTCCTGAAGTAAGTATATACAAGTAAAAGTACATGTACAACTAGTGATCACTGCTTGCGGCTATGTTATTTTGTTCTTACTATGTTATTTATTTATTTTATGTTGGTGTCATTGTTGTTTTGTGTTCTTTGGTAATTTATACAGATTGTCTAATAAATATGAATGAGACTAGAGAAATGCTTTTATAAAAAATGAGTAAATCACAATGAAATGTTCATTAATAGACTTTGGCACTATACTGTGAATCAATATACAATAGCAAGCATGACAATGAACATAACAAAAAAGCTTTCAGGGAGCAAGAGGTAAAGACTATTTCAGAAAAGACCTGGCTTTAGTAGTGATTTTGCTTTATTATGGATTTAGAATAGGTGAAGGAGGTGTGTGTGTGTGTGTGTGTGTGTAGGCTGGGTGGGGCTGAACCTGATAGTGTTTAGTAAACATGTCACTGTTTATGAGATGAGAACTTTCCTTACACACCATCCTTATGCTCTGGTATGTCACCACTGACTTGATATACATTTAATGGAACCTTTAAGTATACCTATATTTTGATTTTGAATTATGAATTAGATTATAAGATTGATAGACAAAGTGTTGCATGTGGTGATTGAGAGGCACCTGACAAATTAACACACTGTAGAGTCCATGTTTTGCCTACAGGTGCTTTGATATTTGGCTTAACAACAGTGGAATGCATATCTTAACAAATGTTAAGCTCGGCACAGTTGTATCCACATAGGCATACCAGTGGCTTTAGTCTACACCAACAAGCACATCGCTTTTGCGAGATTAGTGTAAATGCCTAATGTGCTAACCATGTCAACCATGTATCAAGTGAGGCCACTGACCAGCGTCGATCTGTAAGGTGAAGATGAAGTCATAAAGAACAGTTAATATCTCAGGAGGGCCATACTGAAATCACACTACAGCCAACACCCACTAATAAGATTCTCTAAGTACTGTATGTCTTAAGTCTCAAAGGCCACAGGGTTTACTTTGGGTGCTGGTAGCAGTAGTAGCATAGTGGCTAAGGAGCTGGGTTAGTTGTGGGTTCATTTCCTGACTGCCACCGTTAACCTTAACCCCTAGTTGCTCTGGGGAGACTGCCCCTTGTTATAATTGACACATGTAAGCCTCTTTGGATACAAAGAGGTTTTTGGGTTTCTTATTTCAAAGAAGGAAACATGGCATAGGTTCAACCTTACCAGTCCCGGTCCTGTCACTACAAGCGTCTTATGCTTGATCACCCTCAAGCACATGGGACTTTCTTAATTTAATTTATATAGTGTATTTAGTATTTAGTTTTGTTAGTTGTCTTATCTTTCTTATCTTCTACTGTCTTTATTGTACAGTGGAGTTCAGTTATATGTTTATACTTATACTTATGTTTACCATTTCTGCTGTAAGTGCATGTTGTGTGTGATGTCTGTATGCTACTAAGACCCTTGAATTTCCCCTTGGGGATCAATAAAGTATCTATCTATCTCTATCTATCTAACCCAGGACATCTCAAGGTTATCCTGGGGCTGGAGTTACATCCAGCTGTTGTCACAACAATATTCATTCTTACACACTCACTTAGGTGTGAATGCATCTTTGACAGTAATAGTGATGCCATGCCCTTCACACTTTACTTTTTGGCGTGATGTGGATGTAGCCTGTCTACATCTCTAGGGACACTCTGAGGAGAGGAACATGAACAATGTATCAAACTAAGAGCAAACAATACTTCAGCAAAGGTACAGGAAAAACTCACTCCTCAGTCTTTGACTACACGGGCATATTCTTGGCCAGATCTGAATGGCTGTTTGGCTTAACTGTGCTAGAACAGTTCTTGCCTGACTGGCATAGCAGTCCCTCAAACAGAATATTAATTTCAAGAGAATTTGTCAAGTCATTCTGCACTCATTCGGTGGAAAATCATTTACATGCCCTGAAAGCTTTCAGAGACATTTCCTTTGAGGACTCCGAGAATGTATAAACGCTTCCAGGTAAATTGTTAACAAAGAACACAAAGGGTGTGGATGGTATATAATTTTTCATTGTTGATGAGTAGTGATGTTATATTCTATTCTGATGCTATCCTCTTTTTCAGGATAATCATTTGGATATTTTGTCGCTTATCTGTGTTGACACCCACACCCCCTCAAGAAAGACTCCATGGGTAATTTGCATGGGCCTTGCTAGTGCTAACTCGCTGTTTCTTTGAATGTATTTCCATGTTGACTACCAAATGGTTGTCTGTCTAGTTTCTTTCTCCAGTTTCTCTCCCTCAAGGTCATAATGGTTGCTGATTCTATGAAGCTCCTTTTTTTTGGAGAAGTGTGGTTTCTACTGATGAATACTAACATTGTGGTCTGGCTTTGGTATTGTTTCTGTATGCGGACACACAACTTAACTCATTGAATGCCAAGCTGTTTTCGGAAGCTTTGTCCTAGAGTGCCAGCAATCTAGACCATTGTTGATGTGTTATAGCTATGAACACATACAATGGCTCGTTTGAAAGGTGAGACTTTAAGCTCTCAGTGGGTGCAAACCGTGTATTTCTACACGCCTCTGTTCCTGAGAAATCCCAAGCTAAACAGTGGCTAGTTTTCATCAAAATCCCTGTTTTTTTTCTAGAAATGGAGATATTGCGTCTTTTATGACCTGAGAAGTGTTGCCTGCAAAGTTTCTGGGAAGAGATCTAACGAGACCTGCCACCTAGTGATAAACCCACGAAAATAAATGACCTGATTTTGACCTGGCGTGCATGTCACTGGCTAATCAGTGACTGATTCGAAACAAATCGGCAACCATCAAAAGCCGAGTTAAGATCAAACGTCCAGATAAATGTCCAGATGTTGCGTTTTCATGAGTTTTCGATCGTCATATATTTAATTTCCATTCATCACAGAGTTCCCAAAATCACATATAAGGTGTGTTAGAGTGTCTAGTTTCGTAATTAAAAAAAAAGCTAAAAACTTAATATTAAGTTTTTGGCACTCAACGCATGGGAAGGAAAAACGTAATATTACGTTTTTGGCACTCAATGAGTTAATATGGAACAATATTGCCACAGTTTCAGACACACATTAACTCTGAGGTTTCTGTTGGAGAGGGGGAACTGGGGAAGTGGACCGACCGGTTTTCCAAACGATAGTGCGGAGGTTGTACCCAGTAACTCTATGCCTTTCCTGGAAGAAAGGACACTGTTGTTCAGTCACTGTTGGTCAGTAGCTTTTGTAGTAGCTCTATTCAATGTCTTTCTCACATGTGTTTCTTGCTTCATCCACATACTTTGAATCATCACTCCTTTTAGATTAACAATAAAAATAAAAATGAATCAAACGTATATGTGAGATGAAATGCAAAATTGCACAAAGACACAGGAACACTGCATATTACTTGTGTGCTACTTACTTCAGGTCAGCCAGAAAAGGCATAACATAGTCACTGACAGCAGAGCATACTAGAGTTGAGCTGGACGAGAGAGTGTGGGGGATGGGCCCAGTGAGTGGGTAGTGGAGGAGGGGATGGGTTGATCATTCTCCTGCACACTGGCTGATGCAGCTCTAACAAGCACGAGTATCAGAGCTGCCAACCCTCACGCATTTGACGTGGGCGTGGAGCCAATCAAATGAATGAATCTCACTCTCAATGTTGGCAGCTCTGATGAGTATGAACATATAACTGTGGAGAGACTTTTTTTTCTTAAGCCCCCCCCCCCCCCTCCTTTTTAGTGTTTGGTCAAATTTAGTGTAGCTACTTGGCCATGTTATATTCATTTTCTCTCTTTCCCTCTCTCCCTCTTTCACTTACCCTCTCTCCACTACTTCCAATTCCTGTTCTTAGCTGTTCGTGAAACTTACCTGTTTTTGTCTTTGCGTCATTTGATCTGTCTTTGACTTCCTGACTGTTGACACAAAAGAGCTGGCATCAAGCACACTCTCCAGGGAGAGAAGTGAGACGGCAGACAGTGCTTGAAAGCATGTCTGCTGTTCTCGCTCCAATCTCCCCCTCAGTACAGCAACATGTCAGTGATGGAGGGACAGAGAGAGCAGGGGGAGGGAGGAGAAGAGACGGAGAGAAAATGACAGAATGATAAACATAATGACGGTGAAGGAGGCCAGAGCCTCCATGAAGTGGTCTTCCCGATAGCTGAGGTGTGTCCTGATTTGTTGGCCCTCCAAATGAATTCCATTTTAGCCGACGCTAACACACCATATCATTCTGATACACAATAGAGTTTAATGGTTAACCCAAGAACGGTTCAGTGTAGGAAGCATTGTCCTTCTTTGCTGCAGAAGGCAGATGTGAGGAGCCAGACATTAAAGCCAGGTCCAACTGGTGCCAGTGGGGTTAAAGTTCATCTTAAGGCACTGACACAGCAGTAAAAAGGCCATAAAAAGAGGCCATATAAAGGCAGAGGCAAACGGTTTACTGTTATGAGAGAATGATAGAGACTACATGTCTTCCTGGGAGAATCCACCAACACCTATCATTTACCTGGCATATCCAATGTTTTGCCTTTTGCACAATGCGGGTGCTGCTATGTAATTAAGTCATCCCCCTTTTCACTTTGCCAGATTAGCTTAAGTACAGCATCTCAAATAATTATTTGTTGTACCTTTGTCTTCTCTAACCCTCTCTCTTCCCTTTCTCTATCTCTTTCATCTGCTCTGTCACTCCCAAAGTCCAAGTCACACGTTATGCCAGGGTCCCGCACACATTGGCGCCATTGTGTGAGCTCTCAGTGCTGCATGTGAGATGTCATTGTTCTCTGGGAGAGAGAGAGAGAGAGAGAGAGAGAGATGGAGGGATGGGCAGAGAGAGAAAGAAAGAGCGAAAGATTAAAGACAGAGTGATGAAGGAGGAATGGGTTGAGAGCACCTAGCAAAAAGGCACCTAGAAAAAAAAAAAAGCTTCAGCAATATGATGCCAGTATAAAAAAAACGCCACTCAACAGTTTCCTTGTGTACATGCACCTGGTTGTCCATTATTTCTAATTTTCCACTGGGCTCTGCACATATCCATCTTGCAGCCCATTTCGGGTCTTCCTATCTGTCCCCATTCTATCTCCTCTGTCCTCTGACTCTTCAGCGCCCTTGGGCATGGGGTTATTGTGGTCGGGCCCATTACATTCATTGTGCCTCGACTGGATCATTTACTGGAAGAAAAGATTGTAGAAGTATCAGTCGGCCACATCTGGGACACTCTGGCAGGGTTCTCCAGTTTTCCCGAGCTCTGCCAGCGTAGTGGAGGATCAACTCAAATCGTTGAGCGATGAGCTCAATGATCAGATGAGCTGGCCAACCACAGAGTGTAAGCAAAAGAAGATACGAAAACAAAACAAAGCAAAACAAAACATGTGGGCATGGAATCAGACATATGGACCCCTCATCCCAGAATACCTGCATCATGTGGGGAGGGATCGAGAGAAGAATAACAAACAGGGGAGATGGATGAGAGAGAGAGAGGGAGAGAGAGATGTGAAGAGAGAGATTAATAGAATGGTGACTGAGGAAACAGCCAACGAGAAAGAGAGAGTGAAGAGAGTGTGTGGGAGAAAGCAAGAATGAGCCGAGACAGTGTGGCATCAGTAGAGGTTTTCAGGACAGATTTTCAGTGCAACCAGGCATGTGGAGCTTCTTAGCTGGATCATGCCTTAAAATGTCTGAGCTGACCCCTGGCAACATGTTCCACTTTGTCACCGCCAGCACACAGCAAGTGATAGCCCTTGACGACATTACCCCTCAGGTGCCAATTTTGCCCAGTTAGGTGGATGGAGGAGGCTGATGAATATGAGTAAAGGATAGAAATGAGTAATCAAGAGATGGAAAAGAGAAAAGGAGGAGGGAAGGAAGAAAAAAGAGGAATATAATGAGCTCTGCCAGGCTCCACTGGCGGAGTGCACAAAAGGGGCACTGTCCTCACTCAGTGAGGGGAGAGAACACTAGAACAAACTGTACACTGTGGACACTCACCCATGCAAAACTATAACACACACACACACAAAGATTCAAAGAATTTCATTCCTTAGACATGCACGGGAATTACGATATGAATGCAGTGACGGGAAAATGTCACTATACGTACATATCCTAATGGGTCCTTAAAAAAATACATATTCACCCAGTGGGGACTAAGTGATGGCATGATTGTTTAATAGCATGCAAAATAGCCCTCTTTTCTCAGCAAATAGAGCTTATCCCTTTGCTTCCATCTCAAAATAGTTTTTCTTGTGTGTTGCCATGGCCAGTGTGGCTGCCAAGCGAGCAGCAACCTCGCAGCATGCCATCTGAGTGATGGAGATGTTATTTAAAGTCGCAGCGAAGGAGTCATTGAAGTCTCCTCGAGACAGCGCAACGTGCAATCGCTGCCTGGGCTGGAATGAAACTTTACAGCCCTCGCCACAATAAAAGCCCTCGCTGGCCAATGCCCTGTGATCTCAATCTTGGCCTTAATGTCCTCGTTTCTATTTCCGAGGTTTTATGGCCTTCTCTCGCTCTCCTCTCGTCTCCTCTGGTGGACGCTCTTTCCGGTGGACTTTGTGACGAGCAGAGCAGTGCAGAACCGCAGGAAATGACAGGTTTTTGCCGACGCCAGTTTGCAGAGCATGTCTGGGCTCCGGGCCTGATCCAGTGAGAGTCCGCTCCGGAGTCAACTGCGAAGGTGTGTGTGTGTGTGTGTGTGTGTGTGTGTGTAGGGGGGGGGGGGGGTCGACGAGGAATGGAGAGGAGAGAGGAGCACTCTGTTTTACACACTGCTGCAAGGAGGTGAGCTTCTCTGATGTTTCTCTGCACTCGGGAATCACGGAGGGTAACGGAACAGCCAACGCTAAACAGGATTAGTGGGTCGTTTTAAAAAAAAAAAAAAAAAAATTGAAGGTCTTTGTGGAGTTCAGCACCCGGCGGCTGGCAGAACACCAGCAGTGTGAAGGAATGCGGCGTCACAACACGAGCCACCTACAGTACAAACCAAAGAGCTCCCACAACACTGACCATTCAGTGTGTAACAACATTCATTCATTACTGGGCTCATCGCCAGTGATACTCATGACTGGATTCATAATTAATTATCATTTTGTTATGCAAGTGGAATATGCAGCTTTGGGGCTTTTTAAGCCTCTCAGAAGGAGACGATGTATGCTTCACCCTGAAGCTCATTTTATTATCCACTTCCTCGCGTTTCTTGAATCTTTTCAAGTCATGAAAATCTTATGCTGATGGCAACTGCCGGGGTTTCATAAGAAATACATGGCAATGCATTTTGAATGCACGTCTCCCTGATCTGCACCCCTGTGTGAAATGTTCATGGCATATACAGAGTATAGGCGCCAGTTTGAAGTTGGAGTATATGGAGTTTAGGGCAGTGTTTGAGAAGGCATGTGCTCCACAACGTGAGAGTTGCAGTCAGGCTCAACAAACCCCTACGTCCAAATATTTGGACAGCAAGGGAGAGAGAGGAGCCATAACTGGGACAGTGTGTATGTGTGTCTGTGTGTGTGTCATGGGGAGTGTGATTTCTTACACAGAACAGGCCCATATGACGAGTATCCGTCTGGCTGGAGAGAAACATATAAATACTTTGATTTAGGGAGAGAGTGAGGAAAGGTAAACCGAGAAAGGGAGAATGAAACAGAGAGATAGAGAGAGAGGGAGGGCAGATAGAGAGAGAGAGAACACATACACATTCACCACTTTCTTTGTTAATGTTAGATGCATATCTATTTGCCATGCACTGTATTCCAAGCATTCTCTAAATGTAAATGTATGTTTAAATGTTCTACTTTGGCAATGCAAAAATATTTGTCATGCTAATAAAGCTCACTTGAATTTAATTGAATCTGGCTTAGGCAACAGTGACATGCATGCCAGTAAAGCATATTTGTTTTTCGAAAAAGCCTGACAGACAGAGAGAGAGGGAGAGAGAGAGAGAGAAAGAGAAAATGATAGAGAGAAAAGGCTACAACTGGGTGGTAGACTACTCGTACTGTCTGTTTGTGTGGGTGTGTGTGTGTGTTTGCACGCGTTTACAGTACACTGACGCACGGGCCCAGCTGACATCAGGATTGCCCGATGCCCTGAATGTGGAGGCTCAGTCTGTTGTTGGTGGACAAACAGAGGCGGCGGCGGCATGGAGAGGTCACAACCTTCCTTTGCGAGTGCGGGATCTGGGAGGTGCCTGACCACTGAATAGCTCGTTCTGCTTTCTCTAGCCCACAGATACCGTGCTCAAGGCCCTGGTCAACTCACAACCCAGCCCACAGAGTCAGCATGGTGTCCAAGTACACAGTACATATGGAAATGTTTTAACGGGTTAAACATTCAAGTTTAATTTCTCTCTCATTGTACGTGTGTGTGTGTGGTGTGTGTGTGTGTGCGTGTGTGTGTGTGTGAGAGAGAGAGAGAAAGACAGAGCAAAGATTTGTAGCTCCGATTATGAGGAGATCTGCCTTTTCCAAAGATTCTAGCATCTGTGACTGAAACACTTGCTTGACCCTGTAGCAATTTTACAATGATAGTTTGACATGAGTTAAACTGGTAAGTGTAAGGGTCAGAGAGGTTATCTGGAAATTGGTGGAGGGGAGTGCATGACAAATTTTGTTTTGGTGGAGTGAAAAAAGTTAATTGAGTCATCCGCAGCTTCCCACACACATACTGATTAATCTCCAGTGAAAAGAGAAGACATGCATGTGTAGCCGAGGGCAAGGACAATTAATATGACATAGAGAGAGAGAGAGAGGTTCTAAGTTCTAATTCTAATGAAAAGCTGCATCAAAAATGAGCTCCTGAAATCATCTCAAAATATGGACTAAAAAAGTTGGACACTTTGAAAAATAACCCTGAACAAACATCCAGAAAAGACTCTAAAGAAGAGGTGACAACAATAATAACCAACAATTGAAGAGGAAATATCTTAAAAGGAGAGTAGGGGAGAACTGGTACGATTGTAACAGCGGTACAAATGTAACAGTGTTTTATTCTCAAGATATGGTGTAGCTACGGAAACGTAAACAGACACATATCATGTAATTATGTATAATCTTACAGCCATCCAAATATGAATGGTCTACTATAAATACGACCAGAGATATTAAGCAAAAAGGTGCAAAATTCAAGCATTTTTTTATTTATTTTTAACCGCAACTGTTTGTTTAAGTTTGCTTCGTGAAATTTGAGCGTGTGGACTTCAATCACATGTCATCCTTCAGTCCCTCTGTTTCAAGTTAACATGAGTGCCATTTGATTTATATAGTCACAGCAAATGCAATTAAATGAAAATAAAAACATGACCTGTGCGGGTCAGTTGTAACACCAGTCTCTATGGCAAAATGAACTGATTTTATTGCGCATGCGCGAACATTCTCATTGCGAGTTATGGATTATGATTTTTGTGCCACGATCACCCAATTAAACTTAACACAGCAACTTGAAATATCACTGTTGGACCAAATGCTTCAGACATGTAAGAAATAAGCAGTTTATCAACTATATTTACTGGTTTTATCAAGTGGATATGGCCAAAATAAGCATATTTAAAGGTTATTGTGAGCTAGCATAACACTGTAACATATGGTCTGCAATGGCTAATCAATAATGCAATAAATTAGCTATAACAGTCATACATTTGGACTTTTTTTGTTGATTTTATATGAAAACAGATGCTCTTTGTTTAACCCAGCAGTGTTTTGTGTTAAAATATGTTATAGGATTCACGATTTTAGCACTGTAACATTCATGACGCTATACTGTTACAACTGTACCGCACTTTTTTATGGCTGTGTCAAGGTTGTAACAAAGGTACATGTCGCTGTTAAGTTAAATTATTCACAAACTATAACATATTTTTTAAATTCTGTTTCAACTTTCATGGAGTAGACATGTACGACTCTGTTCTGGTTAAATTTCACATCTCTCAAGTCTATCGTCTTTGTGTAAATCGAGTTTGAATTGGAAAAATAAAAAAGTGTTACAATTGTGCCGGTTCTCCCCTATTATCATGTTTCTCAAATCAAAACATCTACATAGCCATCAAAGGCTAATCATCAACTGCCATTGTTGCCAACATTTCAAAGGAGAAACTGCCTTAAAATAGCTAACTGAAGAAGCTAACAGAAAAGGATTGTTTCTGATGATGGAAAACACCCAACAGACAGCAAAAAAGAGCACAGCTCTTAGAGAAAAGAGCAGGGAAATTGAATACCCAGATAAATGCAAAAGTGGAGCAGCCAGGGAGAAACACAAGGTGAAGACACTACATGAAAATCCGGAGGTCCTCTTCACCGACTACGCTCAGCAGAAAGAAGGAAGAAAGAAAAACAACATAATTTTCTTCACCCCCTCCATTTACATCTGGAAAGATACTCTATGCAACTATTATCCATATGTATTCAGTGAGGGCATTGGTTCAGGAGGCAGATTAAAGATCTGTAAAGATGAACATCTGGACAAAGATGACCCTCTGCTTACCATCACATACTACACAAAAGGAAAAGTATTGATCCAAGGTAATGAAGAGCTGTTCCCAGTTGACTTCCCAGACAACACTATGCAGCTGCTCAAAATGGAACTCCAACAGCTCAAAAAAGACCACAGTCCTGGCATCTGACTTCCGCAGATGAGAGAGAAGAATCTCACCAGGCAAATCCAACGCCTGACGGATCAACTCTTGTCAATGCCAAAAATGACAAACACAGAGACACAGACTCTCCCTTCCAGTATTGCAGACCCCTGCCTTGTCTCAGCCTCACCTTCTCTCCTCTGCACCCAGCCCAGCAACACTCTGGAACCTCCTGACCCAACTCCTGAAACCTCTGCACAGTCACCTACCAACAGTCAGCTCTACCCATCCCAGCTTCCCTCCATGCGGTCTGAAGAGCAAGGCCCACAAGTGGTCCTGCTAAATGACTCAAATGGGAAATTCCTGGACACAAACAAGCTTTTTCCCAGAAAGAGAGTGTTGTCTAAACACTGCAACACCACAGGGCAGGCAATGAAGCTGCTGAGGAAGGAGACACTCAACAACCCTGAATGTCTGGTGATCCACACAGGAACAAACGACCTGCATAGGCTCCAAAGGGACACTGCTGGAGAAATGAACAGGATGGCGGAGCATTTGGCTTCCTTCCAAAACACCATACCATCGATCAGGTTTATACGCTCCACACCTTAATTAATAAACATGTTCACCAAACAAAAAAATGGCAAGATATTTGCTTGTTTCATTGTTTTTAAAAAGGCGTTTAATTCTATTTGGCAAGAAGGGCTCTATTTTAGACTACTAAATTGTGGGATGGGGGTAAAGTGTATGACCCAATTAAATTCATGTATTTAAATAACAGATGTGCTGTTAAAAAGATGAACATCTGGACAAGGATGACCCTCTGCTTACCATCACATACTACACAAAAGGAAAAGTGTTGATCCAAGGTAATGAAGCCAACCTGGAGTCCTTTGAAGAGCTGTTCCCAGTTGACTTCCCAGACAACACTATGCAGCTGCTCAAAATGGAACTCCAACAGCTCAAAAAAGACCACAGTCCTGGCATCTGACTTCAGCATAAGTCTAGAGACACTCAAACAGGAGAACAGTGTGCTCCGTGCTCAGCTGGCCAAAGTGAAGGAGGATGCTGAGAAGAGAGAGAAGAATCTCACCAGGCAAATCCAACACCTGACGGATCAACTCTTGTCAATGCCAAAAATGACAAACACAGAGACACAGACTCTCCCTTCCAGTATTGCAGACCCCTGCCTTGTCTCAGCCTCACCTTCTCTCCTCTGCACCCAGCCCAGCAACACTCTGGAACCTCCTGACCCAACTCCTGAAACCTCTGCACAGTCACCTACCAACAGTCAGCTCTACCCATCCCAGCTTCCCTCCATGCGGTCTGAGGAGCAAGGCCCACAAGTGGTCCTGCTAAATGACTCAAATGGGAAATTCCTGGACACAAACAAGCTTTTTCCCAGAAAGAGAGTGTTGTCTAAACACTGCAACACCACAGGGCAGGCAATGAAGCTGCTGAGGAAGGAGACACTCAACAACCCTGAATGTCTGGTGATCCACACAGGAACAAACGACCTGCATAGGCTCCAAAGGGACACTGCTGGAGAAATGAACAGGATGGCGGAGCATTTGGCTTCCTTCCAAAACACCATACCACTGATCAGGTTTATACACTCCACACCTTAATTAATAAACATGTTCACCAAACAAAAAATGGCAAGATATTTGCTTGTTTCATTGTTTCAAATTAAAAAGGCGTTTAATTCTATTTGGCACAAAGGGCTCTATTTTAGACTACTAAATTGTGGGATAGGGGGTAAAGTGTATGACCTAATTAAATCCATGTATTTAAATAACAGATGTGCTGTTAAAATTGAAAAAAATAAAAAAATAACCCAATACTTCACCCAAGGGAGAGGTGTCCGTCAGGGCTGTAATTTAAGTCTGATGTTATTTAACATATATATATATATATATATATAAAGGAACTTGCTATCCAGTTAGAGCAATGTCCCGGTCCTGGCCTCTCCCTCCTAGATAGAGAGGTCTCTTTTTTTGCTGATGACTTGGTTCTACTGTCTGCTACTGAAAAAGGTCTACAACTACAGTAAGAGGCCGTTTATACGAGAACGATTGCGAAGGAAGACGACAAAATATTTTATCATAAGTGCCTTTCGTTTACACGGCGACCCCGCCATCGGGGCTTGAAGACGCAAAAATCTGAAGACTCCTTCCAGAGTGTAGAGTTTTGAAGACGACCCGGGTTGCGTCTCCGTCTAAACGGCTAAACCAAGGATCCTTGATTACCTCTCTAGCTAAACTGTCAAATTAGAATGTCTGCGCGTGACGTACCGGGGTTCTATCACACCACCACCCAGCGGTCTGGAATGCATATCCAATCGAATATCACATACTCTTGCGTCTTCATATAAACAAAGATTTCCCCGAGAATGCTCGTCACTTCTGCGTCTTCTCTTTTCATCGTCACCGTATAAACGTAGCCTAAGACATAGTAGAAAAGTACTGTAAAACCTGGGCCCTAGAGATAAACCTAGACAAAACAAATGTAATGATTTTCCCAAAACGCCCCAAATGCCAAGAAAACAAACACCAATTTAAAATAAACAATTCTATCATCCCCCACACCATGAGTTATACCTACCTAGGTATAACAATCACAGCATCAGAGTTTTAACATGGCAGTGAATGCACTAAAGGAAAAAGCCCGAAAAGCCCTAAATGCAATTAAAAGAAAATTTTATAATCTCCAAATTCCAATTAAAATTGGGCTTAAAATATTTGATAGTGTCATCCAGCCCATTGCGCTGTATGGTAGTGAAGTATGGGGTCCACTCAGTCATCATAGCTATACTCATTGGGACAAACACACAATAGAATCTCTACATGCTGAGTTCTGCAGATACATTCTACAAGTACAGAGGAAAACACCAACAAATGCATGTAGAGCTGAATTAGGTAGATACCCACTAATCATTAAAGCTAGTGATGTAGTACTCAAGTCCGGTCTCGGACTCGAGACCGGTCTCGAGACCAATTTCTGCTTTCTCGGTCTCGTCTCGGACTCGTTCCTTCAAAGACTCGGTCTTGACTCGGTCTCGGACCACAGTGGGAGGAGAAGGACTCGTAATTTCAGACCGAGTCCTCGAGACCAACGCATTTTTTATGTTCATATAAAAAAACACACAACACATAACAATAATAATAAAATGCAATGTTGACCGGCATTATTTGAAAATGACATCCCATGGTGCAATGCAAAGATACTGCCGTCAGAGCTGTTTATTTATCTCTATGGCTCTGCTGCCGGTGAGTGTCTGTAGGTCAGCATAGTCCATATTAAGACGTTAAGACTGCTCCTCTAAACAATTCCCAATCTAGCTTAGTCTGTAGGCCTAATGGTTGATTATTAACTGGGGTGATATTAAATTATGAATATGAAAACTGACATTTTTTTATGGTCTTGGTCTCGACTCGGTCTCGACTTCTAAAGGACTCGGTCTCGACTCGGTCTCGACCCTTCAAAGACTCAGTCTTGACTCGGACTCGGCATAGGCGGTCTCGTCCCCATCACTAATTAAAGCAACAACAAAGAGTTTTTTATACCTTAAAATAATGTTTCCAAAATCGTTTCAGTGGTTCATCAACTCGTAACAGGGTGAACGGCAATTCTGCATTCGCTTCGCGGCCCTCTATCGGCTATAACCGCACTATGTAAGTTTGCCAGATCGGGTAGCGGATCTGTAGTTCGATGGAATGAGACATAAGAAACTACAAATTTGACTTGCATCTGATGTCGCAATACATCATACTTTTATAAGTCATGCAAAATATTCTACCTTGTCTGTGGACATCGTTATTTGCAAAGCCGGTGCTGGATAAACAAATAGTGTGTGTGCGACAGAGGGAAAGTTCTTTGGTGTTGCTTTAACATCAACAAAAGAGCACTCAATTTTCTGAATCACCTTAAATCCAGCCCACAAGACACCCTTTATTCCAAAGCCCTCCAAACCCAAGAGCTGAAACCAGAAAAAAGTCCCCTACATCAGTTGTTGCAGAGACTAACTGCCTTGCCACACACCCACTCAGGGGGTAGTTTCTAGAAAAGTTAGCAAAGACGTTGCTCAACCACCATGGTACGATGCAACTTGCGACCAAACAACGACATTGTTACACCTGTTTCCAGAAAGCATCGTACCTGTGTCGCAATTCGCTACCTCTGACGTTCGAACACTGTAGTTCCAACAACGTTGTTGATGATGCAGCGATACATATCATTGGTGGAAACAGTGGCAACGTGTAATACCCCACCCCCTAGAAATTCTCTGCCAAGGCCTATGTTGACATTTTTCTAATTTAAACCGAGTGATTAATGCTGGCATTGTCATCGTCATCTGCAAAAACCTAAACCTATTGCAAGAATATAAAACATTTTACAGAAGCCGACCAATATGTGTCATTATTTGTGTTAAATATCTATGCTGGAAAAAATTTATAGCCTGGATGAATGTCTGGGTATAGCATAAGTTTTCAATTGTCTCGTGGCTTAACGGTAGCGCGTTAGTGCACTACGTGCTCGGCCGGTGTTCGCATCCTGTTTCTTCTTTTCACCTCTGAGTGAGAGTAGGCCTACGGGACAAAATAGGTTTTGAGCCTATACATATTTATGTATATAGTTACTCTACATCGAGACACCATAGTTAGGCCTACAAGACATCAGTCAAAAACAATTGAATCTATGTGACACAATAGTTCACCTGCAGATAGCGAAAAGCAATTCTCACATCATAAGAAAATCGAACCTACAACGCTGGGATAACAAGTCACCTCCTTTAGCCACTACACCATTTATCACTGTGCTGATTTTAAGAGTCTGTGAAGATTATAATACTAGCTTATCAAAAAGCAAGGCAATACTCAAATTAACATAAATAGCAAGAATGAGCCAAGCAGAGGAGTCAGTCTCTTAATCAAATAAAGCTACAGGATAGCTCAATCATTGAGTCACGAGATAAACATCCACTTCGTAACTTTTGGTTAGGCGGTTGTGATTTTTGGTTAGGCGCTCCAGACACCAACAGGAACTACCAAGGAACGACACAAGTGCGACTGCCTAGGGGCAGTAGTTCAAACGACCAAACTTTGCGTCCTTGTTTGCGATTGAGAGTTCAAACTACCCTTTCTAGAAACACCAAATCCAAGAACGATGGAGCGAACTACCAAGGTTGCGACGCAAGTTAGCAAACAACGCTTTCTAGAAACGACCCCCTGATCAGTCTCACAACAACACTGTTTTCCAAAAACCAATCAGAGTAAACCAAATTATGAAATAATGTAAACCTATTTGGAATATTGGAAAAAAGAAACTAAAAATCAAAGTAGATTACAATGCTATCTGGCCCTAAACCGAGAATATAAATTAGCAGAATATCTTAATACTGTCAGAGATAGAAAACAGAGACTGACCCTAACCAAGTACAGGCTAAGTGACCACAAATTGGAAATCGAAAAAGGAAGACTCAGAAAATCATGGCAACCAAAAGAACACAGAATATGTGGTTACTGCATGACAGGTGAGGTCGAGACAGAGATGCACTTCCTCCTACAATGTACATTCTTCAATCAAACAAGAAACCTTTTCTTCAACAAATTTAACTCAGAAATTCCTAATTTTAATGAACTTAATGACATATCAAAATTAAAAATACTATTAGGAGAAGGAGATAAAGCATATCTTGCTGCCCAATATGTATCAACATGCCACAATCTGAGGGACAATAAGTGACCTATATCGACAAATAAATACACACACAGACACACACACAGACACACGCAGACATGTGCGCACACGCGCACACACACACACACACACACAATGCATCATACACTGCATTTTATTTTACCTATTTATTTTATTCTTATGAAAATCTACTGACATGTATGTGTTCACAGGCACGTAGCAAGCGTGGGGGATGTGGGTGTTATAACGTACACACTTTTGCTGGAACATGATTCTATCCCCCACACTTTTTGTCGGATTAAAATGAAAGTAAAATATGGAAATAAACGCTCCCGTAAAGAGTTGGAACCGTATCTACCATAACGCACACACAAAGAGACACAAATAGGTCTGTTGATTTGATTGAATGGTCATCCAGCCAATCACATCAAGTTAGCCAGTGAAGAACCAGAGCCGCTCTGATCAAATTCAAAGTGTGCATCTTTCAAGGTGCTGCTGCTTGGGTCTGCATTATAAAGTCTGCAGTGAGCAGATTTCAGGTATAATTGAAATGATAATTGTTACCGCATTAACCAAAATTCACTGTCTGGCTGACAGTTTTTGTCACAATGTATAAATGCAGAGAGTCAAAGTGAAAGCGGGGGTGCGTGCACCAAGGCACTTGTTTGTGCAGAAAGACCTTGGCTACTATACTGTTTTTAGAGCATTTTGCTTTCTCTGTCTATGATCTGCAGCTTTTCTCAAACTATGGGCCTCCTCAACAATTAACCTACTGGTCCACGTAGCCGCGACATTAAGTTATGGCCGGTGCTGGAGATCTTAAATACGATCGCGTTCCATTTGAACATCTTATTTTGATCTTACAAACAGAGGCGTCAAGACACATTTGAGTTCTACATCTGAGAACTAAGATTTCCAGCATGTAGAACTCAAATAGAACGCTTATGAGCGCTCATGCAATGTGTGTGTCCCTGCAGCAAGTGAAACTAGGTAACGTGGGCTAGAAGCAACAATAGCTTAAACAACAACGTGGCTTCCTGTAACTATTAATGGAAAAAGAAACTGCTAATCATAATCTTTAAATTGACATTAATTAAACTGGCTATATGCAACACAATTTATTTATATATCCTTTGCATATGTTTGGGTAGACTTCAAACGTTTTTGAATTTGAGCTTACAGTTCTGTATTCTTTATTATTATATTTATTATGACCGCCGCGCAGCGAAGCGGCGGTCATATAGGTTTAGTCAGATTTTTTTTTTTTTTTTTTTTTTTTTTTTCTTTTTCTTTTTCGCATGCCCAAATTTCTGTCAATGAGTCCCTGGACACTGAAAGACCGGGGTAGACGAAACTTGGTGGGCATGTAACCCCATATGGATAGCATGGAACCATCGTTTTTCGTTTTGATCTGTAGCCCCCCCGCTGGACTGCACCCCCCGAAAGGAGGGTAGGGCAGACACAGTTTTCTGTGAATATCTCGAGAACCGTAAGGTTTAGGAGGACCATTTTTTTTTGGTAAGTTGATCTCAAGTGGCCATGTCAACCCATTCCATAACCATCATTTCATGTATAGTGCCACCTAGTTAAACCTAAAAAAGTAAAAATGAGGTGTTGTAATCGCAGGTATCTGTGACCTAACATAGTCAAAACTGCACGAAATTGGAAGTGTAGGATCATTATGACACCCTCTGAATGCACGCCAAGTTTCGTGGAATTCCGTTCATGGGGGGCCACACAATAAATTAATTTATGTTACTATACACCAACTGGCCTGTAGGTGGCCGGAGACAGTTTTCTGTGAATATCTCGAGAACCGTAGGGCCTAGGAGGTCCACCTTTTTTTTGTATGTTGATCTCAAGGGGCCATGTCAACCCATCCCATTACCACTTATTTCATGTATAGCGCCACCTAGTTAAAAATTAAAAAGCAAAAATTTAGGTGTTTTCATCACAATATCTCTGGCTGACATGGTCAAAACTGCACGAAATTGAAAGTGTAGGATCATTATGACACCCTCCGAATGCATGCCAAGTTTTGTGTACTTTCGTTCATGGGGGGCCTTACAATAAAATAATTTATGTGTACATTTAGTGACGTACACCAACAAGGATTCCCGGGACACTGAAAGACCGGGGTACACAAAACTTGGTGGGCATGTACCCCCACATGGATAGCATGGAACCGTCATTTTTCGTTTTGATCTGTAGCCCCCCCGCTGGACTGGACCCCCCGAAAGGAGGGTAGGCCAGACACAGTTCTCTGTGAATATCTTGAGAAATGTAGGGCCTAGGATGACCATTTTTTTTCCGTATATTTGCCTCCAGGGGTCATGTTAACCCATTTCATGTGCACACATGTGCACAAACAGATACATACGCACACACACACATTGACAGTAATCATACGTATGACATATACTCACACAGTAGACATATGTACGCTTCCATGCACAGGCACATACGCAGGCACACACACAAGCACGCACACACACACACACACACACACTCACACACACACACACCCACACACATAACATAAACATAACACAAACAATCAAGAATTTCTCAGAATTATGAACAGGCAAGATGGAGGTGGGGTTGTATAAAATGAATTTTACATGTGAAATCTATGAACTAATCATGTTTTGGGACTTGTTGTCTAGCAGATACCAGTGAGAATTGAGTGTGGATAAGGCAATTTAGTGAGACAGTTAGAATCATATAGGCCTTTCAGCGTGATTTCTTTTTGTGGAAAAAATGTGCTGGACTGGGCGGCGGTCATATTTTGTACCGCTATGCGGTACATCTAGTTTAGGTATTAGTGATACCTCGAAATTAGGCTGCTGTCTGTTAGGGCAATTTATTGTAGCCTGCTAACCCATATGCACAAAACATCATTTCTGAAATGATTTCTTGATTTATAACATGAGATATGTCTCCATGTAGGGTAGTGTCAAATAGTGAAGTGATAGGTAGATCATGTAGGCCTACATGTCACATGAGCCACACATATGAGGGGCGCTGCTTCTTCTGTCCCTCCCAAACTGCATTAAAATGGTGTGTTTAGCAATCAGAATTTCATTTTTTTTTGGGGTAGAAACTGCCGGACACCAATATAGTCCGCACCCCTCTCAGAAAATACTTACAACGTCCCTGTAGGGAGTTATTTATAATTTGGCAATATTGTTTCATTTTCCTATCCCACAACCCCCACACTTTTAAAAAGCTTGATACGCCCCTGTGTGTTCAGATTTATTGTATAACTGCTTTGGCAATATAAGTAAGCTTGTCATGCCAATAAAGCATTCTTGAATTTAATTGAATTGAATTGAGAAAGAAGACTTATTATGACCGCCGCGCAGCGAAGCGGCGGTCATATAGGTTTAGTCAGATTTTTTTTTTCTTTTTTTTTTTTTTTTCTTCGCATGCCCAAATTTCCGTCAATGAGTCCCGGGACACTGAAAGACCGGGGTACACGAAACTTGGTGGGCATGTAACCCCACATGGATAGCATGGAACCATCGTTTTTCGTTTTGATCTGTAGCCCCCCCGCTGGACTGGACCCCCCGAAAGGAGGGTAGGGCAGACACACTTTTCTGTGAATATCTCGAGAACCGTAGGGTTTAGGAGGACCATTTTTTTTTGTATGTTGATCTCAAGGGGCCATGTCAACCCATTCCATAACCACTCATTTCATGTATAGCGCCACCTAGTTAAACACAAAAAAGTAAAAATTAGGTGTTGTAATTGAAGGTATCTGTGACCTAACATAGTCAAAACTGCACGAAATTGGAAGTGTATGATCATTATGACACCCTCTGTATGCACGCCAAATTTTGTGGATTTCCGTTCATGGGGGGCCACACAATAAATTAATTTATGTTACTATACACCAACTGGCCTGTAGGTGGCCGGAGACAGTTTTCTGTGAATATCTCGAGAACCGTAGGGCCTAGGAGGTCCACCTTTTTTATGTATGTTGGTCTTAATGGGGCATGTCAACCCATCCCATTACCACTTATTTCATGTATAGCGCCACCTAGTTAAAAATTAAAAAGCAAAAAATTAGGTGTTTTCATCACAATATCTCTGGCTGACAAGGTCAAAACTGCACGAAATTAAAAGTGTAGGATCATTATGACACCCTCCGAATGCATGCCAAGTTTTGTGTACTTTCGTTCATGGGGGGCCTTACAATAAAATAATTTATGTGTACATTTAGTGACGTACACCAACAATGATTCCCGGGACACTGAAAGACCGGGGTACACAAAACTTGGTGGGCATGTAACCCCACATGGATAGCATGGAACCGTCGTTTTTCGTTTTGATCTGTAGCCCCCCCGCTGGACTGGACCCCCGAAAGGAGGGTAGGGCAGACACAGTTCTCTGTGAATATCTTGAGAACTGTAGGGACTAGGATGACCATTTTTTTCCGTATGTTTGCCTCCAGGGGTCATGTTAACCCATTTCATGTACACACATGTGCACAAACAGATACACACACACACACATACATTCACAGTAATCATACGTATGACACATACTCACACAGTAGACATATGTACGCTTGCACAGGCACATACGCAGGCACACACACAAGCGCACGCACACGCACGCACACGCACGCACACACACACACACACACACACACACACACACACACACACACAACATAAACATGAACATGCACACAATTCAAGAATTTCTCAGAATTATGAACAGGCAAGATGGAGGTGGGGTTGTATAAAATGAATTTTACATGTGAAATCTATGAACTAATCATGTTTTGGTACTTGTTGTCTAGCAGATATCAGTGAGAATTGAGTACGTGTGGATAATGCAATTTAGTGAGACAGTTAGAATCATATAGGCCTTTCAGCGTGATTTATTTTTGTGGAAAAAATGTGCTGGACTGGGCGGCGGTCATATTTTGTACCGCTCTGCGGTACATCTAGTTAGAACATAGGTTTAAAGGAGAGAACAAGAGTGTCAGTGAAAGTGAGACAGAGAAAGATTTGACAAAAAAGACAGACAGTAGGGAGACGGTGAATACATGATAGAGAGATAAAGAGAGAGATTGAGAGAATGCAGGGAAGAGAGAGAGACAATGAGAGCTAAAGAAGACTGATTAGAACATATAGGTTTAAATAGAAAGAGACCATGTAAAAAAGAGAGACAGACCGCAGGGAGAAAGTGAATACACGATAGACAGATAAAAAGAGAGTGAGAAAGTGGTAGGAGAGAGGAGCAGAGAAAAGAGAGAGATAGTGTGTGAGAGAGAGAGAGAGGAGTGGAAAAGTTTGAGCCTTGGCAGGTCAGGAGATAGTAGGAGGGACAGAGTGTGTAGCTGCGTAATCAGACACACCCCCTGTCCTTGGATTCTCTGTATGTGACCCGGTTGTCCTTGAACAGAGTTGTTCCTCTGCCCCTTCTTCTTTTCTCTCTCTCTCTCTCTCTTTCTCTCTCTCTCTCTCTCTCTCTCTCTCTCTCCCTCCCCCTTCCTGTGTTTCTCAATCCATAGTTCTACATTAACGCAGGCGTCACTCGCCGGTGGGCCTGTGAAGAAGGGACGCATGTGGGAAGAGGAGGCAGCTGTTGCGCAATGTGCAGAGCAGTGCATGTTCACGCCTCTGCTTTCATGCGTTCCGACTGCTTCTCGCTCAATCAGCAGGTGTTTGTTAACACCCCTATCACACACTCATAAACTCACACACATACACACACACACACACATGCACACACACACACACACACACACACGCACATGCACACACACACACACACACACACATAGAGAGAGAGAGAGAGAGAGTGAAAGAGTTAAATTCCAGTCTCTCTCTCTCATCACGTGAGGAATTGACAGGTCTGTGCATATGTCTGCTTCCTGCATGGAAAAGTACAGGGAGCACGCTGACCTCTGTTTAGATAAAGACGAGTGAGAGACAGAGAACAAGAGTAGGGGTGGGCGATATGGACAAAAAATAATATCTCGATATTTTTTGTGATTTTGACGATAACGATAATTAGTCGATATCCTTTAAAAAAATTTTTTGTTAAAGTCTGAGTTACTTTACCGCTAATTATTTATGAATAGCATCATTACAATAATAACCAATAACCTAACCTGTGACTTTTTAACCAAATCAACCACACATTTCCAATTCTACCCCCACTTGGGTGTGTGGCAATGACATGGTCTAGCCAGCTACATTAGAGAAGATGAATAGGCCTAACAGTTTCCCAAGAGAAAGTCTGAGGCTGAAGTTCCTTTCAAACCTTTACATAGGATTTACTGTAAAACTAAGCAGACCAACAGAGTACATATCAGTTATTTCCTTCTATGTTTTGTTTAAGAGCACTAGCCTTCCAAGAGGCTACTATTCCAGTTACAGAATAGAAACTAATGCGTTAGCTTATGGCTAATGTATATGAGAAATCCCATAGAGATGCTAACGTTAGCATAATCGGTAAACGTAGATATTTACAGCGAACTTCAGTCCATTTACAAAAGAGTTACTTGAGAATAGTTCTTTTTTTACAACTGACTAATAAAATACTCAAAGGCTAATGTTTTCTCTCCATATAATACCGTGTAGGAAAAAACGTGACTGTCTCATCAATACTACTTGAACAGATAGCCTACTTGTCAAAAGTAGCCGCATAAAATCCCAAGTAGGCTACTCTCGCTGCACTAAATAAACATTAGGCGTGCATGGGACAACGTTGTGACCCACTAGTGATCACGTGACACTTGCTCTGCTGCAGCCAGGGGCTTCTCCCGCATACACCTCCTGGGAATGTATGAGTCTTCAATGCGTGATTTGGAGTGTTTTTTCCCCATAAGTAATTTAAATACTCGATAATGTCAAATTGCACATCGTTAAAACAACAATCACGATATATCGCAGACGATATATATCGCCCACCCCTAAACAAGAGAGTGAGCGAGAGTGTGCCATAATGAAAGACACATAACTGGAGGAGGTTGAACACACACACACACACACACACACACCAATAACGAAGCTCACAACCTCAACAGGAATGCATTTAAAGACCATGAGAACCAATCCAACGACAACACAGATTTAGGAGAAAAACAGCACCCCTGTTAACACTCCAAACTATAACAGACTAGTGCATGCAGTATCATTTCCAAAACCCTTGCATTAATTCATCTCAACTACAATACAAAGTTAGTATCGAGTCTGTAAATATACTGACTTGTGATTGAGGGGAATGTGTGTATGAGAAGTATGTGTGTGTGTTTGTGTGTGTGTGTGTGTTGGGGACGGGGTGGGGGCAACCATGTCTGTAGGAACATCTGTAAAAGCAGAGGCAGGGTCAGCTGCTAATCTCTCTCATGTGTATTCAGATCTGGGCCTGTGTGTCATTTGGACACTGTGAAACACTGATGCTCAGGTGACCTGAGTTATGGCAAAGGCTTAGATGCTTAGGGTCACTGAGTATCTGTGTGTGTGTGTGTGTGTGTGTGTGTGTCTGTCTGTGTGTGTATGTATGGCCAAGTATAGCCTGATTAATAAATGTCCTGAATCTGAAGGATTGCAAAAAAAGCTTATCGACAAACAGATCGACAATAGATCATGAACAGCCTGTAAAGCTATGAGAGATTAAAAGCCTTTGAAACCCCAATGACAAAATAAGTTGACCGTTACAAATAAAGACAACACACTCAAAAACACAACAACAGACAAGAATGATGTAAGTCATTCCGAATGGAGAGCGAGAGTGTCATGGAGAAAGAGAGAGAGAGAGTCATGGAGAAAGTGAGAGAGAGAGAGAGATGAATGGAAGGGTGAAAAAAGAGAAAATCAGTTTATATGTCCCATGCTCTCTCTTGAGAACTACTATGTAATCTTCCAATAGATCCCACTGTGTCTCTCTCCCAATGCCACACAACGGAGTAGCTTCACTCGGAGCTGACCTTTGCCATAGCTTACGAGTTTAATCCTTGTTTCAACAGCAGGGACGCATTCCCCTGTTCCGTTAGCGGAGGGGGTCGGGGGACGAATGAAAAGAAGTCGAGACAGCCCTGGGTGACTGGACAGAACATTTATGAATGAGTGAAAAATTGAGAGTGGAAGAAGGAACGATTCACCTCTCGTCCACTTTATTTAAGGGTGTGAGGTTAGGTGACACAGAGGCCCAGATTGAGTCCACCTGAATGTGTGTGCGTGAGCTCCGGAACACTAGAGACTTCATTCCACCACAGCACCACCAGAGACAGGCACAGAGACAGCGCTCCGCTCTAGAATCTTTGCTGTCCATCTGCTTATCTAACAAAATCTAACCAAGTGTTATTAATCTTATATCAAGATAAAAAAAAACTAATTGGTATTGTTTTCAGTATAAAGAGACTTACCTAGTGCTTTCTTGTCTGCCATTTGTCTGCCAGTGCGTTAAGCAAATTTGTCCTAAAAACAAGCAAATTTGTCTGCCAGTGCGTTGAGCAAATTTGTCTTGATAAGATAAGTTAAAATAAGTTAAAGTCTTCTTAAATTAAGTCAAAAAATTAAAGTCAAAATGATCTTTTGAGAGGGCGCTAGGTAAGTCATGAGGTGTCGTGGGCCTAACTTAATGAAACATCGGTGAATGAGGGTGCCCACTTGATAACCCCAATGACATGCCGCATACTATATAGGCTACTGCTGTTGGATAGGCCATTTTCATTGTGCTTGTGACCATTTGGTGGCGGATTTGTGGGTAGTGTGCTTTTTAAAGTTAAACTTGAGCAGGGGCTTCTGAATGTGTTTTTACCTTGGATTTTGGCACAAGGGATTTTAACATCTAATCCTGTGTATTAATGTAACGCTACTGGGACTGACTATCTATCTATCTATCTATCTATCTATCTATCTAACATAGGAGGTGTGTGGGAGGTGTTCTGGATGAATGGGTAAACCAGTCTTTCAGCTAATGTGATTTAAACAAAGCCTCTGCCAGGCTTGAAACCTTCTGATTAGAAGAGGTCAGGAAACGCAGTTGGTAAACTTTAATGTGTGCTTAGTGTTTGTGTGTGTGTGTGCCCGTGTGCGCATGTGCGTGTGTGTGTGTGTGTCTGGAGTATGCCTCCCTCATTCTCATGTATAACTTATCTGGTTCTCCAGCACATTCTTTTGCCTTTGTGAAGAGGGAGTGCCCTCTCATATCACGTTTGTACTGAGATCTCATCAAGGATGGATACGGATGGATTGCTCTTACTCTTGCATTTCTCCTGTTTATCTTTCCTAAAGTGGGGTCTCGTCCATGCAGCTGCGTTGCTTGGCAACAGCAGACGGTCCCAGACTGCAACTCCCCCACCACCCTGCCTCATACACCTACATGCACACACACACACACACACACACACACACACTCACACACACTCACACACACATGCTTCTGTCACACCTCCACGTCAGAAAACACATTTTTTCGCCCTGGCCCCTCCACTCTCTGCCGAAGTCGGCGATCATTTTGGCGTGTGTGGAATGTAAAAATGCCAGGCAGTAACGAGAGCGAAGAGAGCACAGCCTATTACACTGCCCCCTCCTTCGCTCCCATTGCAGTTAAACCATCATCAAAACACCAATAACTGGAAGATCTATTCTATTATTATTATCTAATCTATTATTATTATTTTTCTATTATTATTGTTTACAAAGTATATATATATATATATATATATATATAATCAATATGAAAAACTTGTCATAACAAAGATAGCATGCAACATTAGGCTGTTGCCTTATTTCTTTGTTGCTCTGTGGAGAAAACCTAGTATCAACCTTTTTTCAATACTGAGGCGCTTGCTCGAATTACCTCTCCATAGTCCTTCCATGGCTAGCTGTCCTGTCCAATCCAGTCTGCCTTCCTTCCTTTGTTTAGGTAAACCTTCAGAGCCTAAAATAGCCTTGTGAGCCTCTGACCATCTAGCCTTTGTTCAAGTGGCATTCACAGTGCACTCTGAGATCATGTTTGATGTGGTTACGCTTGAGGATGCGCCTGCAGAGTGTGGACAGGATGACTTGCAGGCCCCCCCAACAATACACACACACACACACACACTCACACACATACACACACACACACACACACACACTCACACACACACACACACAGACCTTATCTGTGTCTCTGTCTACCGTCCACGCTTTCCACACCTCTGCTCCTCTCCGTCCCTGCCCTCCCTGACCCCATCAGTCTCCTTGGCAACTGGTCTAGTGCGAGTCCCTGGGCCCCCAATGTGATAAATCTGCTATGGACATGGACATAGATCTGATACAGACATGGACATAGACACACACACACACACACACACACACACACATACTTTCCTACATACAGCTCTGGAAAAAATTAAGAAACCGCTGCACATTTTTCTGATGTCATCCTGTGGTTGCTGAGTGACATTCGAATGAGTTGGCGGTCATATTCAAAATTAAGAGACCACTGCAAATTTGAATATGACCGTCAACTCATTCGAATGTCACTCATCAACCCTAGGGTGAAATCAGAAAAATATGCAGTGGTCTCTTAATTTTTTCCAGAGCTGTATACACAAACACACACACACACACACACACACACACACACACACAGGTATACGGCATACACCTGTTTATTTGTCTGTCTTTGTGCATGTCAGAACGAGTTACTGTACTCTTCCTAGCTGCCAGGCAGACAAGGCTGTGTGTGTGTGTGTGTGTGTGTGTGTCTGTGTGTTTGTGTGTATGTTTGTGTGTGCGTATGTGTGTGTGTGTGTGTGTGTGTATGCACATGTGTGTGTGTGTGTGTGTGTGTGTGTGTGTGTGTGTGTGTGTGTGTGTGTGTGTGTGTGTTTACTTTATACAGGCCGTCTTTGATTCGATTGCCTTGGCTGGCTGGCCAGTGTTCCAGCTGGAGACCCATCTCTTCCTGCCCAAATGAAGTGGTGAATCAGCAAACTGAATAGAATGCAGAATGGCATATGGAATCGGTTATATGTTTCCATGATCCCCCTGGACCAGCTTAGCTCATGGCAAAGTCCACTCACACTGTAGCACTGTGTCCTAACTGCATGCGATGTGAGGGGAGCGTACCTATGTTCCCCGCGTCCAATGTTCCCTGCTTTGTATAGGACCGGGGAACATGGGACCCTTTTTTACTGTAAAAACCCTAACCATAACCCTAACCCCGAGCGGGGAACATAGGATCCGGGGAACATAGGGATGACCCCCAATAGACCAGCATATTTAAAAGATTGTAAATAGAGATCAGTCAGTTCTATGCAACATTTGGACACATGCATGCTGTCTACATCCCAAAAGGCTAATATATGTAGCTAATGTGCAGTGTAAAGTATACCCTCTACTTCACTAAGAATACTCTCACTAAAGTATACTATGTCTCTGCATACTTCATATCCCCATACAGATGGTGTATGACAAAACATTATCTCATGTTGTGGTTCCTCTATCGATGGATATTTTATTTAAGCAAACAAAAAATAAATTGTTGGGATGAGTGTTTAAGGAAAACTCAGTATTTATGTTGCAGCATAGCCCTAATGTTAGAATGAAGAAAATGAAGACGTACTATGCGTATGAACATCGACATGCAGATATGAGGAAAGGAAGACTAAATTGAGACATATTCTGTTCTATCATTTCCCTATTCGTATTTGTATCTGAGTACCATGGCAGTTTCTCAGACACTAAGAAAATCCAAAAAAGCATCAAACTAAACTGATATGAGGGATACCCTGCTATTTTATTCCCCCACCCATCTGCAAGGTTTCTGCACTTCAAACACAGACAGCCAGAGTCACAGTGCAGTCTCCATCCAAAATCTGCTAAAACGATGACAACCTAGCCCAGCTAATAGAAACACAGCTGGCTCTAACGAGACAGTGGTGGCACAGCCAACGAAGAGGCTGGCTATGCTAACGAGAGCGCCGATTGGCCAATGGAGACGTAGCTACGCTAACAAGAGCGCCGAGTATCCAAAAGGAGAGGTGGCTACGCTAACGGCTAGGAGGAGCCTCTCCAGGGACTTGTTAGGCGCTGTGAGGGAGAGAAAAATGATGGTGGGCCTCTGTGCAGTGTCTGATTCAGTGCCTCCACCACACACCTCATTGATCAAAGACACGGTCCCTCTGGACCTCGTTCCCCCACACACGCTGCAGTGGTGGCTGGTGGTGGAGGTGGCACTGTAAATGGGGCATGGATGTTGACGGGATGTGTGCTAGATAAAAAGCAGATGGTGAATGGAGGGGGGTGGGTGGAGGAGCAGAAATGGAGATGAAGAGAAATGGAAAGATGGAGAGAGCGAGAGGGGGACTAGTAGGGAGAGGAGAGGAGGGAAGATAGAAGAGTGGGAAACAGATGGAAGAGTGTGATATGGAGAGAGAGGAAGACAGGAGTCAGAGAGAGTGAGACAGAGAGAGAGAAGGACATGAATATCCTCCATCATCCTCCATGATGGATAATTTGTGATGCTGGCCTAGTTGTCAGTGGCTTGTCATTTCCCACTGTGGCTTCCTACTCTTTGGAAGGAGAGTTTAGCCGTCCAACCCACGTAGAGCCCACCATAGTATGGCTTCAATCACCGTCCCTGGGCATCAGTACTGGATCAAAGAGCAGCACAACAAACAGTGATGCTTTAGGCAGCTGGCCCAAGGGCTTTATGCAATACAAACATGAGTTTAAACTCGAGCCACCCATGCATGTCATAGAAAGCACATGCACGCACACACACACACACATAGTTGTTACATACATAATGGGATGATGGGGAACACACACATACTTCCTCTCTCTCTCTCTCTCTCACACACACACACACATGTACACACACTCCTGAATAAATCAGGAGAGTATCAGCAGCCCATGACATTTAGCGGCAGTGTGATGCACACTTACACTAACATACACCAAACATTAATATTTCAGACTCTCTTGGGTACGCTACTGAAAGTGTTGTGAATCAGAATCATTTCTGTAAATGTACATACTGTGTACTTCTTATGGTCATATGTGATTTTTGTATACATGTGTATGTATCTCTTGTGTCTTTGGTCTGTATGAGTATCCTTGGTTTATCCTTGAATTCAATGAAAGCCTGTCTAGAGGCCTTTTGCCTATCACCAGGTGTGAAACGTTAATGTTTGTAGAACAGTGAGGGGCCAGGCCTCTGAGGAACTTCCCAGTAAAGGGGGTAGTTTTAATTAAAAGTCAATAGAAGCTGACCAGACTTGATGGCACCAAAAGGCCACATCCCCTCCCACCACACCTTTACATTGCATATTCATAGTAGGTCACTCCTTGTTTCTGTATAGTCAGAGAATACTGGTGAAACCCATGATAGGGTGACACAAGCTTGTACCTCTCCCTTGAGGGGCACTGGCCCCTCATTGAAAAGAATAAAAGCCTGGATCTTGATATTCCATTGTCCTGACTGAGTCTTAAGAGAAATATTGTAGTAAAAATATGCTTCTCAGTGGCATGTCATCACCCGTATCTTAAAATACCCCCCACAACAACAGGCGCTAAACTGTCCTCAGGCAGCCTGACACAAATAGACAGGAGTGATGAATCTGGTGGGTGTTAAATGCTGCCATGCTATCTTTGACTAGCAATTAGCAGGCCACGCTGTCTTCTAAATACACTCGCATGATACTAAGGCTGAGAAAGAGAGAGAGAGAGATAGGTGGATAGATAGGTGGATAGATAGATAGATAGATAGATAGATAGATAGATAGATATTGATGGATGGACTGTTTTATAAATAGACAGGCGTGGTTGCTTTGCTGCCTGACAATCAGTCGACAGGTTCAATCCACAAACCAGCTGTTGTTAGTCTGTGTCGTGTCCGTTTCGGGATAAAAGCATCTGCTAAATACCAGTCACTTCAGGGAAAGAGATAGAGAGAGAGAGAGAGAGAGAGAGAGAGAGAAAAAGAGAAAGAGGGAAAGAGAGAGAGAGAGAGAGAGAGAGTTTAGGCTCAATGAATGATTAATCCTGCTCCTCACAGGCCGTGTGGAATAGGCCATTGAGTATCCATCATTCATCCACTCCACTGAAGGCCGTCGAGGTACACACCGGCACCACTCCAGCTGGGGCTACATCCTCCCATTACAATCCTTAGGCCATATTTCTGAGATAACAGAGTCTGTCCTTGCTCCAGTACAAACAGTTGCTCTTTTGGGTTGAGGAAAGGCATACACTTTCTACCAACACACACACACTATACACACACACTTACACAGATACAATGTGCACAAGCTATCTTACCAGGAATGTTTTGAACTAAAGCACAAAGGTAGGAGTGATTCAGATGGAAGTAGAGGAGTGACTTGGAGACGAGGTCCTGAAAGCCAAACACAGAGCCAGATTTAGTGGGTGTGTAAATGGGTGTGTTTATTTACACACATATAAAGGCAGGCATGGCAGCAGTAGCAGATTGATCTCATTCATTAAACCCAGCTCAACTCTATATGAACTGCAGAGATCATATAGACATCTGAAGTAAGCACATCTTTCTGCAATAGTTCAGCCAATGCAGGGAGAGATAGCGTTGCAATACGAGGAATAATGTGATTTTATTATTAATATTATTTTAGCAGACTTACATATGTCAATTGTTGGAAGGTCAGTCTCCTTGGTTAAATGGCAGGTGACAATTGAACCCCCTGCATGCTACCACCAGCCACAGTTAGTTTTCATAAATGTTTTCATATTCCATTGCCTGTCAGCAATAAACACTCATTATAATATCAATAAAAATGCAAACTGGTTTTATGGTATTATTATAATTTCCACATATCTAACCTGCAAGTCAGGAAATTAAATGCATAAAATCCAGACTCTGCAAACAAAGTTTTTTTTATTGATATTAAAAAATGACCATAAACAATCAATGCAAAGTAATTTTAAAAGAGCTGAGTTAAGCAGTTTACAGGTTTCAGTTTCATATCTTACACAGATGACAGTGACGGGGGACAACATCAAGGCCAGACATATTCCTGTGTTATCTGATGCTGTGTCTGAGAGCTTGAAGGATGGAAATATCCGACTTCATATTTCCTTGTTCCGATCCGACAGAAATTTCCACTTCCTTTGCAAATGTCCCCCTTTTCCAGAGGTAAAGATTTCTCAGGTGTGTGTGTGTCTGTGTTCCCGTGGGTCTTGGTGTCTGGGTCTGTGGGTCTACACATCATTCTAAAGATCACCTGTGCACCTACACACTTTTATGAAAGATGGGTGCATGAGAAGAACAAAAAAAAAATAACACAAAAAGGTAAAAGAATATGAAAACATTGCACAGATAAGGAGGGGAAGCACATATCATTCATTGCTTGATGTAATACATTAGTCAGACATTTAATAGACCACTTTGAACTGAATTCCTAGTGGTCTGGAGGCACTCCATGTACTAACCGTCACTAATGTGTCAATTAAAATTACACTGAAAGGGATTTGATTTGCTCATAATGCTAACATTTGAAGCTCAATTTTCCCTCTTTACAGTTGCTCTTTCAATACTCAATAAGCATCCTGCAATTTTTATGTTCCTCTAATTTGATTACAGATGTGTACCTTGAGTACTGAGGTTTGTTTACATTTCTTTTCGGAAAAAACAACAGTAAGCCAACAATATTCTTCGAGTGGTGCTAAATAGCTAGCGGAGAGGAGGAACAGGGAAAAAGTAAGAGACTAAGAGTAAGGAATCATAGCGGAGAGTGCAAGTTTCACTAGGTGGTCTGTTTTGCCTTTCTGCCGTTAGATCAGTTAGATCAGAGGGGAAGCACATATCATTCATTGCTTGATGTAATACATTAGTCAGACATTTAATAGACCACTTTGAACTGAATTCCTAGTGGTCTGGAGGCACTCCATGTACTAACCGTCACTAATGTGTCAATTAAAATTACACTGAAAGGGATTTGATTTGCTCATAATGCTAACATTTGAAGCTCAATTTTCCCTCTTTACAGTTGCTCTTTCAATACTCAATAAGCATCCTGCAATTTTTATGTTCCTCTAATTTGATTACAGATGTGTACCTTGAGTACTGAGGTTTGTTTACATTTCTTTTCGGAAAAAACAACAGTAAGCCAACAATATTCTTCGAGTGGTGCTAAATAGCTAGCGGAGAGGAGGAACAGGGAAAAAGTAAGAGACTAAGAGTAAGGAATCATAGCGGAGAGTGCAAGTTTCACTAGGTGGTCTGTTTTGCCTTTCTGCCGTTAGATCAGTGCTTTGGCAGGGAGAGCAGCTCCTGCTTGTGTGCGGTGTGCCAAGAGAGTCTCGGATCTCCGATGCGTAATTACAGACCGTCTCACCTCAGGCAGTAGCACAGCGGCAGCACAGCCTCCTGTGGGTGCAGCTGGTGTGATCCTGCCTCAGGATCAATAGTAAACAGATGAACTCATACTCATGAACACACACACACACACACACACACACAGACACACACACACACACACACACACTCATTTGCATACATAGCTACCTCCCACACACACAGACAGACATGTTAGAGAGTGGATTAGCTTAGCATTGTGCTCATAATAACTTGTTTAAGGCTCCTGTAATTACTACAATGCTCCCAACAGAAAGGCTGATTGCCTTGATTAACTGTCTCTGCAGGACACAGCTCATATGTGAATGTATGGTCAGATGAAACATGAATACACACACCGCCACACACACACACACACACAAACACAAACACATGCATACGCGCACACACACACACACAAACACATGCATATGCGCGCACACAGGCCGTGGCCTACTGGTTAGGGCTTCGGGCTTGTAACCGGAGGGTTGCCGGTTCGATCACCGACCAGTAGGAACGGCTGTTGAGCAAGGCACCTAACCCCTCATTGCTCCCCGAGCGCCGTTGTAGCAGGCAGCTCACTGCGTCGTGAATAGTGTGTGCTTCACCTCACTGTGTGTTCACTGTGTGCTGAGTGTGTTTCACTAATTCACAGATTGGGATAAATGCAGAGACCAAATTTCCCTCACGGGATCAAAAGAGTATATGTACTTATACTATATTATACTATACACACACACACACACACGCACAAACACACACACACACACACACAGTCACAGCCCTGAGGGTCACAGGTCACAGCCCTGAGTGCTGACCGATCCCGACATACCTGTGTGCCATCCACAGCTATGGCATTGGCCCTCCTCCCGCAGCTCTGCGTTTGCAGGCCACTGAAGTGTGAGAGCCAGTTACCATTCATCTGTGAGCAATGCTGACCAGTCTGCACCAATGCCTTTTCTGACAAAATGGACCATGCTGACCTGACGTGTCCAGAACGTCCAGTCTGTAGCCCCTGACAACTGGATGCACATGACTGATGTTCATGGTAGACAGATCCATGGTCCTTTGTACGATGGAGGGCTGCCAGAAAGCTGTGATGACCTTACACCCACGCTGTGAGCCAGGCTATTTTGAGTGCGTTAGAGACACAACTGTCAGGGGATGGACAGTAGGCAAGAGCACACATGCACACACATGCACTCATACACACACGCACACATACACACACACACATACGTACACATATACACATTTGACCACACTCATCCCTCGCACACAGTCAAACCGTAGTCCATCCCCAGCTTCTTTGTTCAAACGCAAAAGCTTTCTTTGGCTTCAGTTGTTATATGAAGCAATAACAAAAACTGTTTATATGAAATAGGTCATGCATGGAAAATGTACATAAGCACTGTGGCTGTTGTTCACTTAGTTTGAAATCCACTCTTTTGCTTTTTCTACTGAATGAAACATACTGTATCTAATCATGCATGACTAAAATAATTACACAATTACAGAAGTATTTGAGACTTGTTTATAGGAACAAGCTCAGTCACCTCTGTCAGCAGAAGAGTGATGGCAGCCACTGCTGTCTAATCTTCAGTCTTTTTGTGTCTTCTGCCCGTCCTGCCCACTGACCCTTGAAAGAACGAGATTAGAGTAAGCAAGATTGGAAGGGTGGAATGAAAACAATCAAATGTTCACAGACTATTCAAAATGACCTTCACATGCAGTGTCTCTACCTTCCCTAACTTGCTGTACAAATGCCTTTTGTGAATTGCAAATGTACAGTATCTTCTGTGTCATTGCCTTCTGTTTTTCATTTGTAAAATATACATTATTTTAGAAGTGGAAAGCCGACGGCAATGGTGCTGAAGATAACCTCCTGCAAGACACACATAGCTCTTCTTATGCTGTACAATTTTCAAAATATGTCACACATATCTAAAGGTTTCTGTTAGAGGGTTCATAGTGGAATTCCAAAATATATCACACACACATCTAAAGGTTTCAGTTAGAGGATTGGGAGTGGAATTCTAAAATATATCACACACATCTAAAGGTTTCAGTTAGAGGATTGAGAGTGGAATTGAGATTCTACGCCTCAAGGCTTGACCAAATCTCTGGGGATCTTCTGTCCTAGATCCAAATCCTCTGGAATCTCCTCCTTACATAACACGGGGAGCGAGCCACCACTCAGCGGCTCAAACCACCATCTCTATTCCTCGCGCAGATGTTCGATCGTGAGATTACAGCTGGAACACGCATGCCAATCGCCACCAATTACGGGATGACACAGTCGCTCATCGCTGGAGACATGACGGACTGGTGCATGTTTAATAGCTATCTTCAGTTGTTGTGATTCTAGGGCTGGGCAGGCTGTCTTCAAGCCAACAAGCAATCTCAAATGCATGTTTCTGATTGGGCAGGGGTGTGTTTGTGTGCATTTGTGTCTGCATGTGTGTGTGTGAGAGAGAGAGAGAGAGAGAGAAAGAAAGAGAGAGAGAGAAAGAGAGAGAGAGAGAGAAATAAGGGAAGAAGGGAGAACATGAACACATTGGAGGCTGAGAGATGACACTGAGAGGAAACGGGGGATTAGTGAATGAAAGAGAAGGACAGAATGAGAGCGATTCTGATGAATGACAGGCTGGCCGTGGAGAGCTCTCTGGGGACGGGCTGGACAGAGTGCAGTCGGTCCTCTAGAGGCTTTCACTCATCATTGCATGCAGACACGCATGCACACATTTCTACTGCTTTCTGCTAACAGGTTTCAGCTAATAAACAATTAATTTTTCTTCCGTTACTTAAGACACATGGGAGCACTGCTCATACAAACAAATCAAACAGGTAAACACTCATGCACAAACACACACACACACACACACATATATACACACACAACAACAAAAAGCAGCATCTTTGTGTAAAATAGACAGGAAGATCACACACTCCTCTCAATTATCTCAGGCAGACAGACATTACTCATAACTCAACACCACTTTCCTCTCTGCCAGAACCCTTCATTCAAGTGTGGTGGGGAAAAAAAACTTCAGTGAGATGATAATAGTTTCACAGGTGGAATTGAATGACTGCCTCACAGGATAATCACATTTAACTGTTATGTTAACTCTCTCTCTCACATACACACACACACACACACACCCCCCACACACACACCCTCCCACACACACACAAAGGTGTGTAAAAAGACATTCTCAAGCAAAGGGGTACAACTTCAAAGCTTGGCAGCTGTTTCTCATTCCCCGCTCAGCCCAAAGAAAAAAACAAAACGGTGGGGACCCACAAATTCCCAAAATCCTATGTTTTTTTTCCCCAGCAGGCACTGCCTGTGGAGCGAGGCGAGAGGATCATGGATGAGAGACATTCAGCACGCAGCTCACCTCCCCTCCTGTGTTTGTGCAGATGGACAGAACCACTCTCACTCCCAGAACCTTTCTTCCTCCTACGTGTTCTTCTCATCCCCTCATCTATCCATTAACAACTCACATGCAATGAAGCCTCTACTCATGTAAATGAGTATGAACAGTATGAGTGGCAGCAACACTATAGTAATGACAGTGTCAGCTTATGGTCTTAGTTTGTCATTACTGTGTGTGTGAGTGTATTAATATGGCCCCCCGAGTGGCCCAAGTCATTATGCACAAATGTATTTTACGTCGCTAATTTAATTGCAAATGCCTTCATATAATATGATGCAATATGATAAAAGCATGTATTTACATTTCTATTGTTTCTTACGTATACGTGTTGTGTATGTGTGTCGTGTGTGTACGTGTGATGGGTGCGTGCATGCGTGCGTGTGTGTGTGTATGTGTGTGCGTGGTATAGTTTGTCACACAGGAAGTCCCCACGGTCAGGGACCCCATTCTCAGTGGAGATGTTGAGCCTCTGAGGATTTATGTACGTGTGGACCTACACACACTAGTTTGCCGTTTCACAGACTAGTGACATTTTTGGCGTTTTTACAAAAACAAACATCATTCTTGCCTTCATGCAATACACAGTAGACCTACACATGTCATAAAATGTAACTGTTGAAAAAAAAAACATGAATTGAATTACATGACTTGCCATGGACAAAACGAAGCTTTTGTCATCTCAGTCATCTCTTTCAGCCAAATTGCCTGGTTGCCATGATAATCTAAATTTGTGTCATCCAGAATGCTATACATGACAGTATTTATATAAATGTCTTTCCTGTGTTGTGACAGACAGGGTTTATTGTGAACTGAATTCAGATCAGTCCAACCACTGGATATGGAGTACTACCGCCCTCTACAGGAAAATCACAAGCATGGATTTCATCAACATGCACTGCAGCACTGTATTATGTTTTTTTTTTTGTCTCTAAATATGCATGTAATATTTCAGAGTTTTAGTGATTATCCACTCCTGTTCAGTCACTTCTGTTCCGGTCACCTCTGCTCTTATTCTTTTTAAATAATTGAGCATGATGAGTTCAATAAGAGGTCTTACTGCAGAGACTACAGTGCTTAACATCCCAAACCACTGAGCTAGAAAAAAGATTACTCAACATATGAAAGAGATCTGTCAATACAATTATACAAAACCATCTATTAGAAAAACAAAATGGGGTCATTGGCTGTTGTCTTTTGAATACCTGAATCAATTTCCATTAGGGGTATCAAGCACCAGTGTTGGGAAAGTTCACTTTCTACGTGAACTAGTTCAAAGTTCAGTTCACAAATTTTAAAATGAACTAGTTCAGTTCATAGTTCATAATTCAAAATTTTGAACTAAGTTCACACTTTCCAAAAATGAACTAGTTCATAGTTCTTTTTTTTTTTTTCATATGTTGCTGCGAGCTATTATTTTTCAAAATTATTGCCACGGCCCATATAGAATGCAGTTAATTTGGGTTGAGGATCTGTCTTGACAGTCTTTTGATTTTGTATTGGCTTGCACATACCTTGAAAGGCTAGCCAGGTGCTTCAGTTCAATGTGCCGTTTCAGGTTTGCTGTGGATGTGACTGAAGTGCGGGCAAAGTTTGCACAGAAATGTACGATTTTTCCCATCCTCACCGACCTTGTCATAAAACTTGTTTAAATGATCATACGACGCCTCCTTGCTGCTTTGTCGTCTACATCAGCCTTTCTCAAACTTCTTTGACCTGAGGCCCAGTCAAGGCATACTTTGGGGTCATAGGGCCCACCTACATGAACCCACCCCCTCCTCCCACCCCCCATCAAATTATAATGATATCACAATTATTATTATTTTTATACTATATTGCTATACATGCACTTCAAAACAGTCAATGTTTAAAGTGCTAAGATTGTTCACAAAAGTTTGTGAAAACATGCACATCAGAGTACTGCTTTACTACTGTGAAATATAATTAGGCCTGCAATGTTTTTGCATTGTTGGATGATGCTTGCATGAGAAATACTTCTCAAAACAAAAGCAATTATATGGGTGCCGTTGTTTTGGGATCTTTCCCTCACGCAAGCATCATACACTGATAGAATATTTATATGCTATTTAAATACATTTCATTTGAATGCCTGATTGTAAGGATTCAGGAAACACAACCAGCTTTTGTGAATGGTAAATGGCGGATCAGATCATGCGTAAATCACTGATCTGGAGATCTTTAGCTATCTTTAACTAAGACTAATTAATAGCTTTTGGCTGACTTTAATACTTAATGCTAGACAGTGTTTTATATAGTCTGTGCTCTGTTTTTATGGAAGTTGCGTAAATCCACGTCGTTCTATTAAATGTTGTTTCATAATTAAATAGCCTTCCAATAGGTTGAGCTTAGCTTTGCTACCAACGTGCACACGCATGCATTGAATAAACGCTCATACCACGACTTAATTCTATGCCTCTATGGTTTGATGACACCAAATTAACAAGTATTTCCTACTAATTGCAGAAACGTTTGTTTTCTTTTTCTGTCCGCGGTTCCTTGATCAATTGCGCAGCAAATTATCAGACGATGCCCCGGGAATAATTTCACTCTGCAGACCAGCATTGTCCACGTTGCGGACCGCGGCCCATAGTTTGAGAAATGGTGACCTGCATGCTGCCATATTAAGGCCTTTTTACGGTGTGTTTTAGCCGGGTTTTCATGTGGAAGGCTGTGTAGAAATCTGGCACCCTATTGAACGAAGTTAAACTGAAAGAGCGTGCCGTTCACAGACACCAGAATGAACGAGTTCACAGTAACGTTCATCAGGCAGTAATGCAGGACGTTCAGTTCAAGTTCGGTCAAAATATGAACGAGTTCATGAACTTTCGTTCAATGAACGCGTTCAGGCACAACACTGTCAAGCACACATTTGATCTTATCACTATCACATACTATCTTTTGTCGTGCCATTTCTTCCCCCCTAATGGGTTCTGCTGAAGCATATCAGGTGTCTCCACTGATTGATGTTAATCTGAAGCTAAGGGTGACTGAGGGAGAACTTGTTTCTCACCTTGAGTCCACAGCTAATTAAAAGGTTCCCTCACACTTTTGTTTGTGCATAGACAGATAGATTGATGATGAGCAAATAACACATTTGGATATGAATTAGAAAGCTGTCAGTGGAATAAATAATTACAGGTGAAGCCAGTGAAAATTGAGCAAACGTTCATATACCAGCCTTCATTCTGATGACACAGCATGACAATGCTGATTTAAGAGATCTGCAGCCATTTTCACATAAAATATATGGCAGGTCCAGGTGTTACTAATGACATTAATTAAGGTTCAGATTCTGTGAATGGGTGGCATTAGTTAAAAGACTACAATCTTTCAAGAATCTTTCCCAAATCTTGTCAAAGTTGTTTGCTGTAAGGTGGCCATAAATTGAACAGAGACCTCATTAAGGTATTTAGTAACACCTGCCTGCTTTACAATTTCATTTCAAAATGTCTGCTGTGAAAAAGGTCTATTACCTTGCCATGATGTAATGATTTGGAGCAGATGTTAAACGAGCACACTCCAAGCTAAACGCCGCCCCAAGACCTAGACTATAAAAGAACCACGAGGAATACAAAAAACAGATAGAAAGTTTGGTCTTTGTTCAACCAACAAGTGTCACAATGGTCTCTACTGGTGTTGTAGCCTGTGTCATGGCGCTGGTGTGTAGCTGTTGCATGTCCGATTCTACTCAATCCTCCGGGTGCAGAGACTCGTGGAATCAACAGAGGCAGCAGGCGGTGTATGCTGTGGTTGGGTACGCAGGAGTGCAGGAGCATCAGAAGAGGGAGCAGATGCACGAGTCCCAAGTAAGCATTGTGCCTGGGAAGTTGCCTGAACACAAGCGGAAGATGCTGAAGAGTCTGGTCGAGAATCCTTCTGGTCGATATTCCCCTCGAGCACCGGAGCCAAATAACCAAAACATGCTTGTATCTGATTGGCATGGTGATGAAGCATGGCATGAATCTAATCATCAAGAACCACAACAACCAACCACAATATCTCCTGTGAGGGCTAGTTGGGTAACTAGGTTTCCTACTAGTATAATATTTAAGAAAACAATGTCTTCAGCAGGTCTGCCCATCAAGAAATTTGAGCGTCCAGTTGTTCCTCGAATATCTAGAGCTCCCGAAGTCATTGAGCCTCCAACTGCTGAACCTAAAATGACCAATCCACCAACTATTGACACTCTAATGGATGGGACACCAATTGAGCATCCAGCCACTGAGGCACCAACTGATCTTCCAACTGATTATTTTCCGACTAGTGAGACCCCAACTGACAAGCTTCCAACTAGTGAGACCCCCATTGATGAGCTTCCAAATGATTACTTCCCGACTAGTGAGACCCCAACTGACGAGCTTCCAACTAGTGAGACCCTAACTGACGAGCTTCCAACTAGTGAGACCCTAACTGACGAGCTTCCAGCTGACGAGCTTCCAACTAGTGAGACCCTAACTGACGAGCTTCCAGCTGACGAGCTTCCAACTAGTGAGACCCTAACTGACGAGCTTCCAACTAGTGAGACCCCCATTGATGAGCTTCCAAATGATTACTTCCCGACTAGTGAGACCCTAACTGACGAGCTTCCAACTAGTGAGACCCTAACTGACGAGCTTCCAACTAGTGAGACCCCAACTAAAGAGCTTCCAACTAGTGAGACCCCAACTGACGAGCTTCCAACTAGTGAGACCCCAACTAAAGAGCTTCCAACTAGTGAGACCCCAACTGACGAGCTTCCAACTAGTGAGACCCTAACTGACGAGCTTCCAACTAGTGAGACCCTAACTGACGAGCTTCCAACTAGTGAGACCCCCATTGATGAGCTTCCAAATGATTACTTCCCGACTAGTGAGACCCTAACTGACGAGCTTCCAACTAGTGAGACCCCCATTGATGAGCTTCCAAATGATTACTTCCCGACTAGTGAGACCCTAACTGACGAGCTTCCAACTAGTGAGACCCTAACTGACGAGCTTCCAACTAGTGAGACCCCCATTGATGAGCTTCCAAATAATTACTTCCCGACTAGTGAGACCCTAACTGACGAGCTTCCAACTAGTGAGACCCTAACTGACGAGCTTCCAACTAGTGAGACCCCCATTGATGAGCTTCCAAATGATTACTTTCCGACTAGTGAGACCCTAAATAATGAGCTTCAGACTAGTGAGAACTCAACTAATGAGCCTCTGATTGAGACCCCAAATGAAGAGACCATCACTAAGTCATTTCAAGAGCAATACCCTCCTGCTGCCTTGAGCCCACAGCATTCAGTGAGTTTTCATGTGCCAGAGCCTCAGCCTCTTGCCATTCCCCCAGTTATCGTTAGAGAGCCAGAAGCCCCACAGTCTGTCATTGTTCATTGCGGTGAGAGTTTGCTCCACCTGCAAGTGAAGAGGGACTTTTTCGGGACGGGCCAGCTGATCGGTCCGTCAGACGTCACACTTGGTGGCTGTGCGCCGACGGGCCTCAGTTCTTCCTCTGACATGTTGCTGTTTGAAACTGAACTGCACAAGTGTGGAAGTCGTATTCAGGTATTTGGGTGTGTCTGCCTGCATATGGTTCTCCACAGAAATGCTATAGCTTCCTTTCCATGCCTGACATTTTTTTTTTCCTTTTTCCTTCATTACAGATGACTGACGACCTACTAGTTTATAAATTTACCCTGACCTACACAGCAGTGTCCACTGAGCACTCCCTGATCGTGAGAACACATGATGCTGTGGTCAATATTTCATGTCAATACCAGAGGTAAGCAAATGCTTAAACTTGGGGTTTTCAGATTGTGCTTGGCTTCATTATATATTTCTCACAGGTATAATGACTTTCCTATATCTCACAGGTTGCATAATGTGAGCAGCAGTGGCCTAATGCCAACCTGGCTTCGCTTCCACCATACTATGGCCTCTGAGGCGACTCTGGATTTTTCTTTGAGGCTTATGAATGGTCCGTGTTAATGAAATCTTCATAATTGAGAGGTGGTGGGGATGGATAGAGGTTGCATGTTGAGGAAAGTGTATTGCCTTTTTAGGGCTTTCATTCTCATGTTTGATTCCCTCTTGCAGATGACTGGGTGTCTGAGAGGACTTCAGGCAAATATTTATTGGGGGACGTCATGAACATTGTAGCCTCAGTTCATCAGTCCCATCATGCTCCTTGTCATGTATTTGTGGAAGACTGTGTGGCTTCACTGAGACCAGAAAGACATGCTGATCCTTCTTATTTTCTCATTGAGAAGCATGGGTACGTGAAGCCAATCAGTTTCATTCAAACGGATGTTTAGTTTCCAATCATTCAGGACCTAGGATCTTAACGGCTTGTATCCATCGAACTGTTTGAGTTGGTTATTTAAATGTTTTTGGCATGCATGTAGTTTGCAGTGCAGTATGATTGACCATTCGTGCTAAGCACATGGTTCAACCCAGATTGGTAGATAAGGCACTCCCATAATGATGGCAATGGCAGTGCTTTTTCCATGCTGTTTTCCAGATTATGGGGCTTTTGGAACTTGGTCAAGTAGTCAATGAGGTAATTGATTATGCCCTCCAGCATCCAGAAATGCATCCCACCTTCCTGTGATTCAGCCATTCAGCAGTTTGTTTGTTTTTGGAGCTTTTGATAGCGTGGCGGCGACATCAAAGTGTCTCATATCTCTATCTACGGCTCTGGTTCAACCATTTCCTGGAATACCCACAATTGTTTGGCTTGTTTTATATCCTGTCCTTGTGAGTGTTTGCACTGCTTCTGAAGATTAATTCTAATCTTGTCTTGTACTTCAGGACATGTGCTGTTGTAATGATGTTTGGGGACAGGACTTAAATGGACACTAAGGCATCTCTCTAATGCTCCTCTTTTTGCAAATGCAGGTGTCTGTCTGACTCAAAGCTGATCAACTCTCGTTCTCTCTTCATGCCCGCTACACAGGATGGCATGTTGAGATTTCAGTTGGAGACCTTCAGGTTTGCTGGTGCCAGCCAGAGTTCGGTTAGCATCACTCCTCTACTAAGGTTTCTTGTGTAACTGTCTCAAACCGCCTACTTGCACACTTCAAATACTTAGTTTAAGTATATAGTACAGATATTGGGACAATACTAACCATTGAAAAGTGGGCACAACATATGTAAGAGCTCAATGCACACTAGCAGTGTACTGATGGAAGTATGCGGTTTGAGACCCAGTCCCTCCTGTGTTGTAATTCAACCCGATTTGACTAAATAGGTAAGTCTTAAAGACTTTCTGACTAATTGGCTAACACTATATTCCTGCTCATTAACTGCAGTATATTAGCCTTTTACAAAACTTGTATAGACCCACCCTGAAACGTACAACCGCATTAGTGCCTGTCTAAAAATGCACAATGCATAGAATGTGTAGAATCATTGTCCATATTGTTGCATAAATCACGATTGGTCTTGATTTGTAGTGTAATGTAGTGTGTTAACGATCCATCTAAACCTTCATTCTAACTAATATTATGTTTTTGTCTAGTTGTACATAACATGCACCCTTGTGGCGGTATTGGACACCAGTATACCAGATGGCATACATAAAGCATGCCATTTCTCCAAAGAAAAGGACCGGTAGGTTCTAAAGAGTCAGAGCGATTGGTCTCTAGGGTTTCATCCAACTTCTTAATGAGCATTTTTTTCATTTGAATATGAACACTTGACATGTGCAATCTTGTAATGTACATGCACATTTGATTTGCGAGAGTTGGATTAACCCTCAATTTGCATAGCTTAAGTGAGATTAAAATTAAATATTGTTCTTCATATCTGCAATTCTTCCTACATGTTTCTGTAAACATCGCCCTGATCTTATGTCTTGATCCCAGAGCAGTTTAGAACTCTTCCCCTGATTCTAATTGTCCATTTTTAAATTGGCATGGCAGAAAAACAATGTCCCCTCCCCTTGCTTATCTGAATGTGAATGTGCATAAAATCATGAATGTGCATAAAATGTGCAAACGATTAGCCGACTCTTTCTCAGTGAAACACTTTGCCTTCACAGGTGGGTCAGTGCAAGTGGGAATGATGAGGTCTGTAGCTGCTGTGAAGCAGAAACATGCCCACAGAGAATGGCAAGAAGCCTTAACGGTAAATCCTGAATGTGATCAATGGATTATATGGAACATTAACCTTAGGTCAAGTTTACTAGCTTTAAAAGATGCTTTTGACCTGAAGTCATTTGGAACTTTGTATACGTACGGAACTATTTAACTGTATTTCTTATTTTTCCAGATTTTAAGCAGAGGTCTGTAATACTAGGACCTATCACTATTCTGTAGAGGATTCCAGCCAACAAATAGTCCTGAGCTTTGAGTGATTTCAGGTGCATGACAGAAGAAAATGTGTGATTTCATGAGACCGTAATAATAAAGTGTATATTTGATTCAGATGATTTAGTCCTCTTTTTATTTTGCATTCATTTAGTATAATAGACAAATTAGTGTATAACCATGTGTGTTCATGCAGCTAGGAAGTGGGAAGGTTCCCACTTTGGAACTCCACACTTCTGAATTATGAGCGTTCACGTGATGACACAGACAATGTTGGTAATGTTAGCCTTCTGGTTAGCTAGCCTACAAACATCAAGTTACTCAAAGGTAGACTGTGTTCCAATTTGCATACCACTGTACTTACAATATCTAATATGAGTGCATTTGAACACCAGAAATGTTATGTTTAAATGTTATGATTGACATTTCTGTTAAGTGCACGGAGTTGGTGTTTGACTTGAGACAACCCTGTTAAAATTCACACCCGGGTAAGAACACACAGCATTCAAAGTCTATTGAAGGAAGTACACAGATTGGAGCAGGCAAGGTCGTAGACTCTGGGGACGCACTGTTCCATATCAATCACCTGGGCAATGAAGTGACTTTGTGCATGGAACAAGCTAAATTGTTGTTTTTTTTCCTCACTGAGTGTCAAAGACCCACTTCAAAGTGCTTCACAAAGCTACACTCTAGGGCAGTGTTTTTCAACCTTTTTTGTGCCACGGCACACTTTTGACACTTGAAATGTCCCACGGCACACTAACATCCTGTGTGAAGAAAAAATAAACATACCATAGCCTAAAATTTCAAATAATACAGATGTGACCTTATTACGGCTTCTATGCAAGACCTGCTCAATAAAACAAGCTCCCTCTGTTTCATTTGTAGGAGACTATAATTTAATTGTTGTTATGAACTGGATATGTGATTCTGTGAATACTGGATATGGGGCCCCCGTTGTACAATGCCTGCATACCACAAATAGTGCAATCATACAATCAATGAGAGCATGTGGTTATACATTCTTTGATGCAACAGTTGCTTTTCTGGACCAGTGAGTGATGTTTGGGTAATTTACTGCGGCACACCTGATCTCTCACGGCACACTAGTGTGCCCCGGCACAGTGTTTCAAAAACACTGCTCTAGGGGCATGTCTGTGATCTCCCATGTACATGCCTGCCACCCCCAGAGTAGATTTTTTCCCACTTTCCAGTTGCCTATGAAATGCACCATTTTTTATGGGTTTGGGAAAGGTGTGTAGATCACGTGTTTATGCATCACATAGGGGTGTGTGTATAAATCGCATATTAGTATTGCAACACCCTACCTATACATTAAGGAACTATTAATAGTGCTTCCTATAAACTTGAACGTTTAGTAGTCCTGTATACAGGTATATTTCTAGTGCAATTTGTGATAAAACAAAGTACCAGTAATGGGTTAAATACCCACAGAAAGACATGCTGGGAGAAATGTATGTGGATAATGGAAGTGGATAATGCTCTGTATAGAAGTTTGAGTTTGCACAATGTAATGACTGCCCAGATGATGGCAAAACAAATGTTGATCACTATGCATTAGTTTGTTTATCCCAGTTGTGTTTTAATTTAACCAAACTCTTCTTTGCCTGGACCTGTGTGCACATGATGTGATGCAACTTGGCCTGGATGATGGCAGCAGGGATGTAGTGGAGGCTAAATGAAAGTAAACATAGTTTATCCACCTCTGAAATTTCAGAAATAGTAGTAAATAGAGTTTATCCACCTCTCAGATGAGTTTATTCACCAATTGCAACTTTTAACTTTCATAAATCACACTGTTATCCACATTCACAATATGTATACTCCTCAACACTCTAGGAATCATTTAAAATCACTGGTATGGTTATAAACATTGGACAATAACCTCCACCATCATCAAACATGTTCTGAATGCTTTTAAAAAAAAATCCGATACCGCATGAAGTCCACCTTATCATGCTCACATTCATAGTTCAACATTCAACAATCATAGTTGATTACCCACCTCTTATTTTACCACTACACCCCTGTATGGCAGCTACCGCTTAATGATGCCAGTTGATGTTAGAAAAATGCCAATCTATAAAAAATATGCTCGTTATTTATGTTCCTTAATATAAGCAATTTTAGAGGGTTTGATGTTTTTTATGGGCTATTATGTTGGACTATTGGCTCAAGTGTGTAACAGGTGTCACTGAAGTTAATTTCAACAAATAATGTCCACCCTCCTTAAACCACTATCCCTGTATCATTAATCACTAACCACTTTTACACTTAACACTGACATACAAGTTTCCAATGGCTTTATTTACTTATATATAACAGAATAATCATGTAAAAATAATAATATACCTGCGGATTTTAGAGTATTTTAGAGTATTTTAGAGTATTTTCCTAAACGAATATCTGGCCATCTACGTTTGCACATAAAACTGTGTTTACACGAACCCGTGTACATACATGCTGTCATGAGCACGCACAACCACAGTGGCAGTCTAACGATAAGCTCAAGCTCACATTAACCAATCAGAACCCTGAAAAGTCGCACGTGAGGACATGTAAATGTAAACATTGGTCGCACATTTGGTGTACTTCTGTCGCATACTGTGACGTTGGCTGCCCAAAACTCCGTTTACCACAGTTTACAACCAAACGAATAAACGAAGTTTTCCAAAAAAATCACTTTGGCCGGAGTTTTTTTGGATAACCGTTTTACGGGGCGAATTCTCCGTTTGCGTCTAAATGAAAAGCTCAAACGTAGGGAAATGTCTTCGTTTATAAAAATACACATGCTCGTGTAAACGGGGTCTAAGACAAAATATTCATCTGAGAACAGCATTTTTTAGTATAGTGCACAACTGCTTAAGTCTCCACCCTCCTCACCTGGTTCACAATCTTCTTTGATGCAACACACCTGATTCACATTACGAAACAGCACTTTTAGTCTCTTAAGGTTGTAGATGGTTGAGGTTGTAGAGGTTGTAGAATGAAACTTTAGAGCTGTTGCTGGGGTTTTAGTCTTTGTAAATTTGGACAATGGGGTCGCAATGGCAGGCCCAGTTTTTTCAGACACTTCTGTATGCTTTCAGTGTTTCTTTGTCTTTTCAGCTCACTGTGAATAGAGAATTGTGGAGTGCCATGGATTACCAGCGTGCTCAACATGAGATTGATCAGAAGCCTGCAGCACATGTATCCCCAGCACCGAAGGAAGTGAGTCTTGAGAAGGACTCCATGTTTGATGTGTGGAATGACCAGTTTGGACAGTCACAACGAGATGCACAAGAGTTTGCAGCCAAAGATCGCCTGAACGAAAAACCCTCTGTAGTGCGGGCTCCAAAAATGCCACAGACTCTTCAGATGGATGATCCTCTTGTTCATAGCCCAGGAGTGCAAGTCTCACAGAAACCACTGATGGTTAGGTGGGTATTTCGGCCTGTTCGGTCATTTCAAAGTCCACAACTACACAGAGCTACAAAAGGATTACAATCTTATGTAGCAAGTTCTTCAAGGAGACAACCAAATCATGTGAATGACCCTCTTGTTCATAGCCCAGGAGTTCAAGTACCCCAAAGACCACTGACTGATTTTTCTGATGTATTGAGAATCCAGCTTGGTGGGTCACCTCCACAACATCCTACAGCCACAACCACACAAAGACTGCAACATCATGAGGCAAACCCTCACAGGAGACAACCACATCAGACAAATGACCCCCTTGTTCATAGTCCAGGAATGCAAGTACCCCAAAGACCACTGACTGATTTTTCTGATGTATTGAGAATCCAGCTTGGTGGGTCACCTCCACAACGTCCTACAGCCTCAACCACACATAGACCACATTTGTATGAGCTACACTCTTACAGGAGACAACGAGATCTTATGAGTCATCCCCTCGTTCAGAGTCCTGGAGTGCTGGTGCCACAGAAGCCACCGAAGGTGGATTTTCCAAAACCTGCCATGTTTAGTGAGTGGGGAAACCTGCCTGGTCAGTTTGATGACGGTCCACAACATCAGCCGAAACCACAACCTTCCGAGACCGGGGCTCCCAGTTGGCACTCTAGTCAAACTTGGCAACGTCCTCTAGTGCAGAGTTATCAAGAACCGCAGCTAACTGACACGAAAACTCTTCCAAAGGACCAGAAGACCGAGCTCCGGCAACCTGTGACACCACAGTCCGTTCATGCTGTGTGTGGAGAGACGTCGCTCCAGCTGACTGTAAAGATGGACTTGCTGGGCACTGGAGACCTTATTAATCCAGCCGATATCACCCTGGGTGGCTGTGCTCCAACTGTCCTGGACGAGTCCCAGCAAGAGCTATTGTTCGAAACCGCACTGCGTGAGTGTGGAGGCACAGCTCAGGTACCAGCAGGGATTTACCATCTTGTTTGATCATTAATGGCCTGGGGCGCATTTCCCCAAAACCATTGTTGCTAACTAAGTTAGCAACGTTGTTGGTTGCAATGCAATTTCCCATTGCCAACCAAGTTGCTAACAGGTTAGCAACTATGGTTTTGGGAAACTCACCCATGAACGTCTAAACTGACTGTTCCTCTTTTGTCTTTCATGGTGGAGTTGTTTGAGGATGTCGTGGTGTATACCTTCTCATTGATTTACACTCTTCGCCCAATTGGAGATAGCCCTATTGTGAAGACCAATGATGCTACTGTCAATATAAAGTGTCATTATGCTAGGTAAGTGTATCCCAATTCACTTGGTCCATGTTCAGACTTTTTTTTTTTTTGTCATATCCGAAGTCATGATGTGTCCCACAAACTGTGTCTCAATGTTGTCACTCTTTGACATTCTTCCTCCATGGTGCTGCACTGATGTATTTTGGGCTTCTCTGTGTGTAAATGTGCTTGTGTGTTTTGCCTGTGCCTGCTGTCCAGACCTTTTGAATGGATAGGCCAAAAAAGATTTGACCTGAATCTCAGCACAATCTGAGTACAATGCCCTTATTCTGCCCTTATTCTACCCCCACAGGTTCCACAATGTGAGTAGCAATTCTTTAAGGTCCACATGGACACCTTACCAATTCTCTCAGCTGTCTGGTCAGGTTTTGGACTTCTCTCTTAGACTTATGACTGGTTAGTTTAGTTTTTGTTTTGATTTATTTCATCCTTATATCCTGAGCGACATTGTCCTATGCCATGCCATTCACTTCAACTTAATATGCCATTAAGTAAGGGATAATGGACGGCACGGTGGTCTGTTAACAGAAAATAATGCACGGTCAAATCCCAGGATTCTGATGAACCTTCTTTGAAACATCGCTATTTTACTTAGCCTACTGCCATCCAACTTGCTAAAAGACACCTCCGTCATATGCTAAATGTTGCTATGTTCTGAACGTCTGAATTTAAATGCTTAGTGCAACATGACCGTTCTAACACTCTGTAAAGAGCCATGAGATATGTATAATGTTTTGGCGCTCTATAAGTGAAATTAAACTGAACATTTAAATTGTAAGTGTGATGCGGCCAAAAAAAGTGGATCTACTTCATAGGTGTTCAAATAACATATGTTAATGCACATTCTAAATTACGCAGGACAATGGGGAAGTCAACCAAGCAGTGGAATAACTTCATTTATTTTTTTCCTCACCTGCAGATGATTGGCAGTATGAGAGGCCATCCACAAAGTACTTCCTTGGGGACATGATTAACATTGAGGCCTTGGTCTATGCGGACTATCATGTGCCTTTGCGTATTTTTGTTGAAGACTGTGTGGCAGCAGTTCAGCCAGATATCCACTCAGGCACAAGCTATGTACTCATTGAGAATCATGGGTAAGAACAATGCATGTCCCCTTGACACTTGGGACATCTGATTTAATGGGGTAGCCTAAACTTGAGACTGTTCTTGGCTCTCCTCTCAGGTGTCTGTCTGACTCTAAACTGATGGCGTCCCGCTCCCAGTTCATGCCCAGGGTACAGGATGAAAAACTGCAGATGCAAATTGAGGCCTTTAGGTTTGCAGATGAAAGCCAGGACTCGGTATGTAATCTTTCACAAATTAAGCATTTACTATTTAAAAGAATGTAGAGTTGACAAATTGTACAACTTCTTGACTCTAAATAACAAGCTAAAGTAACAATCTCAAGTAATTCTTGAAGTAAATGGTGCATTTCATAAGCAACTGGGAAGTGGGAAAGATTCTACTCTGGGGGTGGCAGGCATGTACATGGGAGATCAGACATGCCCCTAGAGCAGTGTTTTTCAACCACTGTGCCGGGGCACACTAGTGTGCCATGAGAGATCAGGTGTGCCGCAGTAAATTACCCACAAATAACAAGCTAAAGTAACAATCTCAAGTAACTCAATTTCATAAGATCATTCACACTAATCAATGCAGAAACGTTTTAGCAGACCCCTGTTGTTATTGAACATATGCTCTTAAATTATCCACAGTTCTACATCACTTGTATTCTCCGAGCAGTTTTAGCTGCTGGCACTTCAGACAGTAGTCACAAAGCCTGCCACTACAACATGGAAAATGACAGGTGAGTTTTGAGGTGTGTGTGTGTGCCTTTTCATACTGGATCCATATCACTGTTGCCCCAAACTGGATAGATGAGTTGGGTTCCATTTTGGTTTGCATGCAAAATGTGTCTGCAGTAACATTACTAGTGGGCATTCATGCTGTAGGAGGATTGGAATGGTGGTATTGAGCTCAGCCATACGTAGTACAATCCTCACCCGTGTGTGTGTGGTGTGTGTGTGTGTGTGTGATAGAAAAGGGCGAATAAGAGACTGGACCTCTTTATGTCTAAATATATTTGCTGTATGTGTGCATTTTTCTGCTCTTAGGTGGAACAGTGCTGATGGAAATGATGGGGTCTGTAGCTGCTGTAATGGTGACCAATGTCCCACCAGGAGGGCAAGAGCTGCTGAAGGTAAGTTTTCATTGCACAGAGAGCAACTCTGATTTCGTCTTTTCGATCAGTTTTTCAGATATCTCTTCTTATTTTACATTGTAATTTCTGTTCTTGTAGAAATAAATGGGCGTCGGGTGAAACTTGGACCAATCACTGTTCAGGAAAAGACCACATAGATGTAGATTTTCTGAGGATGGACTAGTCGTCTTATGCTCATCTCTAGTAGTGGCACTTCAACTTCAGAGTAAAGGACCTTGTTCTGAACAGTTTTTTTTTTTAACTATGAAGTGGAAATGGGTTAAACGTGTGTAATCCCCACATGGTACTTTAACATTTTATATGGAATTTGCTGCATATTGTATTTATTGCATTGGTGTATTAACAACTGTTGCAGTTGTTGTTATGAAATTGTGTTTATACTGATGGAACTTGCATTTGCAAGTTGAGTTTGAATAAATTGTTCAAATTTTAAATTTGCAGACTTATTCTATTGTGGCCTTCCAAAAGAACTTACAGCATCTACTTCTAATTGAACAAATCTTATGTTATACATTTAATTTGGTATTCACAGATCTTCTCATTCATGCTCAAATCCACTGGTGTGTGCTGCATTTAGATTACTCCAGACAACTAAAGATAACATAACATACACACTTCCTTCAGAGAAGAACTCCATGTGTTCTATTATCTCATCATGATGTTATCGGCTACACAGATAACTTTGAAGGCATTGCTAGATATCACTAAGGGTGATATTGTGCAAGCTAACCCTTTACTATTTCAAATAGGTCAGTAAGTCATGTTAGGACAGATTTTTACATTTCTTATGAAGTTGCCATTTCGTCATGTTCTTTGAATACTCTTATGGAAGTTGGTGGTTCACACAACACCACCAACTCCAGAAAACACATTGAAAAGCCAGCCAACCTCATCCCTGTGGAACGGAGGAATTCCATTCTCAAATTTCCATGCATGCAGTATATTTTTCTGACAATATTTTACACCACAATACAAAAAAAAGAAAACACTCAGGGTCCTACTTTAAATTATAGGCAAAGTTTACAGTTTAACTTTTGCTATTTTTATAATGAAGCAAAATCTGCTAATTTAATACTATAAGGACAAACATATTGGGTAGCTCAATCCTCTGACATGCCACACAACAGTTCATGCATGAGCTACCTTGCTCCTTCATTGACTTTGTACGTTGCCTATTTAAATAGGGCTCTAAATGTTTATTGCCTAAATAAATGTCTACCACCTAAACAAAAAAATGTGTAAATGACATCATTGGTCTCACACATTGAACATTTTAGCAATTTCATTCACACATATATAGTATATATTAGTGACCGGAATCTGTGTGTGTGTGTGTGTGTCTACAAGATGTCTTGCATACGTCTGACATACGCCAAATAAACCCAAAGAACACAGGCAGACGTACAGTAGACACTAAGTTAATGCCCACAAAAAGAAACAAAACAGACACGGACCTTACTCGAAAACGGCACACAATTAGGCTACACCAAAATAAACTAACTACAGACAAGACAGCAGCACGACCTACGCTATGCACCCCGCGTAGATGGTGAACTGGCTACATTAAGACTGTGCAGAACTTAAAGGAGGTCATATTTTGTACCAGTGCGGTACATCTTTTATTCAAGAAACTCGTATAGTGATGAAAAACATACTTTTGGAGAAGGTCTCTGACTAAGAGAAATGTATTTTAATTCAGATTTGCTAAATTAGCTTATGGCGTTTTTGTGTAAAAGTACACCATTTTCCACATGCAATTTTGTCATTGTAAGGTTTCCAAAAATATATACTTTTACTAATCCCCAAAAACATTTTTCTTTTTACAAACACATTTTTCTGAACATAGTGAACTGGACTATGCAGTTTTATTTGTTTGGGTTTGTTCATCAACACATTATTTACTCTTTCTATTTACTGTTGACTTGATTATTTTGGCATAATTATGCATGTTCACTGGGGAGGTGTGTGTGTGTGTGTGTGTGTGTGTGTGTGGTTGGGGCGGGGTACAATTCAACATGTCAATTTCTCAACATCCCTTACTGGCAACCCTTTGCTCAAGACCACCATCTACAGTCCGATGTGTGTGTGACTAAATGTACACATTCATTTTTTTTATTGTATGCCCCCCGCCCCCATGGATAGAATTCCATGAAATTTGGCATACCCCCAGAGGCTGTCAGGGTTATCATGCACATGGAATTTAGTGCAGTTTAGAACATCTCAACCAAATATATAGTGCAGATTAAAGCAGCATGCGTTTGCATTTAAATATTCATTGTCATTTGAAAAACACAACTGAGCCCTAGCACCAGGTCTTGTGAAATTATGTGTAAGATCAATATAGAAGAAAATATTAGTAGATTATGTATATGGAGAGACTCTATAGGACTTTTGGTTACCCAAAATGCATAACCCTTTGTTGTAGAAGCATAAGGTTTCAAATGAAAGATAAGTTTTGATTTTGGTATGGACTATGTCAGGGGTTCTGATATAGAATGACTACATGGCATATGGAATAATTACATAAAAGTCTCTATTTTTGCATTTTTTGTTGGTTCAATGGGTGTGCATAAAATGGACTACATCTGCAACTTATTTATGTTATAGGGTTCCCATGGATCATGGAATTTCTAGAATATCATGGAAATTTCATAAAGTCTATTCCAGACATGGAAAGTCAGTGAATTTTATCATTTTTGGAGCAAAGTCATAAAATATAAATTTTGTTGTAGCAGTTCAACATTTACTTGTGAAAATGCATTAATACAAATATATTTCCACGCAGAATTGGTATATTTGGTTATTAGCTTTACTGCTTGCTTGATGGTCATGGATAGCCACATTGTTTATTAAATGCCCATTTATTAATCTCCCGATCTAAAAAATAAGGAAAAGATTCTTGAATGCTATGTCGCTACTCTGAAATCTTTGGTCAGTATATTGTACCATTTATTAGGTCATGGAAATTCAGGGGAAAGTCATTGAATTTTACATTTCACCTATGGGATCCCTGATATTCTATTATGGATATTTCAAGAGCTAATACTGTATACCTATCTGAGCCCATGTGACCTCATACACTCACTCACTTAGCACCTGAGATCAATTAAGTGTGTGAGTCTTTAGTCCTTAGTCCTCGGGGCTCACTTTGGGATTCAGCCTATGTTCTCACTCCAATTAGCCTACACACGCATATGGAACATTGTATCAACAAAAATGCACTTGCTGTTACAAAATTTTAATATCAGGTAGCCTAGGCTATCAACAATGGAGGAAGGGGAGGGGTCATCCCAGCCAGAGCTGTATAGAGAGTTCAGACAACTCAAATCATGGGCGCCATGTTTAAGACCAACGTCAGATGATTCTACAGCGAAGTGCCCCTATCGGGTGAATATGCTATGTTAAAATAAATCACTTATTTTCACCATTAACAGGCCTATACATGTTATTATCAACGTTTGTCAATATGTAAAAGGCCCTCAGAGAAATACTGCAGTGTATATTTACCTTCAATATCTTAAATGGGCCAGTAAAATGCCCATTGAAGTGAGTAACCACGTCAGTCATACGTGCAACAGTTGGGAATTTTATTTTTTAATAATTAAAGGAACCGTATGTAAGAAATGCATTTCAATTAACAATTAATCATAAAATGGCCCTGATGTGTCACTAGACATTCAGAAATCATGTTCATTTCAAATACTTATATCACTGACAACAGTAGTCTGGCCAGGATATTGTCATTTAAAAAGTGAAGTTGCAGCCCTCCAACTGATGTTGATGTTATGTTTTGTCATGTCATGTTGTGTTTTGGCCTGTGGGGTGTACTACGAATCTCGATTAGTGGGTTAGCGAGGTATGTTGCGCTCAAAGCCAGGGTATGCTGTGACACGAAAGTGGATTTGTTTTAGTGTCGCTATATCACCATGGCATCTTATGCTGTCAACCAAACCTGGTCGGGAGGAGGTTATGTGCTAAGTTATAGCTCAAATCGTGTAATCTACCGCCCACTGACCAATCAATTGTCTTAAAAACAAAGTTATCTCACATGTAGGATTCTGTCATATATCTTACAGGTGGAGCTCCGCCTCTACTAACATTTTGGATCTCGAATGCGCTTTAATAGTGCTGTGCGTGCAAATATCCCACTTTGGACGTGCATACCATACAACAGCTGATGACAATTGATTTATTTGATGTTATAGGTTAGACACAAAAAATCACCGCAGTGTAGATTAAGCTATCGCTCATGAATGCGGAAGTAATTGTTTTTAAATAGAGGCGGTCTTGTGCGTCTCCACGTTACACGATTGGCCAAAGTCATCCCAACACCGAGAACGCGCACAGATCTGAGCTGAAAGCCTAGTTTGACAAAAATATCACATAACTGCAATCGTAGTATCACTTAACGTATACCCGAGTCAATGCTTTGTCAAGCCTCGATATGTCTACATAGCCTAGATATGTCTAACGTGCTTCGTAGTATACCCCCCTGATGCGCCACCCTCCACCTATCTACTAATCACAAAGTCAGTAGTGTTTCGGCATCCGGGTTGGCAACCTCAAGTCAGGGGGGAGGGGGGAGGGAGTGGGGATACACCGCTCTACAGTAATTTGAAAGTGATTGCAGTACCAGTTTTGGCCACAATCTTACATATGGTTCCTTTAAGATATGTTTTCCACTATTCACTGTACTATGTTAATGTGGATCTAATGACTGTTGGTGGGTCATTCCACGAAAACGTGCCATTTTGCATTGTACTGTTTTTAAAATCTTGAAGCACCTATTTGGATGAAGTAGATTCTTACCTCTCAGAAAAACATGCGGTGCCATCTCAGGCTATCTTATTTATTTATTTATTTACTTTAACAAATAGTCAATGGAGGTATGTGTGCTATGTCAACCCTGTTACCAAAAAAAACATATATTATTATAAAATAATGAGTGCTCTTGTAACTATTCATGAATATTATACAAATAATTATGTGTTACATAAATAATTCTGGAGTTGAACACATGAATTATTAGATTTTAGGATTTACAGTAACAGGGTTGACAGTAACAGGGTTGATGAAATATTGTTATCGGCAGCCATTACTAGCCATGTGGTGGACACCAGGACACCACATGGTGTGCATTCAAGAGAGGTTAAAATGCTGTTAAATATTTACATTTAAATTTTCAATCAAATTATTTTTTAATGCATGATTTTGTGGTAACAGGGTTGACAAAACTAGCTTGTCCCCTTCTGTCAGACGGAGCAAACCGTAATAAAAGTCATTAAAAGAGAACAACACTTTTCTGGTCTTTTCACCATTAACTTCCTGGAAGGCAGGGGATATCACTTCCTGAAAATGATGTAACTTTTGGCACAGTTCATTTTCTCCAAAGGGGTTTTTATCCAAAAGTAACAGGGTTGACGACAACATGGGGACAAATGTAAAATGTTGATTTTTTCATAATTTTAAAAACATTCCAAATAAAATTGTTTAATGATCCATGAACAAACACTTGAGGCTTTTTGTACATGTATTTATTTTTATGATAATTTGACTTTTTTAATCCTAAATAGCCAGTGATACTAGACAAGTCATACCGAGGGACAAGCCATTTTTACAGCTTTTGCAATATTCCTAATACGAAAAGTGCTTAAAATCCTTTAAAAAAAAAGATGTATTCTTAAAAAGTTAATAATTTATTTTTACCATTATTATATTTCCTAAAATATAAAATAATTATGAAAAAAATATTGTTAATTCAGCTTTGCAAGACACTTTTGTTTGAGGGACATAAAATGGCACGTTTTCGTGGAATGACCCTGGTATGAAAAATGGCGTCCACAAACCATGTGACTGCCTCGTAACTAATTGAATAAGGGGATAGCTCAGATCATTCAATTAATTAGTTGGCCAGACTCTCTCCGGCTCTGGTCCCAGCTACTCAATGCATTTTTGCATAATTATCCAAAATACAGATTGACTAGTAAAATAAGCTTAGGCTACTACAGATGCCATTTTAGGTATCCTCATATAGGCTCTCTAACTAGGGGACTGCCCGCCTGGGAATGTACCAGCAAAATCTAGATTCCTTAAAAGTCCTGGAGTTCTCAAGTTTCAGATTCAGATTCAGGGATAGTCCTTTAACGCCGATTCTATTGGTTGCTGCCCATGACTATGCAATGGGCAATGACTGTTTCTACAGTCATTGGTTCCTGCGTTCCGTGTGGACCACTCGCATTCAGCTATTGGTCAGACACAATGTTGGAAACGCCCCAATCGCCATTGCATTACAGTATTATTTGAAAAAGCAGTAGCTGGAACTGACAAAAAAATCGTGCAGGTTATAGTGGAATCTGGCAGCTACATCAAAACGGCAATATGGTGAACTGGAAGGTAAGTAGCCTACACTAACTTCTTAACTATTAATCGAATTTCGTGTTTCGTTACGCAATGCCTTAGGAGGCCGTGCTTGTGAGAGGTCGCCCATACGAGGCACTGTGTATCCTAGGAAGTTCACTTTAGGCTACTGAAGTGGATGCGGTCTGTTTGGGAAGATAATGCAGCTACATTCATGTGGCAGATATGGCCTCAATATGACTAAATATCCGAAGGCTAAATAGCTAACGCTGTCAGCTTGGCTGAAGTGACGTCTACTTTATGTTAGCCCGAAACTCTTCACAGAGACGGGTTCTTCATGCGGTTATAGGCCTAATCATATCGACCGCACTTTGTGTAATGTGAAGTGGTCGGTGACAATCTTCAGTATTTACATATAGCTATAGGCCTACTATAGCTTACTGTTTGTGCAAACTATTAACCACATGCGCCTGAATTCGTGTGTCCATGAGTGACGTCGACAGAAGACAAGTTTCTCTGCAGCTGTTGTTACAGAGACCCCCACGTCTCCTCTCAGCTGTTCTAGATACTTCTAGAAGTGACAAGATGCTGGGGTATCCAAGTTTATCTCCCTAGTGTGCCCAAAATCACAGTACCAAAACAGTAAAAGTGATAAAATGTTACTCGAAGTACACTTATTACAAGGCTATAAAAGGGTCAGTATCACAACCTACAGGTAGTCTTTAGGCCCACTTACTGTAACCTCACTCACATTTGGCTTTAGCCAGTTAAAGCTCATTCATTGTTGAATCTCTGTCCCTTCTGTTCCCCCCCTCTCCCAGGCTTTGGACAATGTGCCCCTCCTCATGTACATCCTTGCAGCTAAAACAATACTTCTGTGTCTGGCCTTCGCTGCGGCAAAGATGTACCAGCAGAGGAGACTTGAGGCGGCCATGAAGAAGGAAATGGAGGAAAAGCGCAAACTGGCACAGCGGACACAAGAACTCCTTGATAACAAAAAGGACGACTGACACAGGGGTGGCAAGAAGGATTCGGTGAGGACTGATTATTGTTTTATTTCCTACAATATGGTATGATATGATTGGGGGGGGGCTGCTATGCTTGAATGGAACTAATTTGTGGAGGGTAGGATGGGTCCTTAAGTGTTGATTTCACCTGTGTTTCTAAGGGGTAACAGAGAAGTAGGAGACCTAGGCCTAAGGTCGATGCAGAAGGGTCGGTGAAAGGGTTGGAGGGTTTGAGTCCTAGGAACATCATTTTGGGGCATTATGATAGTTGTCAAAGATGGGCATACAGAGGTCAGCTCAGAGAGCGTCCATATCCTCATCATTCATTTGGTGATCAGGGTTCTAAATGGTCCTTACTGGACTTTGTTACCATGTTGTATACCAAGCTCTCTCGCTGACAAAACTAAGATGGGTCCTTCAGTATCTTATTTTGATAGTGGAAATCGGTAGTTCATTCACATTCAAGTTGTCTAGGACTTAGATTTCCTAAACATAAGTAGATGATTTCTTCATACTCTTAATTTTCATCAGCTTTTTTCATCAGTTGAAACAATATGTATTCAATAAAGTGCCATTGTTTTTTCACTAGTGATTGAGTGTCAGAGCTCCCCATGATCATGAAATAAAGTGCTTGGTATAATTTTATACTAGAGTAAAACTTTTGGTTCAACTCTGGTCTGAGTGGTGGTATGGGTTTTGCAGTTCGTGTTCAAACATCCTACATTGAATTGTGTTGAATTTGCTGAATTTTAAACATATAATAATCCACTTTTTACTCTTAACATTTAAGGGATCCTAATTTAAATGATGTGCAAGTCTTAAAGGTTGTATCAGCGATTTCAGGCCCAAAAAAGGCCAAGACATAAATGATCACATTCATCTAATCTTTCCTAACGATCCGCTAGCTGTCTGCCCCATAAGCAGGCCGTCAAAAAACGTGTCTCTGTAGGCAGCCTAGGCTCCAAGATCTGTACACAAAAACAATTGCTACCAACAAGTGTTGGCAACCACTTAAAGGCAAAATAAAGTGTTCCAACCAATAATCGACGAGATGTGCGTTTAGGAGAGTTTCAATTGCACGGGAGGGAGGGGGAGGGAGTAGTGAGCTAGCTCTCGGTTTTGTTTGAACATCAACAGAAGTGACGTTACCCCGCCATCACTGATACAACCTTTAAGTCTAACTAAAGCTAATTTCATAACTGGGCAAAATCAGTTTGCTAATGTAACCCCAGGGCAAGACCTCAATTTAAACTGTGTCACAATGGCAAGTCGACTCAATGTTCTCACATGCTAATCTCTCACTCACTTAGTTCATGCATGAAAACGTTGCTGGTTGATAGTCTGTGCTTTTGGCCAGCAGTGAAATTAGAGCCATAAAAGTTATTTTGTTTATCTTTCCCCTTTCAGCAGATATTTCATTTAGCCACGAGGATGGACGGTCCACCCTAGAGCACAGTTGGAGGTCTAACTGACTGAAGAGACGGTTGAGGATGTTGCCCTGGCAACAGCCAATGAGATACCATTGTACCAACTATTCTGTGTTACAGGACAGCTCAGAGTGCCAGCAAAGAAGACAGATGGTTTTTTTTTTTTATACAATATTAATAATAATAATGGTAATTTATTATTTCCCACATTTGTAAATAAAGAGCTCTTTTCCACTAATGGTTCTTTCACACTCATGTGGGCTACCTGACCTGTGGTTCAGTTAGATTAAGTGTACAATCGAGCATAGTGCTGCAGCTATCCCTTTTATTCATGTGTATGAGGGGAACCAGATATATTCTTTAGTTGGATTATAATTTCAAAACTTCACTGATACACTAACTTTTGGTTTTAAAATAACTGTGGCCTACCTCATCAACAAACAGTTTTATCTCTCTTTACCTATACAGGACACTATTTCATGGATCTAATTTAATCTAATTTCATAATTTAGATTTGTGATGGATGACAACAAAATGTCCATTAGTGAGATTGGGCCTAAATTATGATTTGATAGGGGCAGTAACAGATATCCACCACAAGATGTCAGTGTTGCTTTCAGATTATGACCTCATGAGGGTGTGAGGGGTGTATAGAAAGGCCAGTTGATGATGTGCAGATTGCTACCTGCAGATCAATGAACTGATATATAGGGATTAGATGGATTATGAAGATCTTTTATCAGAGTCACTATTACTTCCTTCTTACCGGAAAGTACACTGATGATGGAGGCAGGGCAGGTCGACAGCATTGAACGTTGATGACACATGGATGCATTTTATTCTTAATTAAAATGCATCCATAATATTCCCAACACTTCAACCTGCAGCATTACTTTATAAATGATTCAAAGTCAAAATAGCTAAACAAATGTGTGGTGTGTTTTTATTGTGGTAATATAATGGTGAAGTTACCCTAAGGCTCAGCTCACGCTGAAATTAAGTTTTAGTTAATATATTGATTGGAAGTTCCCAAAGCCGTTTTATTTTTGTACTCTCAATTGTCCTTCTTGATTTACTCTTTACTGGAAGTGTACATACCCAAGTCGTTTTAATCGTATAAGTATAGATACTCTTTCCATCCCATGAGGGAAATTTCGTCTGCATTTATCCCATCCAAATTAGTGAAACACACAGAACACACAGTGAGGTGAAGCACACACACACATATTGAATCAACAAAAATTGCTGCTAAAAAGGTTCTTGTTTTGTAGTGCTGGTCCGTAGGTAATCAACTGTATCCCAAAAAATAGGCCACATGTCTGTAATTCAGTTGTCAGTCATATTTTTTATTTTATTTCAGGTAGGCTACCCACAATGAAAAAACTAATATTTCCCAGCCACTCTACTATGCAATTTGCTTGCACGGGCGGATTATGAACTTTCGGGCTCCTGGGCCCAGATGTATTAAGGGCCCCCCACTTATTGTCGTATATGTGGGAGGGGGGGTTTGGGGGTCCTCCCCCAGATTTTTTTTAATTTGTTTTATGTGATTTCCTGTATTCTGGTGCATTTTGGGGATGGCCAATACTAAATTCAATCAGATTCATAGCCTACATCCTGATTTGTTGATATTGAGGCAATGATTCCATGCAAAGGCTTGGACTTCAGGGCCCCCTGATCTCTTGGGCCCTAGGCCTGGGCCCGGTAGCCCCGTGCAGTAATCCATCCATGTTTGCTTGTCCGAAATACAATTTGACTAGTAAAATAGGCTTATTACAGATAGGCTACTCTACAGTTAACAGTTGTAACAGTTTTATTGCAAAGCACAATATTATGGTGAAATTAGATATCGTGTTTTAAAGCCGAATTATTATTGTATAAGCATACCAAGCATCATAGCAAAACCCAACAATTAACATAGCCCTTCATTCATGACATGACATGGATACTGTAATCATACAGAGAGAACAGTTGCATACCTTTATTTTTTGCTCATTTCTCCTCTTTTTTTTTCCTAAATTGGGCACCTGATGGCTTTGACCTTTTCCTGTCCATCTCTGTGTTTATTGACAATCAACAGCACCCCCCCCCCAATATGCCTCTATTTATAATATTATGAATGAAATGTGCGTTGTTTGGAAGAAAGTGGAGGTGTGACTGACTTTAGCCCCCTAATTCCATTAGAGTAGCCCCCCCCCCCCCCACCCACCCACCTTGTCCGTTCGATTCGGGAGATCCAGATAAGAGGAACTGTCCCCCGCTCCCCCCTTTCCCTTCTCACACAGCTTATATGCACGGGACCTTCTCATGCAGCAGGAGCGCCAATTTGTCAATTCCCCACACAGTGAAATGATAGTAGATTCTAGAAAACCGCTTAGCGGCGCAGATGCAAGTTGCAGAGCGGAGCAAGATAGTTCGTCGCACTTAAGGGGGATTTTGACCCCCTCGGTGTGGAGCACTCAATTGGTCAGACACAACGTTGGAAACGCCCCAATCGCCATTGCATTATATTATATCTGAAAAAATAGTAGCTGGAACTGACACAAACATCGTGAAGGTTACAGTGAACAGTGGCAGCTACATCAACACGGCAGTATGATGAACTTTAAGGTACGTATTTTAATTTCTGAACTATTTCTATTGTAGGCTAGGCTACAATTTAATTTTGTGTTTTGTCACGCAATGCCTTTTAAGAAGTCGTGCTTGTGAGAGGTCGCCTAGAGTAGGCCTAGCCTATAGTTCACTTACGTGGATGCAGTCTATTTGGGAAGATAATGCAAGTAGCCTATATACCCTATTCATGTGGCAGAAACGGCCTCAATGTGACCAAACATCTAAAGGCTAAATATCAAACGATGTCAGCATGACCGCTATGACGTCTGGTTCAAATTATGATAGCCCCGCTGTCAGATATGGGTTCTTCATTCGCTTAATTCGCTTCCACAGATATGGGTTCTTCATTCGCTTAATATGCCGCTCGTGTAATTTAGCCTAAGTGGTTAACTATCTGCAGTATAGCATAGGCCTGCTATAGTTTACTGTTTGTGCTTACTTTTAACCACATCTGAGTTCGTGTGTCCAAGAGTGACGTCGACAAAAGACACAAGTTTCTCTGTTGTTGTTACAGAGATCCTACAGTGCGTCGTCTCAGCTGTTGCTGTTCTAGACACTTTTAGAAGTGTCAAGATGCTAGGTGCCAGGTTTCCCCCCCTGTGTGCAGTACTGGTAATCTGGAATTTGGGCAGATGCCAGAGGGGCCGCGGGCACTCATGGGCCGTTTGGCAGTGTTGACGAAATTACCGATGTGTCGGTCAATTAACCCGGTTCTTGTCACTGAGCCTGGAGAATCGAGTGCCAAACGACAACTAGATGTAGGCTACCGTATCTCGAAAGAAAATATGACCGCCCTACTCTCTGCGAAAATAAATCACGCTTGTCAATTTGTCTCCATCTCCTACTCATGTCTTGCAACTTTTGGAAAGGCTATGCTTGTATTTGCGCGCGCGTGTGTGTGTGTGCGCGCATGCATGCGCGTTTGACTGTGCGTGTGGATGCGTGTGTGTGCATGTATGTCAATTTGCTATATATATAGAGCCTGACCGATATGAGAATTTGAAGGCGATACCAATTTATATATGTGAGTTTTTCAGAAACTGATAAACGATATATCAGTCGATAGTCATTTTTAACTAACACAATGTAAAATGTTCTCCCATAACAAGGTTCCAATCAAGTGGCATTTTGTATTTGAATAGGCCTGAGTATAGAACAGAAAGAATAGTAAGAATAGAGCTCTTTGTTCTGTGATATCCACATTGCCACAAACTACATTGTGAGCAGTTTATGCGTATTGATTCCCTTTATGCAAGCAAAACATTTTACAAAGTATGTTCAGTTACTTTACTTTACTTTTAGCCTTAAGCCTAAACCAAGCTCTTCCTTACTTGAAACAGCTTTTTTGAAGACTGAAACTAGGGAATAGCCTAGTCTAGTGGGTGTTTGGGAATGAACGTTAGCTCAGGTGCTCACATTTATTTCATGTAGTCTTTTTGTGGTCTTAATGCAACATTTTACTAGGGATGTCCTGATACCATTTTTTTCAAACCGAGTACGAGTATTAACATTTGTGTACTTGCCGATACCTAGTACCGCTACCGATATTTCTACCACAAAATAATTTCCAACTCTGGTTGTTACAATAAGCCTAAAATAGATATAAACAATAATGAGTATCAAATAAAATATATAATAGCAGGCTATTTCAAACCAAGAATAAACAAACAATTATGTCTAAAACAAGCCTCTACACTGGCACTGTCTCCACATATTAATTAAACAAATGATTAACTACAGTAGACTATTTTGCTGTCTCTCACTAAAATCTGATAGGGCAACAAAACATGATCCCACGTGACCCTACTGTAGAGACCGTTGTAAAATTGGTGTGGCTCCTTTAAGTGCGTGGACCGAGTGGCTAGTGAGAGCAAGTAGAGAGAGGAAAAGACAGAAGATGCTGCTGCAGAGCCCGTCTACCGATTGCTGCCGTTTTTGGTCACCTAAAATGCCGTGTTCGTGTGGAACCAAGGCCAAAACAATAACAAACTTTAACGCTTTCACAAAAACGGTCGTTGTGTGGACATGGCCTAAGAGAGCACTTTTGGCTGAAAAATGAGAAAAGCGAACTCCTTCGTACTATGTTAACTGCATGACGGTAAGACATGTTTTTATTATGGAGTGGCCGGCTCTGATGATATATAGTCATTTTTTATGCATTGATATGTCCATGTTTTGGTGCAGTTATTTATAGCATGGGAGTTTACATTCACCATTTCTGGGGCTATCAAAAGTGTATGTTCTTTCCGTGCATCAAAAGTTCGATCACCCCCACATGGCTTGTTAAACTTTTAATCTTAGTACACATAACTATGTAGCCTGTAGGCCCGCTTACTGTATCATCACTCACATTTGGCTTTAGGCAGTTAAAGTTAATTCACTGTTGAATCTCTCTCTTCTGGTCCCTTTTTCCCAGGCTTTGGAGAATGTTCCCCTCCTCATGTACATCCTGGCAGCTAAAACAATACTCCTGTGTCTGGCCTTCGCTGCGGGAAAGATGTACCAGCAGAGGAGACTCGAGGCGGCCATGAAGAAGGAAAACGAGGAAAAGCGCAAACTGGCATATCAGACACAAGATCTCCTTGATAACAAAAAGGACGACTGATACAGAACTGGCTAGACAGATGTGGTGAGGGATAAGTTTTATACTACAATATGGTGTGGTATAATTGGAGGTGGGGGGCACTTCTCATTTGTTGAGGGTAGGGTGGATACCTAAATGGATACTTAAATGTTGATTTCACCTGTGTTTCTTGGGGGTTACCTAGTACAAGGCATAGCAGGAGGCATAGGACTATGGTCCATGCAGAAGGCTGAGCTAAGGATAATTTGTTGAGTGTTAGGAACATAATTTTGGGGCATTATGATATTTGTCACAGAGTGAGATGAAGGACATTCGTCAACGGCCTATGCACCCTGGAAGAGCAATGGGCTTAAGTCAAGTAAGTCATGATATTTGTCATAGATGGTCATAAATAGAGAGGTGTGCTCAGAGTAAGTCCATATCCTCATCATTCATTTGATGAACGAGGTTGTAAATTGTCCTTGCTGGACTTTGTTACCTTGTTTTTGTTTTATTTTACCAAGGGTCCCTCAGTTGCTTGTTTGATATCAGGAAATCAATAGTTCATTCACTTTCTAAGAGTTGTGTAGTTCTTAACACATGTTAGGCTAGATTTGAATTGAATGATTTAAACATTTTTTTCCTTAACACTCTTCATTTTCATGAACTTTTTTCATCAATTACAGTAAAACAATATTTATTTATAATATTTATTATTTATTTATAATATAATTATATTATTAACAATAGTTATTTTACACTAGTGATTGAGTGTCAGTTTGAGCTCCCCACGATCATGAGATAAAGTGCTTGGTATGTATAATTGTATACCAGAGTAAAACCTTTGGTTAAACTCTGATCTGAGTGGTGGTATTGGTTTTGCAGTCCGTCTTAAAACATCCTACATTGGATTGTGTTGAATTTGCTGAATTTTAAACAATGTAATCATCCACTCTTTACACTTAACATTAAGGGTCCTAATTTAAATTATGTGCAAAGTCTTAAGTCTAACTAAAGCTAATTCAATAACTGGGCAAAATCAACTTGCCAATGTAACACCATGGCAAGACCTTAATTTAAACTGTGTCACCATGGCAAGTCAGCTCAATGCTCTCGCATACCAATCTCTCACTCATTCAGTTCATGCATGAGAACGTTGCTTGTTGATAGTCTGTGTTTTCCCACCATTGAAATTAGAGCCCTATAAGTTATTTTGTTTATGTGTCCCCTTTTAGCAGACATTTGATTTAGCCACGAGGATGGACGGTCCACCCTAGAGCACAGGTGGAGGTCTAACTGACTGAAGAGACGGTTGAGGATGCCCTGGCAACAGCCAATCAGATAACCATTGTACCAACTATTCTGTGTGACAGGACAGCTCAGAGTGCCAGCAAAGAAGACAGATGTTTTTTATACAATAATAATAATAATGGTAATTTATTATTGCTCACATTTGTAAATAAAGCGCTCTTTTTTTCTACTGGTGGTTCTTTCACACTCTGGTGTTTCATGGGCTACCTGACCTGTGGTTCAGTTAGATTAAGTGTACTATCGAGCATAGTGCTGCAGCTATCCCTTGTATTCATGTGGATGAGGGAAAGCAGAGATATTCTTTAGTTGGATTATGATGTCAAAACTTCACTGATAAACTAACTTTTGGTTTTAAAATAACTGGCCTACCTCATCAACACACAGTATTTATTTTACCTATACAGGACACTATTTCATGGATCTAATTTAATCTAATTTCATAATTTAGATTTGTAATGGGGGATGGTGTTGGGTGACAACAAAGGTCCATTAGTGAGATTGGCCTAAATTATGATTTGATAGGAACAGTAACAGATATCCACCACAAGATGTCAGTGTTGCTTTCAGATCATTTATTTGTCTATATGACCTCATGAGGGTGTGAGTGGTGTTGCATAGAAAGGCCAGTTGATGATGTGCAGATTGCTACCTGCAGATCAATGAACTGATTTATAGGGATTAGATGGATTAAGAAGATTTTTTATCAGAGTCACTATTACTTCCTTCTTACCGGAAAGTACACTGATGATGGAGGCAGGGCAGGTCGACAGCATTGAACGTTGATGACCCATGGATGTATTTTATTCCCAACACTTCAACCTGCAGCATTACTTTAAAAATGATGAATGTCTTAATAGCTAAAAAAGATGTTATCCATTTTTATTGTGGTAATATAATGGTGAAGTTACCCTAAGGCTCAGCTCACTCTTAACACTGAAATTAAGTTAGTTTTAGTTATATTGATTGGAATTTCCCCAAGCCGTTTTATTTTTGTACTCTCAATTGTCTTTATTGATTTACTCCTTACTGGTAGTGTACATACCCAATTCCTCTTTGGTATGGCATGGGTACGGTACGAAAGCAACCCATCCTAAGTTCCTCCCTCTGGATAAAATAAAGGTTATCCTGACCTCTGGTCATAGCTTCTACCTATTTTGCCTATTTAGAAAACTTCAAATACTGCATTCAACTTAAGGTAGGACTACAAACCAAATCCTTTTGATCTGAAAACGTATCCAATGTAATCCAAACGTGTCTTTGTTTTGTTGGTTCTCTCTGGTTGCTAATTTGTAACCTCAATCCCACAAGACAAAACTTGATTTGAATATTGTTTCTCTTTTGATTACACTGTGTAGCAGATCAGTCTTAAGAAATACTTTGCTGTTTAATGAATTGTTGCTTAATTATACATATTACATAATTAAAACACTGCAAGTGTCTTGGTTGCCAAAAATGGTGTAATGTGCCGAACTTTACTGTGCCAGATATGTGAAATTTGATAGATTACTGGCTTAAAGGTGCTTTATGGAGAAAAGGAGAAAGGTTAGAGTTATGTCAGGCCTCTTTCACAGTTGAGTTGAAAGAAACAAGGATAAAAAAACATTGCAATACTGCAGTGTGTTTCATATCTATCTAAATCTGGTTTCTAAAAGGCTTGATTTAAATGTGTATAATTAACACTGTCTTAATAGATTGTAGACTGTAGGCATTCATTTTGTATTCTGCACAATGAAAGAAAATCAACTTCACAACACATTCTTTGGTATAGATCATTTTATTTAGGTTGAAATCCAGTGCTTACGAGCAAGATATCTTTATTCAAAATGGATTTCCTAGCACATCAAAAAGAGCTACATAATGTTTTTCTTACCACTTATGTAAAATGAACCCACTTGTGTAAATTAACTCAACGTTGTCAAATATCCTACCGTCCTCCTTCCAGGTTTGGTATGACAAGTCGTGATGAATCACCTACTCATCTCCTATCTAATTGTGCGCAGTTCTAGCTAGTCTGAGTTGTCTAAGTAGCGTAGTATAGGTTAAGGCTTCCCTCTTAAAGTGCACCATGCGGTTAGACTCATACATGTCTGCGGTAATCTCGACAGGACATAACTGGTCAGACCCTTTTGGAGACGACGACACAGAGCTACGTTTGAGTCAGAGATGATAAACGTTTTTGTTTGTTTGTTTGTTTGTTTGTATGTTTGTTTTACATTACAGACGACACAAAGATCATAGTGGCAAATACGGAAAAAAGAACCTCCCCCATAACCTTGAGAGGCTGTACAATGCAAGACACGATCATCCACTGGACACAAAAGACACAGTATTTTACAGCGGTTAACACAACTGCTCTCACACACCTGTCTGGAAGGGGCAGAGCTGTATTCAGCACAGGAGATGGAGGCGTCAAAGCCCCACACAAAACAGCTAGTACAGTCCATCTTCCTCCGTCTCACAGTTGTCCTGGATCACAAACAGAGCAAAAGACAAAAAAGAAAAAAAAAAGAGACACAATATCTGCTGTGATTTTTTAGAAAAACAAACAAAACAGTTTACAATGTTATGACCATATCCCAGATGCGACGGATCTCCGGTCCTCTGCGTATGCTAGAGGGAGATGGGGAGGGGGAGAGAGGAAAAGCGTATTTTCGGATGAGGAGTTGCTGCTGGCGTCTCTGGCTGTGATGTGTGTGGGGGGCAGGCTCTCCCCCCCACCCCCCACCCCCCAGCGCCCCCTGGTGCTTGGGATGACAAATAGAGAGACAGCAGCTTCATGGCGACCACCGCCGCCACAGGCTTTTGAAAAAACTCTGGACCTTGGCGCCGGGGCGGATCACTGCGTGACGGCGGGGGCGAAGTCTGGGCGGCGGGTCTGGATGATCTTGGGGCGCGCGCGCTGCTTGCCCCCCTCGCCGCCGTCCGCTCCGCTGTCGGCCTCGCCCTCCGAGCTGTCCTCCTCGGTCTCGCACACGTGGACGATCACGCTGGGGGTGGTGGGTGTGCCGGTGTGGAGCTCGTACTGCTCCCCTACAGGAGAGAGAGGAGAGGGGGAGAGGAAGGTGAGAACGGGGGCCTGTTTCTGCACAGGTGTGACCACTGGGGAGGCTGGGGAGGTATGAGGTTTGCCAAGCATTGTTAATTCACATGTGACTGCTGAGAATGTCATGTACTTGCCTGTGTGTGTGTGTGTGTGTGTGTGTGTGTGTGTGTGTGTGTGATAAAGAGAGAGAGATAGAGTGTGAATGAGTAATTGAGAGAGTGAATAATTGAGTGAGTGAGTGAGTGAATGAATGAATGAGTGAGTGAGTAATTGAGTGAGTGAGAAAGTGAATGGGTGAGTGAGTGAGTAATGAATGAATTAGCAATTGTATGAGTAAGTGAGAGAGTAATTAAATGAGGGATTGAGTAAGAGAGAATTTTGAGTGTACATGTCAAACTCCCCTTTCTGAGCTCTGTGCCCTGTGAATCTGTCTGGGGCCTGTCACATACAAGTCTGCGTTCAGTAGGAGCGTAGACATGTTGCTATCTGTCTTTGAGCACGTTAACGTACCTGGCCCCAGTTTGGAGACGGCACGCAGCAGATCGTAGTTGATAAGCGGCTGGGCGTCGGGCGTCTGCTGCCAGCCCACCGGAGGGGACGCCGGAGGGGAGATGAGGAACTGCTTGTCTGGCTTGGGAGGCTGCAGGCTGGGGCTGCCAATGTGGACCGACTGCAGACACACACACACACACACACACACACACACACACAGGATGAAGAGAGGCATTAAGAAATACAGTAAGGACCACTATTTCTAGTGAAGTCAAACCAGCATATCTACGTGTGCAGGGAAAGAGTGTGAGATGGAAAGATATATATATATATATATATATATATATATATATATATACATTGAGAGAGGATGGGAAACATAGTAAAGCAGTAATAAGTCAAAAAGTATCGGTAAAGTAGAATAGAGAATGTGAGAGGTGAAGAAGGGACAGGAAAGAAGAACAACACAGAGAAGGCCACAGAAGAGACAGAATGACAATGAAAGTAGAATGTACTGTACACGAGGAACCATTTTATACACAAGAAGATAGATAAGGTGAGAAAGAGAGAGGTCCAGAAAAGCACATCATTTGTATCCTCCAGGAGTATTAATGACTTCATGAAGCGCAAAACCTGAGGTAAATGAGCTGTGAAATTGAGAGCTCTAACCATGGTAACCCTGAGCCAAAAAAGGGCGTCGCCAAGACACTTCAGAATTAAAAAAATCGGTTTTATACTTCAGGTCGAAGCTGCGTTGATTACTTTTTCTGACAGTTGTAGAATATCCATATAGAGTACAACATTGTCAACATTTCTAAAGAAATATATAGAAATATTCTAGTTGCACTCATTTATAAGGTAAAGACGATGGACAAAATGAAAATCGGGTTTCACGAATAAGGCGAATTAAGCGAGATTCTCTTGGGGGTTTTGCATGAAATGACAATGTGTAGGTGTGTGCCTGAGTGTGTGTGCTTGGGCTATAAGCATGAAAAACGGTGTCCACAGTCACACACATTGCTATGTGTAGTGAATATTTCAATAACCAGTAAGACATTTTCACCGAATATAATTGGGTGTGTGTGTTTGTGTGTGTGTCTCTGTGTGTGCGTGTGTGTTACTTTCTAATCAGTTTAAGGGGTCCTCACCTGCGCAAAGTACAGGCGCATCTCTTTGCCGTTGAAGTCAGTCTTGTGCAGCTTCTCGCGAGCCTCAGCCGCGGCGAGGGCATCCGTGAAGTTGATGCGCACGCGCCGGAAACTCTTGAAGAACTGGAACGTTGTGCCGGCATCGAAGGCCAGGAACACGGCTTCAAACCGAGCCTGAAGATCCATAACACACACACACACACACACACAAACACACCAACCACACATTTGGAAAGGAATTAAGAATAAAATCAGAAATCTACGGCTGAATATCACTGACTCTGTACACCTCCAAGACTCTTCAGAGAATCTTCACAGGTGGTTGACCTCTACAAATGTCACCACCAAACAAGGCTGTTGGTTGTACAAACAATCCAGATCAAATCTTCCTGATATCAGACTAAATATTTACACTTTGGATGGAATCTGAATTATGTAAGTGGTGGTTGCGTTGCCATTATGGAATAATTGCCGCCGCGACCACAAAGGACAGATCCAATCCTAAAAGCTGTATTGTGTACAGACACCACAGGCCCTTTTTTCCACTGCTATGGAGACTACTGGTCCTTACCCGGACTTCAGGTTGACTGAACACATCCTGATCCACCAGTGCCGCTACCAGGCAGAACCGATTACACTTTGTCATTTTCAAATGCATGATGGGAAAAAAAGCAGGATGGCACAAACCAATGAAATCAAAGCTGTGGAGTGGACTTGTTCAACAAATGCCCAGTAGAACTGAGGGAAAAAAATATTATTCTTTAAGTCCGTTCTTCGTTTACTGAGTCCTTCTAAGCATGTGAGTGCCAGAGTCAAATAAACACACAAAGAAGTAACACTAAGACGTGCAATCCAACTGTCGTTCACAGTGCAACGTTAATAAAAAAAAACCTTTCTCTTTTTTCCAGAAGAGATCCAGTCTGTCATCCACCTCATCCAGTCATAAAACAGGTCCCAGGAATTCAAACAGGTATAAGTAGGTGTTGAACACACACACACACACAGTCCTCTCTTGAGATTTCACTCTTGTCTGCTAAATAGAGAGGCTCTATGTTTGCCCTGCTACTTATATGAGGGTAGACAGAGGCCAGTCCCGCCCCTTCACTCCTTTCTTGATCTCTCTCTCGTACACACACACACACACACACACACTCATTCGTACATTCTCAGGGCATGGGAGGTGTGTCTTTTTACCTTCCAACTCTTGTGCTGCTCTCGCTCTCTCCCTCCCCCTCTCCCTCTTGAGCTGACTAATCCCTCGTTCACACAGAAAGCAAAGGGACTGGAAACTAATGACATCACCCTCTGAAAGCCTGGCTGTCCACCTGTTAATCTCTCCTCCTCTCTCTCACCCTCTCTCTCTCTCGCACTGTCCTGCTCTGCTTCTCTCTCTCTCTCTCTCTCTCTCTCTTACTCTCGTTCTTTCCTATACTCTCTATGTCGGTCAATTGTTCTGACCTATTCCTTGCTCTTACATTCTCATCCTCTGACCACAGTTTGGCTTGTGTTCGGTTGGCTAATGATTTATGGCCTGCTTTGTCCTATAACTCCCTGAGCTCATACATATTATCACTGCCCGTCTCCTTATCTCTCTCTCTCTCTCTCTCTGTCTCTTTCTCTCCTTCTCCTGGCCCCATTGGGTGGGTGCGGAGTGACTAGGTAGGGTATGAATAGGTTGTGAGCGGTGCACTCAGGTGTATTTTTGTCAGGTGATGACGTGCGAGTTCCACCTCCTACCAGAGACGCCATAGAGCTCTCAGTAGGACACTGACAAAGCAGAGCACTGATAAGCCCCTAAAACTCTCTCTCACTCACACACACAGACACACTCTCACTCTTTATCTCTCTCTCTCTCACACACACACACACACACACACACACACACACACACACACACACACACACACACACACACACACACAAACAAACTCTCTCAAACAAACACATACACACAGACAATAACTGTGTATTTACAGTGCTTTACAGTGCTTATGTATATACAGATTATAGATATCTCTAGTCTGTGTGTGTGTGTGTGTGTGTGTGTTCAATGTGAGTGTGTGTCTCTGAGGACAGTGCCAGTGCTTGGAGCCTTCCTCCTTTCCCTGCCCTTCCCCCCATGGATGAGAGGATGGAAATATGGAAATATGAAACCAAAATAAGGAGGTGGAAAAATGCAGGCAGGGAAACACAGGTGTGTTATGCAAAGCAGGGTGGACAGAGGAGAGGAGGAGAGGAAGACAGACACGGCAGCTCTGCAGATATTTAACCTCCTGACAAACACACACACACACACACACACACACACACACACACACACAGAACATGAGCACACAAATATACACGCACACACACACAAAGACACACCACACACACACACACAAACAGAACATGAGCACACAAATATACACGCACACACACACAAAGACACACCACACACACACACACAAACAGAACATGAGCACACAAACATGCATGCACACACACACTCGCGCAAAAACACACACGCAAAAACACACACACACACACACACACACTCACACTCACGCACACACACAGACACACACAAACACTCACTATATATGTACTGTATATGGTTGACACACGCACACACATAGCCTAGATTATATACATTAACATTGGGCTTTACCAATTTCATTACAAAGTATTATCTGCAGGGATTTATGGTAATCTGCAGGTTACATTCAATGTCAGTGTTAAAACCAAAAAGACTGACTGCCAAAGACAAATAAATTGCCTACAGATTCTCAAGGGTGAGCTGCAGAACTGGTGCTACCTACCTACTAGCAGAGGACATACACACACACACACACACACTGTGGCTGAAGTACTTCATTACATAACAGTGCTAACCCAGCACACACACACTCTCTTGAAGTACAGCGAGGACTGAGGCTGAGCCACACTAGTCTATCTGTGCACGGAGAAACAAACACGGTTGGCCCTTATTGTAGTCAAGCATGGCTCTCACCTCTCCACAGCACGGCAAAGCAGCATAGGGAACATGCAGACACTGTACACTCTCACACACACACACACACACACACACACACACACACACACACACACACACAGAGGTTTGATATTGGAAGACTCAAAAAAATGGGACGCACAGGTATGGAGAAATGTACAAGCACACACACACACACACACACACACACACACACACACACACACACACACACACACACACACACACACACACACACACACATTTGTCAACAATGTTTACAATCCTGTAGTGCATTAACACACATGCTCTCAATTTCTATCTCCCTTGAAATGGTGCCATAAAAACACACACACATACACACAGACACACACAGAGACACACACACACACACACATCCTGTTCAGGGATGCACTGCAAAGCAGGTTTCTGTTTGAGCCACAGAGCAACTGACGCTGGTAATATTTTCCGTTTGGTAACCAGGCCTTGAGTGTAGAGTTACTCGAGAATGGTAATAAATGGCCAGCCCTCCTCGCTGTATGCCTTTGACCATCTTCCTTTCTCAGAGTGCAGATTACACAGATAGGATCCCACTACCAGGATCTCCCAAGTGCTCAACTCTATTGCCTTTGTAACTATAATGCGTTCATTCATTGGTGCACTGGAATGCAGTGCGGGAGTCCTCTGTTGCCCCTGGTCGGTGTCATGATCATATGACAATGTGTCATCAATATGACTTACAGTATCACTTGTCATGTAATTCCACACTGAGAGACATGCAATGGGTGTGAAAGCACCAAAGCACTATGCTTCACATCCTGAGGTCAAATACATGCGGCAGCATATCTGTGACTTGACAATGTTGTGCTATGAATGTTGCAAAGTGCATGTAGGTATTAGGCAATGACGAATTGTTCAGGTAAATCACCCATTTCACAAAGCAATGCTCTGACTTGTTTGTGTCTGTGTCCATTGTATTCAGGAATCTCAGCCATGCTTGCAAAACCACATTCAATCTCCTATTAAACCTCTCATTTCAATCCAGCACAACACTGTCTTTGTAATCAAGCCTCAGGCATGATATCACAAGTGTAATACTAGGTGAAACCTGGTATTAAAGACACCCGGTCTAGCGCCACAAGTTCATTATCCCCTCCAAGAGGATCCTATCTGTGGCCATGTATTTCCATTGTGTACAGATACAGAGGTTCTTGAGTCACAGTTTAGCATTAATTAACAGTGCTCTATTTAATGTTTTTGACTGGTGAGAACAATTTACATTGTTTATGATGGCAGTTCTTGTATGTCTGTTTAGAGTTAGGAATAAGAAATATGCTTTCTGTACACCCCTGGCCTGCTCTTGACGTAATCTATTCTTCTATGTATATCAAACCCTTCCACTAAGGGGCCTTGGCAGTGTGGCCAACCAGCAGGAGGCTTTTGGAACAGGAAACGGGGTCCTGAGTAGGGTTGAATGAACAACTTATTGAGACCGGCGCATACCCATTCTATAGTAACTTGACCCTTGCGTCCAGCTGGGTTGGCTTGGAGGCAGGCCACTCGCTCCTGGGTGCCCTAACCCGGCCAGCTTGGCTGATGGAAAAAAAAGAGAGAGAGCGAGTTGAAAAAGAAAAGAGGGGGAAAAAAATGAAAAGGCCTCGCCAAATGCATGACTACTCAGAAGAATGTTATGTACACAGAGTCATGCATGACTTGCTTTTCCATGGCTGGGGCGTCGTGAGGAGAGGAGATTAAGGCTCCAGGGAGAGGGAGCGGGTGCCAGCCTGGCAGGAAACAAACGCAACACGCTGCCTTGCCATTTGACACGGTCGGACTTTAGGGGCTACGAGACCAAACATGAGCATGAATGAGCAGCGTGAGTGGCCTTTTGAGTGGCAGAATGAGTTACAGATATGAAGGAAGTGGAAAATGGGAAACATTTACTGAGATTGAGAAAGGGAGAGAGAGAGAGATCTAAAAAGTGAGAGAGACAAATGTTGTATGTGTAAGGAGCACATATATATATGGATGAGTATATTATACATACATGTGTATATATGTATAATATATGTGTGTACATATATATATATATATATGTATAATATATACTCATCCATATATACAGTATATATTCCTTCACTTTTTAGATATATCTCTCTATATATATACAGTATATAATGCATATGGCCACCCCTCTTGTAAAAAAATAGAGCATAGAGGATTTTTTGTACTTCCGCTCGATTTCTTTTCCTAAGTCAGAGAGTCTGGTATCCAGGCTATTTTTTCTTAAGACTGTTGAAAGATGGCAAATTACATAGATGTCTATGAGTCTTTTGCAGGTGACTAACTCAGTATAAGTAGGCTAACAATAAGTTTTATAGCAATTGAGCACTTTACCCCATATAGACCTTTTTTGGATTTTGAGACCAACATATTTCATTTGACATGGGAGAGAGACTTGAGAAGATGCTTTGCACTCCATGGACGCACCCTACTGTACATCACATTAGGAAAGAAATCCTAAAGGGCCATTCCCACCAGAAACGATGAGATAATTATAACTTTAACGATAAAAGCGTCCACACTAACCAACAACAAGGAAAGTCTCTCCTCTTGTTGATGAATGTGATGGCTATAGAATTTGATGGATTCTGATTGACTGTCAGCTTTTTATTGTTCTCAAATTGGCTCTGAAAGTGATTCTCAATGGTATTGCTCTTCATGTCATTACTGTTACAGTTTATGTGCCATTATATTGTCATGACTATTATTTTTCTTTTTTTTTTTTTTTTTGTTATTGTTATAGTTATGGTTTTTGGTGTGAACAGTCCTTAAAACCTTGCTTCCCCTGTCAAAGGGAGAGCTGCAATTTTTACATTACATTACATTACATTTAGCAGACACTTCTTGACCAAAGTGACATATATGTCAGGTATATTACAAGGGATCACATTGTCCCCGGAGCAACTTGGGGTTAAGTGCCTTGCTCAAAGGGCACAACGGGGGAAGCTGGGAATTGAACCGACAACTTTCAGGCTACTGCACGCTAGCCCAACTCCTTAACCACTACACTACCACCGCCCCTTTTTTTTAAGCAGACTCCAAACTGAATATTGTATGAGAACAAAACAGGTTTTCTCCACTACAGCCAGCAACCTAATATATAACACAGTGATGTCAGTGGACACTGGACAGTGGACAAAACTCAGATCAGTTACTCAGTCTCACCGGGCAAGAATGACCCTGCACACAAACACCACAGAAACTGAGTAGGTGTAACAGCACCACACACACACACACACACACTATGTTATGTGTCACTAGCACTTTGAGTCACTCTTAATTGACCCTCTTCCTGTCACTTTTCTTTTGTTACTGCAGTAACATTTTCCATTGTGCCAATTTAGCCTATGTATAATAGGACGGCATTTTTTTCTAACACTGGGCCTTGCCCCTCTGCTGAACTGATCTACATGAGCCATAACGTATGCTTAAAATAGAATAATATATTTAACCCTGGAAGAACTGTAAAGATAGGTGGTCTACATGCCGGCAAGTGTCACAGTGATGACATAGAGATTACTATTCTAATCTAAACTTAACTGTGCAAAACTTCACAAGGCCATTCACAGACCACTGACAACCTTTGACCTCTTGAAAACTTGCAATGTAAACATGGGATATTTTACCCTGCACTGTCCTGTAGGCTACCGCCTACTACAGATGGAGGTAAAAAAAAGTTTCTATGGGCTGTGCGGTTCGACTGCATGGTCTCTCTGCTAAAGTATATAAAGCCGTGCCATTTCAGCGATCGCCTGCCCTGCCATGCTTGCGCACTGAGGTAGGCCTACTGGGCCACATTTTTCCGAAATGAGGACATTTTCCATCCCACGCTCGGAGTTATATGTGAGGGCCGTTTTCCATGCCGGTGTGTGTTTACCTTTTGTAAGCCAAATAATGTTTTGCTTTGGTGATTGTTGCGTAAAGGCACTGGATTGAGGGTGATACATGTGCTGCCGTGGTTACAGGCCAGCCTTGCCAGGACCAGGAGAGCGCAAACAGGTCTCATCTTGGCCAATTACTACTGAGGCTACAGGCTACATCCAGTAGGCTATGCGGGGCTAGAGGGACCCGTCATACAAATGGGTGCGTAATGTAGATAGTAGCCTAAATGATATACGACGTTAGCTTAGGTTAGGGATCCTCGAGAAAAATGGAAGCTTCAGATATAGGCTAGCTTACATGTAATTTCATTCATTCGACAGCTGCACTAGATCACTGAAGATACCGAGTCGTTTGTACTCGAGAATGCCACTCCTCATGATAGTTAACGGGCTCTAATGCAGACCGAAGTAGCCTAGTTCGTAGGTTAGATCAGAGCGAAATATATTCGCAAAACATTATCACCACTGCTGCATTCGTCGGGAGCATGATCATGACATTGCTTACGATGTCGTTTATTTACCTTCAATTGGTCGTCATTGAAGACATCCTCCAGTACTTTACATGCGATAAGCGCGTTGGGAAGGTCGGTAAGCTCTACCGCAGCCTCCCCTGCGCTGTTTTCCGACTGCTGCATTACTGGCGAATAAACAATCACTCCTTGATGCTGCCCCACTCTCGAACGTATAAACAAGCTGATTAAATAATGATTACAGCCGGGAGTTAGTTGCCATCACCGAACCTACGCAACAGGACAACTGCTGACGCGGGACAGCTAAGACCAGCAGTAGCATGCCGGTCACCGCGAAGTAGACTAAATAAGGTCAACCCGTTTGTGATGGGACAATACTTGTCCCGCGACAAGGTAGGCTACAGCAATACTGTATGGTTGCCTCCAGAAGATGACGTTTTTGTTTTGACAGGCGGTGTCAGACACGGAGCAGCTGGTGGCTTGCTATTCCTGTTTCCGCGGTTTCCGCTGCCAGTTAGCTGTCAAAGCGCACGGTAGCCTACTGTCAGTGCAGAGCAGCTTGATCTTGCAGGTTTGCGGAATATGTCTAAAAAACTCGAGCTTAGTCTATCGCAATCGCACCTGGCATTACAGCATCCAGCCTGATTAAAAAAGGGCCAGAGATGCAGAGCTGTACTGGGCTATGTTGCAATATGATGCCCCCTTTCGGCGAAAAGCTGTCTAAACACACATCACTGTCAGTCAACATATTGTGCTTCTGATAGGCCAAAGATTCTTCCGAAGTACTGGTGAGCCCCAAGTAGGCCTATCCCATGATAAATCCCTTACATTAAATTCTGCCCCCCACTCCTACCCCAACACCCTGAATATATTCCTTCTGATAATCACAGCAAAAATATTACATAAACATATGATATGAATGATGTCTATTATATCTAAAATAAAGGGGTGTATTCCTCTTTATTCAGGGTGTGTCTGTCAAGTGTGTCTGAATGATTGTTCTCCTTTTCTCTCACTTTCTTACTCATGCATGTGAGATGATGCGATGATGATGGAGTATGTGTATATTCTCTCAGTGCATGCACACTTTAGATGAGAGCGATGAGAAAAAGACATGAGAGAAAAAAAAACCACCAACAACAAAAACTGAGAGTAAGGAGATAATGATCTTAGGCTGAACAGGCTATATACCAGTTACCATTTATTACTTATGTATTACTTATTTATTTGTTATTGGCCCATAAACCATTTAATAACTGACAGGTCAAGATAGATCTGTAATCTCTGTGCCTGAGTTTTTCTAATGCTAGTATCTCATCAAAACACCATTACAATTATTGAGGTTTTTCTAATGCTGGACTCTTATGGAAAAAAGCCATACTCTAGGGAAAAAAGACAACATCAACAATAAAACATGTTTTATAGCAATTTAATGAAGAAGAAATACAACTGAAAAGCGACTTGCTGTTGTTAGTAATTTAAAAGAAAACTTTTATTGTTGGATAATTTAAATTAAATTAAATATTATGTTCTTATTTAAAGGACAAACAGATAGATAGATAGATAGATAGATAGATAGATAGATAGATAGATAGATAGATAGATAGATAGATAGATAGATTGATTGATTGATAGATTGATGGTAGATAGATCAGGCGAGAAAGGCAGAGAGGGAGGGGCAAAGAGATTGACGCATGGGCAGTAGAGGGTGACTCTTGGGGCTAGAGGGTGAATTGGAAGGCGTGCCTTGATCTTTAAAGCGATCAGCCCAGGCCCAGGAACCTCCTCCCCCCTGGAGTGGATTTATCAAGGCAAGTCATGTGGGGATCAGGGTCCAAAATTCACCATAATCCTCCAGAGAAGAGGGGAGGGGGGTGATGAGGGTGGCAGAGAGAGGGAGAGAGAGAACAACCAGTTACATCTTGGCTTGTGAGGCACCAGGGCAGTTAAGAGTTGAATAGCAGCAACAGGAGTGTTAAGCATCTCTGTGCTGTGCTGGGCTGTCCTCTTGTTGAACACAGCTCCCAGTGCTTCGCAGTGTGTGTTTGTTTTTCTCACTTACTGGTGTACTGTATCCTCTCTTTCAACATGGCGCAAGCTAAAAGCGAAACAGCGCCTTCAATCTCCGGCTCAGAGTTCTCAACGAACGGCGCACTGATCCAAGAGGCAGGGGGATCGACTTCGGAAATGGACAAGCTCCGGAATGGTGGTGAGGAAGAGGAAGAAGAGGAGGAAGTGGAATTGGCTGAGGAAGTGGATGAGGACATTGGAATGATGGGCGAAGACATGGCTGGAGGAGATTCGAACTCCATCAATGGAATCCCAGCTGCTATGGGCCCACAGGAGAGAGTGAACGAGCCGGACAAGCCGGACAAAGAAACCGTGGAGGATGATAAAGAGAGTGCCCCAACAGAGGAAGAGGGAGCAGGACACCTGGATCGAGATAAACAGCCCAGCGCCGAAGAGCCCACAGAAACACCTGAAAAGGCTCCCCCAGAACAGACAGGAGAACCAGAACCATCACCGCAACCACAACCAGCCAGAGAGCCGGAGTCAATACAAGAACCAGAACCCACAGCTGAACAGGATGCGTTATGTGAGCAAGAAACGAGAGTTGAACTGGAGCAGCAGCAGCCACATGATGGGTTGGAAGAAGCCACTGAACAGCCATTGAAGGAGGTGGAGGAAAAAAAGTCTGAACCACATGCAGATGAACAGAATAAGGAAGAAGAAAAGGAGGAGATCAAGACAGCCGAAATTCAAAGATCTACAAGCGAGGCAAGTGCTGTCTACACAGTCACTGAGCTGGTAGAGAAATGTGAAGAAAAAGTTCAGGAAGTGGAGCAGGTTAAATCGGATGTTGTTGAGCATATGGAAGCAATGCAGGATACCGTGCAGGATCAAGAGGTTAAGAGGGCACACGAGCAATCAACTGCAGCCATTGTTGAAGAGTTGGCAGCGAGCGAACTGGCAGCTGTACAGCAAGCGGCACAAACGCAGCCAACAGGATTGACCAATGACAAGGTACAGGCACAGGTTGATGTTGTGCAGCCAGCAGAAACAGAGGTAATCCCTCCACCAGAGAGCAGGACAACAACAGGCCTAGAGGCCACAGAGCCTACTGGTAAAGATGACGAATGTGGGCCAGAACATGTGGCAGCTTCAGGGGAGTCAGAGAAGGATGAGTCTGACATGGCTGTTGAGACAACAGAGATGTTTCAGGTTGAAAGTGGGGAGGAAATACAGGAGAGCGTGGAGGAGAGCAGCCCCGAGACAGATGGAACAGTGCCACCACAGCATCCTGATGCTGAGGAACCAGAGGTGCCTGAACCCACTCCAGCACCGCTGCCAGCACCAGATGTGCAAGAACCAGCGGTGCCTGACACTGACACAGCTCCAGGAGTGACCGAACAGCTGGAAACGTCAGACGCACATGAACCAGAGGGAACCATCGCTACCACACCACCACCACCACCAGTCTCCACATCACCACCACCAGAGCCCACCACTGAGAAAACGGATACAGAACAGCAAGATGCAGAAGCTGTGACAGCAGAGAGTGATGATATGGGACTTGAGTTACTGGAGGAGGGTGTAGAGCTGGAAGAGGTTGAGCAGGAAGCTGAAACTGAGCCTGTAGGGAGAGTAGAGGATATGGAATCTGCACAGACGTCAAAGAAAGAGCCGGTGGAGAGTGTAGAGGTGGGGGAGGTAGAGCAGGAGGTAGTGGTACAGACAGCTGAAAATGAGCCTGTAGAGAGAGTAGTGGATGTGGAATCTGCACAGACGTCGAAAGAAGAGCCGGTGGAGGGTGTAGGGGCGGGTGAGGACAAAATGAAGACAACTGATGATGAACCCATGCAGAGTGTTGAGAAGGGAGAGACTATCAAGACACCAGAGGAGATGCCTGTGCAGACGATGGAGGAGGAAGTGTCCAAGGAAGAGCGTGTGAGAGAGGAAGAGGTGCGCACTGAGATCTCATTATCTGGGCAGCCGCAGTCAGAGCAGCAGCCACCGGCTACTACTACTGAAGAGGATCAGGCAGGAGCTTTAGCAGAGGGGGCGGGTAGGGACGCAGAGCCAAAGCGTGTCAGTCCGGTGGATTTGCCGGCGTCGGTAGAGGGTGGACAGCAGGTGGTGGAAGAGCCTAAAGAGGTTACCCGGGATGAGCCTGCCCCTGCAGAGAGGGAGGCGGCAGCGCAGGAGGGATGGAGCAGAGAGGGGACACGGCAGCCAATCACGGTCGTGACAGTCGAGCAGGCAACTGCGGAGGGAGGTGCCGACAGGAAGGAAGAGCCAGTGCAGGCCGCTGACAAGCAGCCCACTGTGGCACCCGAGGAGGAGGGGAGGAGGAAGATAGACGAGCTGAAGAAAGCCATCCTGAAGGCAAGAGACGAGTCGAGGAGGAGGAGCCGGGTGACGGAGGACACGCCACAGGAAGACACCGTGCCCTCGTGGGTGCGTGCAAGACGCAAGTCGGAGGAACAGGAGCGCAAAGACGCCTCAGGTGAAGGAACCGTAACAGCTACCTCTCCAGCAGCAGTAGCAGAGGCTCCAGGTCCAACACCACCGCCACCCCTAGCAACGCCACCACCACCACCACCCCTAGCAACACCAGCACCACCCCCACCACCGGCAGCACCAGCACCATCACCCGTGACTTCTACTGCCACCACCACCGCCACTAGAATCCCCTTCAGAGATAAGCAGGTCAGATTTGAGAACGGGTTGCCCGGGCCAGAGATTGCCGTGCTGACCATCAGAAGGCCGACCCAGAGACCAACGAGAAAGGAGGCCAATCAAAACTTGATAGAGAAGGAGAAAGAGAAGGGGAAAGACAACGAAAAGGACGAGAAGAGCCAAACAGAGAGAAAAAAGGAGGCCCCCAAGAAGGCAGTGAGGATGGAGAGCCCTTTACCTCAGGAGGATGAGCAAGACTCAAGCGCAAGTTCTGATTCCCAGGACTATGAGATCTCCCTCTATGTCAAGGTAAGCATACACCCACCACCACAACTGCTTGTGTCCCTTTGTGTGCGTGTGTGTGTGTGTTTGTGAGTGGACCAAAAAGTGGTGCTGCAGCAATGTATTTTAAATGATAACTTTTTAAAGAAGTATGTCATGAGAACAATCCTGAGCCCTCCAGTGTGTGAGTCATGCTACTAATAGTGTTAGGGACCACATGGGTCAGTGACCACTAAATGGATGTTATCTCTGTCTGTGAGTCATTTAATCCTCAGGAAGTGTTGGCAGTGTCATTGTTGAAGGTGGGGAGAGTTTAACTTGATGTATGGCTGTCCTATAAAGGACTTTATATTGTTTCTCATTCCCCATCATGCTAACAAGAACAGTAGCATCAATAGCTTTATTAGCATTAGCGTGTCAAGCAGGAGGACATGAGGTCTCTAATTCAGTCACCCACATTAGTGTTTTAGCAGCTAATTGTCTTACTGTCTGGACACAGGGATATCTGGTCTGGTCAATTGGTCAGGTAGTTAAGAGGAGGTAAGCCCATCCTCTTTGATGGGAGGCACCATTTTTTTGTGATTAACTTGTTTGTAAGTTTTAGAATATAAACAAAACTAGCACAAACACACATTAACCATCACCACAATAAGTCAAAACCAAGAAAAACAGTTGTACACCTCTTAGTGAAAGTAAAATAAAAGAGATGGGAGGCACCATGAGCTTTATCACTATAGCAGAAGATCATTTGTACCTGAAAGGTCTTGTGATGCAAATGTGTTCAAGATTTTCAGTTGAATATGGTTAGCTCTACCACCCATTTAGTTTGGAAGAAAGCATTCAGAGTCTTCTCACAGGAAAAAGGATTTCAGGGATTCATCTGAACTTTTTTTTTTGAAAGTCACTGATATGATCAATACCTATGTTCAGCAAAACGCTAAAATGCTCAGTGTTCTGTCTAATGTGAGAGAGAGATTTTTCTCAGAAATTTTGAATAGCAACTGGTCATAAACCTCTTGACCACTGTGCTGACAGTCAGGTGGGATTGTGGGACGTGTGCTTTTTCCCATGATCAAAAAGAACTCTATGTGTTTGCAGGAACACAAGGGGGTCAAAGGTGAAGTACTTAAGCCCTCGTGGTAGCTACTTACATGTCTGGCAGGTGAAGGTTACTTTTCTGTGCGACAAGCAAATACAACAACTGGAGACAATATTTTGGAACAATTTTTAATTTTTAAAGAGCTGGAATTGATATTAGAAATATACGTAGGTTCTGGAAATAAGGAAATAACATGCTCCTGGGCCTGGTGTGGTCCTGGGTCCTGACATGTTATAAATTAGTGACATAAGCTGGCCTGTATTAGAGGAAACAAAACCTAAGTATTAATGGTTTGTTTTGTTTAGATTTTGAGTTTGGTTGGAGACGGTATGCATTCCTTCTTTTTACATCACTGTCATTGTTTCTGTAGTAGAGAGAAATTCAAGTCTGAAAACTTGATGTCCACTTGCCTATTCAAACATTAATAAAATCTTTGATACTGACATATGTTGTTTTAGAAACGTGTGCTGTAGAGATAATTATATCCACAAAGTCCATTTTTATCCTCATACCCTCCTCTTAAAGACAAGGACAGTCAGTTTGAAAGTCTTTAGGATGTGCACTTCAATGTTACTGAGGAGCGACTAATTTGTGAATTCAGATGAAGGCATTTCTTTTTTTCCATTTTCCACTACATTTGTTGTCAGTCAGACTTCAGCTGCCATCCAATTAGAACAGCAGAGCAGCAAGCAACTACTGTGCTGTGGATGTGATTTAAGGGACAGACAAGTTATGACACATGTCATTACGGACAGTCATGCATTAAGGACAGCTGTGGAGAAATCCTGTACAGGAATGATTGGCGAGTTCACGGTAGCTGTGCTGACTCAAAAAGAAAGTTGAGCAGTCAGGTTTCAACCCTCTCAGTGGCAAAGCTCGAACAGCAAGCTGCCTTCAGCCAGGTATTTATGTCATGAGGTACTATCATACCCTACAAGTATAGGATGGGATAGCAATGGATTCCTTGACTTCTCTGGCAATGTGTGGAAGTCGTGCAGGTCAGCATGTTAATGGCTCTCACAGTGAGTGTTTTGCGTGTGATCTCAATGGGATTTCCTTGTGTCATCCCCTTTGTGGCTGATGGTTACTTCACCTACTTACAAGGGTTCTGGCACCCTTGATCCACACACAATATGTTACATCTGTGAGGTTTATAGAAATAGCATTCAAAAGAATGTTCAACCATACTGGCAAAGTAGGCTACATACCCTATACCTTTTCTTATTGGATGCACACGTGTTACTATATGTTAATGACAAGTTTCAATGTCTAAATTCTATAATGTCATTTGTATCCTAAGATGTATTTTATTTGAATTTCATTTCATATTGTTGATGCAGTTTAACATAGCTCCAACACAAACCTGAAACTGATGTGTTGCATAAAGAGTTGTAGCTGCTAATTTACTACCTAGTTGCACTATTACTGTGTATAAAATGTATATAAATTATATAAAATAATATGCAAAGTGATCTGTAGATAAGCTAAAATACACATACCATAGTGCAGTGATCCCCAAACGTTTTCTTCCGAGGGCCAGCTCACTATAGGCCAGAGACTCGGAGGATATCAGTAACCATAAATAGCTTAGCGCTGTGAACGAAGGCAGTCTACCTTAGTTGAATATTCCATTACATTTAATCTATAGGCTATTGCAATTTAATACCATTGTTATCTGTGTTTATATTGCCATCATGCCATATCAGTGTAAAATGTAGCTCAAATGAAATAATACTAATAATAGCATTCTCAAAACTATAAGCAGGGAGTCCCAAAAGTATATTTTGAACTCTGAACTTTGCATACACAGCTCAAGTTGTGAACAAGCAATATCCTACAAATAATTTAAAGTTCTAAAACTATTAGTTTTATGAAGTGGTGGCAGAAACATCTGAAATGACCACCATTCTAACTTTCACTCACCTGATGAGAACTTTGTGAACTCTGTATGAACATT
>NW_027468664.1:21144233-21154233 GCF_046254945.1 Alosa pseudoharengus | reverse complement strand
TCTCTCTCTCTCTCTCTTTCTCTCTCTCACACTCTCTCTGGGTATGTAGGCAGGCAGTGATGGTGAGAGCATTGGAAACTGTCCATTCTCCCAGAGGCTGTTTATGATCCTGTGGCTTAAGGGAGTCATTTTCAACGTCACCACTGTTGACCTCAAGAGGTATCCAATCACAACACACACACACACACACACATACACACACATACATACACACACACACACTGTTAAAGTATTGTGCAAGGTCATCACCACTGCCCAGTTCTTGACATGTGCGGTGTTGCGTTCAGCTGTTAAGCACTTTGGCCTTTTGTTGCTCAGGAAACCAGCTGACCTGCAGGACCTTGCCCCAGGCACTAACCCACCATTCATGACCTTCAACGGGGAGGTCAAGGTCGACGTGAACAAAATCGAGGAGTTTCTGGAGGAGAAGCTCACACCCCCTCGGTACAGAATGCCTCTGATACTGGTCCAATGTGTTTTTATTTCTATTAGTGGTCACATGTGTATTCTTTGATGTGTCTATGACCCCTAACATTCAGAACAGATCTATGATTGTAAGTGAGACAATGATGATCACACAATGATAAACAATTATATTTATTACAGTATAATACATACAGTTATATTTTTAAATATAAAATATCATATACACAATGATAAACAATTATATATTTAATACAGTATAATACATACAATTATATTTTTAAATATAAAATATCATATACATTTATTGGCAGAATTATTAAAAAAGAAAACTAATCGTATTCTTACCATCAAATGGCCAAACTGCCCAGACATGCTCCAGCAAAACACACCTTAAACACCTCTCATTCACAGGAGAAATATTTGTTTACTTGACAGTATCGACATAAGAGTGACATGACACTGCCATGAACATATGACACATGAACCCTAACCCTAACCATAATCCTAACTCTATAACCCTAACCCTAACTCTAACTCTAATCCTAACCCTAACTTGTTATGAAAAAAACTGAATGTCACTTAATAACAGAAGCGTTATGTCATACACGTTTATGACTTGTTTATGACACATTCATGACAGTGTCATGTCAGTCTTATGTCGATACTGTCAAGTAAAGTGTAACCCAATAGTTGTTGTAATACCTGGTGTCAGAAAAAACATGGTGATGGAGCTTTTAGCTGTTCTCAGATGCTTTTTGCTAACTGATCAAACACACTTACTTTTAATCAGATGTAGCCTATACTCAGATATACTTTATATGTTCAGATATGTTTTATTACTTTTAATTGTACTTTACAGTTTTTGTAAACTATTTTCAGAACTATTCATATGTGTCCTTTATTTTTTTAATTTACAATTCTTTGTTTTTGTTCATTTAAAGTATATTGAATTGTCTCTGTGGATGAAATGCAGTATATAAATGAACTTCCCTTTAAAGCTTTAAAGAACTTTATTCGTTGTGAAGTGGTTTATGTTTAATTACCTGAGTACACAGTAAAACATACAGAAAGAACAAAAAAACTAGAACATTCTCTTTGTGTGTTGTTTCAGATACCCTAGACTGGCGGCTAAACACCCCGAGTCCAACACAGCTGGGATCGATGTCTTTGCCAAATTTTCTGCCTATATTAAGAACCCACGCAAAGATGCCAACGACGGTAAACAGGGAGTTCGCGCTGCCGTACAGTAACATGACAAAACTGATTGTGGTGGATGTTTTACCATTTGTGTATGTGTGTGTGTGTGTGTGTGTGTGTGTGTGTGTGTGTGTGTGTGTGTGTGTGTGTGTGTGTGTGTGTGTGTGTGTGTGTCCAGGTTTGGAAAAGGCTCTGCTGAAGTCACTTAAGCGCCTGGATGAGTTCTTGCAGACCCCGATGCCAGAAGAAGTGGACGCCAACAGCACAGAGGAGCAGGGAGAGTCCACCCGCAGCTTCTTGGATGGGCCTGACCTCACACTTGCGGACTGCAACCTGCTGCCCAAACTACACATCATCAAGGTACTGTAAGCATGCACACACACATTCATCACGCATAAACTCAAACACATGCCCAGACAAACAGTCACACACACACACACACACACACACACACACACACACACACACACACACACACACACAAACACACACACCCTCACACAAACACTCTCTCTCTCTCTCTTACATACACACACACACACACACACACACACACACACACACACACACACACACACACTGTCCACACACTCTCTCTGTCTCTCACACTCTCTCCCTGACTTAATGGTATATTATGCAGGTTTCTAGGTATTTTTGGCAAGTGTAGAGCTCCCTTTAGAGTTGTGATATATATGTTACTCTGCTATTGTAAATAGCAAACTACTATACCCCCTGTACACAATGCAAATGCTTTTGGTGTGGAGGTGAAGGATTAACAATAGGCAAAAACTATCTCCAAAGAGCTACAGTATATCTACTGACAAGGTAATGTTTCACAATTCTCACGAGATGTAGCGGTGTGCCGCTCTTGGAAGTTGCATGCCTGGTTTTCTAGGTAGGGACTTGCTACGTCTATGCTGTATGCTGAATGTTAGGTGAACGATTCGCCTATTACAAGTTCGTTTACCATCAAATTGGCTTCGTAAAGGTGAAAATCTTGCATAGTGTGCCTGTAAAGTAAATAGTTTGACATAGAAGCCCTCTGTTATGTGTGAGCTGAAAAGCTTTTAATATGTTGCCACCCCCTTGAAGATTCCTATATGCTCTATGTTGCATGTCATGTTACCGTCTCTTGAGTTCCTTTTGTGTTTTCTAAGGGTTACTGTGGGCTCTCTTACTCCCCCAGGTGGTGGCCAGAAAGTATCGCGGTTTTGAGATTCCAGCCGACATGACGGGTGTCTGGCGCTACCTGAACCGCGCCTACGAGAGGGAGGAGTTCACTAACACCTGCCCTGCCGAACGAGAAATCGAGTTTGCCTATCTAGATGTCGCCAAGAAGATTAAGTAGATTGTGTGTGTGTGTGTATGTGTGTGTGTGTGTGTGTGTGTATGTGTGTGTGTGTGTGTGTGTGTGTGTGTGTGTGTGTGTGTGTGTGTGTGTGTGTTATGTATGTCTGTTTATGTATTTTACAGAAAGGTAGAGATCTAAAAGACAAAGAATAAGAAAAAAGAGGTGGCAAAAGGACATGTGTTCATGCCTATATGTGCATGTTTGTGTGTGTGTGCCTGCATGTGTGCGTGTGTGTTCATGTGTGAGTGCGTGCGTGTGTGTGCTGATGAGTATGTCTGTGGATGTGTGTGTGTGTGTGTGTGTGCACTCCCTGGTGGTGCTGCATTGTACTCATACAGTATATAAGTTGTTGGACCCTGATATATCAGGACATCCATAGAATGTGTTGAGTCAGTCAGAGTTTCTTTTAACCAATGGCAGGGCCAGGATCCAGTAGAACCAATGACATGCTAGCCATACTGTATTCCTACACTAAGTTCATATACTCAGTACCAATAGATATCCCTTATATTGTATTTCTCATTGTATAAACACTATGGCCTTGAGAGCAGTTAAAGCAAATGTACCTTTCAATCATGCATTAGAAAATCATGCCGTCTACTTCTGCCATGTATCTCTGTCTCTTTTATTTCATCTATGATGATTCTTTCCTGTTTTTTCTTTTCTTTTGAAGGTAGAAATATCTACTATAAACATTTTAGAACTCTCAAAATATGAACGGTTGTTTCAGGCCATGACCTCGGTAGTTTGACCTCTTGCATTTTCTACTCACACGTTTTGTAAAAGCAAATTGATGTGTATTTACATTTACAGACTACATTAATGACCATAATGAGATCCACTGTTGTAATTTCCTGTACTCTCTTTTGTATTGAATGCCATTGTCTGGAAGATCTCAGTGACTCCTCACTCTTATCTCCCGCCTCAGGTCTATCTCTAAAGACTAAATCCTTCAGCTAATTTCTTGTGTGTGTTTTTTTTTTTGTTGCATTGATGACCTGGCAGTGTTAACATTTGGATGCTTTGTAAACGCCTTATCAATCCCCTGAGAGGAGACCTAATTAAAGTTGATTGAAAAACGTGAGTGGGTTTGTGAGTGGCTCATTTCCTGTTCAGCTGAAGGCTCATATTAACCACTGAACATGTAGCAGAGTTTAGCAGCAGCAGTTTGTATACATGTATAAGGCTATGAGCACTAGTATTGTTGCAATCAACGCTCAGCCAGTGGAGCAGTCAAGAGTTTCATGCAGGGCTGTAGTTAGAGGCTAAACTCAAATAAATGCAGTTTATCCACCTCTGAAATTTCAGAAGTAGAGTTTATCGACCTGTTATTAGAGTTTTTACACCTCTCGAAAGAGTATCTTCTTCACAATATGTACACTCATCAACATTATTATATACATATATGGTGTATCAAGACTAGGAAGAGCTCATTTTTGCAAACATTCAGTTAACCTTCAGATGTTCATTTGTGCTGTTTTAGAAACTAGCAGTTAGTGCTTAGTATGACCAACACCATGTCAGTCAAAGGTAGTCCAAGCAGTTTTCTATAGTTTTCATGAAAAATATATTTTGTTCCACCATGGCCTCGGGAAATTTTTTAATTTATTTCAGTTACAGTTGAGTTTCAAGATTTCTCATATGCCTAAATAAATGGATGTAGTGTTAAGTGGTAAATATATGAAAATGTAGAGGAACTTCATGCACTCTGGTCAGCACAAGTTCCCCCACCCTTGGTTTGTTCTCTGCGGTTCTTGATTACCCTTATTAACTTGTTGCCATGTCAACGCTGAGATTGGCAGCCCTCTGCACCTCTTAATCAACCCAAGAGGCACCACATCAGTAACTTGGATATTTCTGGCCACTTTTATAAGCGTTGTTGTCATGGACAGAGACCACTCGAGGAATTTGGATATGGGAGGTCTAACAAACAAGAGTGTGACATGTACAGAAAAAGAGATTAGGAGAGCGCCTGAAAGGTTTGCACTGGAAAGTAAACTCAGCAAGAAAAAGAAAGAAAGAAAGAAAGAAAGAAAGAAAGAAAGAAAGAAAGAAAGAAGAAACCTCTGCCAACAGTGTGCCTCCAACAAACAGTCTCTCCTCCCTTCCCTTACTCTCTGTCCCCTTCTGTCAGGTAATGGCCATTGAGTGAGAGAGAAAGCTGTAGGAAAATAAACATGTCTTTATTGATAGCAGGGGACGGTTTGATACTTGTGAGTTTATTATTGGAGCCAATTACAGAATCTCGTTTCTCAAGGAGGTTAGCGGAGTTTCGTGCACAAAAGCCAAGGGGTACACACGTCTTTCTTGTTCTCTATCAAGTACAGACAGACACACACACACACACACACACACACACACACACACACACACACACAAACACACACACACACACACACACAAACACACACACAAACACACATAAACACACAAACACACACACACACACACACGCACACACACACACTTTCCGTTCTTCGCTGTCAGTAAGGTTATTGATGAGCCCTGGATAGAGGGCTTTGTCGGCGCCAGGGCTGGGATGCTTGGCCCGGTTGCCAGGCACCAGGCTAAGCATTAGGAGGGTGGAGTGGAGCAGATGGAGGCAGCGGCTTCTGACATCCAACATCACATCAGCACAGAGTAGGGGTCCAGATTTCAGCAGAGGAGGAGGTGGTGGTCATGGTTGTCGTAGCGACTGTGTCAGTTTTGGGAGCAGTATTTCCAGAAACACACTGTAAAAAAGACAACCATGGAAAAGATAAAGAGAGTGAAATAGTGATTGGTATTTGCTCATTTCATTCAATATTCATGTGTGATACCTGCATCATTACTAAAAGAATGCAGCTTGCAGTATATATTTCTTCCCAGTAATTATCTGATAAATGGAATGAGCCACATAAATGAACAAACAGGGAAAAGAGGGATTAGGGGGGGCTGGGGGTAGAGGATAAGAGGATAACTTATACACTTATGGTTAATTTATGGTATTTTAATTTTGTCTCACATTTTCATGGAATGTCAGACTTGCCAAGCCTTACCCATCAGTATACAGTGGCAGGCTTCTAAGGAATACCTACAAATGGTATGATACGTCTGATTATGTACTGTAAAAGTGGCGCTGCTCACCTCTCTTGTTGCCCTTTTTAGTCGGAGGAGGGAGGGACTTTTTGAAAGCCTTGCCACTTAGACTCAGTGGATTCACTTGTGCAGTGCTTGACCTAGCTGCAGTTCCACTGCTGTCAGTAGATGGCGCTGCTGTTGTTTTTACAGCTCCATCTGCTATTGCCTGAGATTATGACAGGAGATACCCAATTTCAGATAATGAAATACAAAAGACCACTGATACCAGTCCAGGATATAAGATAAATACATACCGTTTTACCCTTTTTCCCTGAACCACGTCCGTTGCCTGTAAATGCACATTGAGAAGGTATATATAAGACATGTTTTTAAACCAGTTCAAAGCAATACAGGAGCAGTATTCTTAGGATATGCACATATGTCTGTGGAAGGAGATGGGTGTGAGTGTGGGTGGTTTGTGAAGAGCATGTACATGTATTTGCCCTTTGAGTACTCAAAGTACTTTTTACCTCATGCATCCCTACATCCACTGATCAGGATGGCTGAAGACAGCAGGTAAGGGAATTTTGGTAACACTTTACGGTAAGGGTACATTTGAACACAACACAGTTCTCTAAACACATGGCATTGTTCACACTTAAGTTGAGGGGCCACAAACATGATGAACTCATGAGTAATTAACCTGACCTATATGTAATCATGATGATCATGCTTAAGAAATCATAAATCATAATGATGTACCCATCGTACCTAATGCTTTAGTTGATGTGTCGTTCTTGCATGAATTCATGATAATTCATGTACCCTTACTATAAAGTGTTACCGGAATTTTTCACTGTCTCTTTTTTTTTGTACTGTACAAATATGTTTGGGGCATTTGTGCCTTTATTTGACTGGTCGGTGGAGACTGCGTGCGTGCGTGCGTGCGTGCGTGCGTGCGTGCGTGCGTGCGTTGCATGCTGGTGCTTCTCACCTCGCGGTACAAGTGTGAGACGTGAGCTGAGGGTGCTGTTGAAGGCCTTGTAGAGCTCCTCCAGGGTGCTCAGCATCTTCAGGATCTTCTCCCTGCGGTCAAGTTCAAGGTCGGGGATGTCTGTCCCCACCCTCTCCCTCGCAAGTTTGTCCACACCTCCACCCACCTGTCCTGGTCGCACCCATTCAGTGGTCATTGCAGAGGTCTTCACTCGCTTGTCCAGGCTGCTGTTCTCTGTTCCTGTTTGTTCCTGCATGCTGGGCCTGCCTGTCACTTGGTCATCAGTCTTCAGAGGTCTGACGAAATCAGATGTGGACGCGGTGATCTTCCCCTCTACACCAGGAGCTGTGGACACCGGAAACGTCTTCATTCTCCTGCCGAGGTTGACAAACGGTGTCCGGGTTTTGTCTCGTAACTCAGGGCGGCTTGTGCCTGGGTCCCCCCTCATGTGTTTGTTGGGTTTGGTGATGTGCTGTGGTGGCACCATAACTGAGATGGACTTGGTCTGAGACGCTGGTGTTTGGATGATGCGCCGGTCCATCGCTGGTTCTGTGGTCAGTTGAGTGTCTGGACTGGTAGACCAGAGGTCTGGAGGTTTCTGGTCACCTTTGGAGAAAGACGTGAATAAAAGTTAAACGTCATCACACCGAAGGAGAACAAGAAGAAAGAGGAAATGGATGAGGAGAAGTTGAAAAAGTAGAAGTTGCAAGAGGGGGAAGAAGATAAAGAAGAAGAAGAAAAGCATGATAATGGAAAATAAGAGGAACAATAAATATATTAATATTAAATATCAGGAACAATATTTAGGAGATGGAGAGGAACAGAAACAAGGAGGAGAGAGAGAGATAGAGAGAGTGATAGAGAGAAAGTGAGATAGATAGAGAGAGAGAGAGAGAAAGAATGATGAAGAAAAAAAGCAAGAGGAAGTATAACACACAAAAGCAAAGTCATGACATAACTACAGTCTTTCTTATCAGCTTTTCAATCCTAAATGACAACAATCCTAAACACATATGCACACACACACACACACACACACACACACACACACACAACAGGCATTTGCACACTCTCCCAGAAACATAGGTACACACAGCACCCACACAACTTTGCCACAATGGTTGTGGAGGACTCAGAGCTGTTGCCAAGGGGGAGTGACCCCTGAGCCGATGGCGTCACAGGCATTTGACGTCGGAGAGCTTGCGGGTCACACAACAATATGGCTTCAAGCTCTCTGCCAGGGTGATGCATACTTTCAGCTCCCTGAATATGTTTGGAGTATCCAAGTGCTCTCCAAAGGCACAAAGACATCACAGGCTGGACTTGCATGGTAAAGACTATGAACACAAATGTGTGTGGGCTGGCGTACACACACACACACACACACACATACACACACAAACATACACAAACACAGACACACACACTGATATACTGTACACACACATGCACACACACAAAATCACATGGATAAGTGCATTCACTTGCACCTCCGAAACACACACACACACACCTAAGATCCTTCTGACAATCTAAATTTGGCTCACATACAATGTGCTTCCAAGTGGTTGACGTATTACAACCAGTTATGTGACTAGTTATGACAGAACAAAGTATACAACTGGCTATGACAGAAATCTATCTTACTTGTTCTTAGGATAAGACTAACACTCTTTTTGGGAATGTATAAAATTTCTTGAATTGTGGGTTCTCATAGGCCCTACAACACTAAACAACCACATTCCACAAACACATTTCATGTATTCTTATACAGAGTTGGGTTATTTCCACATAATCTGGTCAAACCAGCTGTCCACAGGCCAAGTCTACATATGACATGTAAGGACATTGCTTGGTGTGCTTACCTTGCAGTGGGAGGCTGTGAAGATGCACTGCCTCCAGAGGTGCAGAGTCTGTGACTGGCACGATTGGCAGCAGCAGCAGCAGTGGCATCAGTGCCCCCACCAAAGCCATCCTCCATGGCAGAATCGCGGATGTCAATTCTCTCTGCATAACTGCGTCGTTTAAGTTCGGGTACAGGCTACTGGGTCACTGGTTGAGATGTAGGCACAGATTCAATGTCGCTTCAGTTACGAGTACCTAGAGATGAAAGAACTGATCTAATGTCATAGGACAAAGCTGTCCTTTTGTCGTCTTATTACTTGATGCTATACGGCAACTTTTCCGTGGATCAGGTTGTGTTGTCTGTCTGCAGGTCTGATGTACGCAGAGGCATAAATGCACAAATACACACACACACACACACTTGTTGGATTACTTGGATGCGCCCCTCTGAGGAAAAAGGCTTGTCGTGGAGGGTGTGTGTGCGTTGCGGGCGTGCAGTGCAGTGCGTCGCTCTCACTGTCTCTGTCTTCTCCTCTCGGTTCCGGGCAGCTTCTTAAACCTGGACCAGCACCGTACGCACATCCAATCACGGCCATCATCCCCCCACACCCCCCCTTTTACACACACACACACACACACACACACACACACACACACACATACACACACACACACACACACACATACACACACACATACAGTCTGCCTCAAACCCTTACCACCCACCACCCAATCCCGCCAGTAGTGTGTTGGAGTGTGTGACATTTAGGGGGGGTGTGTTTGGCGTCGGGGGCCTCCTTTGTGAGCGGGGCGTCAGGCTGTGGGCCCTTCTGCGTCAACGGCCCTTTCTGCAGCGGCTCCTGTGCAAACACATTAACAAACACCTTATCACTGCTTATACAGCGCCGTGAGAGGGTGTCACTATGCGTGTGTGTGTGTGACAATGTGTGCGTGTGTGACAGTGTGTTTGTGTGAAACCAACAAAGTGATCACAATGAGTATGTACTGGACAGGGACATTATGATGTATGCGACTATCAAGATGCACAATATTAACACATGCAGAATGTTCAATTAGCCAATTATTCACAGTCATCAGCCATTATCTGTTCCAACCAAATGGAAATG
>NW_027468664.1:21119233-21134233 GCF_046254945.1 Alosa pseudoharengus | reverse complement strand
CGGATTCCACCCCTGCGCGGAGCGATAGAACCGGAGTTAATTGCGAGCCTCCAGAGACTCGCGTTCCGGCGAAGAGCGGTTGGCCTGGGACCGTTGCCGCGGGAACGGCGCAGGGAAGATGCGAAGGGAAAGCCCTCGGGGGTGTTAGTTAGGAAAAGAGAGAGGGCAGTGTGTGACAGGTAAACAACAGCTCCAAGCCCCATCAGCATCATCCTGGCTTGGCCCTGTCCAAGATGCAGTGGGGTGAGACCAGCAGAGGGAGAGAAGAGCTGAAGGTACCGCCGGATTAACCGAGAGTGGAGGAGGTAGCCTAGTGAGTCACACAGTATATACCAAACTGAACACAAACACAAGCGTTGTTTGGGCCCGGTTGCTTTTTTTTTTATCCTCAGTTCATTATGCTGATTACACTCCTTTGAAGTTACTTAAAGCAGTTATGCCTTTTGAACTTTTTATGGAGAACTTCTAAGAAGAGGGTGCGGACGTTTTTGTCTTTAAGTGGCGCCAGAAAATACATTGGAATAGCACATAATGATAACGAAAAAAATGGTCTTGATATTTTGAGTAATCTTTATTCAATACAGCTAACTTATAAACACATTAAAGACATTTCACCATTTCTTCACAGTTGAATGAAATTCCCTAATTACCTCCCCTAGGTATGTCTGGTGATTGTTCCTCCTGTTCCAGCTGGCACTACATACACATACTCAGTGAATATGAACCATGGATCTAAGACGAAGCTAGACGCCCAGGTAAGTGTTGATCAGGCCTGGAGCCTCGGTGGTAGGGCCGAAGGCAGGAGATTAGAGGCTACCCTAGAGCCCCACCTCCAGTAACAGTGATTCCCTGTTAAGGCTGTGCTTGACAACAGGATGAATCCTTGTTACTGATGGTGGAAGATCAGCTTTTCAACTTGGGCACCTGTAACATTTAAAGCATGAATAGAGAAGTTAGATGCTGAAATTCATGTATGCGCAGGCACACACACACACACACACACACACACACACACACACACATGCACATGTGAATCTCTGAAATTTGGAAGCGAGATTTCAGTTCACTTCCCTGGGGTGTAAAAGTGTTGTGAAATGTTTTTTTTTCAAAGGACATTAACAAACTACACCTACTGTCAGTATTATATATTATAAAAGGGCTGGAATGACCTTTGCCTGTGATACGGCTTGCGTATGCACCAGGTGACACAGGAGAAGCAGGGATTGTCCATTACATTGCCCTGTTCATTTTGAGCCTATCAAGATTATCGATCATCACCCAGCTCAGTGACAGAACTGTCATGGTATCCTACTGGAAACTTTGTCCATTCAACATGAAACACACACAAATACACAAACGCACACACACACACACACACACACACACACACACACACACACACACACACACACACACACATACACACACACACACACACATACACACACACACACTGCATGCATTCCATAGCACTCTATGTGAAAGACAGCAGAAATCAAATCTATCATTTCCGTCCCATGTGAACATTTGACCTTAGTGCATGATGGTGTTTGGTTGTTTTTTTTTTTCACTCTCTCTTTCTTTTGCCCCTTTGTGTTTTTGTGTTGAAGGAAGGAAACTTAAATCAGCAATTACCATGAATAATTAACCGTCCTCGGCGCTTAATTATTAATGACTCGGCTGAGTAATTGCCCCCGCTTAAGAAAGAGCGATAACACCTCAGAAAGAGAGCGAAAGAGCAAGAGAGAAAGAGAAAGAAGGAGAGAGAGAGAGGGGTGAAGAAGAGCGGGAAAACACCATGGAGAGAGACAAGGGCCTCCGTGACGGAAAAGTGCCTCCTCTTGCCATCTCTCACCGCTTGTTGTCACATAATGACAACTCCAATTGTGGTCTCTGCCATCAGCTACTCTCACTCTCTCATGATCTCTCTCTCTCTCTCTCTCACTCTCTCTCTCACTCCCGCTCCGTACTGCCCACTGGGGCTGCTCTCTTTCATCCATGGCCATCTTGCTTTTCTTTGCTTTGCTTTGCTTTCTTTTCTTTCGTGCTATACCTTTCCCTAATCTTCTACTGCTGCTTTCCCTCTTTCACGGCTAACCATGTCTTTAACTAACTTTCACTCTCCCACTACCCCCACAACCTTCCTCCCTCCCTCGCTCCCTCCTTCCTTCCATCTTTCCTTCTGTCTGTCTCTACTTAGATCATGTGTATCAGATTCCCCAGCCTCAGCTCGTTAATTGCTCGGTAATTACCCTGCTTTCCTCCCGATCTGTTAATTTCGCGACGTTAGCTACAAACCTTTTAGGCCGTCTGCACTCGGCACGCTCGGCTCTATCGAATTTGGCTCAAGTGCCTTGTCTCGACACCTCCAAACTCGGCACTAATGTTCCGGTAGAGTCTGCGTGCCTGTCTGTCTTTCTGTCTGTCCGTCTAGTAAGGTCTATAACAGTGTTGCCATGATGTACTCCAGCTGTGTCAACTATACACTCCTACTCTGGACGGTGTGTCTCAAGTATCGTAGCTTAGCTTGTTGTCTGCTGTAGACTCGTTTTTTTGATGTGCCGCTAGTTGTGGCGGCTTCAGACTTGCTTATCTCACGCATTTGAGATCGGAAAGGGGACTTGCCTGTCTGCCTGTACTGTAGAGATCCCCTGGGGATGGTGAAGGTGGCGTGTGTGTGTGTGTGTGTGTGTCACACGCATGCACACACACACACACACGCTCCACTCTGTCTGTGTGCGCTCCGTCAGGATTAACAACCGTCACGCCAGACCTGGTCAATCCATTGGTCATGGTTAATTACAGAGTAACACAGACGTGCGCTCGCTAGCCGGCCCCAACAGAGTGCCACTGTTTCCTCCAATCTCATTAGCCGCTAATGAACCTCCTGACTCATGTTTAAGTGTAATTAGCTGTCCTGCCATGGCATATGCACACACACACACACACACACACACACACACACACACACACACACACATGCATGCACAAAGCACACATGCACACACACTCACACAACACGTACACACACAAAGCATGCACACACACACACACACACACACACACACACACACACACACACACACACACACACACACACACAAGCCAAACCTTACCTTCTGGAGTGTGTGTTGGGATTGGCAGTCCAGTATCCCTGCTACTCTGTGGAGCACCCAAGCCCAAGTGCAGCTCCTTGGGTCCGTCTTCGCCTGGTTATGGCTCCTCGCGCACCCCAACCTCTGGACTTCTGATCAGTGCTTATCTTTTCCCTGTTTTTTACCCTCCTCTAAACACGGCTCAAGAACACTGAACACTGATAGGGTTGTGGAGTGTTAACCATTAATCTGACTCCTCATCCATACTCTCCTCTTCCAAACTTTAGACCCTTTTCCTAGCACTTGAGCGTCTCCTAGAAGGGGCAATGCATTTCTAATGGCTCCTTATGCCCCTGAAGACCCCACAGACAATAAACCTGGACCAGGACCTTAATTCTGCTATTTACTGCTATTTGTACAGCTCTGTATCATGTATGTGGATCATGCATGTCTCAGAGACAACACCCTGCCTTATGTCTTAGGTCTGGCATGCCCTAAGTGTGAGTTCAAAGGTCAGCCAGTTTAATGGTGTTCTGTTCAGAAGCATGCTGCAGACAGACACAGACACACACACACACACACACACACACACACACACACACACACACACACACACACACACAGCACCCCCTGTCCCAATTCTCGTTTTACCACTAAAGTACTGTTTGGAAATATACTGTAGAAGCCTCATTTTTCCCACAGTTTCTTTCAAGAATATTTGTCTTGGTGTCAGGAGTGAAGATAGTGGAGATAGCTCGGTTAGCTCAGGGGTGTCTGATTTGGATGAAACGATGACACAACTTAACCTGAAACAAAATCTGAACAATGGTACTCGTGTGTCTCTACCAAACACACGGGTGCTTAGTTCAGCCTTCCCATTCAGCCTTCCATTTATTTCAGTGTCCCCTTTGGCTCAGAAGTTGTACTTCTGAACTCTTTTCATAGCAGATAATGTGAGACTGTATGTCTCTTTTTCCACAATTAGGACACTATAGCTGTTGAGCCTTTTAATTAATCCTCGAGGGGCTGACTCCATCTCAGTGCGTTCCAGGCCCCTGCGTCTCCATCTCAATGCATCGCTGGGCTCATGTCACATGGTGCGACTCGTGGCAATGAGCTGATCACTACCTTTGGCTTCTGTTGGGTCTGGAGACGTTTTGCAAGGGGCTCACTGCCGACTGACTCCGTTTGCTCTTCTCTGTGCTTGTAAATGTGGCCTGTTGTTTTGTTTGTTTGTTTGTTTGTTTGTTTGTTTGTTTGTTTATGGCAAGTACTGTAGTCGCTGTCATGACCTGTTAGATACAACGTCGGCGGTGGTCGTGCAATGTCTGTTAAATTTGCGCACAAAACTCTCTGGAACTGAGCGTTTTTCTAATTATTCTACATAATAATAATATGATTATAGATGCAAAAACAGCATAGTTGTTCTACACTTATGACGGTTCTTTAAACCCAAAAGTTCTTTGACAGTTCTTTAAACCCAAAATTCTGCACACCCACTAATGCTTTGTTTGGAAGAGCCTCTTGGTTCTTAAATTCTCCTATGACTTCTGAATCTCTGGGTCCTGCACCCCTCCCCCCCTCATTAAGAGCCATACAGTAATTGAATGTGTCTACTTTTCATTGTTACTGTAGGCGTATACTTCAGTATTATTTTGCATTAGGCTATAACTGTTTGAATTATTTAATTACTCTTAAAATCCCTCAGCAAAATGTGTCACCTCTCTTGCAGACCTCTCAATTACTGACTCTGATCTGAAAAATGGCTAACATTATCTAAAACGAAGGGAAAATAGGCTACCTGCACGCTCCCATGCACGGAGTTGCTGTTGAGTGGCATCTGGCTTCATTCTGATGGAACTCTTCACATGCTTTTGTTTTTTTCCTACTATGCTAACAAACACTTTTTTCCTACTATGCTAACAAACATAGCACAAACATTCAAGACCGACCCAACTCTCTCCAAGGCAAACTCCTCTGTCCACTCTGTCCGAACGGTAGTGAGTAAGTTTGGAAAGTAAGGAGATTGAACTTGAATAGTTTGAAATTGACATGACAACGGCCTGTGTTTGTCCCCAATATCCAATCAAAATGTAGTTTTGCTAACTGAGGTTAAACTACAGTAGGTGTGTTATCATTTAGAAATACAATTTCAGTCATTAGCGTCTTATGTTGAATTGACACAAAAGTGTAATAGTAGCCTATTTTAGCCGATAAAAAAATCTCAGCTCAAATTTCTTTGCAAGCTAAATGCAGTCAATAAAATTGCCATAGGTTCCTGTCCTCTGATCTAAAGTATGTTTTATCCTCATCGCTATGAATGCTTCTTGCCCAGTGCTACTAATCTTTAAAGCATTCTATTTTGTACTGACTTCAGTGAGTTCATGCCAATCGTTGGACAGTGTTCCCATCAACAACACCAACAGTAAACCGCACCATTCGGCCATCACACCCAGACACAAACCCAATGAAGGGGACTCACATCGTTACAGTCGTCCTGCCTGCTATAATGAGGCAATTAGACAGAACTGGCAGCTGTGTATCCCTTTCTCTCTCTCTTAGTCTCTCTCTCTCTCTCTATCATCCCCTCTCTCACTCACACTCATTCTCTCTCTCTCTCTCTCCGAGGAGAGAGGAACCCAGCGACAAGGAACCCAGCCAAAGCCAATCCCTAACAGGGTCCTGATCCACGACTCAGCCTCGGACACAATTGGATTTGAAGCCAATCAATCATCCCGGCTATTGACCTCTGATTGGATTTGGACGACATGTCAGAGCTGCTTTGATTTTAGCTCGGGGCCAATGAAGCTGGATGTAAAGGTTTATTGTTCTGGACGGACGCAAACGCAAGAGGGCCGGGTCCCCCCACTGCGCGCAGCGGCGGGCCTTTGATGTGCTGCCAGCCGAGATGGATGTGTACAGTGGTGGCTGTATCCATCCATCAGCGTTAGAGTCACTCATATCATCTTAAAAACGACCGGCCGCTTGGCCCGGGGTGGGGAAGAAGGAGAGCGAGAGAGAGAGAAAGAGACAGACACACAGGCTGAAGTTGAGAAAGAGAAGGGAGAGAGAGAGAGAGAGAGAGAGAGAGAGAGAGAGAGTGGGGTTGTTGGACACGATCCATTCTGACGTCAGCTTTGGTTGCCCAGCTTGTCAAAAGCCAAGTTCAAGTGTGATGTCTGGGAGGGGGAAGGAGGGGAGTCTTCAAAAGCAAGTTCAAACAATCTAAAAACTTGGCACAACTTTTAGTTCAATTTTTGGGAGGGGGTGGGCAGAAGTTTTTTGACACTATCAGAAGGAAGAGTGCAAAGCGAGTGACATCAGAAGAGTCAGTGAAAGACAGGGATGAGGAGGAAGGAGAGAGAGAGAAAAATGGAGGAGAAATGGCCTCTGTAAGTAGAGACCTTCAAGCGCGTGTCCCCGTCACTTAACTCCAGCGAGTGAGATTAATTTCCCATTTGGGGGGGGAGGGGGGGGGGGGTTGCGCTCGGAGGAATGACAACGTCGCCCCACGACGCAGGGCACCACTGATGAATGAAGCACAACACAGCCCCCAGGAATAATGACATCAATTACCTCCAGACGCAGCAGTACAGTGCAGCAATAATCTCAAAGTAGCTATTACACATGGAGACTGATCAATACAGGCCGTGGAGGAAAAGCAAAGGAGAGAGAAATGTGGAAGATGGATAGGTCCAGAGAAGAGGAAAGGTGACTGAAGGAGGTCCTTCGAGGAGGAGAAGAGGACTTGGCTTCAACTCATCAAAATGAGAGGTAGCTATCTCTTTCTCTTGCTCTCTCTCTCACACTCTCTCTCTCTCTCTCTCTCTCTCCGCTCTCTCTCTCGTCTTGTGGAGTTGTTCTGTGCTGACCACAGCAGTGAGAGTGGCCATGTTGGTGTTGCGTTAGATGCTCAATGACAGTGGAGGCCCATTTGGGGCAGGAAGTGTTGAGTGGCCTTAAGTGCTGCTGACCAGAGTTTTGAAGGAAATGAGGCTAAAAGCTAATGTGGAGAGACTTTCATGTGCAATAATCTCTCTCTCTTTCTCTATCACTCTCCCTCCCTGTCTCTCTTTTAGACACACACACACACACACACACACACACACACACACACACACACACACACACACACACAGAGAGACACTCACACACACAATCACACAGATGCTGCACATAAACATATAAGCACACACACACACACACACACACACACACACACACAGACACACACACGCACACGCACACTCACACTCACACACACAGGCAAATATGCACGCACACATAAACACATTAAAACATGCACACATACACACAAACACATACACACACTCTCAAACACACACACACACACACACACACACACACACACACAATTCAAAACACATAACTACACACATGCTTACACTTTTTCACCCTGTCCTTTCTCACTTTTGCGCCCCCCCCCCCCATTTCTATTTACTTGTTTTTCCTCCTCGCCTTTCCTTTGTTTACCCTCTCTTCTCTTTCAATTTTCGGCCCATTTCCTGCTCTTTGGTGCCGTCGGCCGGTAAACCACCTCTTACCTGGCCCCTTCTCAGGGCCCTACAGGACACAATTGAATTGCCGTCTCCCCCGTGTCCACCCCGACAGCAGCTGTGCATTACCCCATTACGGCCAAACAGTTTTGACACCCTCTGACTAACCGATCCCATAGATAATATCATAAAGAGCTTGCTCGATACAAATCTGCTCAGGCTAACTCATTTAACCCCGCCGTACATATTTCTTATGTGTAACTTGAAGCGCCAGAAAAAAATGAAATCAATAGAAATGTTTCTTGTTAATGAAGATGTACCGGGGGCTGGCGTTTCTATTCAGGTTTTTTTCCCTTCTTTTTCTTTTCCTTTTTTTTTTTAGCCTGTGGGCCGTGTGGCTTTTCAAAAGCCGCTTGCCGTTTGGTCTTAATAAATCTCCCGCCAGCCACTGCGGTCTGCTGGCTGGTCAGTGTTCCACCGCAGCCAGACCGACCTCGCTCACCCACCTATACACACACACTAGTGCGCGTGCACGCACACACACACACACACACACACACACACACACACACACACACACACACACACACACACACACACACAACACAAACACACACACACACACACACACACACACACACACTTGCATACACACACACGTACACTTGCACACACACTGAGATACACACACACATGCACATGTGCGCACACAACCAACCACCCACCCACCCACACACACACACACACACACACACACACACCCCTACACACACATGCACACACACACACATACACACCCATGCTCACAACACACTGACGACTGCGTAAGAGTGATTTTGTGTATGTGTGTGTGTGTGTGTGTGTGTGTGTGTGTGTGTGTGTGTGTGTGAAAACGTTTGATAACCTTCCACCAAAATACATGAACACGTTTCAATGCGCAAATTCATATGCAATTATAGTGTATTTGCATGCACCGGCATATGCACAGCTAAGTTTGTGCACAGCGTGTATGCTTGTGTGTTATTGTAGGTCTTGAAACCAGATCCCTCACTCTCCAGAATAAGATCTTGCTTACGGAGACAGAATATCGCTGCTCTCCTTCTCTCACTGATAACACTGGCGGATGGTTAATTATTGTTAACTTAATCAGATTGAGATATTAGTTTGCACTAAGGGCAGTTTGGGCTCTTAAGGAAGCCCTGTAAGCTCCATACTGTGGCTTGGCTTATTGTATAGTTCTTGTGTCCCAGTGGTTGTGGTTTGTTAGTGGTTTGACAGGTAGATGATACAGTATCAGTATACAAGGTTTGGATTGAATTACAAGACGCTTCTCTTTTTTTCACAGCTCATGTGGATGAATTGCAGGCCAAGTGAAATATAACATTTCAGCCTCGTGTTCCTCTAGTTTGGATCTTCTGAGTGCGCCGTTGTGCTCAAATTCAAGTCCAAGAAACGAAATGATCAGGTGTACACAGCTGAAAACCCAGAGACAGAGAGCAGAGAGGAAGACTACTGCTTCTACTGCTCTTCATTCCATTGTTACTGTTCTGTTTTGTACTATTTTATGTTTTTTATACTTTATTCTTATATGTTAAGTGAGTAGCAGAACCTGACCAATAAAGCTTATTCTGATTCTGATTCTGACTATGGGTGAACATGTACAAGAGAAAAAAAAAAAAAAAAAAAAAGAAGGGAGGGGGACAGCGGAGAGGACACAGAACAGTGATAAAGTGAGAGTGGTCATCCCCCACCTCCTCCCTTTTCCTCCTCTCCTTTCTTCCCCCCCACCTCCCTCCATCTCTCCATCCCTCTCTCCTCCCGGCCCCCCACCTCTCTGACATACATCACTGCCTCCCGTTTGCGTGGCAGGACACATTGATCGGCCGTCATACTGATCACATTACAGCCCCACCAGATTAGATTTGCATTTTTAATTTCCTCCCCGGTAAAAATATATAATAAATGAAAAACAGGCATTGACCGGGAGATGATATGAGAGGAGAATTTCTGAGATATATAAATGTATGGATGGATGGAGGGATGGGAGGAGGAGAAGAGGACAGAGGGGGATTGAGGGTCACCAGAGGTCAAATGCAAATGCTAGACACAAGGTCAAGCTTTGTCATACAGGGTAAACTACATAAACTATTTGCTTACGCTACAATCTGTCACTAAACAGTGGTTGGGAAAAGTTTTTAAAGCCCTTTCATTTAAAAAAAAAAAAGATAAATCATATGTTTACCAGCATTATGATTATGGTGTAAAAAGTATTCATTTGCATATCATAGTTATCAGGAACAATACGGTCCCTATACGGTTTAAATAGTGGATTGAACTGACTTAAATCTGGTCCAACCTTGAACTTTTATTAGTGTAAAGGTGTCCTGGTTTAGTCCGAAGTTTGACTTCCATTCCTTAACTAATTTGCTGTTGTTGCCATGAGCTATTTTCCCTTTTGTATACAGCCCGCCTTCGGAGATAACACAGACCCTATCAGAGGACCAATGTGTAACCTGCATAGACCTATGGACTCCACTGATAAGGCCATCTTGCTCATGCCTTCTCTGTGGAGCAGTGGTCGGACATACACATCTGAGGTGGAATGGGTCCACTGGGACGTGTGGCATGACCAGCATTGACCATGTGAAGATCAAATCCCTGTTGCTTCTGCACATGTGCATATCTTTCTCTAGCATGCTTCCCAGCAATGAGAAGATTAGCATGAATTAGTGAATTAGCTGGAGTGTGAAACTGGTTAGTGTTTGAACGGGCGGAGGAATATTTTTGCAACGTGGACAACCTTTAAACTGGGACGCGACAACCCGCAGACATATGTCTTAAAAACTCCACTTCCTGTTTGAGACAGGCTATAACTAGCGTGAATTTATGCCGTAGCCATATGTGAGCTATACACGCATGTCAGATGGAAGCTTGTAAATCACAGGAATCGCAGAACTGCTCGTGAAGACATTCTACGGGGACTATTCTGGGATATCCGCTTGATCGGCACACAGTATTAAAATACGATCCCTTGGTTCCTTCCCCTTCTCCCTGTCAGCTTCACTCAACTGTCATGGGGAAAATCTGACAGGCCTCCATCAGATAGAGAGAGTGTGGGCAGAGGGGGTGGGAGAGAGGGGGAGATAGTGGAAAAAGAGAGAAATATGGTGGAAGAAAAGAATGAAATGGGAGAATCAGAGAGAGAGAGAAAGATGGGGAAGAAAAAGAGATAGAAATGAGGGGGGAAGAGGTAGAGGGAGGGAGAAAGATAGAGAGGTAGGGGAGAGAGAGAGAGAGTGAGATGTGGTGTATAAGGGAAAGGAGGAGTAGGAGGCATTCACGGAAGTTAAATGTGGTTTAACCCCAAGGTTTGACCTGAGGATTCCTGAGGGAGGTCTTCCTCATTAATATCACTTAGCCTTTCTGAGCAGGAGTGGCAGTGGTCTGCCCCCCCCCCCCCCCCACACTCACTTTGGGTCTGCGCCCCCTGCTCACTTTGGAGCTGTGTCCCCCCACTCACTCCTGGTCTGTGTCCCCCCACTCACTCTGGGTCTGTGTCCCCCCACTCACTCTGGGTCTGTGTCCCCCCACTCACTCCTGGTCTGTGTCCCCCCCTATCTCAGGGTTATTCATCTCTGGCTCACAGTTATCTAAACTTGTGCTTCAGTGCTGAGGAAAAAACGGTGGGATTTATGGTGTAGTTGATTAGTTTATACATATTACATATTTTCATTCACACACATATATATATATACCACATAAAAATGGCTCTTGTACAGTTTATCTACTTGACATAATGCGTAGATTAATAATGATGTGTCACTCGGTGCTGAGAAGTTTCTGGAGCTCAAAACTCCAGCTTCTCCGCTGCGGTCGAGCCGTGTCCAGCCGTGCCGAGGGCGAGCGGGAATGAAGAGAGCCGAGTTTGCGCTGGCCATCGATCGCTGGAGGGGAAAGAAGAGCCGCCTCCCCTCTCCCGATGACAAGAGGGGCTGCAGCTGCCACACCGCCCCGATTGGGAATCAATACTTCAGCCGAGCCGCGACAGATCGGCCGCCGGCAGCTCAGCGCTCCTAAAGCGGGGGGAGCCTGGCCAGCAGGCCCAGAGACACACCACTCTCAGTAGACCAGAGGGCGCTCACAGAGCAGACCACACTGACCATTACATAGCCAGAGTAGGGCTACAGACCACACTGACCAGTACACAGCCAGAGTAGGGCTACAGACCACACTGACCATTACACAGCCAGGGTAGCTACACACCACACTGACCAATACATAGCCAGAGTAGGGCTACAGACCACACTGACCAATACACAGCCAGAGTAGGGCTACAGACCACACTGACCATTACACAGCCAGGGTAGCTACACACCACACTGACCATTACACAGCCAGGGTAGCTACACACCACACTGACCAATACACAGCCAGGGTAGGGCTACAGACCACACTGACCATTACACAGCGAGGGTAGGGCTACAGACCACACTGACCAATACACAGCCAGAGTAGGGCTACAGATCACACTGACCAGTACACAGGCATAGGGCTACAGACCACACTGACCAACACACAGCCAGGGTAGCTACACACCACACTGACCAACACACAGCCAGGGTAGGGCTACTGACCACACTGACCAATACACAGCAAGAGTAGCTACACACCACACTGACCAATACACAGCCAGGGTAGCTACACACCACACTGACCAACACACAGCCAGGGTAGCTACACACCACACTGACCAACACACAGCCAGGGTAGGGCTACAGATCACACTGACCAATACACAGCAAGAGTAGCTACACACCACACTGACCAATACACAGCCAGGGTAGCTACACACCTTACTGACCAACACACAGCCAGGGTAGGGCTAAAGACCACACTGACCAAGATACAGCAAGAGTAGCTATACACCACACTGACCAATACACAGCCAGGGTGGGGCTACAGACCACACTGACCAATACACAGTCAGGAAAGGACTACAGACCACACTGACCAATACACAGCCAGGGAAGGACTACAGACAGACCACACTGACCAATACACAGCCAGAGAGGGATGGAGGGCTACAGACCACACACAGTTGTATAAACTATTGAGGCATAGTCACACATAAAATATGTGAAGAAGAATCAGACTAAAAACACAGTAGATCAGTAAATCAATAAAACAGAAGATAGCAACAAGCAAAAAAAAGCAATAAATGCAGGTAACAAGATAACAGCTAAGACTACACCCAATAATAATGCCACTTAGGATAAGATAGAAGGACAAACACTGTTCACTCGTTACTGGCCAGAGGAAGGGTTGAGGGAACTCCTCAAGGCCATCTGTGACTAGAAGGAAGAGGGTCAGAGAATAGGATAAGGGTGCAGAAACTCACTGGGCACGTTCAAAACATTTTAACATTTTATGCTGTGCACGGTGCAAGGTCCAATGGTTCCAGACAGAATTTGTAGCATATACTGCATAAAGCTTAAAGCCTACTGTATATCTGCACAGATTTCACAGAACACATAAACCCATATTCACACTTGCAAAAGTCTTGTGTCTGCTTGACTTTCTGAAACTCTAATCTACGGAGGCAAAAGGCATTAACGTGAGCAGATCAGACATTTTGTCTTAGTTGTGTGCCTCCACAGTCTGTGGGCGTGTATGAGGCTTTTCACCCTTTGACGTTTAAGCACTGTAAGGAAGTTCAACTTTATTAAAATAGAGCTACCGAAGGCGGATTATGATATCATCTAGATATAGTGCACCATATGTGTAACTGAACACCTTGTACTGCACGTTCCGAGCACATTTATCCAAAACGTGTGGACTTGTTTTCAAGGAGAGCAGTGAGGGAATCAGGCCTCGTTGTGCTGATAAGTTATCAGCACCATTTGTTATCTTCTCCATATACTGTAGTTCCTGATCTGATATCAGCCTAGGATGCATAGTCACAGGAACTAATAGCAAGCTACAAGTAGTCACAAAGAGTCAAGGCTGCTCGAACACACACAGATACACACAAACACACACACACACACACACACACACACTCACTCACTCACTCACACACGCACATGGAAAATCTTCCCTGCCGCCTCTCCTCTTCCTTATTTCCCAATCTATTATGTCTTGACATCCCCATTAACTCATAAATCCAATACAGTGGAGCTCAACAGTATTTGTGCTCAGCCACTCGGCTGCCCACTGGGAAGGAGAGAGGAGGGGAAGGGAGGAGAGAAGGAGGAGAGAAATGAGGAGGGGAGGGAAGGAGGGAGGGAGGGAGGGCGAGATCAATCGGTCCCTGGACTGTCACTCCGCTCGCTCGTTTTCACATCCATCTCTCCCCTCCTCTCCTCTTCTCATCCCTTTCTCCCTCTACCTCCACCTCCACCAACAACCCCCCCCCCCCCTGGCTGACACCCCTCTCTAGCTTCAGCTCCAACCCCAACATGTCTGGGAGATTCTGCGTGCGCGGCTGTTTTCGATGCGCTCGGTAATCCGATTGAGTAGGGGATCGATGGCAGCCTTGTGGTCAGTGAGCTCCTTCCAATGCCCTCCCTCCCCCCACCCCCCTCTCTTCCTCCACCCTCTTCCCACACCACCAGCACCCAGTCCACTCACACCACATCCCCCTCCCCCCACCCAGCTCACATTCCCCCAGTGCTGACCACAAGCTCCCCAAACCGCCGACCGCCTGACCGGCATGGCCTGACCGCTAATACGCTTGGCTTGCCCGGGCGAGCTGGAGAGAGGGATGTCGAGCAAGAGGTGAGCAACGCCCCGAGGGGTCAGGGTCAGATTTTGGGTGGTGAGGGGTGGGGGCGCAGTATGTCATGGACAGATGTCATGTCCAGGGGTCGGAAACAGCAAAGCCATATGTTCATCCAGCATGGTTGAATGGAGGAAAGCCAAATTCAAGTTTGGAAGTCAAATAGCATTCAGATGAGAAACTACCATGACATTGAAAGTACTGTATGAGGGTCTTTTTCACACACTTTTTTTTTATTTTCCAGTGTACCAGCTCCATCTGAACTCATGTAAAGTTAAGCTTTTGATCGACTGCACTTTTGCATAAGCCTTACACACAGCCCAGAGAAAGATGAGTCTGTCTTCATTGTGCATCTTATCATATGCTATCACTGACCTCTAGACCAACACTCAAAAACAAATGTGTTGAAAACAACACAACTTGCATTGTTTTTAACACATCTCTGTGTCCAGATAGGGACAACACAGTTTGTGTTGTTTCCTTTTTTATTTGTTACACAATATGTATTGAAAATAACACAAGTTCCGTTGTTTTTTTTAACACATCTCAGTGTCCAGATAGGGAACACTTCAGTTCAGTGCCATGCCACACTTAAGCAATGTCCTATGGT
>NW_027468664.1:21109233-21111733 GCF_046254945.1 Alosa pseudoharengus | reverse complement strand
CAAAATGCACCAGAATACAGAAAATCACATCAAACAAATTAAAACATTTCTGGGGGAGGACCCCCAAACCCCCCCTCCCACATATACGACAATAATTGGGGGGCCCTTAATACATCTGGGCCCAGGGGCCCGAAAGTTCATAATCCGCCCATGTATGAGATGCCATAATAGTGGTCTGTACTTGACTTATTAATGCTGTCATGTTTTTTGAAGAGTGAGAGCGTGTGTGTGTGTGTGTGTCTGTATGTGTGTGTGTGTCTGTATGTGTGTGAGCAAGAGAGAGAGAGAGAGAGAGAGAGAGAGAGAGAGAGAGAGATTTCATTAGTAGATTGTCTGTATGGGCCATTGTGGTTGAGTGAGTATGTATCAAATGTGAGATTTTGTATCTTTGGAATGCAATAATGGCATTGTTGGAATGGAATAATTTTGAGTCTGTGTCTGCCCAGCAACAGAGAGAGAGAGGCTCACATACATACACATACACACACACAGACCCCCCACCCCGACACACACACACACACACGCACAGAGAGATTCACAGTAGCAGAGTGACGCTGTTGTGTCTGGCACGGTGAGTGAGGGTAGACCATGTGATTTCTGAGATGTGGGCAGAGTAATTGCGCTGGCACACTCTTGTGGCATAGTTACCAGAAGATCCTCCTCCCGCTTCTCCTCCTCCTCCTCCCACTCTGCCGCCACTGCTCCCTCCCAGGTTTACCACCACTAATCCACAACAGCCTTGCTGTCTGCCTCTGAGCTAACCAGAAGCCCACAGCTCTGGGCAGCCTCAGCTAAGAGTCCAGGTCACAAACCGCAGGGAAGCTGACGTGATTTTTTTTATTTTTTTTTAAGTTGGTTTCTTGTGAAGTGGAGTAGTTTCCAGAGTATGGTTAGGAAAACCTAGTCTAGAGCCACTGTGGTGATGCAAAAAAAAAACATGTGTCAGCAAATCTACATTCAGTTTGATTGGTGAAGTGAGGACTACTTGGAGTCTTTCCACGTTGTTTAAAAGTAGCCATATTTGTTTGCTAAAAGTATATTACCAGTAGTTCTTAGTTCACATTAACCTATAGGTTCTCCACCGTTTGTTGAATAAACAAATGTGTAAACATTGTTGTATGTTTAGATTAAATGTGTCATGGTCTTTATACTGAAAAGTCAGAGAAAATATAAATATATAAATAAATTTAACACTTCAAAATCACGATTCATGAAATAAACTCTGACTTAAGGTGAATATCCGTCGCCGGGTCCTGCATCTATTCATTTCTGGGTCTATTTGACCTATAGGGGGTGCTGTAGGTTTAGAACAAAGTGTACGTCCTGCCTGCGCCAAGCGGTTCTAGACTTTCATAGAGTGAATAAATACATATAGTTCTTTCAGTACAGTTGTTCAGTTATGTGTGTCCTCCCCACGTTTTTTTTTTGCCGGGGTCTCTTTAAGAGGGGCTGTTGAGTGCGTGGGCGAGAGTTTGTGAATCACCCCGGAATTTGTGTGTGTGCGTGCATATGCCTGTATCCACAGATGGACCAGTTGTGACAAGAGTCAGACCTGCTGTTCGAATATATTGCGCCTGTCAGAATGGCGAAGAAGGGGTCCTATGCGTCAGCGTGTTCCAGTAACTAGTGCCGACCATTCATCCAATCCTGCTCACATGTTTGGTAATGACTAATCATTCGTGTGTTTTGCATTTGGATCATATTTCCGACATCCGAAAACTACATTAGACGTGATGCCCTAATGGCCTACATAGCTGAATTAGTCCAACGGAAATGGTATATTTGCGTAGATTTGCCTTCTCTCCTAAAACTGACATAATTTTGAGGCGTGTGAAATAAAGAACAGTGTTTTAATGGAGTGGAATAGTCCGAGCTCAGAGGCAGCATGACGCATTACTTAAAGCATCCGATAGTTTACTTGACAAAGGAACAATGTAGTTCACAATCTGCTAGGCCTAGGCCTATATGGCACGTGCGTCTTTGAAGCAAGGAAAGGTAGGAAATCAGAAATTGAGTTCAGTTCTTCATGTTTTTCAGTCACATAAACTTAAATAATGTGAATACTATTTTTTTTTTTAAATGATGACATTACATTACATTAACGATAAAAACAAAATTGTTCACTGTGTTGGCCTTATTTTGTTGTATGACACTGTGCCTCAAGCCATGACAAATATAAGCAGAGAAATAATATTGGGTTACCACATTGCTCTGGTTAACCAGTGCTCAAGCTCTATCTGTGAATCAACCACAGGCTCTGTACTCTGACCACAGCCCCATGCAGGGTCAATTGGAGGTCTGAGTAAGTCAGCCAGGGACAAGCTCTCTTTCTCACTCTCTCTGATTCAAATGTTTTTTTTATTGGCATGTTCATTTCTCAAGTCAAGCACAAAGCAAACACAATTGTGTGTGTGTGTGTGTGTGTGAGAGAGAGTGTATGTGTGTGTGTGTGTGGTGGTGAATGCAGATAGACTATGAAATGGAGGAAGTGTTGAGGTGG
>NW_027468664.1:21101733-21104233 GCF_046254945.1 Alosa pseudoharengus | reverse complement strand
GTATGAATGAATGAATGAATGAATGAATGAATGAATGAGACTGGGGAAAACAGATGAAAAGATAGGTGGGAAGAGAAAGAAACAGCAGAAAAAGAGGGAGAAATAAAAGCTTATGGCAAAAAAGATGAGAGAAAGAATAAAGGACATTCAGAGAACAAATTAAGAAAACAAATGGATAGACAGGGAGGAATCGAGGTGCATGGATTTGATCTGTACAGTATGTATAAAGGTATAGGAGGGAGATAGATAGAGAGAGATGGGAATTGATGTAGGTCTCTGCATTTATCCCAATCCGTGAATTAGTGAAACACACTCAGCACACAGTGAGGTGAAGCACACACTAATCCCGGCGCAGTGAGCTGCCTGCAACAACAGCAGCGCTCGGGGATCAGTGAGGGCACTTCAGCCGTGCCTACTGGTCGGGGTTCGAACCGGCAACCCTCTGGTTACAAGTCCGAAACGCTAACCAGTGGGCCACGGCTGCCAATATATGTACATGTAATTGAGCTTTGCCAATAATGTTCCTGCAACATTTATGCCAATAAAGCTTTCTTGAATTGAAATTGAGAGAGAGAGAGAGAGAGAGAGAGAGAGAGAGAGAGGGGGGGTGCAGAGACAGTCAGCGGATGTTCTCACCCATGCAGTCATCACCTCATTAACCTCTAAACCCCTCTCAGATCAACTTTCAGCTTGTTGTCCTCTCTCTCTTTCTCTCTTTCTCTCTTTCCTCTCTCTTTGTATGTATGTATGTATGTATGTGTGTGAGTGTAAATGTCTGTATGCTAATACAGACTGCTGTAGTCAACTGTAGTAAGTCTGCAGTACAAGTGTCTATACATAAAGTGCATATGATCGGTCAAGACAACTGACACTTCTGGTGACTTGGTGTGTGTGTGTGCATGTCTGTGTGTGCCAACGCACTTCCATAAGAGCACATAAGCAACAGGCAGTTTAGCACTTTGACCTTGCCCTGTAACAGCTTTGCTGCAGCGGTTAAGACATTAGCATGGGTCAAAGGTCGCTTGCCCTCGGCCGTTTAGCCGTTGTTGCGGTGAGAGAGAGCGACCCTGTGGTGAAACACGAGCCGTTAACACAACACAACACAACACACACACACTCCTCATTTACACACACACACACACACACACACGCACACACGCACACGCACACGCACACAGCACAGCACACCCAGGCCTTATTTAGTACCATGTGTGGAGGTCTTGTGGATGAGGTGCTTATAGACATTAAGCATATAGACATTACAGTTTTTCTCAGTCACTTTGGTGCTATTCTCAGATCAGAATGAAAATTCTCATAACTATTAGTTCAACCTCCACAACATTTAGTCATTTGTGCACATCATAGTAGCAATTTCTCCTTCCTCTGAACAACTTGCAAATGCTTTTGAATATGTATCAGTTGCTTTGTCATGTCAGTTAAAATGAACTATATTTATGGATGCTGAAATGCGTTCCCAATAAAACGAATAGTCTTCATTTCATTGCTTGAGTCATTACATACAAAATTGGCGAACTAGTTATCAAATTCTGTCACAATGCTGTAGAATTGCAAAGAGCATCAGTAAAACTGTGAAAAGTACTGTACATATTCAGTGTCTTGTACTCACATACACCCCTAACTAAAGCAATTTGTAACTTTCCTGTAGTTTTCAAATGGCTGTACAAATACTGTATAGTGCTGTCTTGAGCATTTTCAATAGTGTCACCGAGTTCTGACCATTTTTTGCATGGGAAAACACTGAGAGCATAAACTGTCGTAATGAAAACATGACAAAGCCATTTGACTATCTTGTTCATAAACGATGGTGTCAAGACTTCTCATTTTGATGACACTGGCAGTTTCATTGACATAAATACTTGCTTTTGAGGAATGGACTATCCATTTTGAGCAGGTGACATGCTTTTGCAGGTTTTCCACTAGGTTTTGCAGTTTGCACTAATTGTTTTGAAAAACTGCTGTGCAAATGTTAATAGTGATGTGAGTACAGCACCAAAGCGCCTGAGAAAAACTGTAAGCACTGTGTAAACAACAACAAATGAGAACTATGATAGCCAGACAGACAGACAGACAGACAGACAGACAGACAGACAGACAGACAGGACACCAGGAGTTTTGGTAGTAAATAAAGATGAAAGATGCATGGGGTGTGTATGTGGACCATACAGTAGGCCTAAGATTACCGGTATATCTTTAACCTATATCTATAGCCTATAATGATAATGAAATTTGTGTGTGTGTGTGTGTGCGTGTGTATGTGTCTGTGTGTGTGCGTACGTGTGTGCATGTGTCCGTGTGTGTGCGTGTGTGTGCACGTGTGCGTGTGTGTTATCATCAGTGATGTGTTCATATCTACTGAGTGATGTCATGGCACTAGGGGGGATTTCCCTGACCTCCCTGTACATCTGTCTGGTTGGTTGATGGGATGTGTGTGTGTGTGTGTGTGTGTGTGTATGTGTCTGTGTGTGAGTGTGAAATGAAT
>NW_027468664.1:21094233-21096733 GCF_046254945.1 Alosa pseudoharengus | reverse complement strand
TGTGTGTGATTAAGTGTCAAGTTTAGGTCAAGTAGAGAGTTGATTCTTTTGTTAGATGGTTTAGAGTCCGAAGTGTTTCTCTCTCTCTCTCTTTCTCTCTCTCTCTCTCTCCCTCCCTCTCTATATCTGTGTGTCTGTGTGTGTGTAGTGGTGACCTCGCACGTCTGGCCTCCTCTGATTGGATTGACAGGAACAGAGGTGAGTAGGGAGGGGAATTCTCACAGTTTGCTGCTCTGTCTGTCTGACACACACCGACACACACACACACACACACACACACACACACACACACACACAGGCTGTCTGAACCCTTACTCATCCGCCTACACACTCCCTCAGGAATCCTAGCAGGTGCTCCATCTATCTGCTCATCCAACCCCTCCCTCCCTCTTTCTCTCCCTCCCTAGCTCTGTCCATCTTCATAGCTGTGTCCTGAGTGAGCCTTTCTCTCCATCACACTTTCTTCAGGTCATCATTATTTTTCCCTCCCTCTATGTACCACCATCCATTTGTCTATCTCAGCCTTTGTTTTTTTCTTCTCTCTCTCTCTCTCTCTCTCTCTCTCTCTCTCTCTCTCTCTCTCCCCCTCTCTCTCTCTCTCTGTCTCTGTGACCTGGTCCTGCCCTATCAGATTCTTGATGACTCAGGTTATGGACATGCTAAGCAGGCAGGAGGGAGTTGGACGATGGAGCAGGCTGGCTGGCCGACAGTCAGGTGGGCCCTCACTGGGCTAGTTTCTGGGAAAGTCCCATCATACACCCACCCTACCAGGCCTTCCCCCTTCAAACTTTGAGCTCTAACAAACCAAAGTAAGTATGTAGTTTAAGTAATATAACTCATACAAGACAACCCCCAAGTCATACTTAACCCAGTCAGGTCATCTTGTTGCTTTGAATGAATGAATTTATGTTGATGTGTATGTTGGTGATCGGATTTGTTGGTGTCTGTTGGGGCCTTCATCAAGAACTTCTGGTTTGTCTAGTTATGTTCCTGATTGGATCACAGACAGCCACTGCAACAAAGGGGAATGACCAAAGAATTTGGTGGCATTTGTTGGTGCCCACATCAGGGGCTTGTGTTTTGTCTGGTTATGTTGGTGATCAGATCATAAACGGTCACAGCAACAAAGAGGATTGATTGAATAATTTGTTGCTATTTGTGGGTTCCCGCCATCGAGGGCTTGCCGTCTGTCAGTTATGATACTGATCGGATCTTAAACATCCACAGCAACAAAGTGGAATGACCAGAGAATTTGTCTGTATTTGTTGGCAGAGAACCCATCATGAATGTTGAGTGGGGTGGGTCTGGGATGCCAGATACCACTGTTGAGCCTTATGGAGCTGTCGTGGACCAAATTCAATGAAACACAAATGAAGGAAGGTGCCTGCTTGATAACCTCAGTAAAATTGTCTCAAAGGCTGCTCTGTTGTTAATGTTTTTTGCCCACAAAGGTTGCTTTGTTGGTGATTTTGCTTATTTAGCACCTCTTCCTGTGTGTATCTGAAATGACCAATTTTGATGTTTTATTACATTTTATGACTGAAATCCACCTTAAATCCACCCTTCTGCTGGTATCAGGGTAATCCTGAATCTCAATTCTTCCAAAATGTTTTGAACAACATATATACTGAAAATTTGATCCATTTCAATAGCAAAAATCTGAACAGATCACTCTTGAACAACTGGCCCCGAGGTACGACTGCAGCCAGCCAACTGTGCATTGCCATTGTATGCTGCGTCATGTTGTGTAATGGGGCAGCCTACTGGTTAGGGCTTTGGGCTTGTAGCCAAAGGGTTGCCGGTTCGATCCCTGACTAGGAAAAATGTGGGGGGGGGAGTGCTCTGCCCTGCCCTAACCCACGGCTGTAGTGTAGAGTTCTCAACGGGCCTGAGAATTACAACCCGACCCGACCCGGCCCATGGCTTGGACCCGATGTAACCCGACACATCAACATGAATTATCTGCCCGAACCCGGCCCGCGGCCCGACGTAAAAGTCAAAGTCAAAGTCTGCTTTATTGTCAATTTCTTCACATGCCAGGACATACAAAGAGATCGAAATTACGTTTACATACAAACATAAGCATAGGCTACGTTTTGACTGTTAAACCCTGACTTTATTTAGGTGAAGATTCAACACATTAGCGTGACAATTTACTTAAAATGGTGATTTTCTCCTCTTCTGGCATAAGAACCATGCCAAATTTGGATGCGGTTATCTTAGCGATACTTTTTGCAATACCCTTGATATACATATCGTTGGAAAGTTTAGTTTATGGCCGTTCATATGAGCACAATAACTTAATTTTGTAAATGTTACCAAAGCGACTGGTTTCGCCTTGCAGGGTCACATATTTCAGCACCTTGCATTTTGAGTATTGCACATAACCTGTAGAATTTCCATCAGAATCCAGCACCACTCCAAACACTTTCCAGACCTCTGATTTTCCCACTTCTGTAGTAGCGATGGTGAATTCACCTGCGGCAAGTTTAGCCTACTT
>NW_027468664.1:21081733-21084233 GCF_046254945.1 Alosa pseudoharengus | reverse complement strand
TTGCTAATGTGTGATATCAACCCCTTGGCTTTTTTCTATCACAAGTTCTGCCTAACTTTTTACTGCATACTCTATCTCCTGTTGTATTAAGTCCCATTCAGACATATTACAGTTCTCTCCTCACCCATTTAACTTCAATGTCATGAACATACTGTGGTGACTCGTCACTTCGGTGCTGCTAGTCTCTTCCTGTCTAAATGTGGCTGAGACTCAGTTAGTTCACTTTGAGCTGTGCATGGTCATGCCCTGCCATAGTAGTGTTAATTTCGTCAGACGAGACGAGAGGAAATATGTTCGTCAACAACCTTTTTTTTCATGACTAAGACGAGACGATGACGAGACGCCATTAATGTCCTGAGACACTGACTAAGACTATCTTAAGATGCATTATTGTTGACGAAAAAAGACGAGACTAACATGTTTTGCATGAAATAAAAACTAAGATAAAATCTCCCTTCATGTTCGTCTACAAAATGAGAAGACAGAATATCTAGCTGTTACGTTTTCAAAATATTCCGAATGAGTTCATACGCAACAGCTTTCCTGTAGGCTAGTCTACGTGCTGTTGCTGCAACCCTGTGTCTGCAACACAAAACTACATGGAACAAGAACACTGGAGATTTCTGCCAGAGTTAGCAAGCTAACTACCTAAGCTTTATGCCACAATGCTCAGGGTTGGGTAGTAACGGATTACATGTAATCTGGATTACGTAATCAGATTACAAAAATCAAGTAACTATAATCAGACCAGATTACAATAAAAAAATTGTGTAATCAGATTACAGTTACATTGTTGGGGATTACCTGATTACATTTTATCATGCAAGCAATGCAACTTTTTAATGATAGCCTAGTTATCTTTTAATTCGACAAGCTTCGGGCTTGCCGGTTCGATCCCCGATCAGTAGAAAAAATGTGGGCGGGGGAAGTGGTTGAGCACTGCTCTCCCATGCCCACATCCACGGCTGAAGTGCCCTTGAGTAAGGCACCTAATCTGATCTAGGCTCTATCTGATCTATCTGATCTTTTCCACCTAATCTTAATGTAGCCTCTTGTTTTAGTGTTACCGTTTACTTTGAGAAAGTCACCAGGTCCCCCTGGTTGAAAAACATCCCAAAGGAATAATTTTCTCACCCCCACAATTGAAATGGACATGGTGTCATTCAATCTCAGGCCATGTCCCTGGGTCAAAAAAATCCAGCGAAAGCTAAATTCATTGTCCAGGTGTGCCCATATAAAGGTTAAACTGAGTTGTGCATGTTTGGAGAATAGTGATCCATGATCACATCCATGACTAAGTGATCAATTTTGGGATGGGGAAAATTTTAACCACCAAAATACCACCCCCAAAGTGGAGAATAGCTATAGAAATGTATTAGTTTTGGGTGTTTTTCAGACAATGGGACCTGGTGACCTCAAAGTAAATGGTAACACTAAAACAAGGGGCTACATTAAGATTTTTGGAGGAAAATTCACACAAGAATGCTTTACTCAGAGCAAAGAGATTTCTTAGATGTAATAAAATAATAAACAGAAAAATAGAATGAGAATTCTTTCATCAATTCAGTGGTGGTGTCTTTTACTTAAGGGACATATTTATTGAAGTAATCTAAAAGTAATCCTAAAATAATCAGATTACGTTACATGTTTTTGGTAATCCTGATTACGTTACTGATTACAAAAATTGCCATGTAATTTGTAGTCAGTAATGGATTACATTTCAAAGTAATCTGACCCAACCCTGACAATGCTACATACCCAGAAGATGAAGCTTCTATCATACAAATTAACATCCCCCAGAATGTCCATACGAAAATGTTCAGCATGTAATGTTAGCTAATGTTAGCTCAAACCTTTTCAGACGAAGGACTACTTAACTTACCCTAGCTAACAAAAAAAAAAAACAATTAGACCTACTTCAACAGTATATTAGTCTACACAATAGACTCACTCACTGAACCACCTTGCTTATTGTCTTTGCACTTTGCTTATTGTGTCAGAGGATTCATACTGTATGATTTAAACTGGCATATCTTACATAGACAGTGTTGCAGAACTGTTTGGATTTACAGTTGGTTCAATATTGCAAACAACTCATCTATATTATATTTTACCACGTCTGCTCGCAGACCACGTGGGATAGCTTTCGGACCTCTTTCATTGAAAAACACTGGTCTACGAATATCATGACAGTGGTCCAGTCAAGTCTATGGACAAAAAATCAGAATGAGTAATTATAACAGACGAGTAGCCCTGTGGACACACAATATTGTTGGAAAATTGAGATGTGTAAAACACTATTTGACTCAAATGGTAATCAGAAATAATTTGTTATAAAAAAAGAAGACTAAAATGTTTTGACTAAAGCTGACTAAGAATAAAATACCTTTAGTTTTCTTTTGAGTAAAACTAGACTAAAATGATGAGACTTTTAGTCGACTAAAACTTGACAAAAACAAAAATTATATTTGTATGACTAAATATGACATAGACTAAAAAG
>NW_027468664.1:21061733-21066733 GCF_046254945.1 Alosa pseudoharengus | reverse complement strand
GTGTGTGTGTGTGTGTGTGTGTGCGCGTGTGCGTGTGTGTGTGCATGCAGGCGTGAGCTTGTGTGAGCATGTATGTTTGCATGTGTATTGATCAGTGTCTCCTGCCCTGATAGCAGACAGAAAGACTGCAATCTGCCCTCGATTGATTGGCCTCTCTTTGTGTCCATCTATCGCACACAAGTCCACATCCAGTGGCCAGCCATCACTGCCTCCCCCTCAGCACTCACTGAACTCCAGTTAGTGCAGTTAGTCCACTGTCCACAGCTGGCTCCCTGCACGGTCCGGCAAGGGCTGTGTGGTTTGGGAGGGTTCGGACGCTGGGAGGGTGTAGCTGGGTGAAACACCTTCTGAAGTGTGGAGCGTGTGGGGATGTGTAGAATGTGTGCAACAGGAAGTGGCTTCTTATCGAATTGCTTTCTCTTTCGATTACTGCATTTTGAACTCCGTTTTTGTTGTTGTTTCATCTCTTTCTCTCTCTCCCACTCTCTCTCTTTCTCTCTCTCCCACTCTCTCTCTTTCTCTCTCTCTCTCTTCACACACATTTCCTTCCCTTATATCTCTCAATCTCTTTCTCTCTGTGACAGGTGGTGGGTTGGTGCCACACACACACACACACACACACACACACACACACACACGCGCACACACACGCGCACACACACACACACACTTTTTCTCTCTGTTTCTTAGTTACCTCTTATACAACACATACACGCAGACACACAGACACACACATGTCTCACACACACACACACACACACACACACTTAAATTAGTAGACACACCCTTAGCCCCCTCTTACTCACAAGAACACGCCCTTGCACACACACACACACACACACAAACACACACACACACACACACACACACACACACACACACACCTCCCACTATGCTGTGTGCTCTGGCTTCGTTCTAAGCGTCTGTGTCACCACAGTTACACCAACCCTCCTCTCCTGGGGAGCATCTGTCCCTCTCTCACACACACACACACACACACACACACACACACACACACACACACACACACACACACACACACACACACACACACACACACACACACATACACACACACCAAACAAAAGCCACCAGACCACACTGGCTTCGGCTTGAGGTTCTGACTTCTGGTTTCACTGGGTAGCCTCTTGTGGTGGTGCGGCTTACCATAGAACTGAAGGAGATTCTAACCCATTGACTTGCACTGTGGGTTCAGAATCCAGTGGTGTGTGTGTGTGTGTGTGTGTGTGTGTGTGTGTGTGTGTATATGTGTTTGCTTGAGTTAGGGTTTGGCTGAGAGTGTGATTGGATTTGTGTGTGGGAGTGTTTTCTAACATAATTGGGAAATCCCTCTGAATCCCTCACACAATCCAAGAGTGTGTGTGTGTGTGTGTGTGTGTCAGGTCTTCTGTGAGTCACTAAGATGAATTGTGAATATCCGTGAACAAATTCTCTGTATTAAGTGCTTTTCTCCTCAAAAAAAATGGTTATTGCTGGGGTATGAAGGTTATTTGATTTTATTTTTGGGCTTTCTATGCCCTTAATGAGGTAGGACAGTGGAGAATGACAGGAAGCGAGTGGGAGAGAGAGTCGGGGCAGGGATCCGGAAAGGACCGTGGGGCGGGAATCGAACCTGCTTCGCCAGCGTACGGTGCAGTTGCTCAAGCCAGTCGTGCTACAGCCAGGCCAAAGGTAGCTTTAATCACTTGGGCCTCTGAACCAAAAAGAGACAGACCTATACTGTATATGTGTGTGTGTGTGTGTGTGTGTGTGTATGTGTCTGTGTGTATGAGTCTACAGTATGTGTTTGCTTTAGGTGAGGTGAACCAAAACTCCCTTCCAGTCCCTGCTACTCCAGTGAAAAGGACATGTCCTCTCACTACTGAGGAGAGAGTTTTGAGCAAACAAACTCTGAAACAAGAGATTGTTGTACACCAAAGTCTTTGTTGTTTCTCTAGCATTCTTTTGTGTGTTTTGTGTGTGTGTGTGTGTGTGTGTGTGTGTTAGTTAGTGTGTGTGTCACCTCGCCCCATTTACACGCGCCACCACCGATGGCTGACGGTGATGCCCACGGACGTCCTGGCCACTTTGTGGTGACTCCGTTCGCTTTTCTCCCATCCCACAATGCTTTGCTCGGAGGCCATCATCGCCATCGCCGAGCGTCACACGCCCGGCACCTCAAACCGCGACACGGAACGGCCATCAGCTGCTCGATGCTGCCGTGCCGATTGGTGGCGCCCCGGCCCATCTCCCAGCGACCACAGGCTCCCCGGCGACCGCCCGGTAATGGCCCCTACCGTCGGATGCCACCGCAGGCCCCAGGGGAGGAGGGGGGCATCGGGGCCGAGGCTTCGCTCAGCGTCTTCTCAACTCACCACTCCCTCTCTCCCTGTCTCTCTCTCTCTCTCTCTCTCTCTCTCTCTCTCTCTCTCTCTCTCTCTCTCTCTCTCTCTCTCTCTCTCACTCTGCCGTTGTGGTTCGCGGGGCCTAACATGCAAAACGTGTCCCAGCCGTGTGGCACCCTCCCCACTCTCGCCACTCTTCATCCTGGAGCTGCTAATTTATTCATCTAAAATGGGTACCCCTCCACCACCCCACTCCACCCCATCCATCTATCACCACCACCTCCATCTCCACCTCCAACCTCCCACCCACCACCCCACCCCGCCTCCGCATGTCGCCGCCTGGGAGCCATGAACCCATGATGTGCTCCCGCTGTCTAGAATGTTCTTCTGGACTTTGTCAAGCCTTCGTATGTGTTGGAGTTCAGGGCGAGAACACAACTCTGGAAGTGCATAAGGTTCTACGCTTCAGTAATGTGTCTGAGAGTGAAAGTTGGATCTAAACATTGAGTTGTTTGTGTGTGTGTGTGTGTGTGTGTGTGTGTGTGTGTGTGTGTGTGTGTGTGTGTGTGTGTGTGTGTGTGTGTGTGTGTGTGTGTGTGTGTGTGTGTTTCTGGGTGGTGTGAGTACATCTGTGCATATATGCGTGTCTTCATGCATGTGTGTAATTTGGGCGGGGTGGGGGTTGGTTGGGGTTGTTGGGCAGGGTGTGTGTTTTGCTGTGTGTGTGAGTGATTAATTGATTTTGCGGGTGACTAATGACTCTTTTATTGAGCTGAGATCTCTCCTTACGACGGGGGTAAAAAGGCCAGCGCTGACCGCACCACATCGCTCCTCACGCTTGCCGGCCAGGGGCCAATCCGCACGAGAGGAGAGGGGCTGTTTGTTGGGTTTAGTCACTGTGGAGAGTAGAGGGCATCAAAAGGTGGTCTTTCTCACATCGGTTGCTGAACCTGTGTGTGTGTGTGTGTGTGTGTGTGTGTGTGTGTGTGTGTGTATGTGTGTGTGTGTGTGTGTGTGTTTGAGAGAGAGAAAGAGTGAGAAAGACGGAGGTGTGTGTGTTTGTATGTGTGCATGTGTAAATGTTCATGTGTGTAGTCAATGCAGAACGATTAGAGCTTCATCTTTTCAACTGCATGCATTTATGAAAATGTGTGTGTGTGTGTTTGTGAGTGCATCTTGGAGATTTGGGCCCTGACTCAGCGCCTTCAAAGAGACATCTGCCACAATGATTTGCACATTTTACCACAGTGTACACACACACACACACACACACACACACATACTCTTCATGAGAGAGCGTAAGAATGAAAGAGAAAGAGAGTGTGTGTGTGTGTGTGTGTGTGTGTGTGTGCTTGTTTATATCCAGGCCTTGATCCACCTCGTCCAATAGTCCCTGTGCAGTAATCATTCTTCTGCTGACATTGGATTCATTGGAATGGAGGAGGAATCCACAGAGTCATGGGAAGTCCCCGACACACACCCTGTTCAGCTTCATCTGAACTCAGCCGTCTGTTCCTAGTGTGATTGAGCCATCCACACACAGACACACGCCGGGGTGGGAAAACACTGTTTGTCTCTCCCAGAGTCAAATCACATTGCTTTATCTGTCAGCTCTGAACTGGTGTGTTGATCTAGAGTGAGCCATCGCTGGGCTGTAGTCTAGGGAAGAGGCCTAAGACCTTAAAGCTAGCTGACCCCAGTCCAGGGCTAATGTCTGTCTACTGCTCTCCTTCTCTCTTGCGTTGCCAAAAAAAACTACTAAAACAGCACAGGTCTTGGATCAGTTTGAAAGAGTGGAATCCCAGGGCTGGTGTGGAGCACAGATGCTGCAGATAGAGCGAGAGAGAGAGAGAGAGAGAGAGAGCATCATCTCTTCTTCTTTTCTCTTGCCTGGTGACATCCTCTCGCTTCTGATTCTGGTTTCCTCTGGGATTTCCTTCTCCAAACCCTCTCCATCCCTTCTTTTCCTGTCCTTCATCCCTCTTTTCTTCCTATCTCTCCATCTCTTGCACTGACACTCTCTTGCACTATGATACTGTTGCACCTTTTTGCATTTTTCCTTTAACATGTTACAATCTAACTTTACTGTAAGGGCACACTATTGATATCTTCCTTTGTATTTTTGTTGTACAGTATGTGTGCGTGGATGTCATGTGTCTGTGTATGATGTGTATAAGCTATTGGACACCTTCATTTCCTTCTGGATAAATAAAGTATATCTATCTATCTATCTATCTATCTATCTATCTATCCAGAAACTACCCATCTCTCTTTCACTCACACACTCACTGGTGCAACACCAACACCCTCATGCAGTCAGACTTCAACATTCACTACTCACAAGGAACAGATTGTTTACTGTTGTTATTAAAAAGACACAATGGCAGCTAAAATATACGCTATCAGAGAAGTTATAGAGGGCAGCCAATAAAACTACTTAAAGCATATTTTTGTCTAAGGGAGAAAGATACACAAACACACTCTCTCCCTCTCTCTCTCTCTCTCTCTCTGACACAGACACACACACACACACACACACACACACACACATTTTAATGCTTTTATCTGGACCTTAACACAGGGGAAGATACACAGATCCAAACATTGCAGGAAGTAAGTTAGACACTTAGGCAGGTCTGATCAAACACAGAATGC
>NW_027468664.1:21046733-21054233 GCF_046254945.1 Alosa pseudoharengus | reverse complement strand
CCTCGCGACGCATATCAATAGATTTTATAGCCGACTACAAGCGCTATTGATCTTGCGAGGTGGAGTACTCCTATTACACCGGTTCAGGGCTAGGGAAGGGAGACTGGAAACTCAAGACGTGCGTCCTGCAATGGTTGTTGATATACCAGTGAGGGCTTTTGCAGGAGAACGTGGGGGCGGGGGGCTGCTTCGATGCGCGCGAGTGAAGGTCACAGATCTAGTGAAAATGTATGAACGTAGGAATCTTTCAGATGTTCTTTTTAATAATGTTTATTAAGGAACAGACAATGTATTTATTACTAAGAGAATGTGAAGATAAAATTGGAACAGTTTTGTCATGAGGCTTTGTGTTGTCAACATTGTCAATACTGTCAATTAAATGTTTAGCCTACTGAAATAAAACTAGAGCTAGGGAAATACAGCCATAAGGATACTTGTAAGACAGGTGCGAATTTTCCTAAAATAAGATGTCTGAAAAATAAAACGAGAAATCTAAGCACTAAATTCATTATAGGACATATATGTATAGATATATTGTTTCGTTAAAGAAAATAAAGCAAGAACATATTAATGTTGATTATGGGAAAAATAAGTTGCGAATTGTTTTAATGAAAATTATTGATATTTTGTGTAGCCTAACCTACAAGAAGAACGCCTTTCCTCTACACAATCGGTTCCTCAACTGGCATGAAATAGAAAAGAACATGAATACAAATAAATTTAGTTCATTAATAGAGTAACATTTTCATACTGCATTAGGCCTAATCTAAAACATGTTTAAATGTGGTTGGTATTGTTATGACGGTTTTATCATAACAATTGAATTGAAGGGGTTGTCCTTTTGACTAAGTCAGAATTTCAGAGAAATTCTCTGCTTATCTTAGAGTAATACTGTTATTTCCGCACTTTAATTGCTGTTTTAAGATGCCACAACACTGGACTAATTTTGTGGACTGGACACTGGAATAGTTGAAAACAATTTAGAAGGAATTGCGCACAGGAAATGTTTCATACTGTAGGCTATTTCTCCACAAAACGGAGGCATTTTTATTATTCCATGCCGTGCTTTTCCAGTTAAATGCGTAATTGACTTGGGGCTGTCAGCCAGACATGAACAATGGCTGGCCGGCCCTCGCGTCACGCTGAGCACCTGCCGCTGGTCTGCGTGTCTTGATAAGCGCACAGATGAACATGCCCTTCATAATGGCATCGATCTCACCAATGTGTCCCAGTAAATAACTCATACAACCATATCAACTGTCACGCACGACGAGAACAATATGGGTGCGCAAGTGGGAGGTCAACTTTGTATCGCATCGTGGGCAGTGGGTAGTCTGTAGTAGTTTGCTTCCGCTAGCCTATTGCTGTCCTTGTCAAACCCATGAGGTCGAGATAAGGACACCCGTCTTGAGGCAAGGCACGTGTTTGCTTTCACAAGATAGACAGTTGATTGTATAACTAGAGACAGGATACAGGCTACTCTAGTGAAGATATCACCTTATGACTTTGATATGTTAAAGTTGCGTAGCTAGGAGACATCCTTAAATGCCCATTTGAATTCATGAAAGATGACAAATTAATCGAATATCACAGAAACACTGATTTCCCATTTTATACAAATTAAAAATGAAAATAGTTAAAGTTTCAGTGATTAGCCCACGGGCACTTCAGCAGAAGCCCCTGGCGATGGATGAGCATTGCCGAAAGGTGCGCTTCAGGCGCATCGTGGCTCGCTTATGCTGAAAGATGCCAAAACGTACAACTCTTGAGTCTGACCAGGCCAACTGAATTTCCTCTCTCCCTTTTGTGGCAACCGGTTTAAATAATATTGTAATGCTTGGATGTGCTGATGAGTTGATCGTGGAAATCCCCTCTCCGTTTACCGTCAGAGGCGGGCAGTCACTTTCAATCACCCGGGGCAGGCCGCCTGGAAAACCTGAAGCACTAGCCGTTACATTTTTTATATTCAACCCTGTGGCTAAATCCTAAAACTAGCTGTTGGTGGATAGGCCGGATAACTGGCAGGCCTCTTAAAACTTCTAGACAGGCAGAGACGTATATGTCAAATCAAATGTACGAACTCCTTAATGAGAGAGGACGTGCTTTCGATGCCTTTCACTGTTGGCTGGTATCAAAATGTAAAGAGTTTGAAATAAAACGACCAAATGGATTAGGGACTTAGATCCTCAACATAGCAGGCGATTAGGATTAGGCTTTTTTTTTTTTTTTTTTTTTTTGCTAGGTGGTATTAGCTCATCACATCTCTCTCTCTCTCTCTCTCTCTCTCATAGACTGGTACAGGTTCAGTCTATGATGGAGACATAAAGTACTTTACAAACTCAGATGTAAGGAAATAAGAAGTATTTAAAATCTGCACAGACATTTCGTGTGTGCAAAGTAGCCTAATACAACTACGGTGAAGGTAAAATGCAATTAATTATTATGTGACGTCTACGATCACTACTGATATTACACAATTATGTCTATGGTCCAAGTCGTATGCTGCCCTCTGTCGGTTTAATCTGGTGTGATGCAGTGCAGTGACAGACAAGACATGACCCCCCCTTCCATTTCGGAAACATATAGGCCTACAATCAGCATATTTCAGACAAGCAGACCTACTAAGGTCCGTAGCAAATGGAATATGAAAAAACAAAACTTGCACATACTTCGATCCTCACATGTCACTAACATTAGTAACGGGGGGGGTGGGGGGGATCCAGCTGCTGTCCTGTTCACAAAAACTGAACACAAGTGCAGAACACCAAATTTCACCAATAGCCTATACGGCCCGACATGGAATATAGAAGTACATCATCAGGTGGAACAACAAAGTACTTTGGAACCGCCTCACGTTCTCTGCCTAGTTCGCAAATGAAATTTCCTAATTATGCTTAAATATGCAGATATTCTGTACCGTTATCAGTTGTCGCCTAAATGTATTCGTTCGTTGAATTTGTTGAGGGCAGACAAAGTGAGACTCTTGTCCTGCCTTCTCTCGTCAGCAGTGTTTTGGTAAGGTTTGATGTTGATCTTATAGACACAGCTCAAGAAAGCGACAGTTTGCCTTGGCACGCTGTGCACCCCTGGAATCCCATTGACTGCTCAGAAGCAGGGCACCCTGACTCCTCCGCTATTTCGGACAGACATCTGATTGGCTGAAACATGGCAGCGAGCAGCTGATTGGATTAATAGCGGGAGAGTGATAGGCACTATCCAATCAGGCTGCATCTTTGCTGCCATATGCAAATTAGACTCTCGTCGGAGACATTCCTGCACTGCCCACTGCCGGTAAAAGCCAGCCCTGTTGACGGGACGTCCATTCACACCACATCGGCAGGGCATGGAACTGTGCGGACGTGTGTGATTGGGTGTGCCAAAGGATTACGAAGAGGAGATATCCACAGCTACACGTTTACAATTTACACGAGAGATTAGAAAAGTGTCACCCCCAAATTCAAATGTGCATGTTATTGAGCTGAAGGTGTACTCACGGTGGTGGCGAGACGTATGTAATTCCACAGTATCCAAGTGCGTTTGGAGAGCTGTGCGGTACCTTGGAGGTCTCCTCTTACGCGTACCGTCACTTAGAGAGATTGTCGCCCATCAAGGATTTTTGACATCACCCTTTTACTTTCGCTTTTACTGTGCTGTGTAGCGACGTTTTGAGGCTTTTGGTTTTCCTCGTGTCGGAAGCTGGCATGAAATCCAGATAGACCTCACATGACGGGGTTGTTTGACTTGGCTGCGGAAAGTTTACATCGAAACCTCACTGGAACCAGCTCGCCCCACTGGATACATCAAGACCACCGACGAGTCCAGTAACACACAGCCCAGAAGTCGGAGTGGAATCCACCACGCGTATAGTTTATTGAAGAGGCTTTCCTCGTATCATCTCACAGAAACCTTGGACGTTCTTACTGAGTGGAGACTAGATCGGTAGAACAAATGGTGTTTCTTTGGGACGCAAAATACGGTATGGCATTTTATTGTACTGCTCATTTAGTCTGTATTGCAGAAGTATGTTTCAAGCTGGTGCGGTGTTTGTGAGCCTGTGTGAATAGGGAGGCAGCGACTTTATCTAAACGATCTTAACTTCCCTGTTAACTGCGGAACAAGCGCTTCTCGAATTGAGCAGTAAGTGGAGAGCTGCGAGACTGAAAGACTTGATGCCAAGTTTGCAAGGACACACGCACGCTTTCAGTCGCCCCTCTCCCTCTCCCTCGCACTCATACACGGACATACTTTATCGGGCCACACGCGCGCACAATTTTTACGGCAATCCCCCAAAATCCCCCAGCACCAGCAGTAGATGTTCAGTCCACCGGGCTGCCGTATGTTTATATTGAGTAGTTGCATGGTGTGGTTGTCTGCGTGTGTCCGTGTTTGAGGTTGGGGGCCAGCAGTGAGTTAAGCGGAGGCTCGTAACCGCACTCATGTGGCATCGATTGTGGTTGGCGGAATGACAGCAGGCCGCTCCTCCTGTCAGACGGAGCGCCGCTGCTTTAATGGTTTCATCTGCCTCCGAGGCGGCGCTGGCTCGGTATCTGACCAGTGGGGGGAAGTTAACTGGGGTTACGCCGTAAGAAGTTTTGGCCAAAAATATTTCAGCAGTAATTTAGAGTCGCCTGGAACTCAACTTCATGGAGAGAAATTAAACCTAGAGTGAAAAGCCTTGACCTTTTGACTAAACAGTTCACACAACACAGTTTAAACTGTTTAAAATGGGCATAGCCTACTGTACATTCATATCCTTATCATTTCTGACGTGTAATTAAAATGACGGATCTTGTTTTTGTTATTTTAGGCTAATGGACTGCAAACCTATGCACACTAGCATCTCCGAGTCCTTATCTTCCAGTGGCTTACGGGTCTCCCTTTTTTTATCTCTCCCTATGTGCGTGCGTGTGTGTGTTTGTGTTTGCGTGTGCGTGTATGCAACCAGCAGACCCTGCCCCAGGGCGCCGCTTCACTCCCCCCTCCACCACCCTGGGGTCCGGTGGGAAGATGAGCGAGGGTCTCCCCCTCGGCGCCCAGGAGGGCAGTGGTGCTACCCTGGTGGGCAAGCTCCGCATGGCGGACAGGAGCATGGTGGAGGTGCTGTCCGACCATCCAGGGGAACTGGTGCGGACCGACAGTCCCAACTTCCTGTGTTCCGTGCTTCCCACTCACTGGCGTTGTAACAAGACCCTGCCAATTGCATTTAAGGTAAACCAATTGCATTTATTGCCTGTCTGTCTGTCTGTCTGTCGGTCTGTATCTGGTTTATGAGGATTCGTATGTGACCCCAGAATGGCAGCGCACTGATGTGGCCACACCACCTCTGCAACCAAAACTGGTGTGTGTGGTTGTGGTCTTGTTTGTAGTGTTGAAGAATGAATGCAGGTCATATGAAGACCAGATATTGCTAAAGCGAAATAATTCTTACCAGGGCATATTGTAACGCAATTAAATTATGACTAGTGAATTTCCAAAGCCTTCAATTTGCTCATTTTACATTGCGTGCCTTTTCAAGCTTCAAACGGATTTATCGCGATGTTAGAATCGGTAGTAAGACCAGATGTTTCCAAGATGATTCCGCTAAATTATTTGGCTTGCATGCAGTTGTTGTTGATTTTATTACTTGATCGCGTGGCCTTCGGCTTTCCGTAAATGTTTCTCATTAAAAAGTCCCATTGGACGTCTTGATGTCTCGGGTAGTCTGAAAGTCATTCATTGCAGACTTCCGTCATTTTCAACTGTCGCCAGAAATGTAAATTAGCGTTCACTTCGATTTCCAAAACACAGAATCCAGTACTCAAGTGTGTGTGTGTGTGTGTGTGTGTGTGTGTGTCTGCCTCTCTCTCTCTCTCTCTCTCTCTCTCTCTCTCTCTCTGTGGCGGCTTAATAGCCTACTGGCCCCTCTCAAAACCGCTGTTAATGTCCCATTGATAAAACACTGCGACTACGGTTAATATGAAAATGTCCTCCGAGCTCGTATTTGCCTTGGGTGTGTTGCTTGCTCAGGCTGAGACCACACGGACCGCGATTGACCAGGAATGTTGGAAGATTTACTATTTGGATAATAAATAGGCTGCACAAGAATGGACAACAGTGATTAAGTAAACTGAGTTTTTTTAAAGATAGAATTATATTCAACATGTGAGGGGTTTTCGCAATAGATTAGCCAGCAAGTATAATTTTCTTTTTTTAAGAATTATCCTGAATAATCTCCTATTTTCTGATGATCATGTGCTTTTAGAATTGTTTTTTTTTTTTTTTGGTATTTTTTGCTGCTTCCCACAGGCTAATTTTCCAGATTATTTGAATTAACATAAATAAAAACCAGGTAATGATGAAAGGTAAAACATAGGAAAAAATAACCTATTGCACTGATAACCTATTAAAAATTGGAATTAATCACATTATCTAAAATGAACTTAATTCCAGTCAGTGTTTCACTGTAAAACCAAGCTTTGTAACCTGAAGTCTTTATCATATACAGTAAGAAGCAACATATTGACATGAACAGTTCCCATAATATTCAGTCTTTGGTGGTGAAGCCCAGACCACCATGGTGAGGCAGGCGTCTGATTCCCAGCTGTTCTCTGCACATCTGGCAGGTGGTGGCCTTGGGAGACATTCCCGACGGAACGCTGGTGACCGTGATGGCGGGGAACGATGAGAACTACTCGGCAGAGCTGCGCAACGCTACGGCGGCCCTCAAGAACCAGGTGGCACGCTTCAACGACCTGCGCTTCGTCGGCCGAAGTGGTAGAGGTGAGCGAGAGAGCGAGATGAGAAAAAAAAGATAGACAGATACACAAAGACAGAAAAAGAAAAGGAAAGTAGAGGAAATATGAGAGCACATTACATCCTTTTTAAAGTTCATTTTTACTAACTTTATTTCATACACTTTCTCAATTTTTATCGTTATCTTTTATGTTTTTCACTGCTCTTTGCTTTTCTCCTTGCTTTTGCTCTTTGTTCTCGGCGGTGTTTTCTTATCTGGTGTTTGGCGCTGTGAGATTGGTGTTGAGTGTCTCGATTATAGATGAATGTCACACAAAGTATCAACACTGTCTGGCTGACATACAGTGCTACAGAGCATGCTGAAATAGTGAAAACCCCTCTCACACAAACACACGCACACACTCTCTCTCTCTCTCTCACTCCCTCTCTCTCTCTCTCTCTCTCTCTCACTCCCTCTCTCTCTCTCTCTCTCTCTCCCCCTCCCTCTCTCTTTCTCTCTCTCTCACTCCCTCTCTCTTTCTCTCTCTCTCACTCCCTCTCTTTCTCTCTCTCACTCCCCTTCACTGTCGCTGTCTCTTTTCCGGCTGTCTATTTCATGAATTTGAAATATTTCTAATGACAGGGTTTTATTTTTCGGATATTTTTGAGCAGTATTTGTTTGATGTAAGCTACAGCAAATGCAGAGTATGTCTTTCACACACACACACACACACACACACAAATAAGGAAGTTGAGCAGACACACAGTGCATTAGAGCCTGACAGATCA
>NW_027468664.1:20836733-21036733 GCF_046254945.1 Alosa pseudoharengus | reverse complement strand
ACGTGGTGTTTTAGGGAAGAATAGATGACTGGAAAAAGACTGTCATGAGTGCATGTGGATCGAAGCGAGATGCTTAGCTAGAGAGAAATGTGAACATAAGAAATGGGGGGAAAGAGGAAAGAGGTTGAGCAGCATGTAGAGAGTGATGCAGAGTTACAGATACATTACAAGATGATGGCAGGAAATCAAAGGGAGTTGGGAAAGGGAATCAAGGAAGTTGAGTTGAGTGGTTTGTTGGGAGATAAACTGATGGAAGTGACAGAGAAAGCAAATGTGATGAAGAGGGAAAGGGAGATAGAGAGAGGGAGATAGAGAGAGAGAGATGGAGAGAAAGAGAGAGGGGGAAAGAGAGAGGTAGAGGAAAAAGAGAGAACAGAGTGTTTCCTGCCGCGTGCAGCAAGCTTCTGATCCCCTCGCCAGAAATAGCATCGGGAGGGTTGCCAACGGAAACCGTTATTAAGTCATTCAAAAGCGCCTTCTCTCCCCCTCCACTTCTCCTTTCATACTAGTGAAAATCAGGAGCAGCTGGGGCAACAGGCTCTGTGTGTGTGTGTCTGTGTGTGTGTGTGTGTTAGTGTGTTTGTGTGGCCGTGAATGTTGGTTTGTGTGTGTGTGTGTGTGTGTGTGTGTGCCCGAGTGACTGTGTCTGCGTTTTTATGTGTCTGCGAGCGAGCACACGTTTGAGGAAGTGCGTGTTTCGAGGTTGAGGTCTGACTGCAGCTTGAGGTTTGCGGTGTGCGTTAGTGGTGATGGGTGTATACCGGCTTTGTGCTCCCCAACCCAACCAACCGTCCCCTGAGCAATGTGTGTTTCCGTGTGTGTGTGTGTGTGTGTGTGTGTGTGTGTGTGTGTGTAACCACCAGTTGCAGCAGGAAACGTTTCTCTCTCCAAAGCCTGAGAGAGACCTTGCACAGTGAGAGAGCGGCACTCAAGTTTTGATCTAAACAACAAAAAGTTTTTTTCATATTGAAAGAATGGAAGCCAATGGCTTTCCAGCAAAACAAGAGTAGATTTCTTATGACACTGTTGCTTGTATCTAAGTAATCTGTAGACGTCTAGTGGATTGCAATACCAGCAAGACCTCATCAGAATGAATCAGACTGCAGTACAAAATGTCTGTACCTGTGAGTTCATTCTCTTCTTGGCAATAGAGTGAGTTAGCCTGGCTAGCGCCACCACTTCTCAATGAGACGTGGTCTGGGAACCAAACGTTAATTTTCTCGTATTTGAAAAAAATGCCCAGATCCGTTTATTGGGTGCCACGGATGTCTATCAAATGCATCTGTGCATAGCTCATCATTGTCTTGCTTTCCCCCTTGTTCTGTGATTGGTCCCCTATCTCAGGTGAAAATTTGCTCCATGGTCTCCAGGCTGCCTTGGCAGCGTGAATCAAATCGCGCGCAAGGCAGCATGGGAACACCCAGGCTAAGAGTGAGTCTGTGTTTGCATGCAGACTGTGAGGGCGGTGGAAGAAGGTGGGGGGTGGTGGTGGTGGTGGTGGTGGTGGTGGTGGTGGGGGGGGGGTGTAGACTTATACATATAGCGTGCTGATGTGTGTGTGGGAGCCCAGTAAAAATGAATGAGCCCCAGCACCGGATGCTGAATCCGCCTCCAGCCACCCACCCAGCCATGTGTGACTCCTAGCCCAAATCACAGCGACGTGGCTGGGGAGGGGAGCTAGGCAAGGAGGGGGCTTGGCAGCGGGCCTGGGGAGAAGTTGGCTTCAGTTGAAACAGGTTTTTTTTGGGGGGGAGGGGTGCTTCGGCGGTGGAGGATAATTTGCTTCCTCTGCAAGTGGCCTCACTGTCTGCCTGCCTGCAGCCGATCTGGGGTGTTTATTGGACCACTGGGGGAAAGGCATAGCAACCCCACACACAGGCTGAACCAAACCACCATCACCTCCCCTGACCTCCCCCCTCCCCACACACACACACACACACACACACACACACACACACACACACACACACACACACACACACACACACACACACACACACACACACACCTCCTTTTTTATCTCCTCAAATCTCATGTCCTATCCTCTCTTCTCATCCTCTGTAATGTTAAACACATTCTCTCCTCCCATATGCTTTACCTCTGTTCACCTCCTCAGTCCAGTTCTATTCCAGTCTCTTGGCACGTTTTCTGTGCCCATTCTTTGTAGCAGCATTACAATATTTCATTACATTTATTCATTTAGCTGACCCTTTTATCCAAAGTGACTCACAGAAAGAGAATAACACGGACAAATGACAAATAACGTAGAATAACTGGAGTTCAAACATATAGGCTACAGCCATCAACAGCTAATCACATAACAATGTCACCTCTGAAGATGAAACCATCTCGATTCCTCTCATTATGTCTAGTAGGGCGGCTAGGAGTGGAGAGAGTGTAGGACAGCAGAGGAGGTGTGCTGTAACTTTATTTTTAGGGCTGATTATATTGGTCTATTTCTGTATGTGTGTGTGACCGTGTGTTTATTGGAGACAAGGGTTATTTTTTGTTGGGGGCAAGTGCACTGACTTTTAATTGGTTGATTTCAACTGCAGACTCCAGGCAGATGCAGACGTCTCCGTCCTGGTCCTATGAGCAGCCATACCCCTACCTGAGCCAGATCTCCACGCCGACTGTTCACCCGACAACACCCATCTCGCCCAGTCGCAACTCTATTCACTGTAAGTGATGCTTGAAGGAGCATTAAACACACACACATACATACACACACACACACACACACACACACACACACACACACACACATACACACACACACAAATACAACCACACACACACACACACACACACACACACATAATCAACTTGCAATCACATAATGGCACATATTCCTATGCACATTCACCCTAATTTGATCATAACAAGACATACCAAGACAGAAACTGTATAGATGCCATTCACCAATTGTAGAAGCAAATGTTGACATTGTATCCATCTGTGCATTCATTTTTTTTGCAAGTTGCTTAGTTATCTATTCATTTACATAGATAAGGCACTTGCAGACATCATGGCTGTCAGGAATGACATCCATATGTAGACCCTTTCAACTGCATAAAGAAATGTACCTTCCGGTGGCACAGAAAACAACATTGAGCTAATGATAAATTGGGGACAAAAGAAAACAAACAAAAAAAAGTTTTAAAGTTGACATTTTGTAGAGCATTACGGTAAAGTTAATTTCAAAGTATCTGCGTTGGTTTTGTTTCAACCGGAAACCTTCTAGGAACAGATTGAAAGGGTCTATATAAAGTATTACTGTATATCAAGTGACTAAAATGAAGCTGAGATTACTCTGTTAAATAACTTTATCTTACCTATAGCACTCAGCTTCTTCCTCCTTCGTCACACAGGCTCTGAGCTAACAGCATTCAGTGACCCCCGCATGACCCTGGAACGACCTTTCACCTCACTGTCCACGATTCCAGATGGCCGCTTCTCAGACCCACGCATGCACTACCCGACCGGAGCCTTCCCGTACCCTCCCACGCCGGTCACCAACGCCATTGGTATCGGAATGTCAGCCATGACGGGCCCGACCGGCCGCTACCCTACCTACTTGCCTCCGCCTTACCCCTCTGCCTCCTCCCAAGGTCAAGGTGGTCCATTCCAGGCCAGCTCGTCTCCCTATCACCTCTACTATAGCACAACAGCTGGGTCATACCAATTTTCCATGATGGCAGGGGGAGGTGGTGGGGAACGGTCACCTCCTCGCATCCTGCCCCCCTGCACCAATGCCTCCACTGGCTCCACCCTCCTCCACCCCTCCTTGCCCAATCAGAGTGACGTTGTCGTGGAGACGGAGGGGAGCCACAGTAGCTCTCCCACCAATATGTCGGCAGAGGCGGTTTGGCGGCCATATTGAGTGCCATAGCTTTGAGCTTTGAAGGACTTCTGGACTGACCACTGGCCAAACAGCTGGTGGTTTCCCATTAGAGGAACAGACTCCTATAGATGTGTGACACCAGGACTGTAGATTGTATTTTACACTGAGGAGCATGTAAGACTCGCATTTGTTTTGCTAAAGAGTTGCAGATAGTCTGTGTTTAATATTGTTGTTTTAATTATTTTTTAATATTGTTATTGTTGTTGTTATTATTATTGTTATTGTTGTTATTATTATTGTCATCATTATTACTGTTATTACTGATAATGGTGGATTATTTTAGGAGTGTTAATGGATTGCCCATGTATGTCAACACTGCTTCCTTTTTATACATGCACACACACAACCCCCCCCCCCACGCACACACACACAAACACACAGTCACTCACAAATTCCCACACACATTCACTCACTTTCTCAGAAAACAGAGACTGCCTAAAGAGGATGTTTCGAATGTTGTGTGTGACGATAAGGGGCGAACGGGTCTTTCCTCATTTCCAGCTCATTGTGCGGCTCATTCATAAACTGGAAGTTAATTTTACCCCTTTCTGTGTCTGCCAGTATTGGAGGTTAGCTCAGGGCTGGAGCAACCTGATCCGTCTCCAAGCATAAACACACACTTTAATTCATTCAAGATGCACTTGTTTCGTTTTTAACCCACAATCTGTTTTTCATCTACTCGCTCGCACAGATGATTATGAGTGTAAATTGCTTTGGGTGGTTTCTCCAACTTCCAGCGTCAAAAACAAGATGCATTTATGTTATGAGGGTAAAATTGGTTCTGAGGGTATGAATGAATTGCAATTTCCCATGATGCACTGTCCTATGTAAATAGCAACTGACTGTAAATGAACACTTTGTGACATAATGGTTTGTTTGTTACATTGGTTGCGTGACACACTGTTTCTGCTTTGACATCGTCACAAGATGTAAATGTAAAATATTCCTTTTTTTTTTGCTTTATTACATAAATATAAAACTTTGTTGTGATTGGTCTGATGTATTTGTTTCTGTCGGGACTTTTAATAAGAGTACAGAACCCTGATTGAATGAAAATAGGAATTGAAGAGGATATCCAAAGGGGGAACGCATCAATTCAACAACCCCCACCACTGCTTCTCTCTCTCTCTCTCTCTCTCTCTCTCTCTCTCTCTCTCTCTTTCTCTCTTTCTCTCTATCTCTCGATCTCTCCTCTCCTAGTAGTGTCATCTTGTGCTGATGGGACAGATCTGGTCAGCCCGCTGACTGTGTGCCAACTGCCAACACAGAGCACACCCTACCCAGCTGCCCCGCTGTACACTGCTATTCCTGACCCCACAAGAATTTACACAGACAAGTAGACAAGCCCTGACCTGCCCTCTGCCCATGGCCATTTCCTCACCGACACCCTCACCACACACACACACACACACACACAAACACACACACGCACACCAACTTTAATTGTCTCTCAAGCATGTATTTTATTTTAAAGGAAGGGGGAGAAAATGGCACACACACACAAACACAAATGTCTGAAATTACACAATATATTAATGAGTGCTAGACATACTAGAGAGAGAGAGAGAGAGAGAGAGAAAGAGGTGGGGGGGCTGCAGAACTCCAGGGCTCAGAGGATGCTGGCTGAGGGATGGAAGGCCTTAACTGTAATCCTGCTCCAGGACTGCAGCCAATGGCCATAAAATCAAATAGTCTTTATAAAAAGAGCAGCAGGACACCACCACACCACCCACACAAATACCAGTGCAGTGTATGTGTGTGTGTGTGTGTGTGTGTGTGTGTGTGTGTGTGTGTGCGTGTGTGTGTGCTTTTGAAGAAGCAAAAAGGGAGGGGGACTCATTTATAGTTATGTGGTGTGTGTGTGTGTTGTGAGCAAGAGATGTAACACAACTTCACAACTTGGGTGTGTTTACATGAAACTAAAATGAAACAACCTCTGTCCTATAAATGAAATTAATTTGATACTTGTCAGACACAAATGGAGAGCCTTCACAATGAGCTTCACCAAGAGAAGGATCAGTTGTTAGGCTACAGTGTATCACAGACTGTGGCACAATACTACCACCTGGTGGTCAGCTGCTGCACACACAAAATTAATTTATTCTCAAAAGTTTACATTCACATCTTTAATGTTTACTTACAGCACAAAATGTAAGGGAAAGGGCCAAATCACTGATAGAATATTAATATGCAGAAAGTGGTCTGTATGTCCTGAAATATTTTCAATTATCATTTCAATTAAATCAAGGTTGAAAGGTGCATGACTAAATGACATTCATCAACCAGTGAAAGGGTGAAAGACCTACCATATTCTGCCTGACACATAAAGAGAGAGAGAGAGAGAGAGAGAGAGAGAGAGAGAGAAATCAATGGCCATTTTGCTGACATCTTCACTAGACATGACGGTCATTAATCACAACTGTAATGGCATGGTAATGATAAACAGCAGGAAATTAAATTATTTGAGTTGTTTATGCACATCGTAGGCTATCCATCCATATCATCAACACACTTTTAAACATGTTTGGGTCTGTGCAAAACAGTCCAATGTGTCAAGCCTACTTTCATTATGATATGGTTGGTTGATATGGAGTTCTAATATTTCCTGTAAACAGGGTCAACTTCTCTTTTCTATATTAAAGGTAAGTCAGTGCAAAGGTATTTTCATTTACATTTATGACTCATGTTTTCTCCATTTCAGGTCTGTGAGTGACATTTACACCTTTATCACCTCAAAATTGTATCCTAAACAAATGTAGTCTAAGATTTTATTTATTAGTTCATTTAAAATAGGCCTAGGCCTACTACATATCCCTCAACCTAAAAAGTATGTTTAATTAAGCCTGATAAAACAGGCTTCCTGAAACAATTAACATGAAAAGACAGAATTAGCGCTACAAAACATTACAAAATTACCAACATATCAAATTAGGCTACTTTGCAATGAAAACATTACTTAAACCAAATTAAGGCCTAGGCCTACATGCCACCAGCATGCCACTCATAGATATTAGAAAGCTAGATACGCCATTGTCCATCCAAGTTCTATTAAGTGGCATAAGTGAACACGGCCGCCATATTGCTGGGGGCAAACACCTTACTGTCTATGGGCAACACTTGCCTGCAAACAGAGACATCTGTATCTCCACTGGCCTCCAGTGATCGTTGCCCCCACCATGATGGCGGCACTATTTACGTACGTTCTGGAGCCCAATGTGGTATCTAGCTTTCTAATAGCCTATCTATGATGCCACTCATCATCTCCCCTGCACATCTTTCTGTAGCCTAGGGTGGATTGCCCTAATGTGGGACATTTTTTTTTGTTGCTTTTTGGCTATAGTACAGTGTGAAGGTAACACATTAAATCCACATCCAATTTTGATCACAGAACCCTACAGCTTTGGGTTTCCCAAAGTTTCACTGACATTCATTAGTTTGGGGAAGAGCCACAAGGCCACAACCACTGGAGCTTAGGTGTCCCCAGAGAATGTCTGGCTCTGGTGTCCCGCAATGTCCCACATTAGGACAATTTAGCATAAGTGTGCTTAGTGCGCATGTCTGTTGTGGATAGCCCGCCTCCAAATTTGAGCGGGCCACTCCGTCTCGCGCGAAATTTGTATTGTGTCAAACAGGAACCACCGGAGAAAGAAAACATCAACATCAGACCACGAACAGTAACGTTGACGTTAGTTTCTAGCAGTTTACTTACTACAACTCTTTTTTAAGGTATTGTTTAAGCTTACAGCAGCAATGGAACAGGCCGGGTACTCCCCAAGTTTTAAGAAACCTGCTGATATTATGCGAATGAGAAGGAAGCGAGCACGGAGTGAGGGAGTTAGCCCCAACGTCCGCAAGTCTCTATTATCGGTTCCTGGGACTCGTCCATTCTCACCAGGGCCATCGCTAAATGCTCCTAATCGTCCTGGTGGAGGAGGCCAAAAACGGAGGAATCCTTTCGCGAACATCGAAAACACTTACAACAGCCCGAAGAAGAGAGCAACTTTTCGATCCGACGGAGATGTGGATGATTTTTTAAATTATAAAAATCGTGCTCCTGTCGAGACAGACGGGGAGAACTCGGCACATTATGCAAACACGACTTCATTATCCTACTTGGACCAGTTTGTACAAGAAGCCAAAAACAGTGAAAAGTTGCTGGAGGTAACGTTAACTAACTAGTCAAATTATGTAATAAGAGCAACCTATTCGCAGGAGTGCAACTTTACTTTATGTAAAATACCTATCAGGTTGGTTTCACTGTAAGCAAGTGGGTAACTAGCAGCTAGCGAAAAGATTGCTAACGTTACGCTGAAACCTGTTTAATATGTTTACCGCTGCATAGCAGCTAGCAGCTAGATGCTTTAAAACCAGTCTTTTAGATAAGCAGTCAAAAACGTATTGTGCTCTGCTGTTGCTTGCAACACGTCATGAAATGTAGCTTTATCTAGTTCAACCACAGTTAACGTTATTATTCTTAATTACCTGTTTAAATGTTTAATTTATTTATCTATCTTGAAATTGGTGATCAAGATACTAGTTGAGCGACAATATATCATTTGACTACATGTAAAATACCTATCAGGTTGGTTTCACTGTAAACAAGTGGGTAACTAGCAGCTAGCGAAAAGATTGCTAACGTTACCCTGAAACCTGTTTAAAGTTATGTTTACCGCTGCATAGATGCTTTAAAACCAGTCTTTTAGATAAGCAGTCAAAAACGTATTGTGCTCTGCGGTTGCTTGCAGCACGTCATGAAATGTAACTTTATCTAGTTCAACCACAGTTAACGTTATTATTCTTAATTACCTGTTTAAATGTTTAATTTATCTATCTATCTTGAAATTGGTGATCAAGATACTAGTTGAGCGACAATATATCATTTGACTACATGTTTTTGCATTGCATTGAATTCTCGAACGCCTTACAATATTTTCCAGACTCCTATTTCCATCTCCAAAGATGATTCCCTGTTTGAGGCAGATTTGTTTGAAGACGGGAAAACCACCGCCTTGGTTAAGGTAACTTGCTAGGCAACTCTTAGCTGACTGTTTTCATTTCAGTGACTCTTGTTACTAATATCTCTCTTGTAATCTCATCTGTTACAAATATCATCTCACTGTTTTCAATGACTCCTATTACTAATACCATGTTGCCTGCCTGGACTGTCTTTTCTATAGAGTCCCCAGCACCATGCTGCTGTTGAAGAGGTTGCTCCAGTGTCCGAGTGTCCAGAATACCCTGCCGACTGGAGTCTGAAGACGCGTCTGCTGTTCACCTCATCTCATGCCTTTTCATGGGCAGAGCAACCCAAAGCTCAGGAAGAGGCGCAGGGCTTGACCCAACACTGCAGGGCAGAATATGCCTGTCTTCCTCAGAACATACAGGTGCTGATTAGGCTACTTACTTGCTCCCCTAAACATGAAACAGATAGGAGGTCATGGTTAAGACCACTACATGCACTCCAACAAATCCTACACATTCTTAACTTAACAATGAGAAAATTAAAAATATACTGTGTATAAATCTACTTGGAATCAAGCAAGACAGTTTTACTCGGTGCATCAGAAATCAAGGAACACCTCCTGAAGGAAATATCCCCAGCTCATTAATAGACATCTCCTCTCTCTCTGTGTGTGTGTGTGTAGGATCCTCGATCGTGTCCAGAGCTGCGCTGCGGCTTTCAGCAGGCTCTGCAGTACTGGCAGCATCCGTCCTTGCCCTGGCTGTCCCTGTTCCCGCGGATCGGAGCTGAGCGCAAGTTTGCTGGCAAAAGCTCACCATGGAGCCAGGATGCGGAGCTGCAGCAGAGCATGATGCGCGAGTGGTGAGGAGAAACTGTGTGTGTGTGTGTGTGTGTGTGTGTGTGTGTGTGTGTTTTAATGCTTAGATGAAGACTGAGGATGTTGTCAAGTTTCTTGTAGTTTTACTTTTCTTCTTTGCTCTCCAGAATTTTTAGCACACCTGTTAAAGATGTTTGAAAAGACTTACTAAAAAAACTATTATAAATCCATCTTAATATTATATTTAAAAGCACCTTTATTTAAGGTTAGTTTAATTCTGGGTGCCTTGATAAATGGTTGGTAAAACTTGGTAATGGTTGCTGAAAGGCAGTCCAAGGCACAGATCAGTATTCACTCAAATGGTTAAGTGAACACAAAATCTAGACCTTCAACCTAACTCCAACATTTTCAGAATAAAATGTATTTATTTAATTGATGGTGATGGAGTCTGGCTGGCTATATATTTAATTTATTTGCTGACTTAAAGGTACTCTAAGCAGTGTTTCCCACAGAATTGAATTCTATTTGTGGTGGTAGGTTTGCAGAATTAACTTGAATGCAACAGTTTTTATCAAATTAGCGCAGCGTGGTTATGGTGCTAACCAGATTTAAGCACAATTTAGTACAACCTGGAAAATCATTGTGTGGTGGTCAATGTTGATATTGTGGTGGGCCGCCACAAATAAGTCAATGTATTGGAAACACTGCTAAGCGATGCTGGGTAACGCCACATCTGTTGACTTTCAAACAAAACGGAGAGCTAGCCTGCTACTTCCTCCCCCTCCCTCCCGTGCTGCTCCCGTGCAATGGAAACTCTCCTAAACGCGCATCTCGTCTGTGATTTGCTGGAACAGTTTATTATGTTTTTATGGGCTAGGTTTGCCCAGGTTGTTTTTGTTGTTATGTTTTTATGGGCTAGGTTTGCCCAGGTGGTTTTTGTTGCCGTTTTTGGAGCCTGGGCTGTCCACAGAGATCGCATTTTTTACAGTGTCAGGACACAGACAGCTAGTGGCTGGTTAGGTGATATTTGCAGTAAGTGACATACAATGTTTTAGCCTAAAAAACATGTGGCATCGCTTAGAGCACCTTTAAGACAACGTTTGATAAACAGCAAGGGTAATAATTCTGGAGAGCACTAGTCTGTCAGATGACTTGTCCTTGACTGTAAACAGACTGACGGAAAGATTTCCATCCTGGTCCTTTCCCTCGTGCTCCTGCTCCTGTGCTGTAGGTCGGTGAGCCTGACGTCCCTGTACAGCCTGCTGAAGGCGCGCCTGTGCCCCTACTTCTACCTGTGCTCCTACCAGTTCACCGTGCTCTTCCGCACCTCCGGCCTCAGCGGCGCGCCGGGCCTCACTGCACTACTCACGCCCACCACCAGGGGGCTGCGCGAGGCCATGAAGGCAGACGGTGAGAGATTTCTGGCACACGCTGATGCAGTGACAGACGCTAGTGTTATTGCTGGCTTGCATGCAGCACACAGATGCACAAACACACTGGGAATTTACTGGAAATGTCCATTTGTGTCATTCCCAGCCCCGTGTTTTCCCACTACCACATGCACATACCAACCCTAAACTTATAAAAACATCAATTCAACTGTAATAAAAGGTTGCAGTTATAATTGTTATTATTAATCGTGCAATTTTCACAATGAGGAATTGAATGTTTGAAGTGGTTAGTAAGTTGTAGTAAAGGAACAGATTGTTAAACGTGTGTGTGTGTGTGTGTGTGTGTGTGTGTGTGTGTGTGTGTGTGTGTGTGTGTGTGTGTGTGTGTGTGTGTGTGTGTGTGTGTGTGTGTGTGTGTGTGTGTGTGTGTGTGTGTGTGTGTGTGTGTGTGTGTGTGTGTGTGTGTGTGTGTGTGTGTGTGTGTGTAGGGATTGAGTTCACACTGCCCCTACTGGAAGATAAAAGGAAGAGCAAGGAACACAGTGATAAGTGCAAGTCTGCTGAGGGAGAGGACCCACATAGCTCAGCGTGAGTCTCTTTCTTTCTTTCTTTCTTTCTTACTTTCTCTGTTTGTTTTGTTTCTTTCTTTCTCTCTTTGTTTGTTTCTGTCTCTCTCTTTCTCTCTCTCTTTCTCTATTTCTCCCCTCTGCTCTCATTCTCTTCTCTCACTGTCTTTCTCACTCACTCACGCACAGACACACAAATGCTTAGAGTTCCATTTAAAAAAAAAAATGATGTGATTAGGTCACATGTTCTGACTGTCCTGGTCTATTCTTTGCTACAGTTCTGGAGAGCACAGTGACCAAGAGGTGGACAATGGTGTGGATGAAGATGACGATGATGATGGTGGTTTCTCCTGGCTTAAAGAGATGGGAGTTCAGGATAAGATTAAGAAGCCAGACTCCATCACCATCAAACTGTATCCTTTTAGTGTTTATGTGGGTGCCTGTATGTGTGCGCCTGTGTGTGTGGGTGTGCGTCTTAATTCTCAGGAATCAATTGAAATAGCAAGTGTTACCCTTCTCTTGCTCCTGTATAAGTTAACTCAAGAGTAAGTGGTTTCATGTAGCTAGGCTAAACAAAACAATTGAGAATCTTTTAGGGGGTTTACCATTTAAGTCTTAAGTTAACATGGCTCAGTGTAGGGCGTCCATTTTGTTTCTGTTGCAACGTGGCAGTAGCCCTCCTTGACCTGCGTCCTTCAGTCATAAAGAGCGCAGCTCCGTGTGTCTGGACCACAAGCCCGAGTCTGTGGTGCTGGTGAAGGGTGCGCACACACACACTCTCATCAACTTCCTCATCAACTGCAAGAGCCTGGTGGCGGCAGCTGGTTCTCAGGCAGGCCTGCCCCCCACGCTGCTGGCCCCCAGTGCTTTCAGGGGGGCCACTCTACAGACGCTCAAGGTGAGACACACACACACACACACACACACACACACACACACACACACACACACACACACACACACACAGCTCAACAAAGCTCAACAAAGCTCACACACACATACGGAGCTCAACACAGTCTGGCTTCTTAATCTTATCCTGAACTCCCATCTCTTTAAGCCAGGAGAAACCACCATCATCATCGTCATCTTCATCCACACCATTGTCCACCTCTTGGTCACTGATAGACCAGGACAGAAACTCATTTTTTTTTTTAAATGGAACTATCAAAATAAGAAAGAGAGAGAGAAAGAGAGAGACAGAAACAAACAAAGAGAGAAAGAAAGAAACAAAACAAACAGAGAAAGTAAGAAAGAAAAGAAAGAAAGAAAGAGACTCACGCTGAGCTATGTGGGTCCTCTCCTCAGCAGACTTGCTGTCCTTGCTCTTCCTTTTATCTTCGTAGGGCAGTGTGAACTCAATCCCTACACACACACACACACACAACACACACACACACACACACACACACACACACACACACACAAACACACACACACACACACACACACACACACACACACACCACACACACACACACACACACACACACACACACACACACACAGAGCTCGATACTTCTGTACGTATGCATAGCACCTTATGTCTGATCCAGGCATGTTCCGAGTGAGCACACAGTATACGCCGTATACGCAGTATAAGTATACGCAGTATAAGTGAAGAACACACACAGATGTGCAGCACCTCAGTGTGCAGACGGACCGTGCATGGCCATGGGTTGAATATGATCATCTAAGCACAAATTCTATTCACTAAATTCTACATACTTGTCATGTACACACACTTCATCTCTGCTAATTCAGAGGACTGGTGGGTAGAACACACACACACACGCACACACTCAAATTAAAATTTGAAAATGTGTACGTCTACCAGACACTAGCAGATTTGGTCAAATTCACCAGCCACTCAATATTAAAATATTACTTTGTGTCTAACAGCCACACTCACATTTTACCAGCATTTGGCGTGGCTGGTGCTAATTTCCATCCCTGACACACACACACACACACTCACTCACTCACTCACTCACTGATAATCTGTCGTTTAGACATTTGTATTTATCATGACTCCTGTCCACAGGCACGCAGTGTGAACGTGAAGACACAAGTGCGGACAGGCTACCAGGATTTGTGCAGTCTGGAGGTCACAGGACCCATAATGCCTCACTCCCTTCACATGCTCACTCAACTGTTGCGCACTGCCCAAAAAGGGGCCTTCAGTGCTGGACTGTACACGCACGAGCCCACAGCCGTCCTCAACGTGCCTGTCTGCAAGAATGCGGAGCCTAAAGAACAGGTTAGATATCATACAACCTCATATGAGCACACACACAATTGCACAGTAAGACATTTAACGTTACTTAACAAATATAAAGACCTAGTAACAAAGACAAGCGATGTGAAAAACATCTTTGAATATGAATTTTAGATTGTAAGATTCTTCATTCTTGCTCCAAGAACACATACACTTTTTGTGGTTTTTAAACCACAGGTTGGTGATATCTTAGTATCATTTTAAAATTGACCCATAGTCCTATTGTTCAAGCTCATCGCATGCAGCCCATAGGAAAAATAATGATGCAATTTGGGACAACATAGGCCAAGTTATGGACAGGCAGCTTAAAGCGGACCCATTGGGGCAGTGGGGAGTTACTTTCAGTTTCAGTTTTGATGCCCCTATGGGTCTGCTTTAAGCTGCCTGTCCATAACTTGGCCTACATTGTCCCAAATTGTCTTATTCTTTTTCCGATGGGCTGCAAGTGGTGAGCTTATACAACAGGGCTATGGGTCAATTTACACTGAACTTACACTTTAAATTGGTGCAATAAACTGTTACCGAATAATTTCGGCTCCTTCCCAGACCAACCTGCAGAGCAAATTTAAATTCTAGTTCTCCCTGGCATTTTTAAAATCATGTCCCCAGAGTGTATCACTTGAGCTAGGTAGCACTGAATAAAAAAAGCTAAAAAAAATCCCGTACTGACAGTACTGACCTCCAGAAACCGAGATCTATGTGAAAAATTGCTGGAGATTTCCTTCAATGCATTTCTGCTCTTTACTAATGCCTGTTTCCTCCTCGTTACCAGGTCGATGTGGGAGCTCCCTCTGGGTGCGGTCTGTCTCCGGCAACACTACAGCAGATCGTGGAGCCAGCGTCCCTGGGTAAATCCGCCCTGCGCCAATTACACCTGAGAGGCTACGGGTACACCTGGAAAAGCTGAGGCGCGCGCAAAGGCCCTCATACACTTTTAATATATCATCTTAGTTTTTAATGTACACATATTTGCCCAAATGCACACAAAACCACAGGATGCACAACTTCAGCACTTGGTTCTCCATTTGAAAGTAATATGGGAAGTGACTAAAGGACATCACAGCTCTTTTCTTCACAGAGAACCAGAGCTTCACTAGACATGCAGTAACTAAAATATTCAACAAACTTTCTGTCCCTTTACCTTTGTAAAGTTGAGAATGTGTGTGTGTGTGTGTGTGTGTGTGTGTGTGTGTGTGTGTGTGTGTGTGTGTGTGTGTGTGTGTGTGTGTGTGTGTGTGTGTGTGTGTGTGTGTGTGTGTGTGTGTGTGTGTGTGTGTGTGTGTGTGTGTGTGTGTGTGTGTGTGTGTGTGTGTGTGTGTGTGTGTGTGTGTGTGTGTGTGTGTGTGTGTGTGTGTGTGTGTGTAAGCTGTGTCCTGAGACAACACACAATGTCACAGCTTAATGTGTATTTAGAAGTTTTGATAAGTCTTTTTATGAATTTGTGATTGCGCCCTGTATGTGAGTGATTAAAAAGAGCAGTAGGTTTTTGTGTCATGAAATATAGTGTTTGGTGTTTATTGTTATGGGTTGTTATGCCCTTTGTGTTTTGTTTCTTTCTGTTGCCCTCTGTTTACTCACCTCCACCCAGTTTGCAGTCAAAGACTTCATGGCAGTTTTTAATTATGGTTGAGAAAAAAGGCCTAGTTTTGCTTTATGCCAGACAGATCAGAAGCTTTTAATATTATTACACAATGCCTTGCTACATTACTACTCATAATGTAATGCCTTTCAATAATCACATCAATGACAACACATGCTCATACATGCAAATAAATTCCTATTGTGCAGCTTAAATACAGTTAAGTGGTATATGCTGTAATATCAGGGATGCTCTTTCAACTGTTCTTCATTTATAAATGTGTCACAATTTGCCTTATTCACGTGGCGACCATAATGTAAACCAAGAGGAGGCTATGGGGTACACTGGCTATCATAGAACACAACAATGAAATGGTTTGCATACCCCATAGCCTCGTTTTGATTTACAATGGACTGTGTGAATAAGGCGAATAAGCATTGCCGAAAAAGGTCCGTCCGGAGAGCGAATGCCGTAACATTTAGCTTCCACTATTGAGGTCAGTTTGCAGGGTTATTGGCCTTTGAGCCACAAGTGTAATGCTGAGTGGGGTAAACTCCTCTCACACTGGAGAAATATGACTCCATGCAAAGTCCTTTTAGGCAAGTCCCTCCACTTGGCAGCCATATTGCAACGCTTTTTGGGCACTCATCGGGCATCCTATTCCGCAGAAATGCGCGTGCGCAAGGCTTCTCGACCAATCTTGCTTCAGCGGCGAGTTCACAACACATGATTAGCACGATGTCTTCACAACACACCACATGATTGGCTCAATGTATTCACATGTCGACGTTTTGCCAAGGAAGGGGTGGGATATGTGTAGACAACGGCCTTACAAACTAACCCCATGCATTTCTATGGAGGATTTTTTGAGTGCTGTGTCTCCTTAGAAAGTCTCTGCTCCATGGAACCCATGCTAGCTTCGTAGCGTCTAACAGCCCAATGTGGATAGATAGACCACACAGCAAGGACCATCCAATATTGTTTTTCAGCCCTGTAGCTTGTTTTCAAAGATTTCTCTGAATTCTATAAACATTTTAATGATATTATGTACTGTAGATGATGATATCCCCCACATTATTCACAATTTAATTTTAAGAAGCTCTTATATTGTTTCATCATTTGCCCACACATGTTCACACAGAATGACGAATACCTCCACTTTAGGTACATCTTAACTTCTGAGAGACCCTGGGGGTTTCTCATCTGTCTTTTGGTCTATCCTCCTTCCCTCCAGTCTTAGCACCTCCTTCTAATTAATTTTGTGAAGGAACGATATGAGGATGGGGGAATGGGAGAGACCATCCTCTTATCGTTCCTTCACAAAATTAATTAGAAGGCGGGGAGAGACCTATAGTTTGTAGTTAAATATGGGTTTACGAGATTTGCAGATTATCACATTCCAAACTTTTTTTCTGATTTGCGGTTCTACATCTGTCTGACGCCTTGAGCCTGAATCGCTATCGACATGCTGTCGAACATGTCTGCCACTTCCTTTCTGACTTTTTCAAATTTGGCTTTGTTTGATGCCTCATTGGTAACTTGGTTGCCTGATTTAAAGTTCATTATCCATTTTTCTCTGGCAAAATAATCCACATAGACCTGGTATTTGTTCATGTTATTGATAATTAATTTCACCCTCTCTCTCAGCTCTTCAGAACAGTATTTCATCATTAAAATATCTAACAGAGTATCTTTCAGTTCCTTGCTGTATATGCCATACACAACTGCATTGTAGTTCAAATAGACCTCATCCTTATCAAAACTCACTGTCATCTCTGATCTTATGAACTTGGTCGCAGAATCAGAAGGGCCATTATGGAAGTTCTTCTGGAGGAATTCTGAGATGTTCTCACGTGAATGGCCCACCACATTGGTCATTGCCTTCTCCACTTTTGAGTGGAACTTTAGCACATTGACATTGATGACATGTTCACCCCTGAGTGACATTGTATTGTCTTGAAGTTTCTTACTCAACTGGTAGTCTGGCAAGATAGCACGGATCATCTCCAACATGAGCTTATTGGTCTCATTTTCAATCTGTCTTCTCAATTCCACATTCACCTTTTCTCCATCCTGATGCTTTGTCAACATTTCTTTAATGTAGCAAAGGAGTTTAAGTTCAGAGACCCCTAGAGTAAAGTAAGCATTTATCAGTGAAAAGGGCAGATTGACATTTATAACTATTAAATAATGATAATTAATCTAATTTTACAAGATGACTTATTTGGAACCTGTCACATATAAATGCAGCCATGTTATTGCATGATTTAACAAACATGAAAAATGTGTCATTGCCAGTAGTACTGCTACACATGTATAAATGGAGTGCTGTTGCTGAGTACATGGACATGTTCCAAAAAAAGCTTTTCACTTTCCGCAACCCTCCCGGGGTTGTTAGATAACCAACCGTAAATTCTGCATCCCTTTCCGGATGTTCTTAATGCCTACAAGCTTTTCAATAGCAAACGTTTTGGAAATGAACAGCCATGTTGATGTTGTTTCATAGGCTATATGGTGAAATATCTTTATTTTAAATGTCCAGGCTTATCTGAGATAGTCAGGCAGAAAGAACACAAAGTATTATCCCTTTATCTGATGTATAGTCTCCTCCCTTACATAGGCTATATGAGTCAGCATATTGCTTCTCTGTACAGATTCAAACCATGTTTGTTTATTTGTTTATTTTGCATTCTGACATTAAGTGACTCATATCATTAATACCACATACCCTTCGCTGGTTGAGTAGTGTGTACAGTCAGTTCTGAGGACTCCTGAACCCCATTTCTCTTTTCCGAGACAGGGACCCACCCTGATCCACATCTGCCTGGTTTTATTTGAGCACATACAACCTCTTCCTTTTTCCTGGCAGATGAAGAGCTAAAGCTTTCTTCATCCTCTGCCTCTCCAATGCAGGTGTTATCTTCCGAGGCAAAGACCGAGCACAAAGATTTCATAAAGGAATCCATCACTGAGTCCCAGTCCCAGTGTCTCGGCATCCACTTAGATCAGAGCACTAACGGAAGTGAAAGCACAAGTATTATTTGTATTGTTAGTCAGCATAAATGCCCAGCAAGATTTAATTTAATATTTATATCCTCCTGAATGTGATTCTGCATTAAAGTGGCTTTGAACTGCTGTGTAGCTCCTAAATGTTACACTTTTGCCTTCTACACATCAAAGGTACACAAATGAGATGTGATTGATTATATTAGATTTTAAGATCAGATGATATGCATCATATGATTGGTCACAGGTAAAAAGCAGTTATTTCAGTTAATCAAGTAAATTAATAGATAGGCAGCTGTGTTACCTAATTATCAGACTCCAGTAAATGATAAAACATGTGGACAGTAGTTTTAAAAGAAGTGATACACAGTGTCAATATAATTAATATTATGCTACAATAGGCACTAATGGTGTCAAACACCAACATCATGGTTTTTCATGTGTTGTCATGTAACAACTTACGGTGTCAAGTTGCTTCTCTTTCATACTTCCTTGGTGTTTCATTGCAATCTTGAAAGTCCTGGAGTCGTGGGTTTTGGCCAACCTCAGTAGAGGTGACCACCTCTCTGGACCCACTGCAGTTTGCCATTGAGGTGAGTGTTGAGGATGCCATCATCTACCTGCTTCAGCGAACTCACTCTCACTTGGACAAAGTTGCCTGACAAACGTGCATAAATATCCTGAATATTTCCAACTAGCCACGATATGACAGAATAGTACAAACATGAACCATTAGTAATAAACAGACATACAATCAAGTGGAAAGACACACAAGTTAACTCTCTCTTTCAATTGGTAGGTTAAATTCTAAGATGGTCGAAACAGTTGAACCCCTTGAAGGATTATGAACACCATGCATTTTACAATGAAAAATAATCAAGAGATGAGTTTTCAGGATTTCATGTTTTCAATGTCACCATGAGATCACAATGCCCTCTTCATCTTGTGAGTCTTTCCAATTGAATAGGGTGACATTTCTTTTTGACTTTTACTGGATTTAGAGTATCACTAGTGTGATTCATCAATGAAATGTGTATTTTTTTTTTTACCATGAAGTAAATCATATCATAGGTAACACAACATGGGGGAGAATGTTAAAGTCAACAAGAACCTGATCCCAATAATGACATGTCAACATTCCACATGCATCAATCTTAATCATCAGTGTTACACAAAGTAATAGTTCAAAACGTTAAAAAGAATTACTATATTTTTTTGTAATTCAACCTACAATTTGGTATACATTTATGTTCAGGAAACTATTATTAATTATTAATTATGAATACTATTAATAATTATCAATTATTCTAATGCCCTCTATATCAAAGTAATGCCCATGCTTATTCGGCAGCCATAGCATCCAGCTCGTTTTCCATAACAAAACAACATCAAGTGCAAAATTTAAAATCACTTGACGCACACTCCTGTCATACAACCTGCACCCCATGTGCAGTCTTCATAGACCTCCCGGCCCTAGTTGCCATCTAATATTTCCTTGTCAGGCAGACAGCTCTGTATTACATGCTTGCACTTTACAGTCTAGCAATTGCAAGAATTTTCTAATATATCTGACATTAATATGGGTGATAAAATAAGGGTTAGACGGGGTGAGATGGTCTAAACATTTATTTACTTATTTTACGGACAGACAGGAAGAACTCAACGATAAGATTTGCTATTGGTTTGTGGTGCACGCGCTTTACAGTGCGACTCTGGATCTATGTGGGGGCCGATCGCTTCGCCAACTATGATGGTATGGGTACACGTGCTTTACCCTGTAGCCAGCTAAGCATTTATCGCTGCTATTGGGTAACTTAATTGTAATTTAATGCAATATATTGAAACTCGAGAGGCGAGAAAAGCATGGGCGATGACTGCTAAAAAAAGACAACGTTTGAAAGCTGCAAGTGAGGCATACAACTAGTCGCACCTCTCACGTTGATTCGTTTATCTCATCGTGATAACTTGCAATTTGGTGAGTACACCTTTGGTTACGCATTTAATCTCTCACGGTCTACTGCGCCGGTCGATATGGCATGCAAATAAAGTTCATCGCAGTCTGGGGATTCTGCCAAGATAATAGTTTGTGCATATTTTTTATGACTGGCGTGCTGATTTTAGTGTAACATAGGCTTAGCTGTTTGTTGTAAACTGGCTTTTTTTGAGTTCTCAGTTTCATTGCCTGTGCGTTTTGTTAATTTAGCTGATTGTGTGGGGAGTAATACATCAAAAGGCAAACAAAAAATACTTTGAATTGTTTACGTGTAAGCATATGGGCATACCTTGCGATTTTTAATCTTTTATTGTCAGAGAGAGGTCAGGCTACATCCAGTTACATAGAAAAGTTCAATAATATGCGTTGTATGACCAAACAATAGGCTATAGTATAATGTTTGTTTTGGATTGCATTTTTGGATGCTATTTAAAATGGGTTTTCTTCGTTTATGAAGAAAAATAACGCACTTTCATTACGCAAAGGTTAAAATAGCCTCACCACTGCTTATCGGTCGGTTTTCATGGACATTGGTTTGACATGGAAAACAGTTAACACTTCAGGGTGGTGTGGACCATCATCTGTCGGGGATCCCGGAGTAGTCTCGTGCGCATCGCGGACAGCTGCGCGGTTGGTGAGCCAGAGGATTCTGCAGCAGGATTGAGTTACTGATCACCTGACATTGTTCCGCCGCCTCGCCCTTCAACGTATTGGCAGACGTATAGTCCATTCGAGTCGAGCTATTCCGCTGGCACTAGCCCACGAATGACACCACTGTAACATTTTAGGAAGCGTAGTAAATTATTTGGACCCAGTACACGTTTTAAATGGGCACTCTGCTCTCAGAAAATGTTTATTTCTAGACTTTTTCTTACGATGAGTTAATCATTCTTGCAGTTACTCGTGATATTGTTCAGCAACCATGTTAAAGTTGCAGTCAGCGATTGTACAGGAAATCGTACATTTATTAGCAGACGCTTTTTCTCAAAAGAATGCCCATTATATTTTAACCAACGACCAAACGAAATACATCAGCTCACCCCTCCCTTTTGTATTCGCAGAGAAACTCCACACAGGGTTTCGCTCACATAATGGGCAGCTAAGGTCCTGAGGAGATGATTAAACGTGACAAAAAATGTGATGGGCTTAAAATTGCGTATGCTGACTCTGCCTTTAATCGGGATGATATGTAATGCTAGATGGATAAAACTGGATGAAAAATAGTAATTCAAATGTACATGGATCAGCCGAACATTATGACCGCCTGGCCCTATAGCCTACTTATTGTGTAGGTCCCTCTTTTGTTGCCATATTACAGCCCTGACCCCTTGACTTCACTAGACCTCTGAAGGTGTGGTATCTGGCACCAAGACCTTAGCAGCAGATAGTTGCAAGGTGGGGCCTCCATGGATCGGACTTGTACGTCCAGCGCATCCCACAGATGCTCGAATGGATTGAGATCTGGGGAATTTGGAGGCCAAGTCAACACCTTGAACTCGTTGTATTCCTCAAACCATTTTGAAGCCAGTGGCAGGGCACATTATCCTGCTGAAAGAGTCCACTGCCATCAGAGAATACAATTTCCATGAAAGGGTCTGTAAGAATGCTTAGGTATGTGGTATATGTCAAAGTAACATCAGAGACTTTCTAATGAGGAGACAGCACTAAATAAATCCTCCATAGAAATGCATGGGGTTAGTTTGTAATATATGGCAGTTGTCTACACATATCACACCCCTTCCATGGCAAAACATCGACATGTGAATACATTGAGCCAATCATGTGTTGTGAATACATTGAGCCAATCATGTGGTGTGTTGTGAAGACATCGTGCCAATCATGTGTTGTGATCTTGCTGCTGGAGCAAGATTGGTGCGTGAAGCCTTGCGCACGCACATTTCTGCCGAAATAGTGCCCATATACTGTTGCAATATGGCCGCTGAGTGGAGGGACTTGCCTAAAAGGACTTTGGAAACATCCACATGAATGGCAGGACCCAAGGTTTCCCAGCAGAACATTGCCCAAAGTGTCACACTGCCTCCGCCAGCTTGCCCTTTTCCCATAGTGCATCCTGGTGCCATGTGTTGTCCTGGTAAACGACAGACATGCACTCGGCAACCCAACCCACGTGATGTAAAAGAAAATGCAGTTACATGCAGTTTGTCCTTTTGTTTTTCAGGGGAATCCTAAGTTGCAGCAGGATGAAGGTCCTTTGCCTGGCTCTGACTGTGATATTAGTCTTTGGTAAGAGGTTGGAATGTAGAACTGGTCTAGACTAGAGTATGGCTTATAGATGACACATGGCTCCCTTGATGTGATGGGTAATACACATTCCTGTTGATTTAGTAGGACTATGCTTTTGTAGAGGTGAAAACCATGAAAAGCATTTATAAGACATATGGATCTGTGAACGCATGACAAGTAACTGTATGCAAAACTATTCCATGACCCAAAACACCTTAAATAACTGATACACATGATTTCTTTGTTGTTTTTTTTGTTTTTTCTCTCTCCTTCTCCCATCCCTTCTCTCTCCTCCTTGCCACACTTCAGCAGCTCTTGTTAGTGCCCAAGATGTGCAACATGTGACCGTAGACTTTTGGAAGAACTTTACACTGACATGTGACCTCACGCTGCACACAGACATCGCAGCACAGCAGCCACTGAACATCAGCTGGGAGGCCATGGGCAAGGACGTGGTGCGGTATGATGGGAATATGCACTATGGGCCGCTGTTTCAGAACAGGGCCTCGGCCACTTGGGACGATGGGAAGCTCTCGGTCACGCTGCATCCAGTGGTGTTGAGTGACGCGGACGTCTACGAGTGCTTGTGGCATGGCAGGAAGACTCTTCGCACGGTCATCGTCACGGTTTTGGGTGAGTACGGACAAGAAGGCCTGCTCTTCAGGGGCTGTTACATGCAAAATCCATTTCAAAGGGAAGGCTGCCTGGTGTTACCGCAAATCTAAAATCTATGAATCCAGTAATTCACATGTATCATATATATGGTCCAGTTTCAATTGGCTAGCTAAAGCATGACCTAGGTGTTCTCTTGGTTCCTTTGGATTATTGTGTGAGTGATAGTCATAATGTACTTTTAGAAGTCTAAAATGTGAAGTTCAATGAAATTATCATTACAGTATACGATTGAATGGAACACAACCTTTTACAATATCATACAATGATATTTATAGTTTTGAACAGGTTGGCAAAGATATGCACCCCAAAATACAAAAAAACTGGCAGTGCATCTCCCAACAGACTTGTGCAACATTGGTATCATCAATGCACAGGAGGCGTGTGCACACGCATAAGAATTACCATTGAATTTGAAGACATTAAAATATAGTACATGGACTGGATTTATTGATTACTTGGCATGCTTTATATTGACCAGGCATAGCTTGGTTGATTGAGCTGCTGTTATAGATCTTTACTTTCTAAGGAAGGAACACAACTGGATAAGAAGCCATAGCCTAGAGATAATGCCCTTGTTTCATTCTGCTCATTTCTGTGTCCCTTTGTCTTCCTTTATATCTTACCCTCTACACCCACTCCTTTCAATTTTCCCTCAATGAAGAAACTTATAATGAAGAAGACATATTTGTTCGCTATGTGAACGACAGTGTCCGATTGCCCTGCTGGGGTATAATTTCTAAATCAAGAACTTTGGAAAAAGTGTCGGTCTATTGGAAGAAAAATGGCAAGGACATCTACAGTCTGGTTGGAGGGAGGCCCCCAAATTCCCCCAGCTTCATGTACAACAATGCATCTATGAGCCAGGACCTGATCCAGGAATATGGTGAACTGTCCTTATTCATTGAAAACCTGTCACCTGAAGACAGTGGAACATATAAATGTTGGTACAGTGACGACAACTTCGCTGCAGTGCCTGGGATACCAGGGTCGGTCGAACTTACAGTATTGGGTAAGGAGACACGTCCTTCTACATTTCAAGTCAAGTCAAGCCAAGTCAAGTTTATTTATATAGCGCATTTCATACACAGAGGTCATTCAATGTGCTTTACATAAACAAAACCAAATAATAATAACAAATAAAAGCATAGAAGGGCAATATAGTCAAAGAATAGTTCAAAAGGTAAAGATCATAATAAAAAGAAAACATAAAACACAAGGTAAAATCATTTAAAAATAAAGAATGATTAAAAAGACAAAATAAAAGACACAAGGTAGAATAATTTTCAAGACAGATTCAGAAATTATAACTCAGTGCAGTTAGCAGAAAGCATCTGAGAACAGTTTGGTCTTAAGTCTAGATTTAACAGTTGGGGCCTTTTTAATGTCATCCGAAAGTTGGTTCCAGAGCTGAGCCGCATAGCAGCTAAAAGCTGCTTCACCATGTTTAGTTCTAACAGCAGGTTTTACTAACATGTTTTTCTGCTGAGACCTGAGAGGTCTGGAGGGTGTGTACTGCTGAAGCATGTCTGAGAGGTATTTAGGTCCTGCTCCATTAAGTGATTTATAAACAAGCAATAGTGCTTTAAAGTCAATTCTGTGACTGGAAGCCAGTGCAGGGACTTAAGAATTGGAGTAATGTGGTCAGTTCTTTTAGTTTTTGTGAGAACCCTAGCTGCTGCATTTTGTATCACCTGAAGCTGTTTGATAGTCTTTTTAGGAAGGCCTGTGAAAAGTCCATTGCCGTAATCAAGGTGTTGATTTGTTCTATACACTGACACAGAGATTCAAGGGGACCATAGTCGTTTGGTGACAGAGCTAAGTAATCAGTTAATCATCAATAAACTATTAAATGTATCAGCCAGCCTGTCAGCCACTTATCAACTGTTAGCTTAAACCTACCTCAAGCATTATATGACCATAACCCAAATACATGCTGACCCCCCATTAATGGGTGAAAATGATCATCTGAGTCATCTTTCTCAGCAACTATGCGGCACAATGCATATTATATTATATTAGTTTGTGAAAGACTATATATTTAACCCTATATGAAATTACAATAATTTTATTGATTTCTTTGATGCTATGTGATTTGTTCTGGTAGAAACCATGAAAAAATTTACTTCTAAGAAAAACAAAGCGTTCTCTTTTTAAAATGTCCATATGGTCAAGTTCAGAGTAGACGCTTTGGATGTTCCGTGCTGTTATGTGATTTGCTTGTGACATCCTCCCTACAGACTACATACTCCCAACTGAGATAGATCCTTTTGTCGTCAGCGACAACAGCAGCTCCAGCCCGACCTCCTATCCCACCATGGCCGACCAGGAACAGGAAGGTAAACAGGCATGGAGGGGACACACAGGCTCACTGTCACCCACACAGTCCCATTCAGAGATGAACCTGTCTGCGACTTTGCAATAAGGAAACATGACATATAGTGTTTGAACAAGTTGGCTTGTTTGTTCTGTACATAAGCTGATGTTAATAGTATGAGAACTTCATTTGGTGTTTTGGTCACTAATGGATGGATGTCCAGAGGAATTTCATACAACTCCTTTTCGTTTCATAATAAGCAACTTGCCATGATCCTTTTTGATGGTTTTAGACAAATTGGGTACCCCTTTAGCACTAAATGAGTACCCAGTACATTGGAAATTGATGAAATGGGTTATTCCTACATTGTGTCACCTTAAATATAACGTTTGGGTGATGTATTCTCTGGGTTGATGATTGCTGTGGGTAGAATGGCCCTTGTAATGTAATTGAAATGTAAGTTGCTTTGGAGAAAAGTGTCTGCTAAATGAATAAATGTGAAGTACATTGCACTGTTATGCAAATGCAGAATAGTCCTGTGGGCCAGATGACTAAATGAGTAAGCGACTGTGTTTTAAAATAGGTCAATAGTGCAAGGACTACTCCATAACATAGCTAATAAACACAGCCTTAAATGTCTACTGCTAAATGTCCTACTCATATTTATAGGGATGTGTAAGTCTGAATGCTGCATAACACTCCTCAAGGGCACTTCTGTTTGTGTTCACACTGTCTTAGAACATTCATATGGGACGGGGTGGGATCAGACAGTAATCAAAATACAACTTTTGTTTTTAATGTATTGTAGGCCTATATATGTTTGATTATTGGTAGCTGACAAGTGCATACATATGTTTATTTCATTGTAACAGAAGTCTGGCCAGAAATGCAGGGCACATCAGTTCCAGAAACCAGCCCGGGTAAGAGACACCTCACAGAGGCCAATGCGCTGAACCAGACACCTCCACATAGCACCACAAACCCACACTGACTTTCCAACTAAACACAATTGGCCACGTCAGACTCTAGATATCTTAATGCTGGACTCACTTATGGAACGAAAGCAATCACAAATATGTTTCCTGTTGACTATTAATAGTGATGTGTAAAATGTGTCAAATTAATCTAGACATATGTGACAGATGATCCTATATTTATCTTTACCTATCAACCTTACACATCCCTATAGCTACAACAATCCTGTCATAGATTTTGTCTTGACCATGTTGTATTAAAGGTATGAATTTTTTTCTTTCACTTTCTCCAAGGTGCTGAGGAGACTGGACCCCCACTGCCGTGGGTTCGGATCGGAATAATCTCTGGGGTTTTGATTATCACGGCTCTCGTAATGGGACCACTGGTGGCTATGGGAAAGATTTAACACATCTTTTAGAAGAGAGGCAATCTGCGTTTTTTTATTTTTTTAAACATTCACAAACTAAGAATTATTTCTTTATTATGTGTGCTCAGAGAGATGTCACTGTTTCATCCAGTGGTAGGCAAGAAAAAACAACCAATCTTTCTTTCCTTCCTGTTGATCTTAAAAAAATTCTGGGACTTAATTCTGCTGACATTAAAGTTGTCAGGACCTGTAATTCTAAAGCATTCTGTAATGGTTTCTGGGACCAGAATGTTCTGGTCTTCACGTGAACCTGAGTCATCATGAGCTAACCTGCTAATGTGGTGCTGGATTAGTCCATTGTGATGCTATACGATTACAGGCCCTCCGTGACAAGGGCTGAGATGAGCATTCTCATTCCTACTCAGTTTTATAGCAATAGGTGCTGCAGCTTTACACACACGCTGAAGTAACGCTGAAATAGATCATCCAAAGTGAACTGTTTTCATCTGGACCATTATATGTCTAAGCAGGAGGCCTTGGCCAAGTAGCATGCTGGATTTAATGGCAATGTTTAGTTTTGTCCAATTTGCTACCTCATTGGCCTTTTAATTACCCGCTTCATGCTTATGTAGAAATAGTTGCCAGTAGTGGCTAAACGTCGCCCATGAAGCACTGTGTAGTGATACACAAGACTTGGCTGTATTGCACCACTGAGGTATAATCTTTCGTCCCAACAGTGCCTCAGTGCCTTATGTATAATCCATCAGGCCTATTTACGTGTGGCCTCTCGTGTAGGGAAACAGATATTGAGAGAGTAATGCTAGTCAAACTAAAAATACTTGGGCTCCTCTGAATGTGCTGCTGGGTGGGATAGAGGCAATGCTTATGAAATGGACAATGCAACCTATGGAACTATTGTTTTTCTTTTCTTTTGTTGGAGAATGATCTCTTTTGTGCTTTGTACTTTGCAAAGTGTACATTAAAATGGTTAACCGCGAGTTGATCATATGTTGGAAGACTGAGTGTGTCTGATTCTTACACAAACCTGTTGCAGGAACACAGCAGGGCCAGCGATGCATACCTGCCATGTCCTGTATCGACTTTACCAACATATGATCCTGGGCCTGTGTATATGAATATATATATGCATGCACGTATATGTGCACATGCCTTAGTATCAGTCTTCTGATAAGTGTTTAGCATTAGGCTGCCTTTCATCTACTGAACACGAGCCCTTGTGAATAAGGAGTGATAACCACGACTGCTGAAAAAGGAGAGTGTGAATGCCTATGTGGATTAAGGGCAGTAGTTGTGAGGACGATGTGAAACTTAATAGAAAGTGTGCTTCATCATGTTATTGTTTGTCTGTCTGTTGTTCTGCTTTCCTTCTACTATGTATGAGATAGTATAGCGACCTTGGGTTTGAGAAAGGTGCTATATAAAATACACTTATTATTATATATTTATTTATTATTTGTGTCATCAGTGAACACCATGCACTCTGGTCAGGAAAGAGGCAACTTCACTTCAACAGACACAATTCAACCTTTAATGCAGTTCAAAGAACAAATTAATAAAAACATACAGAGTTCTGCCATTATCCACACAAGGTCTGAGCCTCTTCAAAGAAATGCCTATGTGCATCTAAATTACATTTTTTTTCTTAAAACAAGGACGAGGCATTTTTAAAAATAAGGGGGTAGGAGTGGGGTGAAGGGGATATAGGGGGAAATATATACTCACTCGTTTTTCTGTGAAAAAATGCAGAATGCATTACTATTTTGTTTTTGAAATGCAACCCAAAGAGGTGCTGATCTAAGTAAGCATGGTCATCAAACTCGCTCTGCCCTAAACAGGGTATGTGTGTGTGTGTTTGTGTGTGTGTCTCACAGCCAGGTGAGAGCATATGCATCTGAGTGTGGGCTGTACAGGTGAGTGGGAGAGTTATTCTGTCTTTACACCACGTATGTATATGTGTGTGTGTGTAGCTGCTGAGTGAATAGTCTACAGTCTGTGTGTGTGTGTGTGTGTGTTTGAAAGCTCAGGTTGTCGAGGCAGCGGTAAACACAGGGCCGGTGGGGACGCTGTCGCCAGAGACCTCGCCCATGGCTTGCAGTGCCACGGTGGCGGCCATGGCCTTGGCGTGTTTTTTGTTGGGGCTGGGCGTCTGTGGCTGGTATTCACTCCCGTTCACCACCACCTGCACGGTGACAGACGAGATGGACACATGCAAAGAGAGAACACGCCAAATGTCAACAGAGTCCGCCACATGTCATGAGCCACACGAACCCTCAAACGTTTACATGCACAATAAATGCTTCATAGTCTCCCCCATGAGGGTCTTTGGTGCGGTTTGTCTATTAGTTACACTGGTATCATCACCATGCTATTCATTTTCTGCATTGACCACAATTGTGCATAAATAAAAATGTAAAATACTTTATGCAGCATTGGGGGAAAAAAAAAAAACTATACACGTAAAGTGGGCATTTTCTCATGTTTGGCAAACTGACCTGGTGAAATGTTCAGACTTGTTTTCCAAATGTAAGCATCCCCTTGTATTTATTCATTTAGTTAACATAAACAAAATAGTTTTTTTTCATCACAGCTATTGCTTATCTAGTTGGCTGTTGATGCCTTCAGATACAGATACTGGAACAGGGAAAAAAGGCACTTAGATTTACATTTTAGCTTGGATGAAATTAAGTGTATAGACATGTATCTTTTATTCTGATCGTTATTGATGACCACGTCTTCCACTTACTGTATGCTAAATTTAGGTTGGATGGGCAAATACATTTTTTGGTCACTACAACATGGAAGAATAATATAATAATATCACAACATACTGTTACAGCAGTGTAGACTGGTGCGTTCTCTCTGAGCCGGATGTGTGGAAGCCCTATGGTCTACTGACCCCACCATAAGGGGTGTGATTGGCAAAGGTAAAAAAAAAAATATACGGAGCACGGAGTGACACCCCACCCCGATGGTTCGAGTACTTTAGTGTACTATAGTGTTGGCTACCGTATATATATTTAATTTACCTATCACCTACACTTCATAAAATTAATGGGGCAAAAATCATACATGATGTCTTTAAATCAATTTGTTGACCTGTTTTATTGCTTCTGCTGAGAAACTAGTTCGCCACACACACTGAAATTATCAAGCATTCTTCAGAACGCAGCTGATCAACGCATCCCATCTACTTTCACTTTCAATGAAATCCACTAGTAAACGGAATACACTATTTGCGGCGTGATATTCGGAAAGATGTGAAGCACAAAACCCGTCGTCATTGTCAGCGGCCTGTTATAACAATGGCCTGTGTTATACATAAATATATCCTACCCCTGACCGACAGACCCCCCCCCCTTAAAAAAAAACTCATCGGATCTATACAAATTGTGTGGGTCTCATTTTCAAGTCCAAAAAAACGGAATTCCATTTAAAAACGGAAGAATCACACCCCTGAACACTGCTGCATGGCAGCCCTGACTACTTAACATGTCAGGGAGCTGTGCCTAGTGCTATTCATGTCAGCGTGTGTGTGGAACCAGCTGAAACCAGACCCCTCATCTCACTTGCATATTGAAATGTGACACTGGGTCATACCAGTAGTCATACTAACGGTGGTGTTTATTCGCAACGTCAGATGAAAAACTTGCCCACTTTAGCTGATTCAAACCAATAGTGTTAATTTCGTCAGACGAGACGAGAGGAAATATGTTCGTCAACAACCTTTTTTTTCATGACTAAGACGAGACGATGACGAGACGCCATTAATGTCCTGAGACACTGACTAAGACTATCTTAAGATGCATTATTGTTGACGAAAAAAGACGAGACTAAAATGTTTTGCATGAAATAAAAACTAAGATAAAATCTCTCTTCATTTTTGTCTACAAAATGAGAAGACAGAATATCTAGCTGTTACGTTATCAAAATATTCCGAATGAGTTTATGCTCAACAGCTTTCCTGTAGGCTAGTCTACGTGCTGTTGCTGCAACCCTGTGGACCGGACCACACTTTGAGAAACACTGGTCTATGAATATCATGACAGTGGTCCAGTCAAATCTTTTACTGTCTATGGTCAAATCCCAGCCGAGCTATAACTAGCTTGACTTACCTGTGCATGTAAACATACTGACTGACAAAAAATCAGAATGAGTAATAATAACAGACGAGTAGCCCTGTGGACACACAATATTGTTGGAAAATTGAGATGTGTGAAACACTATTTGACTCGAATGGTAATCAGAAATAATTTGTTATAAAAAAAGAAGACTAAAATGTTTTGACTAAAACTGACTAAGACTAAGATACCTTTAGTTTTCTTTTGACTAAAACTAGACTAAAATGACGAGACTTTTAGTCGACTAAAACTTGACTAACAAATATTATATTTGAATGACTAAATATGACAAAGACTAAAAAGGACATTTTGTCACAAGACTAAGACTAAATTAAAAATAGGTGACAAAATTAACATTACAAACCAACATAGAACATGCAAAGGGGCACTCCTCGATCCTGGTGCGCTTGTATCTGAACTCAACAGCCAATCAAATCAACATGTCCCCTTACGTGCACCTGAAACACAGGCTCCTAAGTGGCTTAAACAATGTATTGCTCCGCCCCCAAACCCTTTGTTTGTTTCCCCATCTACAGTGCCAGGACACCAGAGCTTTGTTAAGTGTGCACCACATGGGCCATGTGCACTCTGTTAAGTGTGCACCACATGGGCCATGTGCACTCTGTTAAACTCTGTTAAGTGTGCACCACATGGGCCATGTGTACTCTGTTAAGTGTGGACTGTGCAACAAGTGTATTCCATTTCAATAGATGACTACCTCTGTAAGCCGGAATATTACATTGTGGTGAGGTCATGTCAGAAATCAACCCGTGCAAACCTTAAAGAGGAAGTTCTTGCGATGGTCCGGGCCGCTGTGATGCACCAAGACAAAATCTGGGGGTAACCACTTCTTCTTGTTGCACAGCTCAATCAGGGCAGACACTGGATGCTTCCCTAAAGAGGTCCAAAATAGTGCTGGTTACTGATCAGTCCTCAGACTGTGAGGACTAGTTTGGGATCTGTAGGCTACTGACCGACATAAGGGCAAAGAGCATGACATGCACCATAAAACCAAACAATCAAAATGACTTATTTACTCACAGACAAAGCTAATGGCATGGCCATAGTAGTTGGACAATAGCTGATGGCATTGGTTCCTTGTTTAACAAGTAGGCTTAGTAGATTTTAAGTTTGCAAAAGTGTGTGTGTATGTGTTTGTGAGAGTGACTCACCCATTAGGTCCTTCATCACAATCAGACCTCCAGACTTCTGGGTCTTCTCCCCCTCTGCCACCAAACCTGTCAATCAAGACAACACTTTGTTGTGACATGACCCTTCAAACTTCTGACTTCTGAGTGCATTTCCATTAGACCTATAGGAAAAATGCTGACTCCCACCATGGCCCAGTACTCTTCTTACTGCACAAGACAGTACAACCAAACACAGACCAAACACAGACCAAACACAGCACAACAGGCTGCACACACACTTCCTAAATAACCAGCACATCCAGAAACACTAAATCAAAGAGGCCTCTCAACATGCAAGCAGCATAGAGACATTGTTTGCCAGCCATTTATTGGCCTGACTTTGCACTATTATATTGACTGTCTACTGTATGCACAATTGCACAATTTCAACCCAATTTTGCTGCTCTTATTTCTTCATTGTATGTGCCTTCTTATTTACTTTTTTATTGTTTACTTGAATGTTATATTTGTCTGTGGACTTAATTGGTAAAATATGTCTTGTCTCCAATGTGGGATAGTGAGAAACGTAATTTCGATCTCTTTGTATGTCTTGGCATGTGAAGAAATTGACAATAAAGCAGACTTTGACTTTGATTGTTGAAGCACACAGTTAAGAGCTACTTCAGGGACTTCCGTTTAGTCGGGGTAGATGGACGTGCCCCGTGTTTATAAGTAGGACCTCCGACTTTGAGGCAGAGCGCTTCGTTACATTTTCCATAACGTCCACAAACCTCGGCGGTCGATCTTGAAGTCAATGATGATGGGTTCCACGGTGCCCTCGCGGTGCTTGCCCAGGCCCTCGCCCAAGCGCCAGCCCATCTTGCGCATCAGCATCTCGCCCATGCCGCCCGACACCGGCGCCGCCCGCAGGAACTGGTCCTGATACGGCAGAAGAGAGGAAGAGGAAAGGAAGAGGAGAGGAGGACGAAGTGGAGGAGGAAGAGAAGGGAAAGAGAGGGGCACACAGACCAAAAGGGAGAGTCATGACTGTCTGGAGATGGTGATGGTCAGCTTCTCAACACTCCTGTTCTTCAAAACATCACCTAGGTTACATTTGATCCATCAGAAGACTTCCATCATTTCACATGAGAAATGATTTAGGAGTTCCCTCTAAAAAAATTGAGAGCCTGAAAAATTCATGACTTGACATGAAGAGTTTACTGAGATTTTATCGAGGTCTTTAGTAGAATGTGTCTCCTGTCTGTAATTATGCTTATAGTTGTGCTCAAATTAGAATCAGTGTTTGGGGTTGGATGAGAAGTCTTCTTTACAATGTTAACCAACACAGAAGGTCAGTGTGACACTAGTAGCACAGATACACAGACCTCCAAACAGGGCTGGGAAAACTGCACACACACACACCTCGATACATAAGCACACAAGTAGGGCTGGGACGGTATTGATTTTTTCTTAACGCGGTTGAAAAGCAACAAATTCCCGGGATTTCTCGGTATACCGTTTTAAACCCCCACCCAAGACTAAGACAATTGAACATTCGGGTTAAGTAAACATGCATGTCATTTATTTTTATGGGTCATGAGCTTGTCCCCAGAGTGTATCACTGTAGCTGCCTTGATAACTCGAGCTAAGTAGCACCATTTTTTTTTCTTTTTTCGTATCGACAGTACTCGTGACCTCGACAAACTGAGATCTAGATGAAAAAACTCCAGACTTCACCTTAAGGAAACATGAGAGGCAGCCTACATTTTACATTTAAGCTAATAGAACACCTTGAACAGCATACCGCACAAAGATCTGTTGACGACATTGAAACAGGAATGTGTAACCTTACAAAACAGACCCGCGGTAGGAGTCACGCGACCGCAATATTGTGGTTACTGTCCCAGCCCTACACACAAGCACATACAATAAATGTGTGAAAACACACACACACACACACACACACACACGCACACTTAAATTTTACTCTTTTCTAACCATCTCTAACTTTTTCTCTCTCTCTCTCTCAAACACACACACACACACACACAGGTAGAGAGTAATGGTGCAGGGTGGAGTACGTACCTAGGCCCCGCTCAGTGGCACGGCCTCAGACGGGACTAGAAGGGGGCCTGACAGACACCATGGCAACAAGGCAGCTACAAGGACTGAGCCTGCAACAAGTGTCCATACAGAGGGGTGAGAGTTCACAGGGCAGACTGTGAACCCACACCCCCCTGCCCAATCCTCCCCTGATCCCCTCCCCATCCATCCGTTTGCCCAGACGGTCAGTCATCCACTTAGCCATTCATCAATCTCTCTCCACTCATCCATCCATTTGTGTTTCCCTTCCCCGGTTGAGACACAAAGACCTCCCCCCACCCGCCAGCTATCTTGGGAACCTTGTACACACAAGTCGGTTTATCGGCGGGTCTCTTTGTGATCACGGGCTGCTGCTGTAACCAAACTCCTGTGGGGTGTGGAGGTGCGTGGAGGTCACTAGAGTGCGGCGGACCTTGCTGGACGCACGCCAGTCTCAACACTGCCGGCAGCAACTGGTCTGTGTGATCCAGGCCAAATAAAGACAGCCTGATTTATTAACGTGTGGCCATCTCAAAAATCTCTGACCACCGACACCCCAACCCACCCCACCCACTGGGCGAGCTCAGCATATAGCCCCCCAGATGTACCCGCGACATATAAATAATACCAAGCGGCTAGCACAGAGGAGGACTCAGGAGGTGGTAGGGTTAAAGAAAGATCGGCTATGACGACAAGGTAAATATGGATGTCTTTTTTAGAAAAAGGTGACAGCACAGCGGGGCGGGCGAGTAGGCGGACGAAAGCATGTCCCCTCTGAGGTGTGGGAATGTCCTGCTGTTGTTCGAGAGGACGGCATGACTACTTTAACCCGACCCCTGTTCATTCCGGCCAGAAGGATTCCGAGCCTATATTAGAGGTTTGAGATTACCACCTGAGTATCAGCTGGACTTAAGTTACACGGCGAGTCAGTAAATCTAAACAACAAAATTATAATAATAATAACAATAAATAAAACTTGGTGCTGAAATCAAGCAAGAATGAATAAACTGTTTAAGCATACCTGGCAACAAAGATTAGTGCTTTTCTTCTGCTATGCGTTGTCAATGTCAGGTCAATAATGAAAAACAGACAAACAGGGTCTGCACCCTTTTTTTGCTTTTGTTATTGACCATAAATGAAACAATCTGGATCAAAACACAACCGCCAAAATGAGTATCATCTTAGAAGTTATCGAGCGAAAAACTGTCATGGAGGACTTGATAGTTGTTTTCTGTGTAATTTCAGTCCATTTTTAACAGATGGATGGATGTTCTAGATGCACTTCAAGACTTCGCCAGGGTTTTATCAGAATTTCTGTGTGATGCTCGACAATGTATCAAAAGCAAAAGAACAAGCCTTAGCTCTATCCATCACCGATTAGCAAGTTTAAAAAGCTGCTTGTACCGGGGGGGAGCGAGGTAAAACAAACAGAGCTTTCGTTTTTTATACTCTTCCTCCATCACCCCTCTCTCTTATTCTATTAAATAAACTCCCTGCTGCTGACGCCAAACCTGACGACATCGGCAAACAGTGCGACCCGCTTTGTACGTACATACTAGGTTTCCTCGGCAACAGTGATGCAATGCCTATCACTCGGTCACTTAAGCTTACATGTGACGGAGAGGTTAGAGCATGCAGAGGGTGAGAGATTCTGGGGGGGGAGTGTGCCACTAGACAGCAATGTTTCTTTCTCTCTCTCTCTCTTTTTTTTGTAAATTAACTGAAGGATTTGTGATAAAGCAATCCTACCCATGTCGTTATATGCCACTGTACTTATTTCTATGATAACTAAATACTGAAATATTGACTTAAAAATGAAAGTGTGTGACTCTGACCCATAGTAGTTGAAGAAACACACGCACATCCAAACAGACTTCACACACACACACACACACAGACATATACACTTCACTGGGGACTTAGGGAAGAACTGAGACAAGCAACAATATCCCTGGTGTCCGATTCAGAAGAGGGGTCCCTGGTTTGGGCTTTACCTTCTTGATCCAAGCCTGCGGGCCACTGTTGGACAACTCGTCTGAGGAGAGCACCTGCGCTCCCGTGGAGCCTGTGAAGAGACCTGGGATGGTGTTCGACTGGGCCCACGCATCCACCTGTACACGGTCACACAGCAGGAGAACATGGATCAATTTTACTTAAAGCAAGACAGTGACATTTTACCGTTTACCCATAGGTGTGATTGCTTTCTCAAATGCCACGTTCCAAACAAAACAGCCACGCAGCTTACACGCGGTGTGAAAAATAACCTTGGTTCAACCTTGGTCATAACTTGCGCCAAAAGACACTCAGAAACCTAATTTCATGGAATCTAATTATAATAAACTAGGCGTGTGTGAGCGTATGATCACATGCAAGGGGATTTGTCTGGAAGTACTCTACCTGTTCCTGCGCTCGGGATAGCATGCATATGGCGCTCACGTCGAAGGGGTTTTCCGCAAGACGCTTCTGAGCTTCGGCACGTTCGCTCACGGCCACTGTAATGTCCACTGGCTACAAGTACACCAATGCATCATGGGAAGATAAAACATCATTGGTCAGAATAACATCAGCAGTAATGTGCAAAAAGTAACATAAATGCAATGGATGGAAAAACCTGTTTTTGACTTAAAGGTTGAACTGCTTCTGTGACATTTATATTATCCACTTCTTAACCTTTTCACACTGATTTCAGACACAGGATGTGCACTTTAGCAACTGTATGCCAGATAAAACCAAACTGATCCTCACCTGTGAGGGTGCTTCCGGAAACACGCTGTCGCTGTCTTTCACCGGCTCCTCCGGGGCTGCGGCAGTCGACCCTCCGGTGGCAGTCGAGGCTGCGGCGTTAGCGGAGGCCTTGTCGCTTTTCTCCACGGGCACCCACTCGCCATACGCCCCCTCGCTCTCCTTCTTGCGGTGCTGCGAGCCGGACGACACCGGGAACTCCTTGGCGTAGGCGGCGTCTGTGCGAGGCGGGGCCGGCTTCACCGTGGCGTTCTGAAGAAGGGTGTGGGGGAAGGGGAAGTTGTGTGTAGTGGGTGGAGGAGTGGAGCGTCACAGGAAGGATAAAGGGAATGGGGGAAGGGGAAGGGGTTGGGGGTGGGGTGGTGGTGGGTATGGGGGGGTGTGGAGGGGGAAGGGGGTTACTGTAAAAATCAAAAGGAAAAAACAAGAGATGCATTCAACAGGACAAATGGTTGAAGCGACACACTTTTCAGAAGAGCAGCATGCATTAACAGCCATCAAGTGCTGCCGTTTATGCCAAAACAGCCCAAGTCATTCATAGATAAAACATATATAAAATAACTAAAACAAAAACTACACAAAAAGTTGCTGAAAATAACACAACATATATGTTTAGACTGGGGCTGAATGACTTCACCATACAATTAAATATGCACTCTTCCTTTAAATGTGGACAAATCAATACAGCTTACTTCAACCATTTGCCGAATTAAACACATCTCACTTCAATTGCTCAAAGGCCAATATGGCAGGGTCTAGTGATGTTATGATTTTAGGGACCTGGTACACACAGGCCACCTGTGATGTGATGTTTGGATGATTGAAGTTGTGTGTGTGTGGTGCCAGAGCTCTTACATTGAGGCTGAAGGAGATGCCCTTGTTCTCCTTCAGGGCTCCTCCAGCAAACATCTTCCCCTCATCCTCGTCGTCCGACACATGGGGCTTGGCAACAGCCATCTCCTCTTTGCTCTCCGATATTTTCTTGCATTTCTGTTGAGGCAGAAAAGCTAAATAAATCGGGGGGCTAAAAAAAAATCTGAAACGTGCCAGACTGTAATGTGTACATCCATTGTGATAGCAGGCAGTTCCAGATACCTTACTGATTAGCAGAGGTGTAAAAGTCCGTCTACAGAAAGTAAAAGTCTTGCCACACATATTTGCTCTGACTATTGACTAAACCAGCTGACTCTAAAGGCTGTTTTACGCATCCACTCCACACAATACGTACGTCATTGCCTTGACGCCAGTGACTCTTTCGAAATTCTCAGTAGTCAGAATGGCAAATTCCATAGACTGCCGTGCTAATATATTGTTTGGCCTTTTCTTGCTTAGATTTTGTAACAGTTGTTGAGAAATACACAGTACATTCAAATGACCTACTTATTGTAACCAGAAAATAAGTCTGATGTTATTTGCGAGGTGTCTGCCAGCCAGTTTATGCTGTTAGCAAGCACACTTTACCACAACTGCCCGGTGTGCCCACAAAGTACTGCTTGGTGGCGAAGTGCTGATTTCAAAACGTTACTGACAAATGGAGACTTCATTACGTCATTGTAACCAAAATATGTCTGAATTTATTTACAAAGGCTATGTCAGTGAACATGTTGCTACTCCCCACAGTAGGGTGCTTGAAGCAATTGGCTATCAACAGACACGGCGAGTCACTCAGCAATGGTATTCTGTTGTGTTACACTACTATTCTGATAGTTACAACCAAAGAATCTAGAACAGAGCTCTGTTCTAGAATCTTTGGTTACAACCAACAGCTTTTGACCAGCTGGTCCCAAAGACTCCAACACAAGAGATACATGACCTATCTGTGTTTTCCTTACCTCTGTGAACTCCTTGATGCTGATGCTGTTAACTTGTTTAGTGACCTTCTTTTTAGCCTCCTCAATATTAGTAAAGTTCGGAGTGGGTGCAGGTGGAGGCTTGTTGGTAATGGTGGGAAGGGGTGGGAAAGGCTGCATACCTGCCAGGGCCCCCATACTCGACATGGCTGCAGTCATGGTGGCGGCAATTGTGCTGGCCATAGCAGCGTTCATAGCAGCTGGCAAACCCATACCCATCCCTCCCATGCCTGGCATCCCTCCCATACCGCCCATACACTGCATGCCACCCATGCCCTGCATTCCACCCATGCCCTGCATTCCACCCATGCCACCCATGCCTTGCATGCCACCCATGCCCTGCATGCCACCCATGCCACCCATGCCCTGCATGCCACCCATGCCTTGCATGCCACCCATGCCCTGCATGCCTCCCATGCCCTGCATGCCACCCATGCCCTGCATGCCACCCATGCCTTGCATCGATGGCATACCCATCCCTGGCATATTAGGTAAGGGCAGTGGTAAGGAGAGAGATGATTGGTTTGGGGTGGGTAGGGGCAACTGGAGGGCTTTGGGTCGCAGGCTCTCAGGAATGGGCATGCCAGCTTTGGCACACATAGCAGCAGCGTTAGCCTTGGCGATCTCTAGCAGCTGGTCTTTATCTGAATTAGAGGAGAGAAAGAGACAGCACATCATCATCTTTAACAATAACAACAAAAAACATTTCTGATAATTATGAGTGAAGCCCAAGATTGCATCTGGAAAATTTCTGAAAATCTGTGAAAATTGTCAGTTGTTTTCAACCAGGCATTTGGTCACATCGAATGAGATTGGGCTTTCAAAAGAGAGCTTACCCAGTTCAGTGAGACGTGGTGGTGTCTTACTGGCGCTCCTCCGTGTTTGTGACGACGACCGCTTCTTGCGCAGAATGAGCACAGGCGAGTGGCTTGGCTCACGTTTCCACCGGTCGCGTCCACTAAACCGTTGCGTACCGAATCCACCCCCCCTTCTTCGCCTGGACCCAGAGCGAGACCGTGACCTCCTGTTCCGGCCAGAGGAGCGAGATCTGGAGCGTCTGCGTCGTCCTGGAGAACGAGACTTTGACCTTTTCCTCTTGGGTGACCTGGATTTGGAGCGCTTTGATCGTGTTCTGGATTTAGACCTGGACCTCCTCCTTCGCGAGGGAGTTTTTGATTTCTTCTTTCTGTTGCGTGAGGATGACCTTGATTTCTTGCTTTTCTCTGGAGATTTTGACTTGGACTTTCGTTTCCTCGAGGTTGACCTGGAGCGTTTTCCTCCTGGTGAACTGGACGCAGAATGCCTCTGACGACTCGGGGATTTCGAACCTCTCCCTGAGGGCGACGGTGACGCTGAGCCTTTCTCCTTCTTAGGGGATGCAGAGACATGACTCTCTTTCTCAGCTGGGTTCTCCGACATTTTAGTGGGGACGTCACCTTGAGGCACACAAGAGTCTATGAGAAGAGAGGAAGCCTCTCCAGAGACAGGCTTCACATTTGAGCTCTGCTCGTTTGAAGGCACCTGGGCAGTTGTTCGTTCCTGTGCTGGGTCCTCAGCAGTGCTGTTTGAATCTCCCACTACAGGCATTGAGCCAACAGGAACAAAGGGCACCGGTTTCCAAGACCCTTTAGACGTAGCGTTATCGACGGCACCTGTGCTGTCTTTCTCAGTACTGCAGGTGGCAGGTGGTTCAGTGGTGTTTGTAGGCAGACACACATCCTGGTCTGTTGCCTTCTCAAGTGCTTCACTAGAACTTTTGATCTCCCTAGAGTCTGATGGTGCCCTTTGGACCTGCTCTTTGTCTGCGGATTGAGACCCTGACCTGGATTTAGAATGCCTAGCAGCATGAGGAGAACGTGACCTGGAAGTCCTGTCTGAAGACCTGGATCTTGACTGCCGTGGAGAATGCAATGACTTGGACCGTGACCGTTGACTCTTCTGGTTTCGTGACCTTTCACTTCTTAATATGACGACGGACCTTGATCGAGTCCGCCTGTTCCGCCTTGCTGATCGAGACCTGCGCCGTGATTGTGACCTCGAACGTCTGTTTCGTCGTGAAGAGTGTGACCTGGACCTTGTTTTCCTGCCATGCCGAGAGGCTGACCTTGAGCGTCTCCCCCGTTTAGGAGATCGGGACTTTCGTTGTGATCTTCTGACAGATGGAGACCTAGACCTGTGCCTTCCCGATTTGTGACCATTTTTACTTCTAGATCTAGATCTGGATTTCCTTCTCGATGCCGATCGGGACTTTCTTGAGCTTTCTTTTCGAGAGGACTTTGTTCTTGGAGACCTACTGCGGCTTTTCTTGGACTGCTTTTTGTCTTTGGATTTTTCTTTCACGTCTCTAGTCGTGTTTTCTGTGGCCTTTGAAGCAGCATTATCAACTTTTGGAATGATGTCAGGTAGTTCTTGAGGTCTTCCCTTCTCCTGGCCTCCAGACTTCTCCAAAACATTCTTAGAGGTGGCCACAGAGGTTTTGTTTTCCGATTCAGACTCGGTCCCTGATGCTGATGTACTCTCTGTGGGCGAGTGCGATCGGGACTTTTTCTCTCCTTCTTTCCGTCGTTTCTTTTTTTTCTTCTTTTTCTTCTTCGTGCTTTAGGGTTTAAAAAATAAGACAGACAATTATACCACCAATATTGCAATATTTTGTCCATCTTTGCTCTGATGACCCTGTTTTATACACAGCAAGCAAATAGAATGTCTTGATCTTATCACAAAGTCAGAACATTTCCCACATGTCCCACAACACTGGTGTTTGTATCTGCCAAACATCCAACAGTCCATGCATACACTGCACTTATAAATCATGTCCACTTCTAATCTTTACATTTATAAAGTGATTAGGGCTGGGACAACACGTATGTCAAAAATACGTCGACGCAAAATATGACCGTCTATTCGTCAAGCATAACGTGTGCTGCTAAATTAGGGTTTCTCAACGGGGGCGGTACCGCCCCCTAGGGGGCGTTCATACAACCTAGGGGGGCGCTGGGAACGTGAGAGTTTTTTTTTTTTTTTTTTTTTACATTTTAAACTTCCATGGTTTTCACATATTTTTGGTGCAAAAATAGGCTACCTGAAATAAATAGACTATTTTCATTCATGGGTTTCTAACCCCTCTACCGTCCCAGCTACATTTTACTGTTTATCTATGCTCAGTGGTCATACAGTGCAGTTCGGGCCTGCACACGCCCGGACTCACGTCCCCAGCCCTGCTCGCTGCTCTGGGGGTCGTTTCTAGAAAGCATCGTTTGCTAACTTGCGTCGCAACCTTGGTAGTACGCTCCATCGTTCTTGGATTTGGTGTTTCTAGAAAGGGTAGTTCGAACTCTCAATCGCAAACAAGGACGCAAAGTTTGGTCGTTTGAACTACTGCCCCTAGGCAGTCGCACTTGTGTCGTTCCTTGGTAGTTCCTGTTGGTGTCCGGAGCGCCTAACCAAAAATCACAACCGCCTAAACCAAAATTTGCGAAGTGGATGTTTATCTCTTGACTCAATGATTGATCGATCTATCCTGTAGCTTAATTTTGATTAAGACACTGACTCCCCTACTTGGCTCATTCTTGCTATTTATGTTAATTCAAGTATTGCCTTGCTTTTAGTATTATAATCTTCACAGTCCCTTACATCAGCAGTGATAAATAGTGTAGTGGCTAAAGCAGATGACTTATTATCCCAACGTTGTAGGTTCGATTTTCTTATGATATGAGATTGTCCTCTTGCTTCTCGCTACCTGCAGGTGAACTAGTGTGACATTCAATTGATTTTGACTGATGTATTATAGGCCTACCTATGGTCTCTCGATGTAGAGTAACTATATACATAAATATGTATGGTCAAAACCTATTGTTGTGTCTCGTAGGCCTACTCTTAGTCAGAGATGAAAAGAAGACATAGTACGCGAACTCCGGCCGAGCGCTCAGCGCACTGACGCGCTGCCGTTAAGCCACGAGACAGTTGATATCCTATGGGATACCCAGACATTTGTCCAGGCTATATATTTTTTCCAACATAGATATTTAACACAAATAATGACTCATATTGGTCTGCTTAAATTAACTGTTTTATATGCTTGCAATAGGTTTAGGTTTTGGCTGATGGCAATGACAATGCCAGCATTAATCACTCGGTTTAGATTAGAAAAGTGTCGACATAGGCCGTGACAGAACATTTCTAGGGGGTGGGGTATTATACGTTGCCACTGTTTCCACCAATGATATGTATCGCTGCATCATCAACAACGTTGTTGGAACTACGGTGTTCGAACGTCGGAGGTAGTGAATTGCGACACAGGTACGATGCTTTCTGGGAACAGGTGTAAGGGTGCATTCAGAGCACCTCGGAATGACAAGGACCGCCCCCATGGCTACTTTGTTTTTCCGACAGCAAGTGTTCAAGTGCTTTGCCATCGAATGTGTGACAAACACGGATGCCACAACAAAGGTTAAAACATACACTCACTAATCCTAAACAAACAACTGTATTTGCTTAAAATATAGTGTAAGATGCTCGTTAAAGAAAGATATGCAGCTTTTCAAGTGATAAAAAGGGCAAATTCCCAAGTTCACATTAAAACTGTTGGACATGAAAGGCCACATGGACTACAAACGAACTACAACGTGACGACAAAAGTGATGACGAGCCCCTAACTGGGCAACTCTGTTAGCAAAATCTAGCCCCAGTTTCCGACCTCTGACTCACACATTAAGTGACGTGAATGACGCTGAATGATGATGTTTTCACTCGGAGAAAGGTTTTTCCGAAGCACATGAACACTAGGTAACAGTGTCGTTGTTTGGTCGCAAGTTGCGTCGTACCATGGTGGTTGAGCAACGTCGTTGCTAACTTTTCTAGAAACGACCACCTGACCGTAGTCTCCACGAAAAACACCGTTGCTAATCAAATACGAAATATAGGCCTAAACAGGCCTCACGCGCAGAATCTGTTTTGTGATTGGTTGGATTGTTGCGATGGTGCATATGTTGTTCACGTGATGTGCACTTGATTTTTGTCCATGATAAAATGACACGTCTTGTTGCCTACATTTAATGTTCCTATTAATTAAAAAAAAAAAAAATCATTACAACCAATGCTGATGTGGTAGTGTTTTTTTTTTTATCCAACCAGTCTCCTATTGCTTCTAACAGTGGGCTAAATCTGCTTAATAATAAAATAGGCTCATAGGGACATTTTCTTATAATTCCAGAAGAAATCTAGACGCACCCTAGCGGCGGCAAATTAATTTGCTCAGCTTGTACGTCTAGTATCGAACCATAGGAATTTCTATTGGCTTAACACCGTGGATGACGGCCAATCACAGCGCTCTATTTCGTTAGAGAGTCTTAAGGCGGGCTTAACAGGATAACGACATCCTGCGACGGTGAACAACAAGGAAGGTGGCTATGGCAAACGAAGAGCGGTTGTTTGAATCGGCGTTGGCGTCAACTTTGGAGGAGTTGGACTTGTGCTTTTCTTTGAAAGTAGATCAACACAGTGCACTTAAGTCATTCCTTTCGAAGAAGGATGTATTTGCCGTTTTGCCGACCGGATACGGATATGGTCGTAGCGCTGGCCTATTGCATGCCTAGGCAGTTTGAAAGACAATTCTCTGCCCGCCCCTTGGATTAAGCGAGGTGAATGATTCGATGCCAGGCTATACATGTCAATGATATAGGATGGCCCGCCAGGCTAGAAGAAACCAAAACAGCACAGAAATGGGCTCGTTTTTTTACTTAAGTAATATAGCATGAGTGTGAGTGGCCTATAGCCTACCCGGGAGTGTAGTTTTTTTTTTTTTTAATTGTGTGTGTGTGGGGGGGGGGGGGGGGGGGGGGGCGCCAGAGGATCAAAGTAAGGTCAGGGGGGCGTTTGCTCAAAAAAGGTTGAGAACCACTGTGCTAAATATTTGTAATTTTACACCTTCAGTGTTTTCCATACGTTGACTAATCTTTGGTTGGGCACCACAAAATCAAAACCGGCCACCACACATTGATAGAACACATTGTTCTATGTTGTAGGCCTACTATTTTAAAGATAAGATAAATTAATTGAATTTTCCCTGAATTTCCCCTTGGGGATCAATAAAGTATCTATCTATCTATCTAATTTCATTGAGCTGCACTTTTTACTCACACAGCCTTTCCTCGCCCCGCCCGCTCTCTCTCGTAACGAGTCCGCTGCTTCTTTGCATGTGCATTTAACAAAATATTCACGATTGTTGTTGCCACATCGAAGCACTGCATAAAACAGTGGGCTAAATTGCTATTAAATCCGCTTAGCATCGTGACCATGCTGTGCAAATTTGTTCAAAACTGCTGCATTAAAAGTTAAAGTAAACTCTAAACTCTGCTAAGGTCTTATTACAACATAGTACATTGAGGAGACTAAACTAAGTTAAGTTACAGTATGCAATCAAGCAGTATCTCAAAGCTAACATTAGAATACTGTTTGGATGTCAAGTTTAGCATGCTTACTTGCAGCTGCTTGTATCATGCAGGGCTCATTTTATTGACTCGGAATGTTTGCAAAATCCCGATGTAAATGGAAAAGTGTTTTCCAAGATTCAAAAGTGCTTGTCCAAACGAAAAGTAGGCCCTAGGAACCGTTATTTGAACTGACTACGTTATGAATTGCATCCACACATCAGCAGCCTTTTAACTGTGTTAATGTTAATTGCAAGGATTTCCACACGAACATCTTAAAATTACAATTAATTGACATACACTACTGAACTTTATTGAATGCTACCTCTGACTAAGAATGCATTACTTTGTACTTGTATAGGCGTAGTCTTATTTTGGAAGAGCAATAAACAAATATTGCAATGTTAAAAAATTCATGTTTTTTCATTCAGATATGTAAATAAACATGTATAAGTTGCTATTATAGTGAATTAATGGGGAGATAATCGATAATCGAATCGAACTGAAAAAAATTAATCGTTAGATTAATCGATGCATCGAAAAAATAATCGCTAGATTAATCGTTTAAAAAATAATCGTTTATCCCAGCCCTAAAAGTGATGCTTTTATCACAGTGTCCTGATACTAATGCTCTATTGTCTGTATTAAAGATCTGTCATTTGTTTTATAATATTGATTCAGAGTGCAAACCTGCACACTTGTATACAAAAAACCCCAGAAAACTCTTACTTGGCCTGTGTCTCTCCATCTGACTCTGATAGTGAGTCTGAGCTGCTTTCCTTCTCCTCCTTCCGCTTCTTCTTCTTCTTCTTGCTCTTGTGTCGCTTGTGCTTCTTGCTTTTCTTGCGTGGGGTGCTGCTCGCCTCTCTGCTGGCTGGGTCCTTATTTGCTTCTACAGAGCCAGGGATTTTGTCAGTGCCTGCGAGTTTGACAAATTGGGTTTGCCATCAATTCTAACCAGAAAACACATCATTAAGAGACTTCAAAAAAGGAAACGCAGGTTTTAAATGTTAATCTGAATGACTCACCTGTCTGTGTGCTAGCAGCTTCAGCAGGACAGGCAAGGGGTAGACTGCTGGTGTCCTCTGTGCCTACGGTACAGCTGGAGAGACTCTCTCCCAATTTGGAATGCTCTTCACCTGTTACACTGCATGAGTAAGCAGCAGTTAATACGTTTAAATGAGTGATATAACAGGTCAAAGGTCAATATGTTTTTTTTCTCCCTCTCTTTTACATCTCATCACAGTTAGACATCAGGCTACTAGATAATATTATTTGTGAAGTGTGCCTGAAATTAAATGGGTACCAACTAACCAACATGACTCAACAGTTGGCAGAGTCGCCATTTACACGATATAGGAATAATATCCAGCTTCCATATTTACGTTAGTAATAGATATTCATGTTCACCAACTCTTCTCCATTCATTTACAAACACTGTTCCAGAAAACTAAGAAAATACGGTGATATGGGGTAACTGTGTTTAATTTATAGTGTTTACGCATAATTGCACCGGAATGTAGCTAACTGGGGGGTGGGGGACTTATCGTTATCTGATATAAATATTTAACGTTAATTCAATTCTCAATTCTACAATCGTTATACACACATCGGTGCACAATACATAACATTGCGATGTTAGCGCATCATCATTAGCATATCATTTAATGTGCAAATAATTACGTTTCTGGTGCATCTCTGTAAAATCATATCGTTATATCGCTTTTGTTTAAGGAAATCAATAGCTTATTGTATTTCACTGTAGAAAATATTTTGAATGGACAGCAGCAGGCTGTATAAATGGCGACCCATGGACAGACGCAAGATGTTATTAAACGGATGCTTCTTGATAAGGCTAACTACGTTTACCATTAGCTTGCTTGCTAACTCTCATGTGCTTCTTTAGCTGGTTGTCAGGCTGGCTAGTTACGTTAGCGGATCACTGTCCATACAAATGACGTTAGGGTTAGTAGTAGATGATTACTTCTGTTTCATTCAAATCCCTGTTTCAGTTTAACCGAACCAGATTGCGTAGAAAATATAGTTGTTGACAAGTAAAGCACAGTATTATTTATCGACAATTTAGATCTGCCACGTACGGCGGCCAGAAGGCTAGTTCAGGTTAGCGAAAATAACGTTACCTAACGTTCTCTGGTTAGACACTTTAGCCTGCCTTCGATAGCTAGCTATGAACGCTAGCAACCAACAATCTGAAACGTTAATAAGGCAAGCTGTTCGTAGTGCTTCTCTATCTTGCCATCCAGGTTACCTGTTGTCGTGACCTTCATCCTCTATTTCTTTTATTTTATTCATTACAAAATCCCGAAAAATCTGCTCGATATTCGTCGCCATTACAACTCCAGGTCGGACGTCCCCTCATGTTCCCACAATTCACAGCGGCAATGGCTTTTGAAATTTAAAGTGACATCATAGGTGGTCAGCAAACAAGTGTGGTCAACTACCTTCTGTGTTTCCTTTTTGTTGTTGTTTAGGTGTAAGTTAACATCACATCCACAATGAGTAGCTATACTAGTTTTCTGGGCAACTGTAGCCTACAGGCTAAATCATGCAGTCTCAGAATTCAAAGTTCTCAGAGTTATTATTTCTATATCAAGAATAGGTCCCAAAACCAAGGCCTGTAAAATAATTCTGTTCAAATCCTGTCTTAATATTATTTTCACCCACTGAAATTACTTCAGTTTTACAGCCTGACAATCACATTTCTGGGTATGCAATGTTTGGACATTAATATGAAAAGTATTATTCATATGCACAGTGTTTCCCAGAGAATTAAATTCCATTTGTGGTGGTTGGTTTGCAGAACTAACTTGAATGCAACAGTTTTTAACAAATTAGCACAGCGTGGTTATGATGCTAACCTGAGTTAAGCATAATTTAGTACAACCTGGAAAATCATTGTGTGGTGGTCAATGTTGATATTGTGGTGGCCCGCCACAAATAAGTCAATGTATGGGAAACACTGTATGCAGCTTTCTAGGGTGGAGTTACAGTCTATGGGTGGAAGACACACAACATGTTCTCAGTATGACTGAAACATTTAAAGTTTGTACGCCATTCTCATTGATTTTCATTAAGGGTGGTATAAACTTGTTTTGTATGCATTTAGTATCAATCATTTTTTCCCCTTTATATACTAGTTTATTAATGTTGTACCAATAGTTGAACTCTCCACATATAATAGGCTTAAAGATTTTAAGGATTAAACAAGGGGAGGTTGTGTTTTTCAGTATTTTTTACAGGATTAAAATGCTATTTGGGGTAGCTAGGCACTTGAAAATGTATGTGAAGGTAGCTCAGTGTATAGGCAGTGTACTAAAGTGCCAGCGTTGTACCATAGATAAATGAATAGTCAAAATCCTTGTGTGTCTCAGGGCCAAGCATGAAAACCCATAGGTATACAATGTAACCAAGTAAGTGTATTTATGTATGAATGAAACATGGTAAACAATTGAGATGTTATACACAAAATGACTATACTGAGCTATTCCCATGTTAATTTTTGTGTTCCTACTAGCTACCCCACATACCATTTTAGTCCTATACACATCATACCTTGTTTTATCTTTAATATCTTCATGTACATTTGTTACCGAGACCTCAAATATTGGCTCAACATTAATAAAGTATTGTATTTGCAGACGAAATAATGATTGATGCCATGTTGAGAGCCTTCTATAAAACTAATGGGCATGAAGTACAAACATTTAACTTTAAACTTTCCAATCATACCGAGAACATGTCTGTCTTCCACCCTACCAAGGTTGGGCAGGCTAGGAATAATACTTTTCAAGATATGAATGCCCAAACATGGCCTCAAATAAGACTTGTCTGAGGGTGAAAACATTGACATTTAACAAAATATTGGGTAGATAAACTTGGAGCAAAATCTGAGACGGTTCAGCAACCATTTTCCTGGATTTGGTCTGATTTGACACAGAATGCCCCCACTGCATGATGTAAATATAAGTTATTAATAACATTCTCTTTAATGGCATGTCAAACATTGTATATGTACGGCACATTTAGCAAGCCCCACTGACCTCTTCACATCCATCACTGGCAAAAAATTGAAATGTCACAGATAGTAAATGTCACAAAGGTAAAGTCATCACTGTGCCACATTTAATGAAGAGCAAGATTGTCCGATCATTGCATAGGGAGATCAGGGGCCTGGAGCAGACTGCACCCGACTTCAGAGTCTCTGAGGGCGAATAGTGTGATGCCAGACTTGTAAGCAGCAGGGATCACAATATGTGTCCTTTTAGAGTGTTCTTCATCACTCAGATCTTCCTCAGTGACCATCTGCTTCACCTGACCTGTGAAAACAATAAGGAAAGAGTGAGATGTGATCTATCTATAAATATCTACCCTACACCTTTGGAGATGCAGTGATTGTCGCCAGTGACTGACACTTTGATTATTTGATCCCAATTTCCCCCCAATTGCCTCAAAAGACATGCTAGAGTCTGACACTAAGATTCAGATATCCTTCATTGTGTGTCCCATCCTAGCTTCGGATGTTTTAATGACGAAAATACTGCAGATTACATATTGGTAGAGAATGCATTTGGAACAACAGTCTCATGTTGGTTGAGATGTCAAATGAGTGAGAGCCACCACAACAACCCCCCAAACACACACACACACGTACATAAACCCACCTTCCACATCGAGACCTTTCCACCGTGGGTCAGGGTGATCTGAGATTGCTGACAGAGGGATATCACTTGTCAATCTCTGCAGCACATCTTCTCTGCGAATCAGGAGGACTGACTCACTGCAGAGACGCTCATGCACCTCCCCCTCACTTACTGAAAATGGATTCACATGCAGATATACACAGACACAGTCAAATACAAAAGGCCAAAAATGTGGCACTGACCATGTGTTCAACAATGCTTTCCCATACTGACCGACATCTAGAGGATTGGTCATAAACACAGCATTGGGTCCCACCCCGAATATCAGCTGGTGGTGCCAGGCATCGGGTATCTCCTCTCCAGCGGGCACTGCCCGCTGCATGTTCATGGTGGCCACGGGCACAGCGCCCCTGCGGATCCAACTGGCCAGCCAGGGCGCCAGTCTCAGTTTGCGCTGGGGGTGCAGGGAGAAGAATCGGCCCAGCACCCTGCCATCACTGGCCTGCTCTGCGCCAGCTATCAGCTGCTGGTGGGTGGCACCTGAGACAGAATACAAACACACATACATCTTTTTGTGAATGTACCCGAGTCAAATCTTTGTTTAAAAGCAAAATTATGACGGAAGGTATTGTCGTTTTCGGGTCAAATGGTCTTTTGAATGGGATTGCTAGGGGCACTACTATGATCACATCAAAATCTCTATTTTTAAAACACTATAGTAAGAAGGTTCGACACAACATGAACAACTCACTTCTTGACAAGATGCCGGTGAGTGGAAAAAAACAAGTGAGTTGTTCAAAACCCTTCTTTTTAGTAAACTCTATGTACACAAACAATGTTCTTAATGCTTGAGTTCATGTGTAGAGACCCTAGTGATACTTCGAGCAAAGTTCCATGTTGTGTCGAGCCTTCTTAGTGTTATAAAAATAGCGATTTTGATGCGATCATAGATGAAAATACGGTCAATCTTAAAATTGGTGCTTCTGTCCTAATTATGCTTTTAAACTAAAGTTGACTCGGGTACATTCACAAAAAGACCCTAGGTAGCATTTTGGCAAGAGTTACGCTTTAACTTCAGTACTTGGGCTTTGTGTCAATCCATGTATAAACGAAAGACTTGTTTACATGTGTCCATGTAATTTTCAAGCAGATGCAGGTGTATGTGTGTGTGTGTATGTGTGTGTGTGTGTGTGTATGTGTGTGTCACGTGCCTTCACATACCTGCTTCACTCCGTGAGTGCAGGTAGTCTGGCAGAGGGGATTCATTCCGCCGCAGGCGTGTCCTAACGCAGCCGTCCACCACCTCAGCTGCCACGGTGATGCCCAGAGCCTGCAGGACGTCCACCACTGCTGTGGCACCGCAAGCCGAAACGCCAATCTGCAGGGTCTGCCGCTCCACCGCCTCTTGGATGGACCACACCATGGCCATGCTACTCAGCTCTGCTTCCTGGTTTGGGTCGGGGGCAGAGAGGGAGTCCCTGGACCCAGCCTTTGTTTGTCCACCATCTGCTGGCCCCCTTTCCATATTCAATGAGTCAGACACTGTTGACAAACAAAGTAGGGTGTCCATTTGGAACATAGTCCTTTTGAAGGATTTAAATATTATAGGTGAAAATGGCATTAGGGACATACATTCAGTGAAAGTTTAGTTTAATAAAGTTAGTCTAACAAAGATAACATAAAAAAAAAAAAAAAAAAAAAATTTGTTTACCCCTCGAGGTATCTATCTAGTTATCAGACAACATGGATGACACGGTGCCACGCCCCTTCAACGTCACAACTCGGTAACTCGTGTATCACAAGAAAAATAGGCTACAGTTGTATCCTATAATCAGCACTTAGAATGACCAAACATTTAATGTGCTACCAACTCTTTAATATGTTTCCTATGGCACATGAAAGGCATATATAACATTCCCAAACTCGGCTATAGCTGCAAGGTAATCTAATTTTAGCATATCAGTAGCCTACAAGCAGCAACAGCAGCAGCACAGAACAGCACACCACCGTCGTTGGTTGGTTGGTTGGTTAGACACAAACACAAGAAACAAACGCGGAAGTAAGCCTACAAACCTGAATAATCTGCGAGCTCGAGTTACACAGATCTATTGTAGCTTTGATGATGGGTATATTCCCAAACATTTTGAACTAATTTTAAGTCAATGCATGGATGTCCTCCGCCATTCTGATTGTGCCAAAGTCCCCTTTTGGTCAATCTGCTGGGTTTTTCCTGTTGTGAAAATAATACGCATTTCGATTGGCTCACACTTCTCCCGTGATATGCTAGGCCTACGTCCCAGTGCGGCTCTGGACAACATATTAGTACTCTGCTGCCCCCTTATGGAAAAAAATCTAAATTTAAATAGGGGATGTAGACGCGCTTCTATCCCATGCTGTACAGTCTTCAGTTTCCACAGTGTTATTCCTCATGGCCGTGCAGAGACCTTTAGGTCAGGTAGGCGTTTCTACAGAGAAAAACAGAGAGACTGAGGAGGAGTTCCTTCCCTTCAAGCCATCCACACCCTGAATACATAAAACACTCTAAATACATTACATGGACTTGCCACACTTAAACACTGCACTTTTTACCCCCTTCTCAATCTATTTTTTACATTCTTCTACAGTAATTTCATTTTGTGTAAAAATATTGTGTATAACCCACAGGACAGTGCTTTATGCAAGTAAAAAAATACGATATCTTTATTCTTTATAGTTAGTGCTACTAATAGTTAGTGATACCTCTGCACAGGAAAGTTGAGCAGCTAAATGCTATTTCACTATGTTTTACAAAGTGTCTCTTTGTATGTGGGGGGGGGGGGGGGGGGGGGGGCAGTGTTTGCACAGAATCAGTGTTACTTTGCATATTTAACATGTTTCATACACTCCTTGCAACACTGCCTCTGCATTTCTGTCATTGCTTTTACCTTGCCGAAATAGATACGCATGCCAGTTATGTATCCACCTGTTGCCTGCAGTCTTCCTCCAAAACTGCTCTAAAGATTATGTTCCGAGGACAAAATGTGCCTATATCAACAACACTCAATAATTACAGTACTGTTCTTCATCACCACCTAGCAACCAACATAGCAACTATTGAAATAAAGCTGTCAGTTTTCATGGCAACCAACATGATTATACTAGCAAACCACTCCTTTATTTCTGTTGTGCTTCAGGAAAGAAATCTCTCCTAGGGGAAAGTTCTTCTGGAGTGCAATAATTGGACCCATTAACTGGCATAAGTCCTGGTTAACTCCCTTTAAGTACTGCATAAGTAATAAAGTCAAAGAAGTGCACTTTAAAATCTTGCACACAATATATCCAGTACATTTTCTTGTTTCTAAATATTGTGATACTGAAGATCAGTGTTGCACAGTTACCTTGAAAAAGTAATCTGATTACTGATTACTCCTTTAAAAAGTAAGTCTAACTAAGTTAGACTACAAGTTACTTTATTAGTTACTTTCAGCAGCTGCCGACAATTCCCCCACTGCCTCAACATAAAAATGATAACAGGTTTTGCCAATACTCACTATACTGTAAGTGCATTTTAACAGTAATGTCAGCCATGTATAGCAGACATCCCAACCTAACCTACTTACGGAAGTATCATTGAGTTACATCAATATGCTAACTGATTCCATCATCCCAACTGTAAAGATGACTTCCTCACCAACCGTTCACAAGTGGTTAGAGTGGGGGGTCTGACATCTGACTCATTAACCATCAGCACTGGTGCTCCCCAAGGCTGTGTTTTGAGTCCACTGCTGTACAACATCTACACACATGACTGCAAAGCCAACAGTAGTCATACTGTACCTCCATCATCAAGCTTGCAGATGACACAGTGATCTTGGGCCTGATTAGTAACAACAATGAACAGCTCTACTTGGATCAGGTTGATGAGGTGGCACAGTGGTGTCAATCTAACAGCTTGACACTGAATATCAATAAAACCAAGGAAATGGTAGTGGATTACAGAAGGAAGCAGCAGAACTACAGTTGCACCCCACTAATGATCAGCGGGCAACCTGTAGAGAGAGTCACAAGTTTTAAATACCTTGGTGTCCACATTACTGAAGACTTAACATGGACTGTTAACACTCAATATGTTCTGAAGAAGTCCAGACAACGACTCTACTTCCTTCGTCAGCTAAGGAAATTCAAAGTTTCTGCATCCATCATGAAGGCCTTCTACACTACACTACACGCGGTTGAGAGTGTTCTAACTGGTAGCATCATCACCTGGTATGGGAACTCCACAGTTAGAGATTGTAGTACTCTGCAGAGAGTAGTGCGCTCTGCTGAACGTACTATAAGAACTCAACTCCCTGCTCTACAAGATATCTATTCCAGAAGAGTACTCCTAAGAGCCCAAAAGATTCTGAAGGATTCTTCTCATCCTAACAATGGATTATTCCTACCGCTGAAATCAAGAAGACACCTATGTAGTCACAAAGCCAGAACTGAGGGACTCAGGAGAAGTTTTTATCCCCAGGCCATCCGAACTCTGAACTCACACTATACTGACTTTGCACACATTCACTCCTCAGCACTCATGACCCCCCCCCCCCCACACACACACACACCCACCTACATGACTTTTAGCACTTTTACATCCCTCTCCCTATGCTACAGACCTTTTATTTATTTTCTTATTTCATCACACGTCAAAACACACATACATACACACACACACACACACACACATATCTGACTTTCTCCAACTTTTGCATATCTCCATAGAACTTTTTATTTATTATTTTTGATTTCTCCTCCATCTATCTACCCATGTCCTTGATTGCCTAGCCTTACTGCCCCCCCCCCCCCAATACACAGCACATTGTCTCATGAGGAAGCTTCTCCAACACACATATTGCACACTGCCCTCTCCCCACATACACATCACACTATCCCATCTCCCCTGTCATCCCCCCAACACACACACCAAGACCCCTGGCAGTTGGGTTAGCCCCTTGAGCCGTGGATCTGCCCAAGGTTTCTTCCTTGGTAAGGGAGTTTTTCCTTGCCCCTGTTGCTCTTGGGTGCTCCTTGTTGGTGCCCCTCCCCAATCCCAATCCTCCTCCACCTTTCTTATGCAGCCCTTGCCACTTAATCTACTAAACCCCTCTTCTACTGCACTTTCCCCCCCCCCCCCCATAAATGCACAAATAGGCTGACACCAGACATAATTTCACTGCATTTCTTACTTCCAGTAACTATATGCATGTGACAATAAACTTCCTTGTATCCTTGTAAGAACCGAGAGACATGTAACACACTACTTCCAACTTTATTCTTCTTCATCCCAACTATGCACATACCAATGACCTGTATCCTCACTGTGCACTCCGGCGCCCTCTGTCTTCACTAGCTGTTATTAACAGGACACAACAGTTTCTCAGTATGAGTCTGCATCTCAGGCCAAAGTAGCTAGTGAAGATATCCGACACCATGAACAGACTAACCAGTCTCGGAAATCCTTCACAGACAAGGTCCAGAAGTTGTTTGGTGTGATGAAGGACCTGGGCAACCCTGGAGGAGTCCAGAGATCTTCTTACGCTAGAGTCAAAAGCCATTGCACACCCTAGTGCCGCTGAGCTTGTTGGCCCTCATCTTGAGAAAGGTAAGGTTTCTTTCAAAGACTTTTTCAATGGCTTGGGTGATTAAGCTTGCTTCGCCAAGAGTCAGACTCAGGTACAGTCAGAAGCAAATTCTTTAAGCATGAAAACAAGTCTTTCGAAGCTTGTCAACATTCTGGAAACTCTCATTTCTCCTCTAGACAAAGAATGAGTCTTCTCTTGTTTACTCATTGTCTCCAAAGGCATCAGTGACATTTGAAGAATATGCTGTTTAAGAGGTTATTCAAAAGATACATGCCTATCAAAGTATGGTAGGACAGACATCATATTTTATTGAAACACAATAAAAATGAGGCAAGGGCGGCAGACGTAGAGTGTCTGACAAAATCAAAGTACCACCTAACTGGAAAAGCTTCCTGCGAAACAATGACAACAAGACTGAACTTTTTGGGTTTCTAGCTTACCTAATTGTTATTTGGTGTCCAGACATTGTGGTGATTGTGACCAAAGAAGAAAATGTTCTTTGCATAAACCTGACAGCCTGGAAGTCCTTGCAACCATGAAGAGGCTGACACTAGAATCTTTCTGCATGCCCTTCATGCAGTTGCGTGTAACCTGCGTTTTGTTGAACCTGTGCGATTCAGCCCTGCACATGCCCGGACTCAAACCCGCAAACAGCAGCACCTTGGATTGGGAGTAGAGCGTGCTGACAATTGAGCTAAAAGCCCAGGCTACTAGCTCACATGCCAGCAGCACTCTTGAGGCGTTTGTCTTGTCAGTGTTTTTGGGACTCTACGGGATGCAGGCTTAGAGGAGCTGTGGATTGAATTTGGTCATAGTAAGTCATGCTTGGCATGCTTTTTGTCCATGCCCTCCCTGGTTGTGATGTTTTGTTAGCCTTTCGTGGTAGAGGCAAATGGAGTGCCTGGCAATCCTGAGAAGTATGCCCTGAAGTGTCTAATGTCTTTGAGAAGCTCAGTCAATACCCACCAGTAACGGATGATGTGGATCTCAGCACACTTGAAGTTTGTCATAGCAATGTACAACAAGAACAGCACTGCTGATGGAGTTGTTGAAACAAGACTTGATCTGTTTGCACGGAAGCAGAGGTCCTATGATGCCATTCCACCAACAAGGGCATCTCTTGCTAAGTATGTGAAGTGTGCAACCTATCAAGCTGCCTGTATCTGGGGTCAGGCAAGTATATCAAATGAATATGGAGAGTCCTGCCAACTGGAGTTGGAGGAAAGAAGGTGACATTTGGCAAGAGCTGTCAACAATTGACTAAATGTGTCAAGATTGAATGTCTGGGAAGATGTAAATGCTACCGCATTAGTCTTGAGTGTACTCCGTTGTGTGCCTGCAAATGCAATAAATAAATAAATTTGTAATGCAGACATTCTGATATGGCTAGCTACAGAGCAGAGGCGTCACTAGACGTTACTGGGGCCCTGTCTCTCTTTCCCACACATAGTCTTTGTTACTTAGTCCCCCTGCCCCTGCTGAAGTTCAGTTTAAACTAGTGATCATTTCCCAGTCCAGCCCTGTCTCTCTTTCCTGCTAATTTCCTGTCAATCTGCACTATTGTATTGAAATGATTATATATATATATATATATATATATATTAAACTGAAAAAAGAACATGCACTTACTTAGCCCCCCCGGCCCCTGCTGAAGTAACCTATGTTTTTATTAACAAAAAACAATTTAATCATGCTAAAATGAGTACTAAAATGTGATATTTTTCCTATTAAAGCAACACAAAAGAGTTTTTTGTACCTTAAAATAATGTTTCCAAAATCGTTTCAGTGGTTCATGAACTTGTAACAGGGTGAACGGCACTTCTGCATTCGCTTCGCAGCCCTCTATCGGCTATAACCGCACTATGTAAGTTTGCCAGATCGGGTAGCGGATCTGTAGTTCGATGGAATGAGACATAAGAAACTACAAATTTCACTTGCGTTTGATGTCACAATACATCGTACTTTCATAAATCATGCAACATATTCTACCTTGTCTGTGGACATTGTTATTTGTAAAGCCGGTGATGGATAAACAAATAGCTTGCGTGCGACAGAGGGAAAGTTCTTTGGTGTTGCTTTAATTATGACCGCCGCGCAGCATCATATAGGTTTAGTCAGATTTTTTTCTTTTTTTCGCATGTCCAAATTTCCGTCAAGGATTCCTGGGACACTGTAAGACCGGGGTACACGAAACTTGGTGGGCATGTAACCCCACATGGATAGCATGGAACCATCGTTTTTCGTTTTGATCTGTAGCCCCCCCGCTGGACTGGACCCCCCGAAAGGAGGGTAGGGCAGACACAGTTTTCTGTGAATATCTCGAGAACCGTAGGGTTTAGGAGGACCATTTTTTTGTATGTTGATCTCAAGGGGCCATGTCAAACCATTCCATAACCACTCATTTCATGTATAGCGCCACCTAGTTAAACACAAAAAAGTAAAAATGAGGTGTTGTAATCGCAGGTATCTGTGACCTAACAAAACTGCACAAAATTGGAAGTGTAAGATCATTATGACACCCTCTGAATGCACGCCAAGTTTCGTGGAATTCCGTTCATGGGGGGCCATACAATAAATTAATTTATGTTACTATACACCAACTGGGCTGTAGGTGGCCGGAGACAGTTTTCTCGCTGGACCCCCCGAAAGGAGGGTAGGGCAGACACAGTTTTCTGTGAATATCTTGAGAACCGTAGGGCCTAGGATGACCAATTTTTTACGTATGTTTGCCTCCAGGGGTCATCTTAACCCATTCCATGTGCACACATGTGCATAAACAGATACACACACACACACAGTAATCATACGTATGACACATACTCACCAGGGCTCGAATTATCTTTTTGTCTTTAAGGGGGTCTCTCTATCTCATAAAAAGTTGGCACACCCCGTGCATAGCCTAACAAGACGATGAAATAGCCTAGGCGTACAATATATGCGCACGGTAGGCCTAGGCTTTACCTTGACACACGCACACAACAGACATAGATTTTTCATAGAAATTGATTGCTTTTAATTAATTTCAACATATTATTGATTGTAATAGTCCATATTTCATTTCAATTTCACAATACAAAGAAATAGACTAAACGATTTAGTCTGTGCCATTCTCAATTTCACAATGTGACTCATTTGAACCAGACCACCGTCTCAGATAGGCTATCCTCTCAGTGTCAAACACAATAATGCATGTAGTATAACTTATACACAGGGAAAAAGCACTAACTGGCAGAAATTATAAGCCATTGTAGCCAAACTATGTTCTAGTATTGTTGAACCGTGGCAAATTAATAGACGAACAATTTTGGAGTTTGCACTGAGATGTTGTCGGGTAGCCATTGAATATTCCGACATCAGAGATTGCTAACAGGTGTTTTAAAATGTCTGGGAACTTTCTGGAGCTCTGAATGGCAGAGGATACTGATCATCAGACAACACAATCATTGTAGGCTGCATTATGGGCCATAATTTATGGCTTTGTCAATCAACATAGAAGAGGTGAACCGCAAGTTCAACAGCAAATAGGACTTTTCAGCACATATCAAACCATATAGGCTAGCCCAATGAACGCTTATGTAAATAGACAAAACACTCGCATCAAGGCAGGGTGACTTCTTCAGATTTGCGAGTGCTGTCAAAACGATCGTATACGGTTTGCTCATATAGTCTAGTGGTGTGGTGGTGAAGTGTCATGCTGCGTTCAAGAGCGTAGGGTAGGTCTACGTCCCGTAGTAGCCTATATTTTAATTTAACGTCTTTAATGGTAAGAGATCGCACAGGGATGGATAATGAGCGGTTGTTTAAGATTAAATTGCAATGCCAGACACCTTCAGATATGAGAGACCCCCTCAGATTTTTGACTTGTTGCTTTCATGGGAGCCAGTCCTCACTCTATGGGAGCTCGGCTCCCTCTGGCTCCCACGTAATTCGAGCACTGACACTCACACAGTAGACATATGTACGCATGCATGCACATGCACAAACACACATACGCAGGCAAACACACAAGCACACACACACACACACCCACACACATAAACATAAACGTGTACACGCACACATGCACACAATTCAAGAATTTCTCAGAATTATAAACAGGCAAGATGGGGGTGGGGTTGTATAAAATTCATTTTACATGTGAAATCTATGAACTAATCATGTTTTGGTACTTGTTGTCTAGCAGATACCAGTGAGAATTGAGTGTGGATAATGCAATTTAGTGAGACAGTTAGAATCATATAGGCCTTTCAGCGTGATTTATTTTTGTGGAAAAAATGTGCTGGACTGGGCGGCGGTCATATTTTGTACCGCTCTGCGGTACATCTAGTTGTGTCTATCTTCACAATTTAACACATTCTTTGACATTTTATCGTAGAATTGGAAAGTCCAGACCCTTTTACCTATATTTAGATATCACAAGATCATCAAAATGTGATTATCCAATCCAAGTCAAAAACCAAGTATAATGGCGGCCATATTGGATTTTTTGCGTGGCTAATGTGCTTTTTGGATAAAGTGGGTCCCAAAGAATATTTGTGCCAAGTTTGATGCTTGTATCACAAAGTGAACGATTGTTTCACTAATCTGCCGCACTATCATAGGTAATGCACTCCACCGCCATGGCCTCTATGCACGCTCATCCCGCATGACTCTATTGCTGAAGAAAAACATGTCAAAGCTCATTGAAAGTTTGCTACACAACATTTGGACAACCCTATGAAATACTGAGAGAATGTATTCTGGTTAGGCAAGAGCAAAATTTTAACTTTTCGGATGTCATACTACACACCATATTTGGAGGAGAAATGGCACTGTGCATCACCCTAAAAATACCCTACCAACAGGAGGTGGTGGCATCATGGTGTGGGCTGTTTTTCATCTCATGGTACTAGCAGACTTCATACAGTTGAAGGAATGATAAATGGAGTGATTTTGTTCCGGGAGAATCTTTACATCCACTAGGATGATGAAGATCAGACATGGCTAGACCATCCAGTAGGACAATGATCCAAACCATTTTGCAAAGGAAACTCAATTGGTTTCAGAGAAAGTAAATCAAGGCCCTGACTTCTATCCAATTGAACAGTTTTGGAAGTTAACTAAAGATCAGGATTCACAAGAGGGACCCCTGGAATCTTCAATATTAAAGGACTATCTGTTTAAAAGAATGGGCCAAACTCACACCAGAATACTGTGACTGATTAGTTTCGTCATACAGGAAATGCTTTGAAGCTGTCATTACGAATAAAGGCTTTTCCACAAAGTATTTAAGACATTTCAGCAGACATGTTCAAAACTTTTTTCCTGTGTCATTCCACTTTATTACACATAACTATACCTTTAATGTTTAGAGTTAATACTAATGTCTGGTGAAAATGTCATGCAAATAGCCTCATTGGAAGTATACTTACTGACAAAAAAATGTTGACGTGTTCAATACTTATTTTCCCCGCTATATTCTAGATTCATTAGATATAAAGGGAAACATTTCAAGCTAATTTTAATTAGTTTTAATCTTGATGATTATGGCTTACTTGAAAACCAAAAATCAGTATCTCAAAATATTAGAACAGAGTTATAACACTGAAATGTCGGCCTTTTGAAAATAAATGAACTCATCTGACTAATCTAAAATAGTTCATTTATACATTCAATACTTGATTGGGCTCTTTTTGCACAAATTGCTGAATCAGGCATGGTATGGATGCAGTCAGCCTGTGGCACTGCTGAAGCTCAGGTTGCTTAGGGTTGTCTGTATTGTTGGGTCTGGTGTCTCTCATTTTCCTCTTGACAATACCCCAGATTCTCATGGGGTTCAGGTCAGACAAGCGGTCTTGCCAATCAAGCACAGTAATACCATGGTAAGCAAACAGTTACTAGCAGTTTTGGGCAGGTACCGAGTCCTGCTGGAAAAGGAAATCAGCATCTCCATAAAGCTTGTCAGCAGATGGAAGCATGACATGCTCTAAAATATTCTGGTAGAGGCTGCATCGACTCCTAAAAGGATCAGACATGGCACCCAAAATCATCACTGACTGTGTAAACATAAAACTGGAACTTGGATTCTGTGCCTCTCCACTCTTCCTCCAGACTCTTGGACATTGATTGGACCCTGATATCCAAATGAAATGCAAATTTGTTTTTATGTGAAAAGAGGAGTTTGGACCACACTTTTTCCTACTTTCCCCTTCCAGTCAACTTTCCATGAATATGCTTTCATACAGCACTCTGAACACCCGGCCCTTTCAGCAATGACCTTCTGCTTTCATACAGCACTCTGAACACCCGGCCCTTTCAGCAATGACCTTCTGCTTTCATACAGCACTCTGAACACCCGGCCCTTTCAGCAATGACCTTCTGCTTTCATACAGCACTCTGAACACCCGGCCCTTTCATACAGCACTCTGAACACCCGGCCCTTTCAGCAATGACCTTCTGTGGCCTACCCTCTTTGTGGAGGGTGTCAATGAGTGTCTTCTGGACAACTATCAATTCAGCGGTCTTTCCCATGATTGTAGTTGTGTTTACTGAACCAGGCTAAGAGGTTAAAGGCTCAGGAAACTGACATTTCTGTATTATAACATCTTTATTCTAGTATTTTGAGAAAATGATTTTTGAGCTGTAAGCCATAATCATCGACACTAAAACAAAACATGGCTTGCAATATTTCACTTTGAATCTAATATATGAAAGATTGACTTTCATATATTCTTCACACAAAAATAACTTTTCCACTCTATTCACTTTTTTGAGACCCACCTGTATGAGTATGTATGTCTTACTTATTCCCCAATCCTGTTCCTGAGTGAACAAATGGTTGCTGAAAGATCAATGAATCAGTGATGACTATACACAAGCTGTTTAGTTGTTGTTTGTTGTTTAACACAGCCATGGAGAATGTTGAATGTCTTTATTCAATAATCTGGTATTTCATAACAACAATGTGCTTTCAGAAAACTGTAGCATGAGTACTAGACTTAATACACAGACTTAAACTGTAACGGAGTAGCGAAGCGGCGGTCATATAGGTTTAGTCAGATTTTTTTTTTCCCTTTTTCGCATGTCCAAATTTCCGTCAAGGATTCCCGGGACACTGTAAGACCGGGGTACACAAAACTTGGTGGGCATGTAACCCCACATGGATAGCATGGAACCGTTTTTCGTTTTGATCTGTAGCCCCCCCGCTGGACTGGACCCCCGAAAGGAGGGTAGGGCAGACACAGTTTTCTGTGAATATCTCAAGAACCGTAGGGCCTAGGATGACCAATTTTTTCCGTATGTTTGCCTCCAGGGGTCATCTTAACCCATTCCATGTGCACACATGTGCATAAACAGATACACACACACACACATACATTCACAGTAATCATACGTATGACACATACTCACACAGTAGACATATGTACGCATGCATGCACATGCACAAACACAGGCACATACGCAGGCACATACGCAGGCACACACACAAGCACGCACACACACACACACACCCACACAAGAATTTCTCAGAATTATGAACAGGCAAGATGGGGGTGGGGTTGTATAAAATTCATTTTACATGTGAAATCTATGAACTAATCATGTTTTGGTACTTGTTGTCTAGCAGATACCAGTGAGAATTGAGTGTGGATAATGCAATTTAGTGAGACAGTTAGAATCATACAGGCCTTTCAGCGTGATTTATTTTTGTGGAAAAAATGTGCTGGACTGGGCGGCGGTCATATTTTGTACCGCTCTGCGGTACATCTAGTTTCACTTGCAAGGGTTAGTTCAGCAGACAGATTTAGAGGAAGCCATGTTCTCTGTAGAACTGAGCTCTGGCCACCACATAATTTGAGTAATCCTTCGCAAAGGTGTTTTCATCCACTTTTTCATACTCAGCGGGGACATTCCGTGGTCCAGCATAGTAAGCTGCAATCCCACCTGAAGTGAAGAAATGTGACACTGAGTTACAAGATCCACTAATATACAGTTGTGCTCATAAGTTTACACACCCATGCGTTGACTAAAAAGAGGAAGAAAAAGTAATCTTTTGGAAATTGATCTTAATGCCTTAATTAAAGAAATGAGGAAAAATCCAACCTTTAAGGACACCAATTTTCTTTGTGAATGAATAATGTATCAAAAATAAATAAATGTTCGGTAACACTTTACTTGACAGTATCGACATGAGTGACATGACACTGTCATGATACATGAAACCTAACCCTAATCCTAACCCCAACCCTAACCCTGACCCTAACTCTTAACCTAATGGTGCATTCAGAGCACCTCGGAATGACAAGGACCGCCCCCATGGCTACTTTGTTTTTCCGACAGCAAGTGTTCAAGTGCTTTGCCATCGAATGTGTGACAAACACGGATGCCACAACAACGGTTAAAACATACACTCACTAATCCTAAACAAACAACTGTATTTGCTTAAAATATAGTGTAAGATGCTCGTGAAAGAAAGATATGCAGCTTTTCAAGTGATAAAAAGGGCAAATTCCCAAGTTCACATTCAAACTGTTGGACATGCAAGGCCACATGGACTACAAACGAACTACAACGTGACGACAAAAGTGATGACGAGCCCCTAACTGGGCAACTCTGTTAGCAAAATCTAGCCCCAGTTTCTGACCTCTGACTCACACGTTAAGTGACGTGAATGACGCAGAATGATGATGTTTTCACTCGGAGAAAGGTTTTTCCGAAGCTCATGAACGCTAGGTAACCCTAAACCTAAACCTCATCCTAACCCTAACTTGTTATGACAAAAACCGAATGTCACTTAATAACAGAAGCGTTGTCATAAATGGTTATGACTTGTTTATGACACGTTCATGACAGTGTCATGTCACTCTTATGTCAACACTGTCAAGTAAAGTGTAACCAAATGTTCTTCCTTAAAATACAGGGGTCATAAGCACACATCCCTATGTTAATCTCCCATAGAGGCAGACAGATTTTTATGGATCCAGGATACATCCTGATAAAGTTCCCTTGGCCTTTGGAATTAAAATAGCCCCACATCATCACATACCCTTGTGTTGCCCCCTGCAGGTAACCCCCAGAACCTAGTCAACGTCAGCCGTTTCTCAGACGTAACCCCAGGCCTAGGCAGTTAAGACCCACGATACCCCCCTTGAGGTTATTGTAGATAGCAGGGACCTACTGTTGAGCGAAGTCGCACGTCTTCCCTCTGCGGCGCAGATAACCTATTTGCTCCTATTTTTAAATATCCCCCTTGGAAGTTGATCAGGCTTCCGTGGTGGATTTATTGAGATGTTATGAAATAAGGAGCGACTATGCCTAGGTCTCGAACAGTTGGCTAACGTGCGAAGATGTTTGACCCTAGAATTTATCTAGAGACACAGGTTATAGGCTACTTCTTGCTCAGGTTTTATAAAGATGGAGATTTTGTTACCGTCCAGCAGCACCCAAGTCCAACTAACCCAAGTCTTAGACAGAGCAGATAAATAACCACAGAAGAAACCAGTTATCTTACCCTCCTGCTGGAATTCGTAGAAAAACCAAGAGAAGACAAAAAATACTGCTTGACGAATTAGATGCCAAGGTTAAATGAGTTTCTTTACTTTTCAGCACTTTGGAGATGATGACAAAATGCGGCGTAATATCCACTTGCAGGTTACAATGTTGTAGAAAATATAAAAAGAGTAAATCCACAAAAGAGAGTAAAATAAAATAGTAATCCACAGGTGGAGAAGAGAATACAATAGTAATCCACAAACGGAGAAAAAGGTATATAGGAAAAAAGTAAGTCCTCAAAAAAGGGAAAAATCCGCTGATAGTCGTTCTGCAGTCTCTCACTGTCGGAGTAGCAGTGCGATCCCGGCAACAGGTAGTGCGGAGTTACGATCCGCGGCTTCAGCCTGGCACAAAGTTCCAACACTTGCCTTCTCAATGAAGTACGGACAACGAATCCTGACAATCAAGCGTAACAGCAAACAGCACGTAGCAGTAGAAGAAAAAAGAAGAAGCAGCCCCGATCGTTTAGTTCGGCCCTTATTTATACTAGGTAGACTTGACCTCCCCCACACATTCCTGAGACAAATCAATCCTATTTTCCCACGACAGTTTAGAACCTTCTAGAAGTTCCCACGAGGGCTGGGAATATTCTCACGTTAGCTGGAAACATAGCTGGGAATATTCTCACGGTAGCTGGGAATATAGCTGGGAATATTCTCACAATAGCTAATACATTCTAGAAGTCACTGATCTTAACCAACAATTTAAGATGACACGCATTCACATCCTTCTCCGGGTTACATTTTGGAGATGATACATTACATTCAGGTTTACAGATAGTTTCCAGAGGTTACGCAAACAGTTTACATTCAATGGCAATTATAACCATATGACACATTACATTTAGCAACATACACTTTTACAGTCATCAAGAGAGATCGGTTACATTCTTACAGGTTACAAACATTTATGGCATTAACCCTTCACACAATGCAATCTGAATACATTCATTTAAACAGTTTAAGGCACTTTACCCATTTCACAGTTTGAGACATACAATTCTTTACATGCATAATTCCCTAGACTTTACAAGGTCAGGCTACTAAAATACTTGTAATGATACATTTCATTCATCGCACTTTATTATTTATTATGAGGTAATTGTTTGCAGTTATGGTTCATTTTCCATTCTTTTATTCACATTCAATAATCATCAACTATTTCTGAGGTCAGGGTGATCTGGTTTAGTAATCCTGCACATTGTTCAACATCTGCTTCAACACATTCATTCACTTCCATGCTTTCAGGTGATCTTAATTCAAGAGTAGGTTGCAAGGTAATTGGTTTAACATTACGATTCAATTCCTGGTCAGTTTCTTTCCTAATTTGTCTAATCATATTTTCTAGATCAGAGAGATTACCTTGATAGCTAGCGCTGAATCTAGCCTTTCTGCATTTTCGCCTTGTAAGACGTATTGGTTTTGTGCTACCGCTCTGTGGTCCATACGGTCGGTGTTCTGGCAACACGTCACCCTTCACCATACCTAGAGATAGGGGGTAGGGTAGGATAGAGATAGGGGTACTTTCCATAAGATCATCTCTCAATGCAAATCAAACCAGCTTTTAGGCTAACTGAAATAAGTACTAGGTATGGTGAAGGGTATGTGATGATGTGATAACCATCCAGACAAAAATATCATGGAGGAACAAATATTCAGCTCTGCAGCATTTTAATAATCCAACACTATGACTCAACTTTACAAGACACATCACACCATAGGTATTATAGCTTATAAATGATATGACTCGTTCAAAATCAGTCAGTGAATGCGCACATGCATAGAGATGACAAGACAGCCGTGAGGCAGCCGTGGCCTACTGGTTAGCACTTTGGACCTGTAACCGGAGGGTTGCCGGTTCGAACCCCGACCAGTAGGCACGGCTGAAGTGCCCTTGAGCAAGGCACCTAACCCAGGGGCGCAGCTACCCATTTTTTGAGGGGTATGCAACAACAAAAAAAAACACACAAACAACTAAAGTAAACTTGCAACTAAAGCAAATTATTATTTTTTAAGAAATTCTGCCAATTTGAACTTGAAGTATTGTTAAATGGTGCATTGTCACTTTAAGACTTTAAGAGAGTCTAAACGGTTCTCATAACGTCCTTTTGCCAGCTGTTGCTCACAAAGGATAAGGCTGATAGCCTTTGTTTGCCACATTATCAGCACAATATTAAGCTATTAATATTAGGATTGTTAGGAAATGGAAACATGTAATGAGTTGTTGCTAGCGTGACATTTCTGTTTGCAGTTTGCCATTAAAAGTTCAGTATGAGCATGGTAGCCACCTAGCTATCTTAATGGAATAGGTTATGTTTCCATTGTCATATGCTTAGCAAACGATAGTCTGTTAACATGAATATTTGCAAGCCTCCAAGCACAGACGTCACACTTTAAATCCTACCTGTTGCTTTTCACCATCCACTTATTTAACTACTGTCGCATCCCTTGACATCCCATCTCATTTTCCTCTTTCTTTTTCTATGTTTAGCCCCCGACAGCTTTTTTTGCTGTATCCATCTTTTTCCATAGACGAAAACTGCTCACTCAGCGCTCACGGCGCCCCCACCTTTTTTATGTCAACATTCTATGATGGAATCTTATGAGATAGGGCGCCTACTCTAGCCTGTTAGTCCCTAAAATGTTATCTAACATTGGGGAAATGCAGAAATGCTTTAGAAACGTACAACAGTAGCTACATATAGAATATATCAAATATATTATTATTATTATTTTTTACCATCGCTTTGGCGCCCCCACGGTGCTGCGCCCCTATGCGCCGCATATAGCGCATACCCACCTCTTGCGCCACTGACCTAACCCCTCACTGCTCCCAGAGCGCCGCTGTTGATGCAGGCAGCTCATTGCGCCGGGATTAGTGTGTGCTTCACCTCACTGTGTGTACACTGTGTGTTGTGTGTGTTTCACTAATTCACGGATTGGGATAAATGCAGAGACCAAATTTCCCTCACGGGATCAAAAAAGTATATATACTTATACTTATACAAGAGGACTGGAACTTAAAAGAGAGCCATCGTCTCCTATTAGTCACAATCTTTACACCACCATCATATATGATGGAACAGTCTGTAATATGTAAGACATTGTAGCCTTCCTGATGAGAGCCAGAACATTTCCTTACAGATTTTTAGTAACTGAGAATGACACTGAGGGAACCACGATGTACCATCCAACAAGAGAAGAAACCCTGTTGGAGCCTCACATATCCTTTCACTTAGTAAATCAGTCAGCCTGCCCTTTGATAACACCAATCTTTTCGGTGAAGAATGTGTAAATAAATAAAATAAAATGATCTGGGGAGAACTTATGTCACCTCATGGTTGGCATCTCCTCTCTCCTAAATCCAAATATCCAGCTACACGCCAGAGGAAGCTAATACAGTGTGTACCATAGACATAATATACATAGACGCCGCATTGGCTGCTGGAAACAAGAAATGCGGCCGCCATCTTGGACCGGTCATACTCCTCGTTGCTTTGCAGCAGAAGACACAAGATGACTAGCCTAGAAATCTAGACGCACCCTAGCGGCGGCAAATTAATTTGCTCAGCCTGTACGTCTAGTATCAAACCATAGGGATTTCTATTGGCTGACGCCGTGGACGTCATCCAATCACAGCGCTCTATTTTGTTAGAGGACTGTCATTATCCTGTTAAGCCCGTCTTAAGACTCTCTAACAAAATAGAGCGCTGTGATTGGATGACGTCCACGGCGTCAGCCAATAGAAATCCCTATGGTTTGATACTAGACGTACAGGCTGAGCAACTTTGGAGGAGTTGGACTTGTGCTTTTCTTTGAAAGTTGAGCAACACAATGCACTTAAGTCATTCCTTTCGAAGAAGGATGTATTTGCCGTTTTGCCGACCGGATACGGAGATACGGATATGGTCGTAGCGCTGGCCTATTGCATGCCTAGGCAGTTTGAAAGACAATTCTCTGCCCGCCCCTTGGATTAAGCGAGGTGAATGGTTCGATTCCAGACTATACATTTCAATGATCTAGGATGGCCCGCCAGGCTACAAGATGACAGCACTGTGCAGCACGTTCCTTCTCAAATCGGCGGACCATACTCGGGGGATTTACTTTTCACAAGTAAGATTTAACATTACCGTACTATTGGTTGTATTTTGTGAATAGAATATTACCAGAGCTGAGAAGGAGCAATCTTTGATATTACTGTATGAAAATCGTAGCCATCTAGCTAGGCTATGTTTACTCGGTGTTCACCCGGCTATGAACTGAGACTTGATAAGTCATATTCCATAACACTGACTTAGATTACAACTGACACAAGAAGGCTATTGTAGAAATAAATCATACTAGATTTGGCTGGCGAATTTTACACAAGTGGCACAGACTGTAGCCTATTATTGGGCAATCGCTAGCTGCTACTTGTAGCCTAAGCGTGTTGGTGGTAGCCTAGCTTCACTATTTCCTGAATAAAGTAACTTTTCAATAGCTCAACTTCTTTATTTATCAAGTAGCTTAGCCACACAAGCGACACTTTTCTTGTCATGTGAAATGAGTACAATTTAAAGTAGCTTCCTATGTAGTGAACTAGCCTACTGCTGTGTTTGTGTTACTAATACATTTGACTGGGTGGTAGTTTTGTGTAGTGTTTTATTTATGGCAGAGTAACTGATAGTTTAGTTCACTACAATTTCGAAGTAGCTTGCCCAACACTGTATTATTCACATGTCATTTACACTAACAAGAATAAGATGCCTCTCAAATTCCTTTTCATTCATTTATTTATTATTTTGTATCTCCCCAGAACAACTGCCTTGTTCAAGGAGACTGTGAATGAACTGAACGGTCTCACATCCCTGGAACTTAGGAAGGTGCAGCTCTTCATTGCAGTACTGCAGGGCATCTGCTACACTGTGACTGAATATTTGATTTATGAGCTCCACCTTCATCACCTGCATTCGCCACTCTGTGTCCCATTTTACCATCGTCTGGTTGACTCAGTCCTCTTTTATGGAGTTTACCCAGTTTCACTATGTTCTGCCATCTTATTTGCCCACCTGCTGTCTGAAGCACTTTTGTTCTCAGCCAAAGTGTACCCAAGCAATTTTAGCAAGGTGGGAACATACAAAATTACATGCACCAGTTGTCGAAATCATAGAACCAACTGCATGACGGTAACCTCTGTCTCACTGAGCCTGTGAAGACACTCGCTGATTCTTCACTGATTGCAATGAACGGGGCTGATCTTAGCAGTCTCTAAAATGTTTCTTAATTCCTTTTTATTTAATCTCTTCATTGGGGCTGGAACCTTTCTGAGAACTGTAAATAACAGATGCTGTTGATGAACCCATTGACACTGTACAAGTGACAAGTCACCTCTTTGTCTTGAATTGATGAACTGTTAAAACCAATGTCTGTTTTTTAAGGATCAGAAACAAACCTACAAACTTGCACTTTACAATATTTATGGAACTTGTCTAACAAATACTGTTGATATTGAACCCAGTTACTCCATTTCCTTTATGCCACACCAATGTCTGTTCATCACTTTATTTTTGATGGCACTGAACTGAAAATGTTAATGGATTTTTTCTGTAAATTTAACTTGTATCCAACCAGTTTTTGTCTATGCTGTCAAACGTGGATTAGTTATGTTCCCAGCTTTTATATTGGATGTCATCACTTTATAATATATATCAGAATATTCTATTACTGTTAAGCCCACTATGAATATTAAAATACACACAACCATGTTTCCTGTATCATACAGCTTTTCTACTGGGAGGTTTACAACTTATTTAGTCAATTTACCCAAGTTTGTCACTAAACCACATAGGCCTACTTGGAATACCCCTCAGATGTCTGAATGGCACTGATCTCACTTAAATGTTTATGGAACCTTTCTGTGGACTTTGAATAATGCTGTTGATGGAACTTTTCTGTCAACTGTGAACTATATTTAACTCATTAAACTTGTATCAAACTAGTTTTGTCTATGCTGTCAAACATGGATTATGTTCCCAGTTTTGATATCGGACGTCAGGTCACTTTATCATATATCAGAATATTCTATTACTGTTAAACCCACTATGAATATTAAAATACGCTGAACCATGTGGCCTGTGTCATAGCTACATGTATGACCTTTGCAGCAAAAAAAAAAACGTGTGAAAATCTGTTCGGTATTTAGTGTGGTATGATTAATTAAATGCGCTGACAGCTCATTGCACCAGCCAAACAGATTACACTGAGTGGAGTGGATGACCGATCCAAGATGGCGGCCCCACGTCTCGTCAGCGCTAGTAGGGAGTATCAGTCGATGCGGCGTCTATGTATATTATGTCTATGGTGTGTACACACACTTTTGTGATTATTACCTTTGCCTCCACTAGGGGGCAGAAGGTATTGTAATTGGATCTGTCTGACCGTCTGTTGCTCTGTCCATCTGCATGTGTGTATCCACTCACATAACTTAAAAAGCACTTGTTCAATTTATTATACATTTTCATGTAAGGTAGAGGGTAGGGCTGCAGCTATCGATTCTTTTTGTAATCGATTAATCTAGCACTTTATCGATCGATTAATCGATTAATCGGATAATTTTTTTTTTGCATTTTTAAACAACCAAAACACATAATGCATAACGAAAATTACATGGCTGTAAAATGATCAAGCAATTGGCACAGAGGTATTTATCTAACTCCAAGATTAGGCTACAAAACTAAGCCCATTTATTGCAATTTACCCATTTAGTGTTTTTAAGTGCCATTGCCATCAATTAAATAATGTTCAAAATGCTCTCTGTAAAATTGCAGCCTCTTGTGCATGACTTAGCTGGGCGAACAAAGCTGTCCATACTATGTTGTGAAGTGCTGGGAGGGAGAAGAGGGAAAGCAATTTAATGCATTAATATGTAACCTACAACAAGTTTCATGCTGTAATCTAGACCTGACATCAACATAAATATCTGTTTTATGTAGATTTCTACACCTGCAGCATTTACTATTAGGCTACTAACAAATAATTTTACCATTAGGCTACTAAAAAATCATTTCTGGGGTGAGCCTATTTGCTAGGCTACGTAGATTATTTGATAGATAGGCTAGATAGATTGATAAATAGCCTAGCCTACTTTATTGACGCTTGGTGAAACAGCATGGAGTGGATATTTAGGTTCAGATGCTTGTTCTTCTCCTTTTTAAGTATGTAATGATCCCAAAACTTTACTTGAAAACTTTATACATTCTCTGCCATTTATGGATATCTTGACTCCGCCATCGCGCCAGCTAAATTCAGAATGTATTAACAATCTTTGGTATCACGATTCACGCGCTAGTGGTGTGCTTCCTGAACAACGGTCCGTGTGGAACAATCAGATCCCTGCGCGTATAGTGCGCGTCATAGGAATTTAACGAGGCTTCGAGGCAGGGTTTTTGCCTCGAGTAATTTTTGTAATCGAGTTATTCGAGTAACTCGATGAATCGTTTCAGCCCTAGTAGAGGGTCACCAGACCTCCAATTCCTACCGGATCACCCTTCCTAAATATTTTGTCAAAGAAAAATATAGAGAAATGTAACACCACTGATGGGTATTAATACTCTGTAGACTATTTTTCATTTATTTATAGACTGAATTATTCAACTGAGATATTTCTCTAAGGCTCCTGAACGACTGGACAAAGGTGATTCACACTGGTTGCACACCCATAGAATTATCAAATGGAAAAAGTAAACAGATCACCCCTGTTAGAGTATGATACTGAGTATGCAGGTTATCATCAACGCATACCTTTAAGTTGCTGTTCCTTGGTCCAATTAAGGAATCTTCTTTTAATGTCTCTTATTGAAGAAATGAGAATGCCCGTGCCTTGTTTGATATGCTCCTCACGGTCCCAGTCACCCTTCAGTTTGTGCCACTGTTTGGTGATCTAGAACAATCAGGTAAACCATTCAGCATCTCATTTGTGCAAAATACATGTTACATGTCAACAAAAGAAGTTAATGCATGACATTTGTAGTCTACACGTTTACTTTTCAAAGTATGTGACAGGCTCACCTGCATTAGTCCAAAAGTATCTCGATTGGCATTCCAACCATCCTCCAGTACATGCTCTGAACCTGCCCTGGATGATCTAGATATGATGCCAGCAATGACAGCTGGATCCACACCGGTCTCCCGTCCAACTTTTATGATGATGTCCTTGTACTCGTTCATCCTGTCAAGATCTGTTTCAGCCAGCTCGAAGGAGGCAGGCTTACCTGCAGTTAAGGATGTTGATCAAAATGTTTAAAGCACTGAGGGCAGTTTCCCATACATGGTTCAAGCATAATCCTGCAAAACACTTTTAGTCTAAGTCTAGGCTTAATACTTGAAACTGGCCCTGAGAGTTTAGCCAAACTAAAAGAAAAAGCATTATTTCAGCATTACTAAACAATCATGGCACAAAATGCATATTAGATATAGTGTCCCGTTGAGTTTTCAGTCTGCATGAAAGACTACATGCTATCTTACCAGAGATCTCATTGTTACCATCCTGACGGGCAGTTGCTGCTGATGCCCCAGTGGTCTCAGTCTTCATAACATCTCCATAGCGTCCAACTGGAAACAACAAGGACGAGAAAAGAGTTCATCCTACGTGTGGGTTTCTATACATAACTCTCCAAAATAAAAAAATAAAAATAAAAAAAACATAAATGTCTAAGGATTTTAAGGCAAAGAATTTTGTTCTCACCATCATAGTCTGTAATAGGAGTCATGCGTCCTATGCAGGTACACAAAATTATATAGCTTATTTGAAACATTTATCTGAAACCGAACCTGTATTGCGGTCATTGAATTAAATGGTGGTGCACAGAATTGCATGAGGCTGAAATAAAGCAGCCTGGCCATGCCCATCTAGATCTCCTTTCAGTTTGGAACACCATAGTTCACTAATGTTTTCCATCAGTCGGCAGATTACCTGCCCAACCAGCGACGAGAAGGGATGACACTAAGGTTTCAAAATCGAAAGTGGCTGAGGTAAACAATAGTAGCAACGCCTGCAAACACTGCAGTCGAAAGAATGTGTTAATTTATTTACAGCAAAATATAGGCCCACAACATTGTTTCCTGACTGCCAATGCTGTTTATTGTCAGTTTGTACTGTAAACTTTAGGCGAAGTAGGAAGTAACGTTATGAATTCCTAATCAATGTAATTGGTTAGGCTGGACCAATGATTTCAAAGTTAGCGCAAAGTCACCCCTGCAGCGATGCAAGTGTTGGAAAGGTTTCCCAATCGTGAGTGAAATGAAAATGACAGGGAAAGTAAATGTCTCAGTTCAAATGAATTTAAATTTAATTGAACTACAAATTTGAAATTAAATAGGATTGAATTATAATTGTTAATTTAAATGTATGTGAATTTCTACTATAGGCCAACTTTTAATCATGGGCGTAGGTTAGGGGGGGATGCTAGGTACTAGTCCCATCAATATTTTTGAGCTGACAAAATTGTCCCCACTAATATTTTAACAAACTCCTTTGTGCTTTTTGGACCGATGTCGACGGCCAGGACGACAGTACAAGAAACACTGTCATTTGATTGGCTGAAACTTTAAGGGGGGTTATCTGACATGCACAGGAGTGTCAAAGCATAGGCTACTTCACTTTGTGGTGGCACTGGCAGACAAGCCAGCAGGTGTGTTGGGTAGGCTAAGTTATCAGGGCTATCTACCAATACATAATCCAAAAAAGGCCAGTGTAAAACATTTTAATATTCCCTTTGCTCTTCGGCATGTACATGTTTGCCCCTTCTTGTGCTTTGTAGATCAGCTATGCCACCAAAGAAAAAAAGGGTCATACTGTACAAAGCTTTTTCATGCAGAGTCTAGGTAGGCAAAATAACTAGTCTAGCCTAACATGAGCTTCCAAATACAGATTCTACTGTGAAAAATAGCATTAACTGTTGATAGTATACAGTGCATACGGAAAGTATTCACAGCACTTCACTTTTTCCACATTTTGTTATGTTTCAGAGTTTTGAGAAGATGAGAAGCGTAAAGAAGGACAAAACAAAGACTGAACTAGAATGAGGAGTTCACCAGAGCAACACAGATGTTTAATCTTTAGATTTTTATTTTAATGTGCCAATATAAGGGACTAACGTTTCAACGTTCTACCACGTCTTCGTCAGAGTCTAGTATGGGGTGTAGAAAGAATCACCACACCCTCCAGAGGCGGAGACATTATTAAAAAACTCTTATGTAGAGAGGCGTTTTGGATATTTACTCTTAATACACTGGAACCTCATGGCCTCAATTTAACCTATCTTGTTTCTTGTAGGTTTATGTGCATATTTAATGAATTTATGATTATTTTGTATTGATCTTAATGACTTGTTACTATATATGAAGTTGAGATGTTACCATATATGTGATTTCTGTGTCTATTTTGTCTATGTTAGTATAATCACTTGTTATGCTTACACCCTTCAGGGCTGTTAATGTTTTGAGTGTAGCCTGCTTCTATGGTAGCCATAGGAAGACCCCTGCACACCTGTCAGGTGTTCCTGTTTAGCTTAATAAGGTACCACTACCTATGCTTTTCATTCTAGACTCTGATGAAGACGTGGCAGAACGTTGAAACGTTAGTCCCTTATGTTGGCACATTAAAATAAAATTCTAAAGATTAAACATTGGTGTTGCTCCTCTCTCTCGCTACAATTAGGGGAGAACAACAGCAACAGCAGTGGTTGACTTTTAAGTAAGTGTTATCTATTAATAATTACATTAGAGGACTGAAAATAAAAAAGACAATGTAAGACTGATAAATAAATTATTTGATTCTTGAATATTTGTTATATGTTGTTATATAGACACTGTATTTTATTGTTATGCTGGGTGCATAACACAATGCATAACATTGTGCATAACACAAAGGCATGATAGACCCAGAGAAAACAATATGAAATATACCTCAGCTCAGCACACACACACACTCATACACACATACAGACAGAAAAACAGAAAAGAGAGGGAGAAAAGAGAGGTAGGGAGGGAGAGAGAGAGATAGTGTTTGGGCTCACTTGTCAGCCATTCCTCTAGGTCAACCCTCCTGTCTTCCTCGTCCTCCTTTTGCCGACGCAGGTCATTGAACACCTCCTGTAGTTGGTCCCTGTTGTGTACACAAGTACAGGGACACCCTTAATGCGGCCCGCTCTAGGTACGATTCATCACTCATCAACTACTCTAAGTCTAGGCCGAAAACACTCTTCAGGATGGTCAATAAACTCCTCAAACCTCCTGTGACTGCCTGCCCCCAAACACCTGAGCAGTGCCAGGCTTTCCTTCATTTCGTTGAAGACAAAATGATCAGATTTACCATAGTTTTCAACCTTCTGCTCAATCTGTCTACATATTCTCCTCCTCTGGGCCCTAAACTCACCCACTTTACACCTGTTGATGCCCTTACTGTCTCAAATATCATCACTAAATCTAACCCCTCCTCCTGTCAGCTTGACCTGCTCCCACCCCCCTACTTAAGGCATGCACCACAGCTATCTGTGAACCAGTGGTTGTACTAGTTAACTCTAGCCTCTTAGTCCATGGGCCAGGACCCAAAAAATCACATATCGGTATCACCTGAGGTGGCAAAATCTACCAATGATTTTTGTAATCCTCCATGCCTGAGGGACATTATTTGGTATGATAGCCCTCTCTAAGTGGTAGCTTAGTTGTATTTTTCCTAGCTTTTATACCGGCACACAGTAAATTATACAATACAAGCCTATGTACAGATATGGTTGCCTCGAAGTCTGGAGGAAGGTGGGACATGTCTTAATCCATGTTATATCACATCTAGATGACATAGGCTTGTAGAAAATATAAAATTTAGATGGATGATTTAGTTTTTCATTAATGATGCAGGCAAAATTAAATAAAATGTACACATTTTCGCCTATATAATACATTAATATATACATGCAAAAGGATAGAAAAGGGTGGATCAAGTCCAAACTCATGTTTTGTGACATCTAGAGAGTATGGGCTTTTAGAAAATATATGGATTAAATGGCTGAATAGGCATGTTTGGCTTTGATGGAGACCATAATGTCTTGGCTGCAAAAATGGCTCAACTTTAGGCTACAGGGGAATTTATAGGTGGATGTGCTCAAACGTTTGAAGACAAGATTAATGAGGACTCAAAAATATATTTTTAATCTTCATCACTATCATTATATTCATCCAGACCGGCATTTATGTTCTCCTCATCCTCCTCTTCCTCCATCTGATTTCTACAAGTTTGTAACATACACAATTCCGTGCACTTTAATTTGTTTGAAAGGCAGGAGCAGTCAGGAAGTTTGCAGGTCCGTACACATTTGCAGGCCAAGTTAGTTTCATCTTTGTCTATGTCTGAATCTTCCTTTGTGTACGCCCTGTAGCAGGATCTATGGTAATGGACTTCTGCTTGCTACATTTGTCACAAAATACAGGTGCTGGTCATATAATTAGAATATCATGAAAAAGTTTATTTATTTCAGTAATTCCATTCAAAAAGTGAAACTTGTATAATGTATACATTTATTCCACACATACTGATATTTTCCAAGTGTTTATTTATTTTAATTTTGATAATTATAACTGACAACTAATGAAAACCCCAAATTCAGTTTATCAGAAAATTAGAATATTGTGAAAAGGTTCAATATTGAAGACACCTGGTGCCACACTCAGTTAATTAACTCAAAACATCTGCAAAGGCATTTAAATGGTCTCTCAGTCTAGTTCTGTAGGCTACACAACCATGGGGAAGACTGCTGACTTGACAGTTGTCCAAAAGACGACCATTGACACCTTGCACAAGGAGGGCAAGACACAAAAGGTAATTTCTAAAGAGGCTGGCTGTTCACAGAGCTCTGTGTCCAAGCACATTAATAGACACCCATTCAAAAATGTGGGGGAGATTCACAAAGAGTGGACTGCAGCTGGAGTCAGTGCTTCAAGAACCACAACGCACAGACGTATGCAAGACATGGGTTTCAGCTGTCGCATTCCTTGTGTCAAGCCACTCTTGAACAAGAGACAGCATCAGAAGCGTCTCGCCTGGGCTAAAGACAAAAAGGACTGGACTGCTGCTGAGTGGTCCAAAGTTATGTTCTCTGATGAAAGTAAATTGTGCATTTCCTTTGGAAATCAAGGTCCCAGAGTCTGGAGGAAGAGAGGAGAGGCACAGAATCCACGTTGCTTGAAGTCCAGTGTAAAGTTTCCACAGTCAGTGATGGTTTGGGGTGCCATGTCATCTGCTGGTGTTGGTCCATTGTGTTTTCTGAGGTCCAAGGTCAACTCAGCCGTCTACCAGGAAGTTTTAGAGCACTTCATGCTTCCTGCTGCTGACCAACTTTATGGAGATGCAGATTTCATTTTCCAACAGAACTTGGCACCTGCACACAGTGCTGGTTTAAGGACCATGGTATTCCTGTTCTTAATTGGCCAGCAAACTCGTCTGACCTTAACCCCATAGAAAATCTATGGGGTATTGTGAAGAGGAAGATGTGATACGCCATACCCAACAATGCAGAAGAGCTGAAGGCCACTATCAGAGCAACCTGGGCTCTCATAACACCTGAGCAGTGCCACAGACTGATCGACTCCATGCCATGCCGCATTGTAATTCAGGCAAAATGAGCCCCAACTAAGTATTGAGTGCTGTATGCTCATACTTTTCATGTTCATATTTTTTAGTTGGCCAACATTTCTTATTTAAGTAATAAATAAGTAATAAGTAATATTCTAATTTTCTGAGATTCTGAATTTGGGATTTTCATTAGTTGTCAGTTATTATCATCAAAATGAAAATAATTAAACATTTGAAATATCAGTCTAATGAATGAATATAACATACAAGTTTCACTTTTTGAATGGAATTACTGACATGATTGAACTTTTTGATGATATTCTAATTATATGACCAGCACCTGTATACCTTTGGCCTCATAAACTCTTAAAGTCGTTGGACCTTCCCTTGCGGATTTTCTTAGGTCCTCTGTGACAGACGGTTCTGCAGATATGTCTTTTGCAAGGATCTTGTCAAGCAGTTTCTTCATAGTAAAGATGCTACGGCATTTTCTGTGATACAATATGGATGGTATTCTACCCTCAGGGAGACCTTTAGCAAGATCAAGGATGGGGCTCTAATTTCAGCTGCTCTCAGTAGTGTGTATCATGACTTTATGTTCATACAGTAGGTGCCACAAGGTTTATCATCTGAACAATGTATTAATCACTCCCCCCTAGGGTTGGGCACCGAAACACGGTCCTAATATGGCACCGGTGCCGACACAAAAGGTAGTAACTGCATCGAATAACAACGTGGATTTCGGTGCTTAAATAGCGTTTTTTTATTTTTTATACAAGGCATCACTGCATGTCGCCATCTCTAACGTCTTGCTCTGATAGAAAAATATCCAGATACAGTTAGCTAACATATGATAAACACTGGATGTATAAACCAGAGGGGTACACCACATAGGCGAGTGGACCGTGTTTGACAGCTTGCGTGAGCCCAAGTAGCTTACTTTAAAGCGATATCGCGAGCTCCTGTCAAAATCTAGCAATGGGCCTAACTACACACAAGCAAAAGGCTATGAAACAACATCAACAGTAGCCTATACGTTAATATCCTTGCTAATGCGCTAACTGACATTTATTTGAAATGTTATCAGCAAAGTTGTAAGGTGAAAACTTTATTTCACGGTGTTAAACAACATAATCTTTATTAATCTTTCATGTGCATGAGGCCCATATAGCATCACAATGAATATGAAGATCATGTTAAAAGTTAGCTGGCAAAAACATAAATATGTAGGTTACATACCATGTCACTGAGCTGTCAAAGAGGCTACGAAACCATCTGCGTAGGCTACGTTATCGCTAATTAAACTCAGCTGACTGGTGTTAGCGCATAGCCATAGTTGCTTTTAAAATGCCTACTAGGCTAGCGCTGGAAAACACTTCAACACCGACATGTACCCTAACATGTTCAAAACTACTGCGTGTTATGGGTTAAAACATGAAATTTCTTGAAGCATTTGGGAACACACTGAATTAACTGGAAAATAGAGTCCCTGTTAGATTAGCTTGCTTGCAAATGCCGTTGTCCATGACCTGGCAGTTTTATGGCAAGCGGTTTTAACATACATTATGGCAGCGGTTCCCAAACTTTTCCCCCCGCTTACCACCGCCTACATTCCGACTCGGCTCGCGTACCCCCACCATCCGACACATAAAAACGTAACGCATTCTATAATTCTTTCCCTGACCGGCCCGCGTAAGGTCCGTGAAAGAACAATAGTCAAGAGCCTAGCATAGAGATAATTCATGCAAATCAATATCGTTGTTTTTATTTTTGAAAGCGACTGCTATTTGTACGCCCATACATTTGTGCGTGGATGCATAAGACGTAAACACCCTCACTGATGTGCTGGTGAATATAATTTATGCTTCTGCGTCGACACAATGCAGTTGCCTTTACGTCGGCGTAAACCTTTCAAAGTTTTGTGTCTCTTATGTCTGCGTCGCTCACCACCGCAAAGGTTGTTAGAACGAACTCTTACTGCTGGTCTTTGGCGAGAAGTGTTCATTTCAAAACGTTACTGGCAGAAAGACAGTTTACAATCGGATAACCCCGTAATTGTAACCAAAATATGTCTGAGTTTATTTGCAAAGCTTATGTTAGCGAACTAGTATGATGCTACTACCCACAGGTTGCTTGAAGCAGCCGGCTCAACACAGAGCGAGTTGACCAATCACAGTTATGTGCATAAAGTTAAAGCAAAAACATAGCCTACATTTTTAAAATAGTTTTCTTTGTGCATGTTGATTAACTAATGACAGCCTACTATTGTCTGCTCCACATTTTCGTAGTCTAATTCTGCATAGAGTTAATTTAATGATGGTAATGATTTAATGATGAAATATTGTTGAGTGTTGATGAAATGGTGGCACAGGCCTAGGTTGTACTGACTCCTTCACATTTTCATGACCTAGCCTAATTATATAGATATTGTAGTACTTTTTTATATCAGTCTTTGAAAACTGAAAAAACTGTCAAAATGTCAAAAAATAATTTTCGAGAATGAGGATTAAATACTGGACATAGATTAAATATTGCTGTTTTTCCTTTGTCTCCCTCACATTTTCATCTGTTCTTACGACTAGTAAACAAAACCATATGATTTACTTAATGTTATACAAGAACAGAATAGAATTGAACAGAATTGAGTTCAGACTTGAGTTCGGTATTTTGGGTCCGGCCCTCCTCAACAGTCCCAGTTTGTCATGTGGCCCCTTGGGGAAATTAGTTGCCCACCCCTGCCCTAGAAGTAGCTCGCGTACCACAGTTTGGGAATCCCTGCATTATGGCAAACCGCCTACACTGGGTAAACTTGAAAGCAGAGCTCACCATTGTGTGTGCATGCATGGCAAGCTGTTTTAACGTTTAAATGAGATATTGATAGTAAATTGAATATAACAGTTCAAATTTGTCTTATCAATAAAAAAAAAAAGCAATTCATGCTTTAGACCATTTTAATTTAAAACATTTTAAAAACAAAGTACCGGTTCAGGCACCGTTTCGGCACCGGCACCGTTTTAAAAGTATCGATTTAGCACCGGTATTGGATAAAACCCAAACGATACCCAACCCTACTCCCCCCCCGAATACCACTACTTCCTTCTGCCATGCTTCTCTATTCTGGGATGTACAACAATTTGAAAGCAACAGAGATATATCAGGAATGATGTGCTAAAATGAGGCCTTTTCCTACTCAGCAACAGTGTGTGTGACTGTGTGTGTGTGAGAGAGAGAGACACAGAGGGAATATATGAAGTGTGTGCGTGTGAGTGAGAGAGAGAGAGAGAGTGTGTGAGAGAGTGCGTATGTGAGGGAGAGAACATGTTCACTTGCCACTCTCATCAGTATTCTAGCCTACCAACTGAAACTGCTCTCTCACACATAGGCTACATCTCTGTATATTATAAGTAAGTAAGTATATATACTCTTTTGATCCCGTGAGGGAAATTTGGTCTCTGCATTTATCCCAATCCGTGAATTAGTGAAGCACACACTAATCCCGGCGCAGTGAGCTGCCTGCAACAACAGCGGCGCTAAGTGAGGTTAGGTGCCTTGCTCAAGGGCATTTCAGCCATGCCTACTAGTCGGGGTTCGAACCGGCAACCCTCTGGTTACAAGTCCGAAGCGCTAACCAGTAGGCCACGGCTGCCCCTAATTTTTGTCCTTTCTTTTGTTCACACACATATTGGGGAAGTCTACAGTACGGTTTACAGCAGACATCATTGCTTGATAATGATGTTAGTACCTTACTTGGGCCAGTTGGGTTATTATATCTAGTCTTTCACAAGTAGCCTAGTCATTGGTCATCCTTGCTCATTCTCACACATCTGAATCATAACACAAATAAAAATAAACAGGACTCACCTTGTAATCTGTTTTTGACACTACAACAGCCATTGTTGTTCTGTAGCCTAACTAAACTGCTTCCATCCACATACTGGCCCTGTGGCCCAGCAAACACCAACACCAGTGTTGCCAGATTGGGTTGAGTGATTTCCGCCCATTCACGCTCAAAAACCTGCCCTCTTCAGCAAAAAAACGCCCCAACAACGATTTTGTCATAGAGAACCATTCAACTTTTCTTTTGATGTCTATGGGACAGTGCTCTTCCACAGGAAGTTGATTTACACAGCGGCCCCATCTTGTGAAATGGGCTAATTTAGGCCTAATAGTGCTTTAGAATTGAAATATTATGGCATGTCCGATCATTATAGTTTTGGTATCATTAAGGAAAACAGATTAATTACCCTAAAATATATTTTAGTCTATATATTCTAGATGTGATATTATGTGCATTGAGACATCTCCCAACTTCCTCCATACCACTATACCTTAGTTCTGTAATGTATTTTGCATTACATTGAAATGCATTGATTTTCAATGGACAGCTATTAGTTATGGGTCTAAAATAGCTGTGTATTCAGCTATCTAACCCATATATTTTCTAAAAGCCTATACTCTCTAGATGTGATATAGCAAGAGTTTGGATTTGACCCACCCACTTTTAGTCTTTTGCCTCTATCTAATCCTATATTATATAGGTGAAAAAGTGTATGACGGATACATTTTAGCCTATGTAATTCATGTAAAGCTAAATTATCCATCTAAACTGTATATTTTCTAAAAGCCTATGCCATCTACATATGATATAACATAGATTAAGACATATCACATCATCCCACACACTTGCATACACCTATACCTACACATAGGCATGTATTGTGAATTGTACTGGGTATGGGTATAAAAGCCAGTAAAAATACAACTAAGCTACCACTTAGAAAAGGTTATCATACCAAAACATATCTCTCAGACATAGAGGATTATGAAAATCATTGCTAGATTTTGCCACCTTTGGTGATACCAACTTCTGCTCTGGCCCATGGACTATCTGCTCTGATGTTGTTCCCCCTGCTCTGAAAACTGCTGCAGTTACCCCCATTTTAAAGAAGCCCGACTGTGATCCCACTTCTCTCTCCAACTACTGTCCTATTTCAAACCTCCCCTTTCTGGCCAAAGTACTGGAAAGAGTGGTTGCTTCACAACTTCACTCCTTTCTCACTGACAATATACTGTATGAGCACTTCCAATCTGGTGTCCGTACACGTCACAGCACAGAGACTGCACTCCTGCGAGTATTAAATTACCTCCTCCTGTCTGTTGATAACGGCTCACCAACCATTCTCATCCTCCTTGACTTAAGCGCTGCATTTGACACGGTCAACCACAATGTACTCATCTCCCGCCTGTCAGCTCTTGGTATCTCAGACATAGCCCTCCACTGGTTTCAGTCCTACCTCTCCAACAGACAACAGTTTGCCACTTTGGGTCCACACAAGTCTGCCACATCCCCTGCCACTCGTGGTGTCCCCCAGGGTTCTGTTCTTGGGCCCCTCCTCTTCCTTATATATATATATATATATATATATATCCTGCCCCTTGGCCAAGTCATCAGTAGACATGGCCTTCAATTCCATTGCTATGCCGATTACATCCAATTAGATCTCACTACATCCTCCCTCACTGACCCTCTTCCCAGTTCACTCACTAACTGCCTTTCTGATTAAAATCTATGAATGCAAGATAACTTTCTAAAACTCAACACAGATAAAAAAACGAAATCCTTCTCATCAGCCCCAAACCTCAACTGTCCAAATCTCATAGTCTCAGTCTGAACATTGATGGTACAATTGTCAAATCCGCTCCTGTTGTCAGAAACCTCGACATACTGCTTGACTGCTTGACTCCTCACTCAGTTTCGACCCCCACATTAAATCCCTCACTAAAACTGCATTCTTTCACCTCCGGAACATTGCCCACCTTCGCCCCTTCCTTTCTACCACTGATGCACAAACCCTGTTTCACTACTTCATTACATCCTGCCTAGACTACTGTAACCCTCTATTCATTGGCCTCCCCACTAAATCACTAAATTCAGAATTCTACTACTAACTTTCAAAGCCTTCCATGACCTTGCTCCTCCTTACCTCTGTGACCTTCTGATCTCTTACACTCCTTCCTGCTCCTTCAGATCCTCTAACCGCACCAGACTCTCTACCCTAGGTGGCAGGTCTTTCAGCTCCATGCCACAAGCTCTGGAATTCCCTCACCTCAAGACCTTTCTGTTTCAGGAACACTTTTCTTCTCCCGCCTCCGCTTAGACTCATCGCAATTTTCTGTTTGTTTTTGTGTTGTCTTGCTTTGTTTGTGTTGGCTTTGTAAAGTGACCTTGAGTCTGAGAGAGGCGCTATATAAACTAGATGTACCGCAGAGCGGTACAAAATATGACCGCCGCCCAGTCCAGCACATTTTTTCCACAAAAATAAATCACGCTGAAAGGCCTATATGATTCTAACTGTTTCACTAAATTGCATTATTCACACGTACTCAATTCTCACTGATATCTGCTAGACAACAAGTACCAAAACATGATTAGTTCATAGATTTCACATGTAAAATTCATTTTATACAACCCCACCTCCATCTTGCCTGTTCATAATTCTGAGAAATTCTTGAATTGTGTGCATGTTCATGTTTATGTTATGTGTGTGTGTGTGTGTGTGTGTGTGTGTGTGTGCGTGCGTGCTTGTGTGTGTGCCTGCGTATGTGCCTGTGCAAGCGTACATATGTCTACTGTGTGAGTATGTGTCATACGTATGATTACTGTGAATGTATGTGTGTGTGTGTGTATCTGTTTGTGCACATGTGTGTACATGAAATGGGTTAACATGACCCCTGGAGGCAAACATACGGGAAAAAATGGTCATCCTAGGCCCTACAGTTCTCAAGATATTCACAGAGAACTGTGTCTGCCCTACCCTCCTTTCGGGGGGTCCAGTTCAGCGGGGGGGCTACACATCAAAACGAAAAATGACGGTTCCATGCTATCCATGTGGGGGTACATGCCCACCAAGTTTTGTGTACCCCAGTCTTTCAGTGTCCCGGGAATCCTTGTTGGTGTACGTCACTAAATGTACACATAAATTATTTTATTGTAAGGCCCCCCATGAACGAAAGTACACAAAACTTGGCATGCATTCGGAGGGTGTCATAATGATCCTACACTTTTCATTTCGTGCAGTTTTGACCTTGTCAGCCAGAGATATTGTGATGAAAACACCTAATTTTTTGCTTTTTAATTTTTAACTAGGTGGCGCTATACATGAAATAAGTGGTAATGGGATGGGTTGACATGCCCCCTTAAGACCAACATACATAAAAAAGGTGGACCTCCTAGGCCCTACGGTTCTCGAGATATTCACAGAAAACTGTCTCCGGCCACCTACAGGCCAGTTGGTGTATAGTAACATAAATTAATTTATTGTGTGGCCCCCCATGAACGGAATTCCACAAAATTTGGCGTGCATACAGAGGGTGTCATAATGATCCTACACTTCCAATTTGGTGCAGTTTTGACTATGTTAGGTCACAGATACCTTCAATTACAACACCTCATTTTTACATTTTTGTGTTTAACTAGGTGGCGCTATACATGAAATGAGTGGTTATGAAATGGATTGACATGGCCCCTTGAGATCAACATACAAAAAAAAATGGTCCTCCTAAACCCTACGGTTTTCGAGATATTCACAGAAAACTGTGTCTGCCCTACCCTCCGCTTCGCTGCGCGGCGGTCATAATAATAGACGAGGGCGAGAGTTGTTGGTCCAGACGAGGGAGTCTCCCGTACCTGTGCTTCACCTGCAGGGCAAGGGACAGTGTGTCGGCGGCCTGGCTGAGTCGCATGTTGAGCGGGTCGAACTGTTGGCCCATTTCCTCTGTGTTCCACATGCGCTCGATCCAGCAGGCATCCACGTGGGCCTGCACCAGCTCCATGGCCGTCTGCAGCACCTCGCCCAGCTCCGTCAGGGCCTTGCGCACGAGCACGGTCTTGTCGCACAGGTCCTGTTCCTGTGCAGCCTTCAGCAGCTCCACCAGTAGAGACACGCGCTTGGAGAGGTGTGCACAGTGCTTCTTATTGCTCTTTACCTTTTGGCACTGGTTGTACACCATCAGTGTTATTTCCAGGATGGGTTGAAGGATGGACATGATGGGTTCCATGTCTAGGAATGAAGGAAAGAGAGAGAAAGAGAGAGAGAGAAGGAAAGAGAAAACATATAATGTGATGTATACTGCTGTCCTCCATCCAGGACCTGTACCGGTACAGGGTCAGGAAAAGGGCAGCAAAACTCTCTGCAGGCCCCTCACATCCTGGTCACAAACTGTTCAACCTCCTTCCCTCTGGTAGGCGATACGGGGCACTGTTTGCCAAAACCAGCCGATACAGATGCAGCTTCTTCCCCCAAGAAATCAATCTGTTGAACGCTAAAAAATAGTACCCACCCTTACACTGAACAAAGTCAGTCAACACTATTCTGCTCATCTACATGTATACTAGTCATGTATACTTCAATCTTACAACTACAATATTGTTATTAATACATTATCATTGCACTGAACTGCCTTGCACTATATTTATATCTAAATCTTAAACCTCAGATATTGCACTATTCCTTCCCTCTCTTCATTGTACCTCACCTGTGCCTGTTGAGGTGTCCATGACCATGGCAACCTTGACAGGGATAACAACAGCCGCACAACGGACATTTGCACTACCCTACTGCACTACGGGCAATTGCACTACTCTATCCCACCCATAGTGTTCTATTTATTTATCTACAAAGGTACATACTGTAACTATTTATACATGGCTATATCCTACTGCTCTTACATGCATCATTTCTTACAAGGGACACCCGTACAAAAATTTCATGTTTGCTGCAAACTTGTGGGCGATTTGTGGGAAACAAAGGAGTTCACTAGAAAATATTGCCAGAAATTTGCCAATGTAGGCCGCTAGAGGCAAACTTCCACCAAATTTCTGGCAATAATGAGAAGTTTGCCACTAGTTGCAAATGAGAAATACAGAAAAATAAATACTGAAAATTAGAAAAATAAATACTGAAAATGCTACTTAAGTGTCATTCCATGAGAAAACCAGGCAGAGGTCCGAAGATGGGGGTCAGCCAAATCGGCTCGTACTTTATATGTGTGATAGGTATGTGGAACTATGAACAGCCATATGAATCAAGAGTAAGGCCCTCACGGGGATTTGAATCCGGGTCTCTGGAGTGACAGGTGGAGATGAATCCCCTGTACCACCCTTGGATATGAATGAACTAAAAGTCCTCCTGCAGGAGAGTCAGACGCAGGGTTCACTGAGTCACAAAAACAGGCAGGCAAACAGAAGTTCTTGCAGATTGTTGCAAAGTATCACAGGCATAGGCAATGACCATCAAGTCAAAAAAGGCAAAAATATCCACAGAGGGCAGTAGACAAAGTCCATTTAAACAGGCCAGCCTAAGTCAAAAAACACCTCAAAGAGGGAGAAATTGATAACAAAAAGTATTTTCAAGCGGATTCTCAAAACTACAACACAGGTGGCACACAGAAGAACTCAGCAAAGGCACTAACAAACACATGCTCCTTAAATACCCTGATTCATTAACAATCACAGGTGTAATCACTCAAACACATGAGCTGAGAAAATCAGGCAATTTCTGAAAATGACAAAAAAAGGTACAAATGAGGACATCTAGTGGCAAAAGGCAGTAACTGCAACTGAAAAGTCCCTGTGGCCTGGCACGAGTAAAACCCTCCAGCTATTTGTCGTTACTGAGTTCTGGGGCCCCCCTTGGAGACCCTCGAAAATCAGGCAATTTATGGCTGAAAATTACCCTATAGGCTACCCTGATAATTCTGATAAAGATATGGACATAACTTTTATATTTCCATAGAGTTCCCTATAGTTTTACAGACCAAAGTTGAAGATTGAAGAGCATTGAAATTAAGAGGGTGTACCAGGGGTTTATCAGACCCACTGAAAGCAGAATTTTCATCTCTCTAAATTTTGGTCATTTTTATGAGGCATTATCTCACATGCACAGTGGCTTTGGTGGATGGTTTTACTGTTGCTGGAGAGAGGAACATCTACCAATTCAAAAACAATCGTCGTCTAATTGGGCCACACATAATGCGAGCCGTGACAGGAGGGTCTTTATGGGCATTTTTTTGGGATCATACTGAAAAGCCATTTTTAAACAGCAATATCTGGAAAACTCTCTCACCTGTAGCCTTCAAATTTTCTACAGTCAATATCTGTTATTATCATCCAGACATGGAATGTGTGTAGCTCAAGTAACCTAGTAGGTACTTAAACTTCTTCCAAAATTTGGCTTGGCGAAATAAAATAGCACATTTGAAGAGTTGTTGAGCCCCCAGTTTTTCAGATAGAAGACTACAGTAAGCATCTCTGGTACCAGGTTAAACACTGTACAAAATGTGGTATCTCTTAAATGATTACTTTCACAGATATTAAGGCTCAAAATTGAAGAAAATCTTCGGCCAACTTCAGAGTCATATTCCAAAAAACTGACAGGCAGGGGCGCAGCTACCCATTTTTTGAGGGGTATGCAACAACAAATTGGCGCCCCCCCCCCAAAAAAAAAATAAATAAATAAATAAATAAAGTAAAACAAAAGGCCAATAATGTATTACACATTATTATTTTTTAAGAAATTCTGCCGATTTGAACTTGAAGTATTGTTAAACCGCAACTGTTTGTTTAAGTTTGCTTCGTGAAATTTGAGCGTGTGGACTTCAATCACATGTCATTCATATCTTCAGTCACTCTGTTTCAAGTTAACATGAGTGCCATTTATATAGTCATAGCAAATGCAATTAAATGAAAATAAAAACATGTGCGGGTCAGTTGTAAAGCCCGTAAAAGTCCTGGCAGGAAGCATGCGGATGTAGATCCAGGAATGCACTAATATTTTGTTCGTAGTACCAGTTTGCAACAATTATTAGTTAACACTAAGTTGTAAACACTAAGGAAAAAAATATTAAAAACTGGATATATACCAAAAAACGTTGATGTAATCGCTTTCTGCCAGGACTTAGTTGTACTAGGCTACGGTAGAAGTTTCGTACCATCCAGGCATGGGCGGATTATGAACTTTCAGGCCCCTGGGCCCAGATGTATTAAGGGCCTCCCACTCATTTTCGTATATGTGGGAGGGGGAAATTGGGGGTCCTCCCCCAGAATTTTTTTTATTTGTTTGATGTGATTTCCTGTATTCTGGTGCATTTTCAGTTCAGTTCAGTTCAGATATCTTTATTAGTCCCCGAGGGGCAATTCGGTTTACAGCCAACCCATCCATTAAGGGGTTAAAGTTTAAAGAGTGCATTAGCATACACTAAATAAATGTATGCAATGTTAAGAAAGATAAATAGACAAATAAATAAGTAAATACTGCAGCAGTCATATATCACCTATCTACAGCCACACACAGCCGCACACACACACACACACACACACACACACACACACACACACACACACACACACACTTCGCCTACCAGTGACGGAACAGAGCAGCAGAGTCCAAGAACCAGTATTGTTGTAGTTATGTGCATTCTTTTAACAGTCTTATATGATGTTCATTTAACAATCTAATAGCAGAGGGAATGAATGAGTTGGCATAGCGGTTAGTTTTACGTATTGGCACATGGTACCGCCGACCTGACTGCATGATAACCAATTCATTACTGAGTACATGATTTGGGTGGCAAGATATTCTTTCTGCTTTCTGAACCACACGTGTTATCCGGAGAGAACAGAGATCTTCTAACTGGGTACTAGTGATTTTTGAGCATACTTTTACAATGTCGCTCAAACTCTTTTTGTCCTTCACAGACAGTCCATTAAACCAACATATAAAAGAAAATGTCAATAGACTCTCAATGAAGGCTTGATAAAATGTACATAGAATCTGTCTACAGACACCAAAAGAGTTAAGCTTCCTCAGTAAGTATATTCTTTGGTTTGCTCTCTTAATAATGCTGTCAGTGTTCTCACTGAATTTCAGTTGCGGGTCAAACACTGTGCCTAAGTACTTATATGTTTGGACTATTTGAACATCTTCATTGTGTATTACGCTCGGTTTTGGTTCCTCACTGTGCTTCCTAGTCTATGATTAATTCTTTAGTTTTAGACACATTTAGGTCAAGGATGCTGTCATCGCACCATCTGACAAATTCTGTAAGGGCTCTGTTGTGGTCAGATTGGTTGCCCTGGAGAAGAGACAACAAGGCGTCTGAAAACTTCACCAAGTAGCTGTTTTCCCAAGAGGACCTGCAGTTGTCAGTGTATAATATAAAAAGCAGGGGGGACAGCACGCAACCCTGGGGAGAGCCTGTGTTGGATACAATGACAGAGGACATGTTTCCATTTACATAGACCTGCTGCCTTCTGTTTGTTAAAAAATTTAGGACTAGTAATAAAATCTGCTCGGGTAGCTTAAAATATGAGGCTAATCGTTCAATCAGAATGTGAGGCTGCATTTTGTTAAAAGCTGAACTGAAGTCAGCAAATAAAAGTCTTGCGTGTGATGCAGGTTTCTCTAGATCAGCCATCACCAAATGGCGGACCGTGGTCCGAGTCCGGACCGTGACGTGATCCTATCCGGACCCAGACCATAATAGCCTAATTTAGATTTTCACGTAAGATTTCAAAGCTGCGCTAAATGTTTCATTGGTTAGGATAACAGCATTTACTTCAGGAGCTTCAGGAACCATCATTTCGCTTGCTGCTACTCAGCCAGTGAAATCTGTGAATTCTGATAAAGTCGAGTCAGTGAGTAGCCTACTATGGAGAAGAGACTGATAGCCTGAAACGAGCGAGGAGAGGAGACGGGACGAGAAACAATCAGATGGATATCTAAGTTAACGATAAGTAAGTTATTTTCAAATCATCGATTGCTCAAAGAGGAGAAAGCTAGACAGCGAGAACAGAGCTTTATATAACGATACGGGGGCAATACCACGCAAAACTGTCACGTCCATAACGCCAACTAAATATGGATGTGACCGTTTTGCGCGGAATTGCCCTGGACCTCTTCTATATATTCTGAGACAGGCGATTTGAAGCACCTCTACTAGACAACATATATTTTGAGCAAGCGTAGGGTAGGCTAGGCCCATTCAACAGTGAACTGAGACCACAGAATATTTTACGATTTAAGAAGGCAATATGATTGATCCACCACAATCTAGTTAAGCCGACATGCATTCAATGCCCAACAACGTGATATTCCTGGGTTTCCAGGATTTCGGGTCAACATAAAAAAAACTAAAAAATTAAATTAAACTTGCTGATTAATGGGTTCAAGGAACCAGCTGTGGAATATCCATCCTTGTCTCAGCTCAAATTTTATTTTAAGTTCACGTTAAGATCTTAAAAATAGCCAAGGCTACTCAGTTTTTCTCCCCAATTAGGCTACTCCTATCTTGCCTTATTTCTCCTCATTTCGAATGTTATTTTATTTCACATTAAACACTTATTTTATTTCACATTAAACATTAGGCCTAGGTCTACAATCTTCTATTTCTTGAATTTCCCCTTGGGGATCAATAAAGTATCTATCTATCTGTCTATCTATCTATCTATCTATCTATCTACTAGGCTCCATCCATCCATTCTAATATTATACATACATAGGCCTACATATACATAGCCTAAACACGCACGTTGAACATTATGATGCTCCGGACCTTTGCTTGAGGAAATTTTACGTAACTGGACCTCGGTGAAGATAAATTGAATACCCCTGCTCTAGATGTTTATACACCCTGTCAAGAATGAAGAGTTTTGCATCCTCTACACCCTTGCCCGCTTGATAGGCAAATTGTAGTGGATCTAGTTTGTCTACAGTTAGGGAGATGATTGTGTCCTTGAGGATCTTTTCAAAGCACTTCATTACCAGGGAAGTTAGTGCAATTGGTCTGAATTCATTAAGGTCTTTAGGAGATTTTGTTTTGGGGATGGGTATTACTGTTGATGTTTTCCATAAGTCAGTTATATCCCCACTGTCAGCACATTTTTGAAAGATACATGTGAAGACCTCACTAAGCTGCTCGGCGCAATAGCGCAGTGTACGCCCACAGATGGCGTCAGGGCCAGGAGCCTTTCCTATTTTTGTGTTTTTAAGTTGTGTTGTGACTTTTGTCTGTAGAATTTTTATCCCTCTCTGGGGCATTAACGTCTCTCTCAATGTGACTATATTATCTGGGAAGGACCTTTCAAACCTGCAGAAGAATTGGTTAAAAGTGTTTGGCAAATCGCCGTCGTCTATACCACTCAATTTTATTGGTTGCCCTGTTCTGCTTACAGGCTGATTAATGGCTGCCATAGTTTTAATACCTTGCCAGGCTGCTTTTAGATCCCCACTATTATATTGATTTTCAATTTTATTCCTATACTGTATTTTTGCTTTCCTTATTTCATTTTTGACTTCTCTTGAGACAGCTTTTTTCTCTACTTCTCTCTCTATTTTGGGGATGGCCAATACTAAATTCAATCAGATTCATAGCCTACATCCTGATTTGTTGATATTGAGGCAATGATTCCATGCAAAGGCTTGGGCTTCAGGGCCCCCTGACCCCTTGGGCCCCTGGGCCTGGGCCCGGTAGGCCCGTGCAGTAATCCATCCCTGCATCCAGGGCATTATTTAGGGATGGGCAAAGCGAGGCTTTATGAAACACTGAAACGTTCGAAGCAATTGTGCCGAATTTTTCCGAGGTTTCGAAACAAGAGCTGTTTAGGGTGAAACAAATCTGTCAAATGCTTCGTATTGGAGATTTAAAGTTCGTGGCTCACTGTGTTACCTGTGTTCAGTCTTTGTCAAAAGCTTTCATGCCCTTGGTTAATTACTGGATGGGAGACACATGAAGTCACAATAAAGAGAATCTTATTGCTGCCACTAGTGTTCTCTAAATCACTTTCAATAGGCTACCTTACAAATCAAACGGGGATCGAACCATATTTAAGCAGCCTGGGCTACCGTGCAAAAAACACCCTCACTGCACTACACCATCATGGTTATAGCTTAAGAAAAGTCTACACTGTTAATTGAACGCGCGGGCACGCCTGCTCTCTGAATGCACCGAAGGTTCACTTAACTTTGGTCACATGACATGGGGATTTTGAACGATGTTTCGAAGCAGTGGTCAGAGACGGTTGATAAAGTTAACTATAGAATCTTTGCAGTGGTCACATAGCTGTTTTGAACCACGTTTCGAAGCAGTGTTTCGAAACACTTGTGCTTCGAAGCCTCGACACTGATTCGAGACGTCGGTTTCGAAAGTCACACCCTTACCATTATTAGTGGGCTAATTTACGAGATAAAAGTTGGTACCATTAGGACTGCAGAAACTCATTAGTTTCTGACAGCGCTACTCGACCAGGGTTCGACCAAGGGAAACAGGGAAAACAGGTTCTGGGAGGGTGTTTGGCTCGGGGTCATAGGTGAAATTACTCCGAACCATCGCTTTAAAAAAATGAGGTAACAATTTGCGTCGATCTTTCTAATTTCAACTCCCAAGCTGTTTTTTAGTAAATATTGTGAGACTTATATAGAACAACTGAATTATATTATAGGATCAAATTAATATAATTAAGTTGGTTCAACTTATTTAAGATTTTAGAGGACAAATCAGGTTGATTGTGCTAAACTAATTGAGTTCTTCTAACTATAAAAGTCTCACAATATTTACTCAAAAAAACGCTTGAGTTGTAATGACTTTAAAAAATTAAGGTAACAATTTGCAATGTATCTTTTTAAGTTATAGTAACTTACTTCACTTCTGTCTGAATAAAAGCACACAGCAATTTTAAAGCAATGGCAACTGGTCCAGTTTTGCAATGAATGAATGTAGAGATCCGTCTGAATTCTTAATTTATCTGTATAAAAGAAAGGCACAATGTTAGAAAATTGACCTCAAAACAAACAACAAAATGAACAAAATCTACAATGTGGTTTGCAGGGATTGACACAGAATATTCCTCAAACTTCTCCACAGTAAAAAAATAAATAAATGTTGGCCTAACCTATTATGTTCAGGTTTAGCTAAGAATGTCAAATGGCCCACAAACCTTCATAAATAATGACAATGTTACGCTTAACTAGGAGGACGACCAAATATTATCCACAAACATATGTGCAGTGTTAGAGCTAGCAATGCTAAAACGTAACAGAAGTTTGAAGACACCAGACAGCTAAAAGTTACCTTTACTAACTCCAAACTGTACTCAGCTTTATAACTGTACTCAGCTTTATAAGTTTGGTCACGAGATTTACAAGTTTCACTAACTTAATAGCCTACTTATTTGTTAGGTGCAAGCAAGACTGTTTGTTGAAAATCCATATATTAATAAGTTGAGACGGCTTTCTTTCTTTTTCAGTATGACAAACTCCTTAAAATAAGTTGTCAACTCACCTATACATCTAGGCTACAAGTAACAAAATAATTTTTTTATGTCGAAAATGTTATTAATTTTAAGTTAAATCTACTAACCTCATGAATAGTTTTTTAGAGTGCAGCGGCCGACACACAAAATGCCAATAGCCAACAGTTTGGGGGAGTCCATGGGCGTCACCCCCGAGGACATTTAAGTAAAGGCACAATTTTTGTGAACTTTCAGTCACCTACGCCTAAATCATGCATGATCCGTCGTTTGACTCCTGAACGGTTTACGTAACTCAGAAGGTTAATTGCGTTAATTCAAACTAAAGGAAAAACACTTTGCTTTGTTTTTATAAACAGAAATTATATTTCGTGTTGACATCACGCCGTTAAAAAAAACGAGATAGCCTAGATAGATAGATAGATACTTTATTGATCCCCAGGGGAAATTCAAGGTCTCAGCAGCATACATACAACACAACACATTCTTTCTTTAACAGCAGAAAGAGTAATTAAAGTATATAATATAAAAACACAACTAAGCAGTAAGGACAGTAGAAGATAAAGAATATGCTAAATATACTAAAATACAAATTATACTAACACTTAATACAATATATAAAAATATACTAAAATACAAATTACAATATATAAAAATATACTAAAATACAAATTACAAAATACAAATTATACTAACACTTAATCTAAATCAATTAAAAAAAAACAGTATCCACATAGTGGTGATTAATAAATCAGAGGCGCTTGCAATGACTGAGGCAGGGACTGAGCCTGTGATTCTCTGTGCATGGTAAGGTATGGTAAGGTGCTCTAAGGTGCTCTGTGTGAATGAGTGTGAATGAGTGTCATGGTGGTAGTGCAATGGTGATAGTGGTCATGGTGATAGTGCAAATAAGTAAGTCAACAGTGCAACAATGCAGAAATAAGTAAAGTAAAGTCTATATATCTATATATTTAACTATTTAAGAAAATGTGGCCACAGTTCGGCTGTGGCATGGAGGGGGGGGTTATGCATATGTGCTAATGTGCTAATATAGCACGCAAACAGTGAGGCATAAAGACAGTGGTACAAGTGGCTAGTGGACAGACAGTACCAAACATGGAGGGGGTGAAGAGGCAGACAGACTATGCAGAGAAGTCTATCTCTCCTCTTCCCTTAAGTGAGGCATTGAACAGTTCAATGGCCCTGGGGACAAATGACTTTCTCAGTCTGTCAGTTGTGCAAGGCAGTGAGCGAAGTCTCCAGCTGATCAGGCTCTTCTGCTTAACAATAGTGCTGTGGAGTGGGTGACACTCATTGTCCAAGATGTTGATCAGTTTGTTCAGGGTCCTTTTGTCAGATAGTGAAGTGATGCACTCCAGTTCAGCTCCCACTACAGAGCCAGCTTTCCTTACCAGCCTGTCAATTCGCCCCACATCCTTCTTCCTTGTGCTTCCTCCCCAGCATACTACTGCCTATATCCACCCAGAAGCGCGACATAAAATGGTTGTACATTTTAAAGGTAAACTATGCAGTATTGGCAATTTCCTTACTGTTTTCTCGGTTTTTGCTTCTTTTTCGCTGGCTCTGTCATGACGAATGTCTGAGAAACTCCATCGCTACCTTTTTGTAACCGGTACCTGGCGTGTAATTGAATGCAGTAAAGCAATACGTTACACTCGTTATACTTCCTGACACTGAGGCCGTCGGCCCGCCGGTGTTACCAGATATACGGTTTCTGAGTTTCCATGGGTGGAGTCGGGTGGAGTTTAGCGTGCGGTTGTCGTGCGCGCGCGCCTAGAGATCATTCATAAAGCGTGACTCAAATGGAACTGAAAATGTTAGTAAAGAAACTAGAAGACTAACAACAATTTTAACACGTTTTTGAATGTTGATATGGGTTATTGTGGAAAAACGTGAGAGTTTCGACGACCACTGGTGGTCGAGTAAGTGTACGATTATGCAATTTGGCGTCTATGTTTTGATCTTGTGATCTTTTTTTATTTGTTTGATGTGATTTCCTGTATTCTGGTGCATTTTGGGGATGGCCAATACTAAATTCAATCAGATTCATAGCCTACTATGTAGTTCGGCAGTCCTGTAAATGTTTTAAAGGGGTGATAGAATGATGATATAGGGTATTTTGTGCTGGTCCTTAAGGTCTCTGAATAGGGTGTGTAACATTGGTTGGGCTGAAAATGGCATATTTGCTGTTCTATGCGCCCTAATGCAAGCCTGGTTAAAAGCCTTAGAATGAAACGAGAGGTTTTCTTCCTTTTATGGTATGCTCAACGAGCGAAGCTCCGGAGCAGAGACGCAAACATGGCCGACAGCACTCACTGAAACAGCCAAGGTGGAAATACTATGGAGACAGGTGTTGAACAGCATATTTGAGCCTGAATCAGAGGAAGAATCTGAAATAGAGGAGCAACCAGTCGCCCATAGATTGGAAATTACTACTTCAGAGTGGTAAGTTTTGTCATTTACTTGAGTTTGCCACACGTAGCCCAGTTAGCTAGCTGTAATATTCGCACGTTGTCGTAGACTAAGCTAAACATATTAGGTTCGTTTTTAGCATTGTAAGCAACAGAAGTTAATAATTTGCACACAAACAAATGTTTTACAACTTGTACTCTTGTGCAATTTTTGTCAAGATGTCCAGTTAGAAGCTAGCTGAAAAGTTCGTAGCCAGTCGTGGGCAGTTCAGGCTATGCTGTAGTGAAAGGAGCAGTATTCAGGGCAGTATTCAGACCCTTTTTCGACTGAACCATGACACATGTTCAGCAACAGCATCCTCCATGGAAGGTCTGTCAAGCTGAGCACACAAGTCCTGGGGCACAGGAATCCGCTGGACGGCATCCCAATAAGGAAGAAGGTCTTTGATGATCTCGAAGAGGACAAGAAAGAGGACTTATATTGGATACTGTAATACAGTGGATTGTAGGCTGTATACTGTACAATAAACAAATTGTATGGCCCTGAACATTGTGCTTTGTTTACAGTACTGATGATGATGATGATTTCGACACCAGTAGCATCAGGTCTAAGACAGCCTGTTGTGTGTGAATCGATAAGTTCTTTTTAGTGCCTATACTGTTGCACATTTTGATTTGTTGTTTGTAATAAAAAATATATATTTTATTAAACTTACAAATTGTTTGGCAAGTCTGTTTCTCCTTGGCTGTCTTCCGTTGTGGGGCATTCTCATTGAAGTGCATGGCTGCAAGATACAACATTTCTGTTGTTTGGTTTAGGTTTTAACACAAGTGAAAGTCACTTTTGCATGCACATACCAAGCTGTAACTCACAGCAAAAGCATTTGCTAATATTCTAAGAACCGCAAGATGCCACACTTGGAGCATCTGTTTGGCATGCTGCGTTTGTCATGTTGCCGTTCTTGTAATGTTATAAAATAAGAACGTGCATATAAATCCATTGTATCTAGACAACACGGATTTCAACATATCGACTAGATATCACTTGAATTGATAACATGAAGTTGTTTACACTTCTGTCATCAAAAACGTATGTGTTATATGGGTATGGGTTATATTACAGCTAGCAAGCAAATCGTGTTACTCAGCTTCAGTTAGCTATCTTGCTGAGAACATATCAGAGACCTCGACAGACATGCATAGTAAAATGTAGGTTAACATGACAACACAGGTTTTATCCGAATGACACACAGGAAAATTAAATAGCCTTGCCAATGAAATCACACATGGCTAATAACTGCTTAGCGACAAAATAATACTTACAGCATGCGGTTGTGATGACCTTATGGAACAGCCCCTCGTTTCAGTAACAGCAGCTTAGCAAGTCCTGCTTAACTGTCCAAGGTTCTGAAAACTGACTTCGGTGAAATGTTGCAAATTAATAACGGAGTGTCGAACTTTGCAGGGATTTTCTGGTAGAAAAACATTATCCATGCCCCTCGAACTTTTGAATCCTTGGGAGGACTATGGAAAGTCTAAGCTTTCTTTGTAGCCTAAGTTTCAGCCTGGAACACTGCATTTACGACCGTGGCTCATTTTCGATGTCCTTGAAGAACTGTCTGCTTTATAATTCCTGTGGAAGTAAACGAGCAGGCAGCTAAACTAGTGTTTGTCTCATCTTCGCTCTCCATTCACGTTCCTGGGCTCAGAGCACCAGTGGGCTGGTCTGTATGTAAATTTTGAGGCGTGACAAATGTACAGGCCAGAGCCAAATAGGGTACCACCTGCGGGTTTGCGTAAACTCGCAGCTTCGTTTGGATTCGCCCGTTTTATGGCGGGAGTTTCGAATTGTGAGATTTGCATAGGAAGGAGGTATCGGTGGGGTTTTGAAGTTCTCTGTATCTCCATTTCACCCACTGAACTATCGCTATTCATCTATGACAAAGTAAACTCGGTTTTGCATTCTATGACCCCTTTAAGTTTGTCAGCGTTTTGAAATGTGCTTTGTTTCAGATCGGCTTCAGCTTGTCTTTCAGAGCGAAGGCCTCACCCCGGAGTTGCTGACACTTAAATTGAAGCAACTTGATGCAGTCAGGGCCGTTTCAAGGAATTTGGGGGCCCCAAGCAAAATGGACATGGAGCCCCCCCCCCACCGCACGCAAAGCATACAGGAACCACCGCATAGCCATACAGTTCACCCACAGTTTATATAAATGCAAAATTTTGACAGTGCAATACTGCAGTTGCATATATATACTGTGCATTAGTTTTGAACATTTGCAAAAACACCACCGTACCATAAAATCCAATATAAATGCAAAAAAGTGCACAATAACTAAATCCAACATACTTGCACACACACACACACACTCTCATTAACATTTTTCAGTTCTCACAACGTGAGAAAATAAAACACTGCCATCTTATGCAGAAAAAGGATGCATTGTTCAAACAATAAAGAGTGCAGGTTGTATAGCAATTAAAAAATCCAACATAAATACAAGTACACACACACACACAGACATAAGATTAACCTTTCAGGTCATCTTCATCAGTCGAGGTATCCTTAGGAAGAGCCTGAGGGCTGAGAAATGTAAGCAAAGCACCTTGAGGGAGAAAGAAAATATATGTTAGCATTTCCATATTTTGATATTTAGAAGGGATGCAGCTGCTTTCACAACTACCAATGCTTTACTGTAAAAACATCCCAAGCTAATGTTATACATTGACCTAGGCCTACTTGTAGCTTAACATAGCATTTAAGCATTCTGCTGTTTGAGAATTAGACAGACGCACCTGATGCTTTAAAGACAGTAAACAGCTGGCGTGCATGGATACTAGTCCTACTAGATATGAATGTTCCAGTCTGCTTTGATGCACAGAATTTATCGTGTGGTTTTCCTAACCCCCATTTGGTAAATAGATTATCACGGTCGAATAAGTATAGCAGAGAAGCTATGCCACTTTCATCAAAACCTATTACAAAGCTATAGCAATGTTATGTCATTAAATACGATAAACAGTGATTCTGGAACAGATCTGCGTCTTCCTTATCCTGTTAATAAACATATTACAGTATGTAACCATATTCTGTCCGTTCGAAAAAAAAGTTGTGCTAACTGTTCTAGTTTGTTACAAGCAGCATGGGCCGTCAGGCAGGTAGTTAACATAAACATGTTTTGCTAGGCTAGCCTTCCTGCTGCGACATTACACCATTTGTACAAGACAAGTAGAGATATTTTATCCAGTGTAATTTATCACTTACCACTATCTTGTTTTTTCTTGTCATCCTCTTCCTTTCTCTTCTGGCTTCCGGACACATAACTCCGCTTCATTATGACTGCCGAGGTTTTATATTTTCGCGGCAGCAGCAGAGACCACAAATCTGGCTGGCTGGCTGCTGTCAGCGACTACTGAGAGGGGCCCCCTTGAGGGGGATCGATCCCGGTATTGCCGGTAACAGTGTCGTTGCACTTCACTGCATTGACTATCAAAGAGGCGCTCACAGTTTGTCGTTGCATTTTATTTTTAACCAGTCGTTGTCTTGGGGCCCCTGGCCAGCTCGGGGCCCCAAGCAATTGCTTGGTTTGCTTGCCTTCTAGCGACGGGCCTGGCGGGTGGATTATATGGTGAGGCCCATTGGGCGCTAGAGGGAACCTTATTGTATTGGGTGGGTATTACTACTAATACGCAGTAGCCTATTTGTACCAACAGCAGTAGGTCTACGTGTTGTAATTGTTTGGGAGCTTGTCGCTGTGTGTGCTTCGATTGCCTTCTAGACCTCACAGCTAATGTAGGCTTTAGTCAACAATCCAGGAGGTAGTGGAAACCGGTCATTACAACAGAGCCCGAGTAGCCTATGTAGCCTAGTAGAATTTCCCCATTATGGGTCTCCATAGCTGGCGGTTGACACCACAGGTGACCCTGCTACAAAGAGTAGAAGTCCACTATAAACCATCCTGACCACCTAAAGGCTTTAATTAGCTGCCTACGGTTATCATCACATTATCAATATGAACTGTAATGTTACAGACAGCTGTAGGCCTAGTCCATGCCAAGGTAACACAAAGTTGCCACCACAGCACAGCGAGCGGTGAGAAAATGTCGGGAATTACTAAATGTCTTTTTTTTCGAACGGACGGAATATGGTTACATACTGTAATATGTTTATTAACGGGATAAGGAAGACGCAGATCTGTTCCAGAATCACTGTTTATCGTATTTAATGACATAACATTGCTATAGCTTTGTAATAGGTTTTGATGAAAGTGGCATAGCTTCTCTGCTATACTTATTCGACCGTGATAATCTATTTACCAAATGGGGGTTAGGAAAACCACACGATAAATTCTGTGCATCAAAGCAGACTGGAACATTCATATCTAGTATAGGACTAGTATCCATGCACGCCAGCTGTTTACTGTCTTTAAAGCATCAGGTGCGTCTGTCTAATTCTCAAACAGCAGAATGCTTAAATGCTATGTTAAGCTACAAGTAGGCCTAGGTCAATGTATAACATTAGCTTGGGATGTTTTTACAGTAAAGCATTGGTAGTTGTGAAAGCAGCTGCCTCCCTTCTAAATATCAAAATATGGAAATGCTAACATATATTTTCTTTCTCCCTCAAGGTGCTTTGCTTACATTTCTCAGCCCTCAGGCTCTTCCTAAGTGTAGAAATCTGGGGTATTTCTGTATGTATTCTGATGTGTTCGTCTGTGTTACTTTTGTGTTACTGTGTGTAGTATACAACAGGGAGAGGTTCATATTATTGTACATAACTGTGCCTTAGGCCTGTGTACCAGCAGGAAGGTCATACAGGCCGATGTTTAGGAACATCTGAGGAACATCAGTGATAACATGGGCCGAGGGAGACAGCATGTCTGCCTATTCGGGCTAGTATCTCCATCTGGCCAGGGCCGGGTTTTGTACAGTGGTTGGTACCTTCCACGTTGGCATGATTTACGTTGATATGATTTTAGTATAACAGGCTTTGTCTCAGGTTTGGACTTCGAGACGGATCGAGGAAGCGACTCGGGGAGCATCGTATGCCAAGACGCTCAGCAGCAGCCCGCTTCTACTAACTACCACACCTGTTAGACTCTGTGCAGTTTTACTGTTTGAGACTTAGCCTGTGCTCGGTTAGTGAGTGATGTACCATCTACAATAAATTCTTTTGATCACCGATCCTGATCCAGCCGTCAAGCTTTATTGACCATCTTCAATACAGACATCAGAACTAAAACACAACGCAAAACGATCGTGAATCCAACATTTGGTGCCGTGACCCGGATCATAGGTTGAGCGCGCTAACAATTGAGCTAAAAGCCCAGGCCAAGCGTAAGCATTCGTGTTGGGTATGCGGGTTAATGCCATCTGCCTCTGAAGTGTATCCTTACATAGCCATCCCCTTTACCATCCCAGAGTATGTAGCAGCCTTTAACAGTACTACAAATGGTTCCCCTGATGACATCTTTCCAAATCCTCCATGGGTCGAAGGGCCCCCCACTAAGCTTAAATTGAGTTATGCCCCACGTGGTGTGATCTGTTGGGTGGCCGACAATAGTGGACGGTCGGTGGTAGGTCAGAGCATCTGCCCATATGAAGTCCAGGTTGGACAGACTGAGGTTTCCATTGAACAGTCAGGTGAAGTGGTCCTTATTCCCCTTCCCCCGATGATGCGTGTTCCAGGTGTAACACCAGGAAGCACGGTCGTCACTAATGCACTAGCCCCTGTACGTGGTTCCATGTTTGTGTGTGGACAGTATACATATTCCTATCTTCCCCCTAATTGGCAAGGCTCCTGTTATTTAGCTTATGTTGTTCCAGCTGTGAGGATTGTGGAGAGGGAACATTTGGTGGGTGAGTCAACATCCATACACCCTAGGACTAAGCGTGACGCTTTTGGGGGTCACAGTATTGTTGCAACCCCGACACAGAGATTCTTTGCCGCTTTAATTCCAATTTATGGCCTAACTGTGGCGCTTGATGAGATTAGAGATCTGGTACACATTGTTGATGTAGTAGCTAATGACACTGCACGCGCTCTTTCAGACATTGAACGGGAACTGTATGCAGTAAGACAGGTTGCCCTTCAGAATAGGCTCTGCCTGGACGTGGTTTTGGCCAGTAAGGGAGGTGCTTGTGCTCTGATTGGACAGGAATGCTGTACTTATGTGCCTGACTCGACCGTTAATGTCTCCAATTACATCAAAGATATTTACACCAATGTGCAGCAGCTTAAGCGGGATAATGGTAGCTGGTCCCTGGGAGGTTGGTTGAGTAGCTGGGGTGGGTCCCTGTTTGCTCAGATTGTCCAGTTCATTTTGCCCCTGCTCATTCCCATCTTTGTCATCTACTTAGCTATCCAAGTGGTGTTGTGTATCATCAAGCGTGCCACCACTACCACTCCAAGATTGGCCCCTGTTAGAGTACCTCCTGCCCAGCCTCGGGATGAACCGGGGATGTGGGTTTGATTCCTTTCCTTTTTAATTTCTTTTTATGTGTGAGACAATCCTCCGGAACGAAATCAGTTATTATGTTTTCTTTTAAGACACCGGCACTTTTTCCTTTTTCAAAGTGCTAGAGAAGTAATCTTGTCTTGGTTTGTCCTCTGTTCTTTAGACCAGAGTCTAAAGACTCCTTTTATTTGTTTTGTATGATCTATAAAAATCTGTGTTTTTTAATTGATCAAAAGGGGGGACTGTAGAAATCTGGGGTATTTCTGTATGTATTCTGATGTGTTCGTCTGTGTTACTTTTGTGTTACTGTGTGTAGTATACAACAGGGAGAGGTTCATATTATTGTACATAACTGTGCCTTAGGCCTGTGTACCAGCAGGAAGGTCATACAGGCCGATGTTTAGGAACATCTGAGGAACATCAGTGATAACATGGGCCGAGGGAGACAGCATGTCTGCCTATTCGGGCTAGTATCTCCATCTGGCCAGGGCCGGGTTTTGTACAGTGGTTGGTACCTTCCACGTTGGCATGATTTACGTTGATATGATTTTAGTATAACAGGCTTTGTCTCAGGTTTGGACTTCGAGACGGATCGAGGAAGCGACTCGGGGAGCATCGTATGCCAAGACGCTCAGCAGCAGCCCGCTTCTACTAACTACCACACCTGTTAGACTCTGTGCAGTTTTACTGTTTGAGACTTAGCCTGTGCTCGGTTAGTGAGTGATGTACCATCTACAATAAATTCTTTTGATCACCGATCCTGATCCAGCCGTCAAGCTTTATTGACCATCTTCAATACAGACATCAGAACTAAAACACAACGCAAAACGATCGTGAATCCAACATAAGGATACCTCCACTGATGAAGATGACCTGAAAGGTTAATCTTATGTCTGTGTGTGTGTGTGTGTGTGTGTGTGTACTTGTATTTATGTTGGATTTTTAAATTGCTATACAACCTGCACTCTTTATTGTTTGAACAATGCATCCTTTTTCTGCATAAGATGGCAGTGTTTTATTTTCTCACGTTGTGAGAACTGAAAAATGTTAATGAGAGTGTGTGTGTGTGTGTGCAAGTATGTTGGATTTAGTTATTGTGCACTTTTTTGCATTTATATTGGATTTTATGGTACGGTGGTGTTTTTGCAAATGTTCAAAACTAATGCACAGTATATATATGCAACTGCAGTATTGCACTGTCAAAATTTTGCATTTATATAAACTGTGGGTGAACTGTATGGCTATGCGGTGGTTCCTGTATGCTTTGCGTGCGGTGGGGTGGGGGGGGGGCTCCATGTCCATTTTGCTTGGGGCCCCCAAATTCCTTGAAACGGCCCTGCCACCCGCACACCAATATGATGCACACAATGCAGTAAGCTTTGATACCGACTATGAAACGGGAGACATAAACAGTGGCGTACACGATGCTCAGCTTATCACGCTAGCTCACACCGTTCGCGATAAACACCACAGCTCTGCATAAACTTGGACCTCAACAAACACTCAAAACTTATTCAGCTGGATGAAGATGGCAAGGGGCCTGTGCAAACACACACAATCATCTCCTCTTCCACCTATAGCCTACCTAACTGGGCTATATCCAGGTGCACTGCAATCAAAGAGATTCCCCCTACGTCACTACAAGCGTCACACCTCCCGACGTCATTCCCGGGGATACCCCTTGACACCACACTACGTTTTTGTGCACACAATTTAATTTATTCAAGCCCACGTTTTAATTATTCGTGGGTGCGTTTTAGTAGATCGAGATCTCGAATATACTATAACGTGCTCATGCTTACATGCGTCAAGACAATATTGAGTGCACGTTTTACAAATTGTGGCCACATTTAAGTAGATCGTGCACACAATGTTCTATAACCATGTTCACAAATTGTGCTCTCGTTTTTATATGCCCTCTTTTTAGTAAATCGTGCGCTCGTTTTAGTAAATAGTGCACTCGTTTAATAAATTGTGCCCTCGTTTTACTATGCTTAAAATGAGAGCTCAATTTAGTAAAATGAGCGCACACTATAGTAAAACGAGAGCACAATATAGTAAATTGTGCACACGATTTAGTAAACCGAGCGCACAATTTAGTAAAACGAGCGTACGATTTAGTAAAACGAGTGCACAATATAGTAAAACGAGAGCACAATTTAGTAAAATGAGCACACAATGTAGTAAAACGAGCGCACATTCTCTCAACATGCAAAACATTTTGCGATGACACCTCTAGGGCTCCGTAGGCTACTTTGCCACCTGCGAACAGCTCAAATGCTGTTAGCCACCGCGTCCAGCGAGGACCTAGTGCAGCAGGCTCCTTAGCAATCAAACTTCGGCACGCTGATATTGTTCTCCATCATGTAGACGAACTAAACTCACTTCAGATTTAACTAATACCAAACTTAGTTTCCTCGTTGCCAATGTTATACTTCTAACTGCATAACTGAGAAAAAACAAATTAAATCATGCACATCCTGAGAGCTAAGTTTTACTGAACTTGCATGGTGTCCCAGTCATCCACCTACGTTACAACGTGGCTACTGACTTCATCAGTATATGACACACACTATGTTTTGGTATCATGCATGAGACCTTTTTGCCTTTTAAAGAAAATGCCAAGTGTTTTCAAAGCAGAGGACCAGCCTCTGCGTCATCGTAATGATATTTGCATTGGCGACTGGAAAGAGTTAAACAGACGAGATGAAGACGGAGCGGTTTCACTTTTCATCTTAAGCATGCTTGGGCTAGTAGCCTATAGGCAGAGCCATAGAGAGAAAGAGTTGCGACACTCCCATAGAGCTGCACAGTCCCGCCCACAGCCGATGCCGGATGTAAAAACTTAACTGCACGTGGTAGACTTAAAACCAGCTACGGTTGTACTAAGCGATTGTATATGCTCCTATAGACACCAAGAGTTCGTGGGGCACTAACCTTGTTTTGAGATAAATGCCTTTTATTCGCGATCTCTTGGATAAGTACTTCATTACCCACAATTCTGAACAATCCCACAGTGATGCCTCTGATTGGTGGAAAGGCCGTTATGGTCATAGTTTGAAACTTTCTCAGCGGAAAAATATTGACAAAGATGGAGGAGTTTTTTACTGCCTTTGGCGAAAATCTTAATGTGATTAAAAACTTTCTTGACGAATATTGGTACTTGTATCAACAAGGATTGGGGTTTATACATCACACGAACTTAGTCAGGGCCAATACACTATCAAATAGACCACTGTAAATGTTAGTTTAAATTACATAATGCAGCTAACATTAGCCTACATGCTGCAACACAGGTATGAATATTATGTTTTAGTGAGTGTCCAAAGGGGTGAAAGCCACTTTAAATCGGGTCACATTATTGACTATTGTGTGTCCGAGAGTCAGTTTGTGGGTTTTGTAAGGGTCAGCAGCATGAGGGACAAGACCTACAAAGTTGTGGTGAGTTAGCTAAGCAGGGAGGTTGTAATGTTAATGCTGCTAGCAGTGCTAGTTAACATTAGCTAGGCTACTGTAGCCTTCATACTGTATGATTCATATTAATCATTAACCTAGGAATACTTCGTGCATTTAATGAACATTTTGTGTAATAATTCACGGCAAATTAATACACTGAATATGGTGGTCCAAGAGCAGACCATGCATCAGCCCGACTGAGCAGTGATGACAGCATAGGATGAGTCAGGTAACGTTATGAAGCACTGCCGTTAACGTTAACCGCTTTCACACACACGATATAAAATACACGATGATAAATATAAAATTCAATATCAAAACACTATTATTTACACGATTACTCCTGAAATAACTGCTATTAACTGCACAATCACTATATAAATATCACTGTTTGGAGGAAAGGGTTCGCTGCTGTCGCCGGTTGGAAATGAAATATTTCGCGCTGGTTCGTGCTGCATATATTTTTCAGTGAGGCCCGGTGGTTTATGGGATGAGTAGTTCCTTCGCTCGGAAATGAAAATATGTACACAGTCTTGTACCTTTAACTTTTTTTGGATTTTCTCTTCGTTTTTTCACTCGAAATGATATGTTGTATGCGTATGAGTTATGCCGTAGCTGGTTATGCCTAAGACATGCTGTAAAACTCTTTAGATACGGATTTTTCCAAACGTCAATGGGACAAATGAATGGGAAGCTTACATCCGACACCTAACCGCGTTTTGGCTGTGGGCGGGACTGTGCAGCTCTATTGGACTCCGTTGTACGCTTTTTGCCGCCTACTTCCTGGGTATGCAGCCTCACGTAGTTCCAAAAAGCCATTCTATGGCGTTGGACATCATTCACTTCCATTGCTGACTGTCGAGTAACTTCTGAGGTAAGTTGATTAAATAGCTACCTGTTTTGAATTGTCAAGTGTCTATATTTTAGCATAGGCCCTTTATAATGCATATACTGATCTTTTGTTGTATGTACACAACGTAATTATATATATATTTTTTTTTATCTTGGTAGACGACCGATTGCCTGCTAGTTTGTTAGCTTGACTTGCCTTCTGTGAAGGTAACGTTATATCCAGGGGTAAATTGATTAAATAGCTACCTCTTTTGAACTGTCAAGTGTTTATATTTTATCAGAGGCCCTTTATGATGCATATACTGATCTTTATTTGTATGTACACAGCGTAATTATATATGTTTTATCTTGGTAGACCACCGATTGCCTGCTAGTTTGTTAGCTTGACTTCACCCTCTGTAAAGGTAACGTTAACGTTATATCCAGGCGTAAATTCATTAAATAGCTGCCTCTTTTGAATTGTCAACTCTGTATATTATATAAATAGGCCCTTTATGGTGCATATGCTTATATTTATTTGTATGTGCACAGTGCAATTTATATATATTTTCTTAACTTGGTAGACAACCGATTTTCAGTCATTGCCTGCTACTTAGTTATCTCGATTTTGCGAGCTGTGAAGAAGGTATCGCTACACCAAAAATTACGAAGTTCAGTAGTGAATCTCTGACATATTTTATTTAGTAAATTATTGATGTTAGATTACTAGGATCATTAAGGTTGATTAAGGACGTTTTTTTTTTAGGTTGTATCTGCTGAACCTGGCGGTGTTAGCTAGTCAGCTGAGTACTGTGTATCTGATGCTAGTAGAAATAAGGTTTGTTTAATTACACCCTTGAAAGGGCTGTTGGATTGCATGTAGGAATACAAATTATTTTACACAAAAAATGATCATAAGCCATAATGAGCTTTAAAATGTTTATTACTCAGACAGTAGTGTGACTAATTTGTTTCCCAAACACTGCTGCTGCAGGCGGCTGCTGCTGGAGCGATGTCTGCTTGAGCTGGCTGGTGTTGGCGAAGGATGGTGATGGCAGCTGCTGCTGGTAATGGTGGCGGCTGCAGGTAATGGTGGCTGTTGCTGCAGGTGGCGGCTGCTGCTGGTAGCTGCTACTGCTGGTGGCGGATGCTGGTGGCGGCTGATGGTGGTGGCGGCTGCTGCTGGTGGCTGCTGCTGGTGGCGGCTACTGCTGGTGGTGGCTGCTGCTGGCGGCTGCTGCTGCTGGTGCCGGTTGCTGGTAATGGTGGCTGGTGGTGTCTGCAGGTAGTGGCTGCTGGTGGCGACTGCTGACGGTGTGCCGGGAATGGAGAGGCCGAATACATCCAAGGATCCTCCCTCCCTCTCTCTCCTCAACCACTTTTGAATTTGCTCAGGGCTATTATAAGTGTGGTAAAGTATAGTATATTTGCGACGTTATAATATGTTGTGAATGGTTTGCCCTATATATAGTGTTACCTGCTGTGTCCATTGTTGAATCTATTGTCGCCCTATTTCGCTTCATCTGCTTTTTAGTGTCCAGGACACAGATGAAGAGGATGTTAATATGCGTTGTCGAGAGGAACTGCCCTACAGTGACTGGCCATAGTGCATAGTGGAACTCCACAGGTGTGAGTCTGATGTATGCAAGAGAAAGTATTTTCTAGGCAGTCCTGAGTGAACTTAGCCTAGAAATCTAGACGCACCCTAGCGGCGGCAAATTAATTTGCTCAGCTTGTACGTCTAGTATCGAACCATAGGAATTTCTATTGGCTTAACACCGTGGATGACGGCCAATCACAGCGCTCTATTTCGTTAGAGAGTCTTAAGGCGGGCTTAACAGGATAACGACATCCTGCGACGGTGAACAACAAGGAAGGTGGCTATGGCAAACGAAGAGCGGTTGTTTGAATCGGCGTTGGCGTCAACTTTGGAGGAGTTGGACTTGTGCTTTTCTTTGAAAGTAGATCAACACAATGCACTTAAGTCATTCCTTTCGAAGAAGGATGTATTTGCCGTTTTGCCGACCGGATACAGATATGGTCGTAGCGCTGGCCTATTGCATGCCTAGGCAGTTTGAAAGACAATTCTCTGCCCGCCCCTTGGATTAAGCGAGGTGAATGATTCGATGCCAGACTATACATGTCAATGATATAGGATGGCCCGCCAGGCTAGAGTGAACTGGCTTGTTAGAATATATTTGTGCCCCTGTCTCAACAGATCTTGCTGGACCACCAGTATCGTTGTTGTGGCCACTGTACGTATGTTTGTTGATATTATTCATGCTTGTTCCTTGTTCATGCTTGTTCCCATTTTTTTTGGTTCCACACTGTTCATTTTTATCTTATGCCAGGTACCTTTATTATGAATGTTGTCCTTCCTTTCAGCCCTGATGCACTCTGAAGCCTGATGTATGTGGAGGATTTTTTTTAATGTATTAATCACTTATAATATTCCTCCCTGTTCCTTCACTTTGTTCTTGTTTTTCCAGTTAGATACACACATTTACACACACACACACACACACACATCTTGTTGTCTCACTCAGTATTTTTTATTAAACAATATTTGATTCATTCATCCAAGCTTAATGAGTTGTTATTCTTTAATATATTCTTTGTGCATGGCTTAGTATTAAAATTATCATGGTTGTGTGGTCAACTCCTGCCTCATCAGAAGAAGTGGGTGTAAATGCTGAATGGACTGTTCTTTCTCAAAAAAGCAAAAAGGTACAACGGAGTCCAATGGGAGTGTCACCTGTCACTCTATCACTCTGCAGCTAACCTTACTCTTACTCTGTGCATTAACCCAGAGCCGTAGAGAAAAATCTTAATAGCTCTGCACTTACCTATAGACCCAAACATATAAGCATAATGCTTTTGATAATATGTGAATGGCTTAATCTTACAATTATATTCTTAGTCTTAACATGATCATGTTTCACGTTGTGGTCTGGGGGTGACCACTTATCACTAGCTGCTAGGCGAATGCTGAATGGACCACGGCAGACCTAACGCTACCACGAAGGTAAGCTAATGGCTGAATCGGAATTTATAAGCAAAATCACGGTAATCAATAATACAGCCCAGTTGCGATAAAATGAAAATCATGAGACATCTGTCATCACATGAATGATATGGAAAAGAAAACTTAAGTTAGAGCCGTTCTAGCCTCTACTTCTGTCCATGCGAACATGAACATAAGCTTTTCCCTCCAAAAATGTAAAACGTATCTAAGTAATATACAGCTTTTTCGTTGTCACCCTGCCTCTCAAAATGCAAAACTGACATTAACAAATATGTAATCATGCAATAACAGCTGAAAAAGTAGTAGGGTGTATGTTTATAATATATTTACCGTTAAATAACGCAATCGCTGCTGTCTGTCCCATAGAAGAACATGACAGCCAGCGTATGTTTTGGAACTATAGCGGTTTACACGAACCACGTGACTGCACTGGCGGTGACATCAAAGAGTGTCGCAACTCTTTCTCTCTATGGCTCTGCCTATAGGTAGGCTATACTCCAACACTCAACTGGAGCAGATATCTAGAATGGAGCCAAACTGGTGCGTGCGTAATCGACGGACAACGACCTAATGACCTAGGCTACTTTTTAATCCATGCACACCTAAAAACAACAGGCCTAACTTAATCTATATTTTGCCTTCCTTCAAGGTTGTGGATCGTTTTACCATTGGCTTCCATCATGGGTCTAACAGGTAAGTTGACGCAAATGAGTTCGCAAATGTTTGCGAATTTGAACGCACCTCAGGATGTCTTTAACTTATCTTCCGATTTAGAACAACGTATTGAGTCATTAGGTGGGTTTACGTGGATGGATCCTGCCGATATAAAACTGCCGATCCTATCAGAATTTTACTCGGAATGGAAGAGGTGGTGGATTCCGTTCCTGTTTCGACTGAACAGCAGGCGCGCGGGAACCTATTTTTGACCAGGAGTGCTGAATAACAAAAATAATGGATGTCCGACGATTTCTCCCCTCCTGGACATGTTTAGGATTTTGACTAGCCTATATACATAATTTTAGTGCGGTGTGCGCGTGATAGAGAGAAGTTTTAGGGATAAACTCCGACTCCACTGCACCCACCCTAACCCCACAGAAGCGCACTTGACATCATTAGCCTATTTCAGTATAGCTAAGGAAAATTACTTTTCTGATCGTCAAAACCACACCAGAGATGTTTGGCTTTAAATATAGGCTAATAATCAGGCTGCAATGATCTCGCAAATAATTCCTGAATAGCCTAAAGTGTGATCGTCTTCACAGCAAGATCGTCCTAATAATTTCTATCTTAGCGACTAGTTATTAATTTTGCAAAACTGTACAACACAATTAAAGTCGCATAGAATATGTAGGCCTATATAAATCGTAGGCCTACACACTTGATCGCTATCACCAGAGCCCGTTTACGGATTAGACATTCTCTTGCTATCACGCTGAAACCACGCTACGGTTCTTACAGTAACTGACTCACGTTCACGTTGATCTATATAACTGTTAATTTTTAGTAGCCTATATTCCAACCAATCCATAACCATTTTCTGCTATTTGACTCATAATTTCACAAATATAAATAATGTCAGACAGCGAATTAGTAATTATTTAAAAATATATATAACAGACCCACAATCGTATTTGACATCATTAGCTTATACCCTATAGGTAAATTACTTTTCTGATTGTCAAAACCACACCAGGGAGGCGAGTTGTTTATAGCCTATGTTATTTTAAGAGCGCATTATCAACATACATCATATGGGCGGGTGTACAACGCATGCTTCTCTCATCCACAAACACGCACCAGCGCACATTCATGCAAAACATTACAAATTGCACTATTACGATGGGAAACATAATTAGAATAAATATATTACGAAATACATCTCACAATGAGTAATTATTCACCATAATTTGCAAATTGGTATGAGGGATAAAAGTGATTAGGCGAGGCGAGAGGCAAATATGAAGCACAGCTGAAGACGCACTGTAAAAAGTTTAACGTAAAATTTACAGCAACTTGCTGGCAGCAAATAACCAGCAGTGCTGTATTTCACTCTAGTACACCTAATGTATATGAAATCACAGTACCTATGCCTGATACTGTAAATGCAAACTACAGTAGTACTACCAGTGCTGTAATGTATAGGCTACAGTATTGAATTGTCTACCGTATTTTTAATCACAGTACTTATAGCTCATACTGTAACTAAGTAATACCAGTGCTGTAATATTATATACAGTAAGTTTGGGAAATTCAAATCCTGCTTTATCTACAGCCAGGATAAAATTGGCTAGGCCTAGGTATGGTTTAGGCTACACAAACTTGCATAAATAACCATTGACAACTTGTTATCAGTTTGAAAAGCAAGTACATTTATTCACTTTTTTCCGTTTAGAAATTCTCGTGTGCTGCATCCTAACATTAGACCAACGGTTGCAGTCAGCCTGATCCACCACCAGTAGCAGAGTGAAGCAGCACCCACTGTAAAATCCAATAAGTAAACCTTACTTAAAAAAACCATGGAAACCGATTGCCTTGAAAAATCAGACTAAAGTGGACTGGGATTCTAAAACTGAGCTTACAAGCAATTCCTTAGTGTAGTGTATTAACACTACAGCAAATTCCTCTTTAACCTACCTAGGTATTGTGAAGTGAAGTGTACTTTAGTTTTCATTCATAAAACTCATGTTCTGAAGTTGAGGTAACTAATCAACCAATTCCTCATATCTGGAATATGTAGTAACAGTTACTTGAACAGCAAGTTAATCTTACTTGGTGAAACCATGGAAACCGATTGCCTTCAATTTAGCAAGTAAATATTACTCATATACACAAGTTTGAATAAAAATTGGCTCTATTCTAAAATAATGACATTTACAACTGCATCAGGTACAAATACGGCTTTGAATTATTTATTATTCTTGTAAAAACAACAAAATTGTGTTGTTTTAATAAAAAAAAAAAACATCTTAAAATGTCTTAAATGGCACAATTTAGCTGTAGCAACAACCTACATCTTCCTTTTTTCTCCTTGAACATTTTATAAAAATCTTTAAGTATCTCAGTAGCCTGTACCATATAAAAATCAACACAGTAGTCTAACGTAAATTAACACAATACATGAAAAATACTGTCTTCTTAAAGGGATATTCCACCATTTGGAGAATTACACTCATTTTCCACCTCTCCTTGAGTTAAACAATTGATTTTTACCTTTCTCCAGTTCATCCAGCCGTTCTCTGAGACTGGCGATACCACTTTTAGCTCCAGCCTAGCATAGATCATTGAATCGAATTAGTCCATTAGCATCTCGCCTGCTAGCATCACGTTTAAAAGTGACTAAGATTCCCGGTAATTTTCCTATTTAAAACTTGTCTCCTTTCAAGTAAGAAAGTGTAATAAGACCAATGGAAAATCAAATGTAGAGATTTTCTAGGCTGATTTGACATGGAACTATACTCTCATTCAGTCTTATTACACTTTCTAACTTGAAAGGAGACAAGTTTTAAATAGGAAAATTCCTGGAAATCTTAGTCACTTTTAAACGTGATAGGCTAATGGTCTAGTCAGATTCAATGATCTATGCTAGGATGGAGCTAAAACTAGTATCTCCAGACTCGGAGAACGGCTGGATGAACTGGAGAAAAAGGTAAAAATCAATCGTTTAACTCAAGGGGAAATGGAAAAAATGAGTGTAATTCCTAAAATGGTGGAATATCCCTTTAAACATCTCTTAAAACTTAATCGGGCCACCAATTTATAGGGCCAAATTCTAAATGACTTACCACCACAGACTTAAAGGGGAATTCCGGTATGATATTGACCTAAAGTGTGTTGAAACATGATGCAGAATATGAACGTATGTCTCATAGCTCATCTCGGCTTGTCCCCTGCACTCCGAATTCTGGCACTAGTTAGCCGATGCTACCAACAGCTTTTTCAATGGGGTTGCCTCGGCATCGGCCTAGCCATGCAAATAAATCACTGTTTCACAGCATTTACGAGGCTCAAAATATCTCCACACTTCATTGGTAGACTTCCGAGGGCCCTGACATTTAAAACGAGACATTGAGAACTTGGAAAAAGCACTGGTAGTTTATTTACAAGACGATTTATACAGACAGTACCTTAAGGAAGTTTACCGTTCGCAGCCATCTTGAATTTAGTCACGATAAGTCGAGCGACGAGTACGAATGAACAGGTATGATAAGGGATCAGATTCCAAAAATAATTCCGTGGAAATGCATGTATTCCAGTTGCTTCCAGTAGCAGCAACTGGAATCCATGCATTTCCACAGAATTAAGTTTACCAATTAAGTGTGGAGATACTTTGAGCATCGTAAATGGTGTAAAACAGTGATTTATTTGCTTGGCTAGACCGATGCTGAGGCACCCCCATTGAAAAAGCTGTTGGTAGCATCGGTTAGCTAGCGCCAGATTTCGGAGTGCAGGGGACAAGCCGAAATGAGCTATGAGACACACTTTGAGACACACTTTAGGTCAATATCACACCAGAATTCTCCTTTCAGTTTAGAACCATATAAGCTCAAAAAATAGAAAACATCTCAGCAGAATTTTGGTGGTAGCTTGTTCTGACCCAAACCAAGCATCACCTTTTGAATGAAATTCAATGTATTTTTCATTGACTTGGGGTAATCAAGGTGTAAGGCATATGATAACCCAAACAAGATGCAGAGTGCCTCAGGCAAACTTTTGAGACCATCCATTACCAGCCTCCCCTCAATGATGATGGCTGTAGACACTGGCTCCAGGTGGATAAGAGTTGGATCAACCAGTGTGTCATCATCAATGACCGTCAATAGCCCTAAGGAGACTTGTGCCCACACATCCTCACCATCAGTAACCTGTAAAACAAATAGAAACACAAAGACAACAGTTAAATATATGACTAATTAGTTATTAGCGTCCAAACTGTACCTTGCTGAAATATAAAATAAATTAACGGTAATGCTGCTGCAAGTAATCCAAGCTTTGTGTTGATCTCTTGAGGATGTCATCAGCATGAAATGATACAAAAGATTTAGAAACATACAAGCAATTTTCAGCATTGTATTACATCCATGGAAACTTACCACTTACCGTAAATGGTGCAAACCAGTGATTTATTTGCATGGCTAGGCCGATGCCCGAGGCACCCCCATCGGAAACCTGTTGGTAGCATCGGCTAATAGCGCCAGATTTCGGAGTGCAGGGGACAAGCCGAGATGAGCTATGAGACAAAAGTTCAAGGTATCATGTTTCAACACACTTTAGATCAATATCATACCGAACTTCTCCTTTAAATGTTGAATACACACTAGTATGAAAATCACAGCCTTCATATGGGCATGGAATGTTAATTTCAAATGACTACGCACATGTGTGAAAAAATCTGCTTCAGTGCAGGGCTCCCCATATGACTGAAAAGTGCATAAACAATCCATATGAAGACAAGGTATTGGTTGTTGCCGAATAAACCCGCCATGTCTTAGACGATAATGCTTAAATAACTGACCTCTTTTGTCTGCCGAAAAAATGCAATGCTTACATTTCCACTGCTTGCTTACACTACCATCTTCTAACCTGCTAACCTTAACTTTGATTCTGTATTCACTACCTCCTGCTTTAAAATTCTAAATTAGCTGCCAACTTTGAATTGGACAGTAATTTACTAGTAGTTAAAGTTACACATTAATTTATCCAACTGTTAATGCAAAACATCTGTGGTGTGGTGGGGGGAAGGGGGGCCATCGATCTAATGTTAGCTCCTTCGAACCAAAAACATGGGCAAAATAAAAACAGTTCACCAACATGTATATCCTTACAGCTTACCACAAAGTCTTCCGAAAGGAAAAGGTCTGATGTTTATTTTTTATCTTCTGAATGCTTTCAACAAGGACTCTTCGGAAGAGCAAACTGAGAGGGCGAAAATTCAAATCACTCCAGCACAGTAACGTTAACGTCTTCCTTGCATGCTCCCACTTCTTCTTCTTCTTCTTCCCTGCAGAAATACGCGCAAGTTCGCCTCCTAATGGTAGAAATTTGTCACTGTTGAGGTTACTTGTCTCAGACAAGTTGACCTCAGTCTTATTATGAAGTAACATGCTTTTTTCAACATGGAAGTAACTGTTACTTTACTCAAATCATTAAGATGCACACATTTGTTGCTGAAAGTAAAGGAAACAAGGTTAATGCAAGTTTACACAAGTGTTAGATTTTACAGTGTAGCAGAAAAAAAGATAAACAGTGTTAGATAACAATTTTCAACTGAAACTGAAGGCTACTTACAAGTGAAACTTTAGAATAATCATTTATATATATACTGTATGTTTTTTGAGTTTACTGTCTGTTATATCTCAACTTTACTTATAAATTAAGGAGATATTGCAGAATTTAATCTTAATAATATGGACCACACATAGACACGTCTGTTGCTTACTGAGCACGAATTTAATGAACTCCACCTCCTCCGCTCTACCCATAATACCCATGAACATTCTGATAGGGTCCGTGTAACGCTTTGCAGTGCTTTGTTCTATTTGCTCCATCCATCTGATCCAAATAAAAAATGTGTTCAATAATCCAATTTTCAATTTTTTTAACTGGTCAGCAAATAGATAATTGCTGCTATTTTCTAAATGTGTCATTAGTCACGCAAGATAAAGAAAAAAACAGAAACTGGATTGGAAACAAAAGTAAAATTCAGTTAATATTGGATTTTTGCCTTTTTTTAACCGTTTTTGTTGGGGTGAACCACAAGCGTAGGGGGGTGACCTGATACATATTGGCGCGCGGTGTTGATGATCACATTTTATCAGCGGATGTAGAGATGGAGGGCTATCAAACACAGTTCAGCTTGCATCAAGGTGCCAAGCGATTGATAATGTCAGCTCGAGATCAGAACCTCAGATGCAGAGAGAGACATTGCTGCATCCTGACAGTACGTGTGTAAATGTTCATGTTCTGGGAGGCTTTGGAGACCTAGCCTACATGATCCAATGGACTTGAGCCGTAGTAGCCTATATAGACTGACGTCGATGGCAAAGCATTCTGCTTTGGGGAATTATTTGCTATGGTATGGCATGGCCATGGTATTCAAATATACTGTAGATATGTTCAACATAGGCTGAAAGTTATGTTTAACGTGCCATCTCCCAAAAATCGGCGAAGTTTTAGTTATTAATCTCTGTAATGAGTCAAACGCACAACTTCAGGCGGCGCTCTCTTCCACCATCTAGCCTGGCCCAGCTAGATGGTGTTCTCCCCCCGGTGCTCGTGGTTCAGTGCAACCAAAAGCTCAAAAAAGGAAAATTAGACAATTGACGCATCATTTAAATGTTTAACTTCTGAACAGAAAACTGTAACTGTGCTCAATTGAAAATCTAAATATGCAACAATAACCCATTTACTGTGCCGTCCTAAAGAATGGATAACGGATTTTTAGACCTATTTATATATTTTTTCATGTGAATTCTGCAAATAGAACATAGCACTGCAAAGCGTTACACGGACCTGATAGGGTGTGTTACACATGGACATGACACTGTCAAAATGCCAGGCTGAAGATGGTGTTAGCATAACTCAGTTTCGCAAGGTATATTTAACGTTAGCTAGCCAGCTGGGTGAGCTCATTGATGATGTTTGCTTGCAGCAACAGCCATTCACGCTGTTCGTCCGAACAACGGTTAAAGCTACATTGTGTACTTTTTTGAGTTAATTCTTAGCAAAAACCCATTTGTTCTTTCAAAAATACGTGCTCATTCATGTGTAATTATTTCCACTTACTAATCAAAGTATTCTCGTAAGTGTAGAATCTGCTATTCCAAATACATACGCGCGAGTCGCGCAAATGGCTGAATCCATGTTGCGCCTCCATCTTTGAAATACATTCGCCAACGAGGGACATTCCTGGAAATTCAGCTCCGCCTTTCGCGCTTGTAGGCAACACTCATTGCATGATCAGTCTACTCGCGACTGCCGGCAGATTTGAAAGTCTGTTGAAAATGGAGGATTACACCTATTCTCGAGGACATGAAAAGGAGTCGCCAAGGAAGCGAAAAAGATAATTAAAACGCCAACGCGACCGGAAAAACAACAGACCAAAGTCAATATTGGAGTGGCTTTTCTAAGATGGAAAGAGCTCGTGAGGAGGAGCAAGGATTTTAAAAGGGACGCCGAAATTGCCTGCTTTCTCCTCGACAGGTAATTCGGCCTATTCGTGTAAACATACAGTCTATGGTGTAAATTCGAATTTTTATAGTTGCTTGGCTTAGTATAGCATGGTTGTCCATAACGCTAGAATGACGTCTGGGATACTTTTCCTCGCGTCGATGAAAAAGGATTGTAACATAAATCTGCTATGACGGATCACAGGCAAAGGGCACTAAATTGTAGTTATTTTTCATTGCTTTTGCTTTGTAGCCTAAATATATCCTAATCTGATAATGCTAGTGTAGCCAATTCCAAGGGTGACGTTCACATCCTGAGGCCTGTCCTGTAGTCTTATTAATTGTAGACGTAGCCTACTAAATTGTCTGAACGTTTTTCACTGCATGAAAACAATTGTTGATTCTATGTGATTGTTGTTTGATAACTGAAAGTATATTTTTAATATCTTGGTGTTTACCATTTTATGTACTGTTATATGTTGTGAAACGCTCTGCTTATTCATTTCAGATGAGCATCTTGGCGCAATTGCAGAAGCCCCTGAAATTGAGAACCTTGAACAGAGGTAACCCATCAATGCTCATAATGTCTATACCCAATGACATTCTCTATTGTATATTTTCATGATATAAGCATTTATATATATTTTTTACAAAGCCTACATGACATGAGCATTGTGGAGGAGGATGTGGACGAAATTCAATGGTTTTGTTATGTGATGCACGTGCATGCCTTCATTGTAACCTTGCCTGTAACTCAGTCTAGGCAAAATAGCACTATACAGATTAGTAACAATATGTTGAACTATATAAAATGGCGTGTATGTCTAACGACACTGCATGTCTTCCACAGGATCAGCTTTCCAGGAGACTGCAAATTTAGAATGATGGCCCACGTTGCTTCAAAGGCACCATACAAAAAGGAAGGGTTCATGTGTAAATACCATAATTAGTTAATTTCTGTAAATAAATATATTGCAAATAACATTGTTGACCATGTTACTGTCATTTGGTGTTTCAAAATGGTAAATTACCACAACTCCTTTTTTAATTATAAGTTTGTGGATGTAATGTATGAGGTACAGCATGAACAGTCTCTTATCAATTCTAAAAGTTTTTATTTTCATGAAAGCAAAATATAGCGATGTACCGGTGTAAAATAAATTAAATACAGTTTTAAAAGGAACCGGCAGTACAAGAACACTAATACAAAACTATTTACAACAACACAACATTACAACATTATAGGAAGGTGAAATAAATTCCAAAGATGTCCCTGAGGGTCAGGGAATTTATCCCTTATCCTACACACACAGCTTGGGATCACTCTTCTATTACCCTGTCCTAGAGACCCATGCTGCCAGAAAATGAAATGTCTGTAGGTAGCATATCTGAACTCTATTGTCATCACCTGGCTCTCTTACATGGCCTAATGCTGTGATGTCTGTGATGTACTGCCTGTGAATCTGGAGAAAACCTTCATCTAGGCAGTGCTGTGTGTAGTGAGGCAGAAGGCTCACACAGGTGGCAGGGTTTTGTCCACAGCATTTTCTCTTCTGATCGATTGGCATGTCTCTGCAGTGTGTACAACTACACCAAGGCATCCCTGGCACAGGTGGGGGGACGACATGTCTGCACTGATGCATCAAACACCAGACCTGGCTGCCTCACTATAGCAACTGTGTGGTGAGGTTCCTGTGCTCTTGCAGGCTCATTCCATCCACAAGTCTGAAGAAATAAGACACAAGAAATAAGATCAGATAGGCTTGTTTAGGTAGCAAAGTTAGATTGTTAGCAGAGTAGTAGTAATAGTAGCCTACTCTGTGTCATTTTTCAAGTGTTCACACAAAATGATGAATACTATGTATGTGTATGGACAATGAAAAGGTGAAAATGTTGTGTAACATTTTCTATAGACCATAACGTAATTGTGTGTCGTGATTTCACTGGGAGACAACTCGCATCATGCAGTTGACTGGCAACAGCTAGAAATTGCTACAAACAATTGAGATACAAACAGGCAGGGAAGCTACACCAAGCGCGTAACTGAAGCGTTCCGTTCACAACGCGTAAAATCAATTTTAGATGAATGGTCTATTTTTTTTCTGGTGTAGTGGCAGCAGACGCAACGCAAACGAACGTGCCTGGTGCAGCTTCCGAGCTAATTTCGGTGTCATTGACATTGATACTGTTCAGAGAAATATATTAAAAACACAAACCTCCGTTGCTTCTCTCCTTTGTCTTTGAAGTTCTTCCAGTCTCTCCTCGTCATCTTTTGGAGTCTTACTTTTTCTTTGCCTAGGAGGTCTCATCGATCCTCTGCCACCGGCTCTTGGCTTTTCTTTACCTTTCCCTCTTCCTTTACCTTTCCCTTGCACCTCCGTTGCATCGACTGATCTCTGACTCTGCTCACTGAGAAAAATAGTAGGCTACGCTGTAAACATTGCCTTTACACTATTAATCTCGCACATACAGAATAACGATAGCACTGAATACTATAACATTAGCATGCATTCGTTTGGGAACCTGATAGCTGATGCTAGCAATGAAATAGTAGCCTACCAAAATAATGAAAACGTAAAACTAGGCTATTCACTTTACATAGAGGTCATACCCAACATGTTTACTGGCTATATAACTAAATGCAATGTGTAATTGTTTTCTAAAGTAACCTTATAACTGGAAGGAACACCGGACGAAGTCGTAGTACTGGAAGCAATGTTAACTTTGGCATGAAACGGCCACCGTAGGAGTTAAAATGCGCTCGGAATGGGAGGGGCTAGAAAGTAATATTCAGTTGGTTGTCATATAGAATTTCACCGCTAGATGGGAGAAGTTCTTACACAAGGTAGCTTTAATGATAGTCAGATGTGACTTAAAGTTAACTTATATCAATATTGCTAAAGTTAGCCTATTAAACTCACAAAACCATACATGATTACGAGGAGTTAACGTTACATAAGTTAGCTGGTAGCAGCTAAACCTCCACGTTAACGTTAACCAGCAGCACATCATCTTCAGCCTAACATTGTGACAGTAACATACTAGGCCTAGCACTACTAGCGAATGTTTTATATAAATTATATGAATATAATAAACTGTAACCTACTGAGAACTAAGGTAGGCCTAATATAAATGAGACTGCCATAACGTTAACGTAACATAAAACATTAACGTTAATGCCACCGTCACAGCAACAATGATAGCTAGCCTAACGTTACTAACTTATAGTTGATCCAACAAGCATGGATGAGTTTGTAAGTTAGACAGTACAACGTACATAGACTGTACACATGCCCCAATTTAATGTAGTACAATTTCACAATGAAACATTAACGTTACATAAATAAAATTCGAAACTACAGTCAACTTCAAAGACTCTCCTCAGCGAGTCACGTCACTTTCACTTTGACCTCTATAACAGTAGGCTAGGCTATATCTAAAGCTATCCATAATTTGTTTTGCTATTTCCCTCATTATTTGATATACATATAGGCCTAGTCTAATGTCAGACAGCGAATTTAAAATTATTAAAGAAAATAAAATAAAAATCTACTGCCAGCAAGGGTTGCTGCAGCGTTCTCACCCACCTTCCCAATCCCTTGTAGGCCTACATGTAAAAGTTTGATCGGAATGGGTGTCGAAAAATCTGTTCATGTAAACCCATAGGCTACTGTTATAGGGCAATTCCATGCAAAGGTCATCCTTACCATGGAAAAAAACAGTTGTGCATATACAAATAGAACTGTTGTTAAAATCTTCATTTAGGTCTATATTTTATTGTTTGTAACTGATCTGATTGAATTTGATGGAGAATTACACTCTTTTTACGTGCAATATGGTGTGCAACCATACAGAAACAAAATTTTTCACATGGTAATATTATACATATTTAAAAAGTGGATAAATGGACCAAAGGTTCAAACAAATTGTGTCATTTGACAAATTCCAGATTGACAAGGGAATGGTAGAGCAATGTCTATGCTTAGCTTGCCTTTAAGAGGAAAACTCTTTACAGTTGTAAGGCTTTTGTTTTTAAGTCAGCAAGTTCCATGGCCATGTCACATCCATAACGTTTTATAGGAAAATGTTATGCTACACATACAGTATTGATGCGACAATGTCCAGTGTTTGTGCAAAGCTGATTTATATCAATGTAAAGTGTGATGACCAAATTGTGCCCCTTTCTTACTTTTAAAACCTTTAATGGTGCATTATGGATGTGACGTTATGGATGTTACATAATGTGAATTTACAAGACTGGAGACTTTATTATACCCCCCCAACAAAAAAAAAAAAACAATATATATATGTATATTGTATATATGTATTTATGTATGTATGTATATATATATATATATATATATAGTTAGACATTTTAAGATATGCTGCTAATTGTATGCTGTTCAACTTAGGCTATATAATAATAATTGTATTGTCACTTTAAGGTCATTCAGTCTAAGTTTCTCATAAAACCCTTTCACCAGCTCTTGTAAGATATAAGGCTAATCCATAAACTCTAGCCTTGTTTGTTTGTGCCACATTGACACGATATTACACATAACACAATATTAACAATACTATGCATAACATTAAGTTGTTACAAGCAGTTATAAGTTTCATATATTAAAAGTGGATATCAACAATGACACTTGGAACCTGCCAGTCTATATCTCCCTCTCTCTGGTGTGCACTCAAGATGCGTTCCCAATTAATTAGAGTAAGTAACGTTCAAGTTAGATGCTGCTGCATTATCATCCTCACATGTAACACGAAGTTGGTGCATTTTGACATCGTAAACATTCTCGAAAAGAGAAAAACAGTCAGCAGGAAAGCTATTTATTGGCTACATTTTGGTACCCCCTCTGTCCCTTGCCCTTGTGTGTGATGCGCCTGTTGAGAGGGAGAGAGAGAGTGCGCAAGGGGCAAGGACTCATTGAGAGTCTGTGTTGTGGTAGGCCTACTTCTATCGCCTAGGCTACTCTAGTCGAGTTGCACATAGCTACAATGCAAGATATATTTAGCCTATTATTTATGGACAACGTAAGGCCGGAGGTGTGTGTTGCTTTTAATTATCGAATGTTCTATCCAATGTATTTTTTATTGATGTCGATTACATGTCTATTGCGATACATATCGCTATCGTTTTATCGCCCAGCCCTAGTTCATATCACTAAAACTTAAAGCATACAAACCCCTCCTCTCTCTCTCTCCCCTCTCTCAGACACACACACACACACACACACACACAGACCTTTGACCCTGCCCCTACCCTCTCTCCACCACTCTTTCAAGGGAGTCTTTTCCTCCTCTTCTGTCATACATTTTATTCTTTTCAATGACTTGATGAAAATCTTGATGAATTTGAATTTAAAACTTGCAACCCTTTTTTTATCCAAACATTTTTGACCAGCCTCAAGGCTTCTAGCTAGCACCCATTTTGATCATTTTTGATTTTTGATAATTGTCTAGGCATGACACTGCCATGATCACCTCATGACAAACACCACGCATCCCCAGCACATGAGACACACACACGCCCATGTACACACACACACACACCCATGTACACGCACACACACACACACCCTCCCCCAAACACATGACTCATACAAAAGCACCCCGCCACATTCAAAAAACCTGTCAGACTCAATTGATGGCAAGTTCAAAACCCGGATGTCCCGCCTTCACCGGAAATCAAACAACTTCCCACCTTAATCAACCGGAAGGCCCGCCCACCTGCCACTTTTTAATTTAATTGAGAGGTAAAGAAAGGTACTTCCTATTCTCTCTTACGTGGACCAGTAGGTTAATTGTTGAGGAGGCTCATAGTTTGAGAAAAGCTGCAGATCATAGACAGAGAGAGCATAATGCTCTGAGAACAGTTAGCCAAAGGTCTTTCTGCAGAAACAACAAGTTGCGCGCGCACCCCCGCTTTCACTTTGACTCCCTGCATTTCTACATTGTGACAAAAACTGTCAGTCAGACAGTGAATTTTGGTATACTAAATTAGCATAATGCGGTAACAATTATCATTTCAATTCTACCTTAAATCTGCTCACTGCAGACATTATAATGCAGACCCAAGCAGCAGCACAGCCTTGAAAGACGCACACTTTGAATTTGATCAGAGCGGCTCTGGTTCTTCACTGGCTAACTTGATGTGATTGGCTGGATGACCGTTCAATTAAATCAACAGACCTATTTGTGTCTCTCTGTGTGTGCGTTATGGTAGATACGGTTCCAACTCTTTACGGGAGCGTTTATTTCCATATTTTACTTTCATTTTAATCTGACAAAAAGTGTGGGGGATAGAATCGTGTTCCAGCAAAAGTGTGTGCGTTATAACACCCACATCCCCCATGCTTGCTACACACCTGTCGCTTTCAATATTTGTTCTACATTTTTTACATTCTCACCCCGTCAGTGTAAATATCACCAGTTTTTGTGGATGTAATTGAAGATAAACTGTCAAATTTTGTCAAATTTTGAGAGATCTTTTGTCACCAGTGTTAGGAAGTAACTGAATTCATGTATTCCGGATTACGTATTTAAAATGCAAGTATGAGTAGACCTAACTGTAGCCTATTATTCAGTTACAAATTAAATGGGTGGTCAGAATAGGCTGCGATTATAGCCTGGCGGGCCATCCTATATCATTGACATGTATAGTCTGGAATCGAATCATTCACCTGCTTAATCCAAGGGGCGGGCAGAGAATTGTCTTTCAAACTGCCTAGGCATGCAATAGGCCAGCGCTACGACCATATCCGTATCCGGTCGGCAAAACGGCAAATACATCCTTCTTTGAAGGAATGACTTAAGTGCATTGTGTTGCTCTACTTTCAAAGAAAAGCACAAGTCCAACTCCTCCAAAGTTGACGCCAACGCCGATTCAAACAACCGCTCTTCGTTCGCCATAGCCACCTTCCTTGTTGTTCACCGTTGCAGGACTGTCGTTATCCTGTTAAGCCCGCCTTAAGACTCTAACAAAATAGAGCGCTGTGATTGGATGAGGTCCACGGCGTCAGCCAATCGAAATTCCTATGGTTCGATACTAGACGTACAGGCTGAGCAAATTAATTTGCTGCCGCTAGGGTGGGTGCGTCTAGATTTCTAGGCTACTGCGATTAGGTTATATTTTAAATCATGATAACACGTAGGTCAAGGCTTTTCTCAAATTCAAATATTTTTAACCACACCATGTAGCCTATATAGGCCTATCTTTCAGGTGGTTCCTTTGTATTTCCCTCTCTGTTTATATTGATATAGGCTAAATCAGTGGTCCCCAAACTTTTTCTTCCGAGGGCCAGCTGACTATGCCTGGCTCTAAGAGAGGGCCAGAGACTCGGAGTATATCAGTAACCATAAATAGCTTAGCGCTGTGAACAAAGGCAGTCTACCTTAGTTGAATATTCCATTACATTTAATCTATAGGCTATTGCAATTTAAAGCAGGGAGTCCCAAAAGTATATTTTGAACTCTGAACTTTGCATACACAGCTCAAGTTGTGAACAAGCAATATCCTACAAATAATTTAAAGTTCTCAAACTATGAGTTTTATGAAGTGGTGGCAGAAACATCTGAAATGACCACCATTCTAACTTTCACTCACCTGATGAGAACTTTGTGAACTCTGTATGAACATTTGAACGAGTGAATAAAAAATATAAATAATTATACCAGAAAGTTCCAGAATTATGACTTGAATAGAAGTTAGTTAGTTATTAACAATTAATTGATACATTTTTAGAATACTTTGAGCACTGATGCAGTCAGCAGAGGCCTCTTACATTGTTTGCAGGTAGGCCTACTCAGGGGCGGAGCTACGTGGTGGCCAGGGGGGGCCACGGCCACCACTGGTCAAAGCTTGGCCACCCTGCTGGCCCCCCCAGCTCCGTTCAGTGAAAAGTAAAAAAAAAAAGAATTGCCGCCGTTTTCGACAACACTTTGCAAAGCAGGGACTGAACCAATTACTTCACTCTATCTACGACCATTGGCCCAGTCAGGAAGTGTAGCCTACGGTTCTGATCACATCGTGAGTAGGCCTAGTGCAGCAGCAGCGGGACAATTCAAGTCATCTGTTAAAAACACTTGACAGTAGACTAGCCTAGCCTACTACTTAACCTCAGTAACAGGTGAGTTGATGAGTTGGAACATTAATGCTAATAAGATGTTACAATGTGTCACGAATCATAGCCAGCTGCGTTGGGCTGTCCTTGTTAGGTAGCCTAGGCTCTGACATTGATGTGTGGGGCTGATCAAAAAGAATCGGATGCCCACGGGAACGCTGTTACAAGAATATTTCGATAAAATTCGGGTGAAATGCAAGCATATTAGACACATATCTCCAGATGGCTCCAGGTAGGATAATAGGGCCTAGCCTAGGCTACTTTATAAATACATAATTTGCTGACTGTGTGTGGTTCTTGCCATAGCTGGTCAAGCAGAGGCAGGCTGCTTTGCCTGAATTCTTTGTTACATTGCTCCGAAACTGTTCATCGCAGCGAGATGAAACCTTAATTGCGTGACAGAGCAGAAGTGGGGCTTTCCAACGAGACTAAACACTGTGCGATCAAGTATGAAAATAAAAATAAATATCATGTAATTAAATAAAATTGATTCATATTTACAGTTCACCTGCGCACCCATTACTCTCATTTGAATTACTCGCGAACCCTTGATCGGATAGATATGGCACGCATGTCAGGTGAAAGAGGAGACACAGAGCTATCATTTGATACCAAGTGCATCCGTCTGGGTTATAAAACAGACGAAATGACATCAAAATAATAACTTCATATAGCTCGACTTACCCCACGTTTTTGTGTGTTGTGGTAGCAAAGCATGTTCATAATCCAACGCTATCATGTGTTTCTCTATGGCAAAGCATGTTCATAATCCGGTTTTGAGATCCTAGCAAATTCCTGCATGGCATCCAATTCGATACTCACATTGCATCCCAATTTATTCGACAAAGAAACACCTTTTTGCCTTCACTTTGTTCATGACAATGCAGTAAAAAGTTGTTTTAGAATCATCATGAGTGTACACACAGAACATGCAAACTCGGGTTCAGTCAGGTCAGATCAGTTCGTGTCACAGATATGGAGCGCAGAAAGGGCTTTTTTCATTACTGTGTCAATGGCACTTATAATGACCAGGATAACTGCTTATAACTAAAGGTAGTGAGAATGGCCAAAAATAGAGTAGCCATAGGGCTAAATAAAAAAAATGGCATTTATTTCCATAAGGCACACACCACATATTTTTCACATTTGCTCAGCCCAGAGAATCCCTCCACCATGGCAATGATATTGCCAGATTCAGAACAGTCTGCCCTATGCACACATGTGCCAGCTTGCAGTGGTGAGATACATGTCAAAATATAAGAATACGAATAAGAATACACTATTTGTATTTTTATTATTTAAAATTCAAAATTAAATCAGTGCAAGTATTAATACATGAAATAGTGGCAGATCTGGGTAGCCTACACTCTGTTAAAAAACAATATATAGCATGTGTGTATGGCACTTACATTCAGTGTTGGGGAGTAACGGAATACATGTACCGGCGTTACGTATTCAGAATACAAATTATGAGTAACTGTATTCCGATACAGTTACAAGTTAAATAGTTGGTATTTAGAATACAGTTACATTGTTGAAATCAATGGATTACATGACGATACTTATCTGTTTCATAAGTTTGTTCACTCTCTAAATAAATTAAGGCAACTCCATTTCCCAGAAGCTCCTGAAAGCTTTGATGAAATTGTTTACATGTTTAAATCCAAGCCCTGCCGTCTTGCACTAGCCTCAAAACGCAGCCAGCGCGCATTATGGAAGCGTCATCGGAGACCCTGAAATTACTGTTTGCACAGCAAATTGAGTAAAGTAAGTGGAGCTAACTCCTGTTCCTCACTGATCGTGGTTCCTGATGTCTGTTCAAAGGATATTTTCCCAAGTATTAATAGCTCAGGCTACTTCGGCCAAATGGTTACACAAAGCCTAGTTCACGTGTTGATTTAGACCTAGGCTACAATAAAACCAATCTCTAAAATAGGCACTGCATTCTAAGTTTTTTATTCTAACTTAAAATAGCTTTAGCCTATAGATTATTATTTTTTCTAGATCTACATTTACGTTTTAAAATGAATTATATGGTGCAGCCTCTGAAGAATTATTCTTGCGAGTAGGCCTAGCATATTTTAACGTGCGGTTTTTGATTGTCATTACGCGATCACGTTCATTTTGAGAGCACTGATATACAGTAGCCTAGCCCATAGTGTTTACATTTACAGGTCATTTGCGTTCCACCTGTCATATGCGCCCCTCACTTGTAGCCTACTGGGTTGATGCCACCGAAAAATCTCACAGGCACACCTTAGGGTTAGGGTTGACTGAGTACAGTTGAGACATGTGTACAATTGAGACACCTTAAATATCTTGCTTGCACAGCAAGCCCAAGTTGTGATTTTTGCTATGCACATGCGTATTAGTTTTGATCATGGAAAATTTGAACGACACAAGTATCTCCCATCCAAGGATATCGGCAAATGTTTTTTTTCCAAAGTAAGAATTTCACTTCACCATGCACCTTCGACAATGAATAGTTCATTACACTTATGTTACTGTTAAACGTAACTGGTATCATTACAAACATTATTCTGTGTCCTAAAAACTGGCATATTTTTATTGCATTGTGTCATGTAAGGTCGTTCTAGAGAAATGTGTGAGGTGGTCAGCGGGGGACAATTGAGACACACATTAGATCGATAATTTTTGGCTACGCCCTTAAAGTAGCCTATTTATTTGTTTATTTTAATTAGCCTAGTCGCCTGCTGTAGTTTTAATGGTCACCTTGCTATTTTAAAGTTGTATCAGGTAGCTTAGTTGACTTTACATTCTCCTGTGTGGGCCTAACACTTCAGCCATTTGGAACAGAAGAACACACCAGAATAGGCCTGTTTAGTAGTAGGCCTAAGCAGGATTTGATGGCCGCATTCCTACACTTATAAAATGCAATTCAATGCGGAAGTAATCTAAGTATTCAGAATACGTTACTCAGATTGAGTAACGTAACGGAATACGTTACAGATTACATTTTTGGGCATGTACCCTGTATTCTGTAACGGAATACATTTTGAAAGTAACCCTCCCAACACTGCTTACATTGACCAGGATAAATGTTTCTAAGGTAGTGAAAAAGCCCTTAAAACAGTCTAGGGTTCTAAGGGTTAATTTCTTAATTCAGAGCCATGTTACTTACAGCTAAGTACTTGGAGTGGATATCAGAAAGAAATATAGTTTGGCCATCAGTATGAGATCAAATATATGCATACAATATTTGTAGTATTTATTATTGTTCTTTGAGTTAACATCATTTAAATAAAACTGATTAAGTAAGGTGCATTATCATAATATTTTTTATTGGCATTGACCTATTTATGGAAAATATGTTGGAGTGGCCAACAAACTGACCTGTGTATCAGTGTTGGCTTTGCACAATTTATTGCCATTATTAAAATAGGCTATCCTAATCTTCAAAACTTTTTGAGTAGTTTTCAAATAGTAGTTTTGATTCCCAAGTGCCACCCCAATAAAAAGTCTGGACCCAGCTGGCCCCCCCTATAAAATAATCCTGGCTACGCCCCTGGGCCTACTATACATTTCATTCCGTTTTCGATGGCAAATGCGAAACAGCGCCAAAACAACCACCAGTGGACAAAAAGAGTATTACATGTGTACTGTTAAGACCCGCCATAGAGAATGAATGGGGAAATTACGGAGGTTATAGTTTGACGATGTCGTACTCCCGTGCGGGCCGGATCCTATATAGTGGGGGGCCTTAAGCACATTTTCGCGCAAATTCATCTAAAAGCACCAAATTTGGCACAGATGTAGCTCAGGTCATACTGAAATGATTTAGCTAGGGCGCCGGAGTCAGCGACCCTTGGGGCCAAGATGGTGGCCAAATCCAATATGGCCGCTGCGCGAAAAGGGTTCCGGCTATAACTTTTGAACTACATGGGTTACAAATACAAACTTGATATCTTTTTCAGCTTAATTGATCATGGGGAATACATAGGAATGTTAATATTTATGACCCGGGACATCTAGACCCCTTATTCCTCCAATTCTAATATGGCCGCTGTCCAAAAAAGCAGTTTTGGCTGTAGTATGGGGCCTTACACCCCATTGTTTGTGCAAATTAATCTACAAGCACAAAATTTGGCACGGATGCAGCTGTGGGCATAATGAAATGATTTAGCCAGGCCGCCCGAGCCAATGGTCCCTGAGACCAACATGGCAGCCAAATCCAAAATGGTTGTCGCCTGAAAGGGATTCGGCTATAGCTTTGGAGCCAGATGAGATACAAATACAAATTTGATGTCTATTTTACCTTTTTTAATGATGGGAAACCCATAGGAATACTTACATTTATGATTGGGTATATCAGGACCCCCCAAATTCCCTAAATTCAATATGGCTGCTGTCCGAAAAAGGGTTTTGGCTTCAAATTTTGAACCAAATGCGCTACAAATGAGGATGTTGTGTCTATTTTTAGTTTATTGACCACAGGAAGTCCATTGGCATATTTATATGTATGCTTGTGTAAGTCTGGAACCTTTATTCTTTTCAAGACTTTGGTTGAAAATCTTTTTTTACCACAACTTTGAAGGTTATTCTCAATGTGGATTAATTTCCTTATAAAAGTGAAATGCTTTCAGTGTACCACAGGTGAATACATTTCAAAATGTAATCATATAAGAAAGAATAAGACACAATTATTATTGCAAGGCAATATTTATAGAATGTCAAATTGTTAAAAGAATAATATAGTCGATTTGTCCAAAACTCTTCAAAGGTTTGCTTAGCATATCAAAAAAACAGCAATAACATAAAAACAACAACAGTGAATTCTCATGGTCTCTCTCATGAATTTTTGCCTGAAGAAGACCCAGCAGGGTCGAAACGTTGCCTGTTTTGCATTAAATACAAAAGCAGTGTTGCGGACTCAGGGGGAGTCAAAAGCAGTGTTGCGGACATTATATTTTTTCAATTGAGTACGTTTTAATTTGTCCTGCACCTGCCAGAAGGTGGGATGTGCACACAATAACTGTTTGCTCTCTCATGAATTCTCATTCTCATGGTCTCTCTCACAATTGTAGTCATAAGAACAAAACACTTATAGAAAAAATTACACCTGGTTAGGAAGGAAGTTGGTAGGAAAGGAAGTAGTTGGCTAAACACTGTTGTTGGTCATCTTCTGAGACCACAGGTGACCACTACATGGACCCATTACAATTTGGATACCGTCCAGAGGTGGGTGTGGAGGATGCCTTAATCTACCTGCTACCTGATAGAAGACACTCTCACATGGACAGGGGCTGGCAGTATTGTGAGGATCATGTTCTTTGATTTTTCAAAGTGCTTTTAACACCATACAGCCTATGCTGCTACGTGACAACCTTTGAAGGATGCAAGTAGACACCTCCACAACTTCATGGATTACTGATTACTTGACTGACAGACCACAGGTTGTGAGAATGAAAGGGTGTGTGTCTGAACAGATAGTCAGTCGCATAGGAGCACCACAAGGGACTGTGTTGTCTCCTTTTCTCTTCACACTGTACACCTCAGACTTCCAGTACAACTCTGAGTCATGTCACCTGCAGAAGTTCTCAGACAGTTCACAGACTGCAGTTGTGGGGTGTGTCAGTGATGGTGAGGAGACGGAGTACAGGCAACTGGTGGACAACTTTGTGACATGGTGCAGAAACAACCACCTTGTCTTGAATGTGGCTAAGACAAGGGAAATGGTGGTGGACTTTCGTAGGGCCAGGCCTGAGCTAAATACCATTTCAATTCTGGGTGAGGAAGTTGTTGAGAACTACAAATATGAAAGGGTTCTTATAGACAATAAACTGGATTGGAGGTACACTGAGGCTGTATACAGTACATACCCTGGAATGGAATTGTCTCTGCGAGACACTCTGGCAAAGAGCAATGAGGCACGTTACTTTTACCCCAACATTCCGGGGAACCAGCTAAACGGATGAAGACAGCTCTGCAACGTTGGTGGACAGTACACATTGGTCGTATTGTTATCCGATTGCGTCGAAATCCGAAATCATTCAGAGTGAACATGGTCTAGTTTTATCCAATTGCGTGCAGTGAGATTTTTAAATGCATGCTTGTTGCCGCCCCTCAAGTTGGACCATTACATTGCTCTTTGCCAGACCCTTAATCTTTCTAGATTATCAGGGTCTGGATTTTCCAGGCTACTGAGGCTGTATACATACGTATACTCTTTTGATCCCGTGAGGGAAATTTGACTCTGCATTTAACCCAATCCGTGAATTAGTGAAACACACTCAGCACAAAGTGAACACACAGTGAGGTGAAGCACAGACTAATCCCGATGCAGTGAGCTGCCTGCTACAGCGGCGCTCGGGGAGCAGTGAGGAGTTAGGTGCCTCGCTCAAGGGCACTTCAGTTGTTCCTACTGGTCGGTGTTCGAACCTGCAACCCTCCGGTTACAAGTCTGAAGCGCTAACCAGTAGGCCACGGCTGCCCCTAAGAAGGGTCAGAGCAGACTCTATTTTTTGAGAAAGCTTAGGTCATTTAATGTGTGGTCATGGTAAAAAAAAATAGTTTTCATCTGTAGCTTATTCGGTTCAAAAGTTGTAGTCAAAACCCTTTTTTGGACAGTCACCAGATTGCATTTGGGGACTTTGAGGGTCCACATATACCCAATCATAAATATATATATTTTGTGTTTCCCATAGCTAGAAAAGGTGAAATATTTATTAATTTTACATTTGTATCTCATCTGGTTCAAAATATGCAGCCTACAGTAATCCCTTTTCAGGTGGCGGCCATATTGGATTTGGCAGCCATCTTGGTCCCAGGGGCCACTGGCTCCAGCATCCTCGCTAAATCATTTCAGTATGCCCTCAGCTGCATCCATGCCAAATTTTGTGCTTGTAGATAAATTGGCGAAAACAATGGGGTGTAAGGCCATATTGGAATTGGAGGATTAAGGGGTCCAGATATACTGGGTCATACATATAAACATTTATATGTGTTTCCCATGATCAATTAAGCTGAAAAAGACATCAAGTTTGTATTTGCAGCTCATGTGGTTCAAAAGTTATAGTCGGAACTAGGGCTGTCAATCGATTAAAAAAAATAATCTAATTAATTACATACTCTGTGATTAATTAATCTAAATTAATCACATATATAATTTTTGCTGTGAAGGTATTTTAAATATTTAAATTCAAATGAATAATGGAATAATCAGCATTAGTGACATTAAAGTTCAAAAACTCTTATTATTTTCACTGTTCAAATAATTGCCATAATAATCTATGATATGACCTAATATGCTGAGGAAATAAATTCAAATGTGCTTCGGGAAGAAGTTTTTTTCCACATACAAGGCATTTCAGGCCACAGATATAACCTAGGGGACACAATGAAAATGAATTAACACTATCCTCAATGTCAACACTTATTTCTTTGCATTGATGTGAGACTATAGAGTTGATGAACTTCGGTGATATGCAAATTCCTTGCTGCAGACATTGCAGAGGACTTTATTTTCAACACTTAATTTTTTATCAACACCATCAGGCCATTTTTTAAAAGTAAATGTTCCAATCAATGATCCAGGCAGCACGTTTTCTTCTCTCTCCTTCATTTTACAGTCTCATTTTTACTGACTAGAACGGCTCGGAGTCAAAGGTCATACGGAATCGATTAATCTGCACTAATTTTTTTAATCAGTTATTTTTTCTCAAATTAATTAATCGAAATTAATCAGTTATTTTGACAGCCCTAGTCGGAACCCTTTTCGGGCAGCGGCCATATTGGATTTGGCTGCCATCTTGGCCCCAAGGGTCGCTGAATCATTTCAGTATGACCTGAGCTACATCTGTGCCAAATTCGGTGCTTGTAGATAAATTGGCGCAAACAATGGGGTATAACTACAGTCAAAACTGCTTTTTTGGACTGGGGCCATATTGGAATTGGAGGATTAAGCTGTCCAGATATACTGGGTCATAAATATAAACATTCCTATGTGTTTCCCATGATCAATTAAGTTGTAAAAGATATCAAGTTTGTATTTGTAGCTCATGTGGTTAAAAGCTAGTCGGAACCCTTTTCGGGCAGCGGCCATATTGGATTGGCTGCCATCTTGGCCCCGAGGGTCTCTGTCTCCGGCGCCCTAGCTAAATCATTTCAGTATAACTTGAGCTACATCTGTGCCAAATTTGGTGCTTTTAGAAGAAATTGCGCGAAACAACCTATTTATGTGCTTAAGGCCCCCCACTAATATGCCACAGACATGTTTTGGGGGGCCACCTAAAATGAGGTGGCGGGCCGTGTCCGGCCCGCGGGCCGTAGTTTGGGGACCACTGGGCTAAATGAAAAACTTCAGGGAATGTAGAATGTAAAATTAATTTTGTTGTAGACCAATAGGGCCTATATCCAGCCAGCATGTTTAAGGCCAGTGTAGGTTCTCATTTATTGACAGGGTGTTCTGCAAAAGAAATGTAACTCCCCATGTGCTGTTGAGATTCATTACAAACTAGATGTACCGCATAGCGGTACAAAATATGACCGCCGCTCAGTCCTATACAGCCGTTCCGCGAAAATAAATCACACTTCAATTTGTCTCCATATTTTACTCCATCCCCCACTCTTGAAACTTTTGTGTATGCTTGTTTGGCATGCCTGAGTGTGTGTGTGCGGCTGCACAGAAAGTAGCCTACTGGTGCTGAAAAGTTGAATAGATTGTAGAATAGCCAAAGAAGATGTAGCATTGTTATAAAACCTTTAAAATCTCTAAACATTCACAAGTAGGGCAGTTCATCACAGTTCATCCATTGCAACTGATTGATGAAAGGTCATTTACACCTGTAGGCTACATTGTATTTGGGAAAAGCAAAAGGTATCAGCATAATGTTATTTATGTATTTATTTGTTTGTTTGTTTGTTTGTTTGTTTGTTTGTTTATGAACAAAAACATCTCTGTCAGTTCCATGCCGTTTTCAACAGCTATCAAAAACAAAGGTCATTTTTGGATGGATGGATTTTTTGTGAATGTTTCTTCTTCTACATAAGATTTTAGTCATCTTTAGTTCATGTAATACTTCATTGTCAATGCACAAATTAAGTAACAGTAGTCTGAAACGTTATTGTTAATGCACAAATTAAGTAACAGTAGTCTGAAACTAAATGCTGTTTTACATGTAACCAGTGGTGCAAATAACTGACATGTCCAAATGGGCCTTGATGAAATGCGTCGCTAGACTGTTCATACACATTTTAACGGGCCAAAGTTGAAGAACTGTTGTCCGTTATTGTTCGTGCAAATATAGGCTGATTCATGTTCCCTTGCATTGTGTAACTGAGGTCCATGGCTAGTCTGGCTTTCACCAGACCAAGCTCAATCTTTTAAGAAATCAAAAAATAAATAGCGGGCAGATCAGGCTGGGTTCGCCTAGTCCATGGCACCCGATATTGTTTAATTTTCCGATTGAGATATCCACGCTCTGGCTATTCTAAATGCAAAAATGCATCAGGGAGTTATGACAAAACTGTAACTAACAAACTAGATCCTAATAGAAAGCTGTTAGCTTCCCTAAGCTACAGGTAGGCTTATAAGGTAGGCCTATTTACAACATAAATTGTCAATAGGCTATGCTAGCGACACAAATAAAATCTCCTTTGGAAACCAATGGCTTACGCCTTACAGTATCAAGCGGACTTAAAGGAATATGCCACCCCTAGGTGAAATCGGGTCTCTCCCCGCAGTCCCTAGAGTTGGATGAGTGAGCCAAAGCGTTTTATAGCTGACCCAGCCATTGTCCTAATCTAGAAACGGCCCGGTTAGCTTTAGCTTAGCGTAGTCGCTGTAATCCGGCGCTGCCAGCTAGCATGTCGTTGCAAAAGTGAATCAAATAACTCAAGATTTTTTATAATTATTTCTCGTAACCTGTACATTCACATCGAGTACAAATATCAATGCAAATTAACACGAAGGGATTTACTTGACCAATTTAGATTTGGAACTATTTTCAGGCATAGCACCGGCAAAGCACCGCTGCCAGGCGCAAAGACATCACGCAGCATCTGAAAACCCTCAACTTCACGCAATACACCAGTGTTAGTATTTTGAAGTTAGTTTCACCGAAGGACTTTGGTTTCACATCTACTGGGGAAAAATGGCTACTTGCTGTGTGAAGGGCTGCGGTAACAAGCAGAGGACACGAACATAATGTTTCACAGAATTCCAAACCCAGTGGAACGAAGAAATCTTTGGCTTGCTGCCCTCGGCATTCCTGCAACAACTCCAGTGGATAAAATCAATCAGTATCGTGTTTGCGAGGAGCATTTCAAACCGGAGGACTACAAAGAGAAAATGCAGTAGGCCTATGCTACGAGAAAAATGCTGTTACATCTGAAGGATACGGCCGTCCCATCCATTTTCAGTACAGAGGCAGAACAGTGTTCATCATCCATGCCTGTAAGTATAATTTCTATCCTTCTTTAGGTTATACGTTGCTAACGTTATAACTGAAACGTTAGTCTGACTCACATTGTCGCTTCCAGTTTTATTGTATAACTTCATTAGGCTGCCGTTTCACCCTATTGACAATATGACGACTTTACCTTTTACCGTTACCTGTCAGTCGGCATGGGTTGGCACACTCCACACTCACACCACCTGTTCGTGTTTGCTCTCGTTCGCTCATCCGACTCGCTTTGACCCGACTCGCTTTGACCAGTCGCAACGTCCTCTCTTCACAGATCCAAAGCTCGCAACTCCTCTTCAGTGAACTCAGGTTCGAAAAGGTAGGGTCTTGGATCTTGGTAGTCGAAGTCATCATCTTCGTCTATCGTGTAATCTTCCATATTCATCGGCATTAGAACTCTTAGAGAAAGCCCACCTGTCAGTGTCAGCCTAGTAGCAGAGAACTTGGTAGTCATGCTGGTGTATTGCCGGAAGTTGAGGGTTTACAGATGCTGCGTGATGTCTTTGCGCCTGGCAGCGGTGCTTTGCCGGTGCTATGCCCGAAAATAGTTCCAAATCTAAATTGGTCTAGTAAATCCCTTCGTGTTAATTTGCATTGATATTTGTACTCGATGTGAATGTACAGGTTATGAGAAATAATTATAAAAAATCTTGAGTTATTTGATTCACTTTTGCAACGACATGCTAGCTGGCAGCGCCGGATTACAGCGACTACGCTAAGATAAAGCTAACCGGGCCGTTTCTAGATTAGGACAATGGCTGGGTCGGCTATAAAACGCTTTGGCTCACTCATCCAACTCTAGGGACTGCGGGGAGAGACCCAATTTCACCTAGGGGTGGCGTATTCCTTTAAACTGCCATATTGTGGCGAAAAGTTGTAATAAAATTCATGCAGCTCCATGAGTTAAGGAAAGCGCGAATGAAGTAGCCACTTCTAAATGGGACCCACTACACAGTAGCTTAAGGTGTGTTGCTAAAGCAACCATAATGAAATGAAGGTGTCATTGTTTGGATACTTCACACACACGTGCTTTTTAATTTCACAGACTACAACTACCAAGCTGGAATCAAAGCACATCGATTTCCCCCACCCTGCACGCACTTAAAACGAAATAAACAGGCGTCTTAGTCTCACGCATGTATAGGCAAAACTGTATCAGTAACGTTGGTAAATCTTCCATTGCACAGAATGATTTTTGTAGCACGTGCAGCAAATGACAGTCGAAAGATACAATTACAGTGCTGCTATCAATTTGCTTGGTATATCCGCATTTCTAGTTTTCTACAAATGCAATCAATCAAATTGGCCTCCATCACTCAACCAACGCTAACTGTAACATTACCTAGGTCCTTATTGATATTATATGATTAACGTACCTGCAGTAAAAACCAAGCATGTCCGATAAACATCCTCAGATTTATGTCGGCTTCAAGAAGAAATGGGAATTACATTTCATGTGAACATCGTCCTATCCTTATTAGACGTTCTCTGCGGTAAATTACAGTCCTTGTAGGAAGCGTCCATTGTTTTTTTCAACCCACTTTTAACTTCCAACAAAATTACGTCTCACTGCAACGATGCGCCATCTAGTGGACAAACGACTACTTATCGCCAATACTGGAAATGCAGCCATGATGATGGTGATGAATATTTATTATGGCTTTCTTTTAATCCTACTGAATTTGTAATTATGTATCGGCCGTTCTAATACCGATAGTATGTGGGTGCCTGTGTGTGTGTGCATGTGTATATGTGTGCACCGCCATCTACAGGCCAATGAGTGTACAGTCACTAAATGTACACATAACCTAATTTTGTTAGACCCCCCCATGGATGAAATTCTACAAAACTTGGCATACCCCCAGAGAATGCCAGGTCAATCATACACATAAAATTTGGTGCAGTTCTGAACATCTTAACTGAAGATAGGGGCGATTAAAGCAGAATAATATTGCATTTTCATTTTTTACCGGGGGGGTGCAAATCACAAATGAGTGATTATGGGCCAGGTTGATGTGGGCCCTTGAGACCAACATACCATAAAAGATTCTTCATCCTCAGTGCCACGGTTCAGGTAGTTATTTAGGAAAAACTGCTTTTTTTGCGGTTCGGGGGGCCCAGCACGGGGGTGGAGTGGCCCCCGGGGACGAAACGAAATTTTTCCGTAAAAGTCTAGTGGGGCTACATACCCACCAAATTTCATGTGCCCCGGTGGTTCGGTGTCCCGGGTATCGTTGACCAAAAATTCAGGAAGTAGATGACGAAAAAAAAAAAAAAAAAAACTTTGACAATCCCTATATGACCGCTTCGCTAGCGGCGGTCATAATAATCTGTGTATACTTTGCTTGGAATTTGGTAACATTTTAGCCTATACAGACAAAGCATCTCTGTTTTGTCTTTGACACAATTATATTAAGCGTTTTATACATAAATCTGTGTGTTTTATTTACAGCCAGCGAGACTGACACCATGCTGGTGAGGGCAAGCATTGGTGAAAACGTGGTCCTACCCTGTGCCTGCCCAGACATCAGAACAGCACCTTTTTATCTGGTTTGGCAATTCAATTTAATTGTTGTGAACTGCATCACTATCAAGAAATGCCACATACATGAGTCATACCTCAATCGCAGTCAACTTTACCTGAAGAAGGATAATATGAACTGCTCAATGCTTCTGAGCCATATCCGTTTGTCCGATGAAGGGGTTTATACATGCTACTATAATGCATCTGCTCTTCAGCGTGTGGATGTGTTATTAAACGTGACTGGTGAGTGGAGACCCTTTCTGTTATAGCCCTGTCAGATAAGCTGTCCCCTTGGCTGATGTTTCCTTTATGTTTCTGAATGCTGTTCCTCTGATATCTTTTCAATATAGCTCCTTATCAGTGTGATTACTTCTTTAATGAAAGATGTGGAATGTACCACTGTAAGGGAGCGATCAATTTTTTCATTCGAGGCACTTAGGGCGCTTCCCCGAAAACACAAGGTGCAGCAGGAGCACGAAACGCGCAAAACGCTTACTGCCAATACAAAACAACATAAAAAAGGCGCACCTCACTGCAAAAACCACATCCTGTCTGATCGCCTCCTATTGCAAGAGGGGGGTACCCAGGTGAACTTCTCTGGATGATGAATGACAGTGTTATAAAGACAGCACTCTGAGTCAGGAGGACCACCACACTGGTCTCTACCAACTGACCAGTGACCTGTGACCTATCTCTCAGCAGCAGCACAATGCAATCAGGGTTAGTCTCAAAAAAATGAAATGATTTATTGTTATGCAAATAAGTTGTGGGATGTTGTAAGTTAAAGTAACACCAAAGAACTTTCCCTCTGTCGCATGCACGCTATTTGTTTATCCAGCACCAGCTTTGCAAATAACGATGTCCACAGACAAGGTAGAATATTTTGCATGACTTATAAAAGTACGATGTATTGCGACATCAGATGCAAGTCAAATTTGTAGTTTCTTATGTCTCATTCCATCGAACTACAGATACCCGCTACCCAATCTGGCAAACTTACATAGTGCGGTTATAGCCGATAGAGGGCCGTGAAGCGAATGCAGAATCGCCGTTCACCCTGTTACAAGTTGATGAACCACTGAAACGATTTTGGAAACATTATTTTAAGGTACAAAAAACTCTTTGGTGTTGCTTTAAGGGGCCCTGAAATGGGCAAGACCTCTCTGGTGAAGTGAAATGGAATAAACCAATCACATGCAACCAGTGTTAAATTCTATCTGTCTATCTTATATTAATTAACTTCAACCTGACTCTGCCCACTTTGTGCGTCTGATGTCGGCAAAATACGCTGTCAAGTTCGCACCCAATATGTCATTGTTGCTAGGCGACGTCGTGTCAGATACACAAGGGAATTGAACCGGAGAAACCTGCAAGCTGACTTGCTGACATGTTCATGGATAAGCCTATGGGATATTCCAACGGAGTTAACTCAAGCTGACAATCATAGAAGACGACTAAGGAAACGGGGTAGGAAAGCTGGTGTCAGAACTAAACTCAAAAGAGAAAGTAAACACAGAGTGCTACCCTCTGTCATCCTTAGTAACGTCCGTTCCTTAAGGAATAAGATAGACGAGCTTCAAGCAAATATTAACTACACGCATGAATATAAGAATGCTTCCATCCTGGTGTTCACGGAAACATGGCTTGATATCAGCATAGCTTCAACACTCCGTTAAGGCTCGATAGAGACAAATGTAGCACTGGAAAAGCACACAGAGGCGGAGTTTGTCTTTATATCAACAACCGCTGGTGCTCTACAGCTATCATTCGCGAGAGTCTGTCCATGCCTGATATAGAGCTCCTGGCCGTGTCACTCCTTTTTATCTACCAAGAGAGTTTCCCCAACTTTTTTATTCTTGTTTATATTCACCCCAAAGCCAATGCGAACACAGCCTCTGACGCCATCATGAACACTGTGAATAGAATGGAGCTGATTTCCCTTGACTCACCCAAATTTATTTTGGGAGATTTTAACCACTGCCCTATAGACAAATCATTGAAAAAATTCCAGCAATACATCACACGTTTTGACAGAGTACTTGATAAGTGCTATGGTTCTATATCAGAGGCTTATAAATCTCTACCCCTCCCTCTGGAAACTGCTGATCATAACTCTATCCTCCTTGCACCTGAATACGCACCAGTTGTCAAGAGAAGAGAGAAAGTGGTTAAATCTATAAAACAGTGGACTGAGCGAAGTATTGATGAACTAAGGGCATGTTTTGAGTGTACATCTTTGGACATATTTTTACAACCTGATTTCACCCTAAATGAGCAGGTTGACAGTGTTTCATCTTATATATCTTTTTGTGTAGATAATATTATCCCCACGAAATAAATCACCATATTTCCCAATAATAAACCCTGGGTCACTAAATAACTTAAGGCTATCCTGAACAAAAATAAACGACTGTTCTACACTGGATCTATGTTGGAGAAAAAAACAAGTTAACAGAGAGGTGAAGCAGGCCATCAAAAAAGCTAAAGCAGCGTATAAAAGCAAGATCGAAGAGAAATTCACACATGGTAATCTCCAGGAGGCCTGGCAGGGTACTAAGACAATGACAGCAGTCAACACTGTGCCTGACTTCAGACCTGTGTATGTGGCTGGCAACAGTGATGAATCCCTCCCCAATGAGCTTACCTCTTTTTACACCAGTTTTGAAAAAGATCACCAGTCTCAGTTGGCGGATATCATCAGTAGCTTGACCCTGAGTGACCCCATCATCATCACTGTTGAGTCTGTGGTGGATTGTTTGAAGAGGACACAGATCAAGAAAGCTCCTGGTCCAGATCACATCTGCGGTTACACACTGAAATACTGTGCTGAGCAGCTTGGAGGAGTTTTCCAGCAGATATTCCAGAGGTCTCTGGAGGCCAGGAGGTTCTCTGACATCTACTGCCAATGTCCCACAGTCATGGAAACACTCTACAATCATTCCCATTCCCAAGAAGAGCAGCCTTAAAGTCCTGAATGACCGAAGACCCATAGCCCTCACCTCCCTTGTTATGAAGGCCTTTGAGAAGATTGTGAAAGCTCAAATTATCAGCGCCACAGCTTCAAAGATGGATCCTCTTCAGTTTGCATATTGTGCCAAAAGAGGGGTGGATGATGCCAAAATCTACATATTGAATGCCATCCATGAACATGTAGAAAGCCCCAAATTCTTTTGCCCGGCTCCTATTCACGGATTTCTCATCTGCCTTTAACACCATTCAACCTCACATGATGGCTAAAAAACTTATAGACTGTTTCAACCTGGATCATCAGCTAATTCTGTGGATTACAAACTTTCTGACCCAAAGAACACAGAAGGTGCTGGTCAACAAGAGGTTCTCTGACATCAGATACACATCCACTGGCTCACCCCAGCGTTGTGTCCTCTCACCACTACTTTTCATCTTGTACACAGATGACTGTAGAAGCCACCATGCTGATCGTCATCTAGTGAAGTTTGCTGACGATACTGTTCTTCTCTCCCTGCTATATGGTTCTGTCCAAGATCACAGGCCTGTCCTCAGTGAGTTTGTGGAATGGTGTGATAGCTCCTTTTTGGAGCTAAATGTTACAAAGACCAAGGAGATCAGTGTTTCCCACAGAATTAAATTATATTTGTGGTGGTAGGTTTGCAGAATTGACCTGTCGCTGATTAGAAATACATTGTGGACAAAGGCAACTGACAGTATATGAAAGCAGGCTTTGAGGACGTTTTGGTCGATAAAGGATTTACTTTCCTCCAGAAGCTATCAAAAGGGACTTAATTATGCTATGGAGGGGTGTATTCAAAACTTTAAAATACATACAAGGTGACAAGCAGTTGTGGCGAGTAGCCTAGCCATGCAAATCACCGTGCAAAAACCACTGACGTTAATGCTAGCTAGCTAGCTAGTGGAAGATTGATACTAAGATATGTGCCCACGTTGTTGGCTTAGTAACCTACATTGCGTCAAGCTGTTGCAAACGCGAGAGACGTCCTGTAGGCTACTGTTGATGAAAATATACCCCGTTTTCTAGCCTCTCGGGGTACCGGCTATTAGTATTACACGTCCTCCATGCAAAACGTTTGACCATGGTTATCCGTCGGGGTTCTTTGTGTTAATAAACTCCATAAATAAACATTAATTTGTCATTTTATGCCTCCTCCCTGTTGTTTCCTATGGAGTTGTCTGAGCTGATGTCCGTGTCCCGAAGAGGCTGGACTGTCATTGGCTCATCAGCGTTCTAAGGGTGGCGCTTAGCGACAAGTCAATTAACTTGAATGCAACAGTTTTTAACAAATTAGCGTAGCGTGGTTATGATGCTAACCAGATTTAAGCACAATTTAGTACAACCTGGAAAATCATTGTGTGGTGGTCAATGTTGATATTGTGGTGGGCTGCCACAAATAAGTCAATGTATGGGAAACACTGGAGATGTTCATAGACTTCACTAAGCATGGAGGAAGCAGGACTGCAACTACAATCCATGGGGAACCTGTGGAAGTTGTACATGAATATAAATACTTGGGCACTGTCATTGATGACAAACTGCGTTTTTTTAAAGAGGTGATTATTAAAACAGGCAGTAATTCTTGAGGAAACTTCACTCCTTCGAAGTGAACAGGAAGATTCTCAGCATTTTTACACCTCCTTTATTGAAAGTATACTGACCTTTTCATCCATGTGCTGGTTTCACTCCCTCTCAGTCAAAAATAAGAAACACCTCCAGAGCATTGTGAACACATGTTCTAAAATCATTGGCCACCCTCTTTGTGTGGTGTGACTGCATTATAGATTAAATATGAGGAGTATCAGCCTTCAATAGGGCTTATTGCCCTGAGTGATTTAATATTTGCGCTGCACTCGGTGAAAACAAAAACATGTAGTTGTATTTGTTTATTGAAAATATTTGTACACATTGAAAACAGCATTACAGTCTGAAGTTGATGACAGCTACAATCTACTAGCTGGCGCATAGAAAACTAGATATACTGCATAACGGTACACAATATGACAGCCGCTCAGTCCTGTACATCCTCTCCGTGAAAATAAATCACACTTGTCAATCTGTCTCCATCTCCTACTCCATCCCATCCCTACACAAGTGCATTTGTGCATGTGTGCATGCATGTATACTTAACTTGCATGTGTGTGAGTGTGTGTGCCTGTGTGTGTGCATGCGTGTGTGTCTGTGCGTCTGTGTGTGCATGTGTTTGTACGGTACCCACTATTTCATGTCCCATTTACTCCCTGTTTCTGTCCTGGTTAACTCATACATACTGTTACTCACACATTTCCTGGTTCGCGGTCCAGTTTGACTGTGCCTATGCGGATGCGCGCGCCACTGTAGGGGCAGTATTTCTCCCCGTCCCAGGGCAGAGGGGGCAAAGCATTGTACACAGGGGTGTTTGGTTGCTAGTAATGTTTTGCAATGTTTTGTATGTATGTATACATACAAAACATTACTAGCAACCAAACACCCCTGTGTACATGTATATATGTGTTGTAAATAGGTGGTGTAAATGTGGTATAACACGGTTGATATAATAAGAATAGTTTGTTTTCATGTAATGTTTATTTTGTATTTAGTTAATAGATTATTTATGGCCTTAGCCTAAAAATAATACCCTGATAGTTGGTATGGTCCAATTAGTCCTGAAGGGGCCAATTTAGCCTAATACTTTGGCCTATTTAAGAGGGCCTCATTCTGCATTAGGGAGAGAGGGTGAGTACTAGCTTGCTGTGAGGCTAGGTGCAAAGTATTTTGTTTGCTGGGCTACTGTTTGGAGCTAAAAGCATTGTGCTATTTTGATTTATTTTTTATTATTTTTCTTTCTGAGTTATTCTGAGTTAAGTATAAATAAAATTTGATATTGTTTTGGATACAACGTTGAGCTCTGGTTTCCGTGTTTTCCACCTCCACCATCTAAAGCCAGTGAGCCTACACATCCCCATACTTGGGGTGACACGCCGGTCCCTCACAGACTCCCTTTATGCAAACAAAACATTTTACAAGTATCAGTTACTTTACTTTTAGCCTTTGTAGCCTAAACCATGCTCTTCCTTAGCCTGACGAGCCAGACCCACATTAAAATGTAGGGTCTGGGCACTCACCGTTCGCAGTGCTCAGTCCGAGGGGCGGGATAATCAGTTGTCTTTCAAATTCCCTCTGCACGCAATAGGACAGCGGCAGCGCTATGAGTCCCATGTGTTTCCCACCAGCGGAGCTAGTTGGCTAGTTCAAACGTTTGCCAACTTAATAAAAGCTTAACTCGTGTCACACTGTTCGCCAACAGCAACATGCATCTTATTTGTTTTCAAGTAGCAGGGAATTCAAGCCAAACCGTTGCAACTCTGCCATCAATCATTATGTTAAGCCCACCTAACGACTCTATACACGATTTCATTGGCCTGATTGAGTTTCGATTTCTGGAGCTCACAAGCCAACGGAGAGTTGCTAGACTAGCCCTGGCAGCAAATGTAATTTGCTAGGGGCGCGTCTAGATTTGTAGGCTAGCTCTTCCTTGCTTGAAATGCAATAAATTGAAGACTGAAACTAGGGAATACTAGTCTAGTGGGTGTTTGGGAATGAACGTTAACTCAGATGCTCACATAACATTTATTTTGTGTAGACTTTTTGTGGACTTAATGCAACATTTTACAAAGCACTGACAGGGCCACTAAGGACTGTGAGTGAGTCAACAGCAGAAAAACCTATTTAGCAAGCAGAAATGTCCCAGCCCGGTGTTTAAGATGCATCATAGACAAGTATCTTCCATCAGCAAACCATCGCATTAGCAAACTTTAGTGTTGTGGCTAATTAACTTAGTTCCTGTCAGTATGGTCAGAAAATAATGGGAGGACAGTCGAAAGAGCCAGTTCCAGTGTTGTTATCAATTATTTATTGATTAACATCAATTACCATGTTTATGTTTCACAAATAATGTTACACCAACAATCAAACTAACCTCCATCACTCAAACAATGCTAACGTTAGGGCTGCACAATTAATCGAATTTTAATCACAATCACGATTTTTGCTTCCCACGATCAAATTTGCGTGATCGAGCGATTTCAAATGCGTGCTCTACCCATAGAACCAACCTGGCAACCCATAGAACGCTCCGCTACAAAACAAATCAAGCGCTCCTTAAACCTGTCTGACCATGTGCCTGCATGCAGCCAACCAATGACAGCTGTTCCCTGCACTGCTCAGCCTGATGCACTGTGGACTAGTGACATTATGTTAACTATTAGTAGGCTAGTTAGACTATACAATAAACGACGATCAAAATCAAATGTTTGGCACAGCAGAAGGCCAAGAGCTTGTCCCTCGATCATCCATTGTTCGAAAATATTTCGGATTTCAGGCAAGTTAAGTTAACCAAAAATATAAGCAAAGCAGGGCTCTCAACTCATACCGTGAAACACATCACATGACGTAAACCACACATGCCTTTTTTATAACGTTAACTTTTAGTCCTTGTTTGCTTCCTCCGATAGCCTATACTGTAATAAGAGTTGAGCTAACGACGGGATCCGTGAATTTTATTCATGTATTTTATAAGCTACATGTGCAACCTACAATGCATATGCGTTTCAAGACACAGCCTACTCAAAACGAGTGAACAATAATGAAAATGTAGCCTACACGTCAGTGTTTTACATATCAACGAATGACTAAACCAGGGGTGTCCAAACTGCGGCCAGCCATGCACTTTAATCCGGCCCGCCGAGCATTTATTAGTTTATCATAGGCCGCTCGCTATTTTTTTCCAGCGATAGACGACGTTGTGGTTAACTTTAGGCTACTGCAAACTGCTTTACACTCTTCTTAGAGAACGTTTACAATGTCAATGTCAAAACAGCTTGTCACATCGAGATACATAGTATCTCCATTGCAGCAGATCTAACTATGTTATGCTAGTCCATTTAATTGGGGACGCATTTGACTTTTACTGTCTATGCATTTGAGCGTGGGAGAGAGGGCGATGGCGACAGTAGTTCCCACTACTAATAGTCGGGTCATAATGTGAGGTTCTGTGACCATCCTCTGGCAACAATGTTTTGATGATTGTTTTGACCTCTATGGACCCTTTAGAAAAGATTTAGTCCCCATGTCCCTCCCAAAAATCCCGGCATTTTTTGCTAGAGAGCCAAATTCAAAATGGCGCCCGGCGCCATCTCTAAAAAATAACTTTTGATCTGGATGACCAAGAATCATGTATGAAGGCACTTTTTCATACAAGTCAACCATGAGGATTTCAAATCTGACATCATTTTAATCATCAAACCTAGTTTTGACATTGAAATTCAAAGATGACCGGCATTCAGTAGAGTGAAAATAGCCAGATAGCCAGCTTTTTCAACTTTTTCATACAAGTCAACCATAAGGATTGTTTTGACCACGAAATTCAAGATGGCTGCCATCTAGTACAGTGGTTCTCAACCTCATCAAACAATCATATTTGGACTGGGGACCCCCCAATTTGTGTGACCGTTCCACAAATACAGATATTGAGAAAATAGCTGATCTACAAGCCCACAATGCCTCGCATTGTGAGGCGTAGTGGGCTTGTAGATGGGCTATTTTCACAATGTTTACCTTTTCTTATATTATTTGACAATTTGGCCAATGTATTATTTGACAATTTGGCCAATGTTTTAGTTTATTTTTTGATAATTACTTTGGATGCAGTGATGGTCTTTTACTTTGAGAGTCCTTACATTATCACCCCCCCCCCCAAAAAAAAAAAAAGGGGTCTCGACCCACAGGTTGAGAACCACTGATCTAGTACATAGAAAACTTAACTTTTGTTAAAAAGCAAAACAAATAAAATAATAACTAGATGTACCGCAGAGCGGTACAAAATATGACCGCCGCCCAGTCCACACATTTTTTCCACAAAAAGAAATCACGCTGAAAGGCCTATATGATTCTAACTGTCTCACTAAATTGCATTATCCACACTCAATTCTCACTGGTATCTGCTAGACAACAAGTACCAAAACATGATTAGTTCATAGATTTCACATGTAAAATTCATTTTATACAACCCCACCTCCATCTTGCCTGTTTATAATTCTGAGAAATTCTTGATTGTTTGTGTTATGTTTATGTTATGTGTGTGTGTGTGTGTGTGAGTGTGTGTGTGTGTGTGTGTGTGTGTGTGTGCGTGCGTGCTTGTGTTTGTGCCTGCGTATGTGCCTGTGCATGCAAGCGTACATATGTCTACTGTGTGAGTATGTGTCATACGTATGATTACTGTGAATGTATGTGTGTGTGTGTGTGTATCTGTGCACATGTGTGCACATGAAATGGGTTAACATGACCCCTGGAGGCAAACATACAGAAAAAAATGGTCATCCTAGGCCCTACAGTTCTCAAGATATTCACAGAGAACTGTGTCTGCCCTACCCTCCTTTCAGGGGGTCCAGTCCAGCGGGGGGGCTACAGATCAAAACGAAAAATGACGGTTCCATGCTATCCATGTGGGGGTAAATGCCCACCAAGTTTTGTGTACCCCGGTCTTTCAGTGTCCCGGGAATCCTTGTTGGTGTACGTCACTAAATGTACACATAAATTATTTTATTGTAAGGCCCCCCATGAACGAAAGTACACAAAACTTGGCATGCATTCGGAGGGTGTCATAATGATCCTACACTTTCAATTTCGTGCAGTTTTGACCATGTCAGCCAGAGATATTGTGATGAAAACACCTACATTTTTGCTTTTTAATTTTTAACTAGGTGGCGCTATACATGAAATAAGTGGTAATGGGATGGGTTGACATGGCCCCTTGAGATCAACATACAAAAAAAAGGTGGACCTCCTAGGCCCTACGGTTCTCGAGATATTCACAGAAAACTGTCTCCGGCCACCTACAGGCCAGTTGGTGTATAGTAACATAAATTAATTTATTGTGTGGCCCCCCATGAACGGAATTCCACGAAACTTGGCGTGCATTCAGAGGGTGTCATAATGATCCTACACTTCCAATTTCGTGCAGTTTTGACTATGTTAGGTCACAGATACCTGCGATTACAACACCTCATTTTTACTTTTTTGTGTTTAACTAGGTGGCGCTATACATGAAATGAGTGGTTATGGAATGGGTTGACATGGCCACTTGAGATCAACTTACAAAAAAAAAATGGTCCTCCTAAACCTTACGGTTCTCGAGATATTCACAGAAAACTGTGTCTGCCCTACCCTCCTTTCGGGGGGTGCAGTCCAGCGGGGGGGCTACAGATCAAAACGAAAAACGATGGTTCCATGCTATCCATATGGGGTTACATGCCCACCAAGTTTCGTCTACCCCGGTCTTTCAGTGTCCCGGGACTCATTGACAGAAATTTGGGCATGCGAAAAAGAAAAAAAAAAAAAAATCTGACTAAACCTATATGACCGCCGCTTCGCTGCGCGGCGGTCATAATAACAAAAGGCCAGTGAATAATGCACTCAAACTACATTTGTTCATTTTATGTTGTGCACATCATACCCAGTTTTCTTGATTCATGTCAGCAGGACTTAACTGTTTCCCTTTTCCCTAGCACATGATGCTTGTTTAGTGCTGCTGCTTGTTGCCTCAGTCATTCTTTTGAGTTTGACTCATTCCCATTTAATCCGGCCTCACCCACACTTCGCACCCTACAATCAGCCATGCCTGCCTCTGATGAGCTTGTTGCGGACTTTAAATCCGCCCATTCTGCTGGAGAGGAAAAGTTGAACATGTTCTTGCAGGACCGGGTGTTCAGCAAGAGTAAATCCCTCCATGCACCTGTTCTGTTGCTCTCCCTCCAACCTATTGCGATTAAAGAACCCTATGTTGCTCTAATTGACATGGGCATGATCTGGAGGATGGCAACTCCATCAGCAGACACAGGACGGCACCCCATACAAGTGGTTGGGCTATGTCCAAATGGTGTCATCCATCATCCTTGCTCGCCATTCTCATGCTCACCGCATCATCTGTGTCAATGATCCCTACGATACAACATACTCAATAAAAGATGACGAGCGAGACCTGCGCAAACAGGGTAATGCACATGTACCAAACATATACATGAAATTGGATGACACCTTCCCATCTGCCAAGGCTTTCAAAACGCTACTGTGTAATGTCAGCAACAAGAAACGGTTGCAAAAATGAATATGCAGCCACCTGACTGACCTGGCACAGAGAGTGAAGGTAGAGATTGTCTACTCTGTTGGCCCCATATGCATGAACCTGTCAACCCAACAACTGATGGAAGACTACACCATTGAGCAGTCTGAAGCTGACACCATCCTCTTCACTGTTTATGATGGTCTACGGCAGTCAGGTTATAGTGGCCCTGTTGTTATTGATGCTGCTGATACCGATGTCTACTTCGCAGCATCAGACATCTCACGGCAGCTTCCTGGCATGCTATGCATAAAGAGAAACAAAGAGACAGTCCTCTGTCGTGACCTGTTGACAGAAGAGATGGCAGACTGCATTGTGCAGTTACACTGTTTTACAGGCAACTCAGGGTTCTATGGAAAAGGAAAATCATCAGTGTATGAGAAGGTGGCAAAGAGCTCTGTGGCACGGCAGCAACTCTCCCGGTGTGGAGACAGCCTTCACCTTGAAGAGGAGGTAGTACAAGAGCTCTTTGCGTTCACGAGACAGGTGATCTATGGAGACAAGAAGAGTAGCACCATGGCTGAAGCCCGTGCTTCCAAGTGGAAGACCATGAAGAGAAAGTCTTTTATCCGTCTCCCTCCAGATGCAGACAGCTTACACCAACACTGCCTCCGTGCCAACTACTTGGCGTATCTAGTGCGCCACCCCACACTGAAGGACCACCCGTCGGCACTCGGACATGGTTGGGAGTTGGTGGGTGGTCGCTGTCGTCCTGTCCGCCACACTCGGCCTGCTCTCCCCACACACCTACCTGCACCAGGGCCGGTTGAAGAGGACGAGGAAGTTGAGAGAGAGGAGGATGATGTTGTACAGAGGAGGGTGGAGTCATCTGAATCCGATGATTCAGAAAGCAGTGACTCAGACTGCTCTGATTCAGACTGATACGTGTTTTGTGTTGTTTCGGGTGTTGCCGTTATTGGTGACGATAACTACCTCTCCACATAATGCAGCAGGTGGTACCTCCGATGTGCATTAAAAACAAAACAAAACAAAAAAAAAAACTCTCCGGGAACCGTCACCTTACCGTGGTGGAGGGGTTTGTGTGTCCCTATGACCCGAGAGCTATGTTGTCTGGAGCCTTGTTCTCCTGGTAGGGCCTCCCATGACAAACTGGTCTCTGGTGAGGGGCCTGACGAAGAATGGTTCAGGGCAGGACGGCAGGCCCTAAGGGGGCAGTCCCCCCAGCTGGCTATCTGGCTATTTTCACTCTACTGAATGCCGGTCATCTTTGAATTTCAATGTCAAAACTAGGTTTGATGATTAAAATGATGTCAGATTTGAAATCCTCATGGTTGACTTGTATGAAAAAGTGCCTTCATACATGATTCTAGGTCATCCAGATCAAAAGTTATTTTTTAGAGATGGCGCCAGGAGCCATTTTGAATTTGGCTCTCTAGCAAAAAATGCCGGGATTTTTGGGAGGGACATGGGGGCTAAATCTTTTCTAAAGGGTCCATAGAGGTCAAATCAATCATCAAAACATTGTTGCCAGAGGATGGTCACAGAACCTCACATTATGACCCGACTATAACCATTTATAAACTGTGAGAGGGCACAGCCATAGGCACAGCACTAGCCATAGGCTATATTTGAGTGTAGCTGGCAAAGAGTCTTAAAGTGACAGTGCACCATTTATAAATTAATTAAACAGCATCAAATGAACAGTATTTCTTAAGAAATTAATTTTCTACAACAAAATTATTTTGTCATTTAAATAATACAAAACATTATTATTATTATTATTATTATTATTATTTGTGTGTGGCCCGCTGGCCAATTTTCAAAACCCAATGTGGCCCTTCAGTCAAAAAGTTTGGACACCCCTGGACTAACGATTACAGTAAACTCATGAACAAGCAGAGCTTAAGTGGCTAATGGGGAGCGTTGGGAGGATTCCCGGTGGGCGTTTTCCCAAATATTAACAAAGTAGCACGCACAAAACATTTGTTTGGAAGTTGTTTGGAAGTTTGGAAGTTGCAGTAGTAAATGTGAGGGGAAGAATTTGGGTGAGCCAGATAGCAAGTCCAATATGTTTAGGGAAAAAAATATTTTTGTCACTAAAATTAATTAATAATCGTGATAAATAATCGTGATCTCAATATTGATCAAAATAATCGTGATTATCATTTTGGTCATAATCGTGGAGCCCTAGCTAACGTTACCATTAGTTTACTTATGTATATGACATTAAGCTGGTGTAAGATTAACGTACCTGCAGTAAAACCCAAGCATGTCCAATAAACATGCAACTCTACCCCCCCCCCCCCCACCGGTCTGAGCTACAAAAAATACCTTGTGTGGCAATTAAAGTTTCTATCTAAACATTCTCAGGTTTATTTCGCCATCAAGAAGAGATGGGAATTAGATTTCACGTGAAACTCCTTTTACCATGAATACACAAGCCACAGAGCTGTGAAACCGGCTGTTATAATTGCTGATACCGGTGGTATGTGCGGTAGTATGTGCGTGCCTGTGTGTGTATGCGTGTGTGTGCATGTGTGTGTATGAGTGTGTGTGAGTGTGTGTGTTTGTGTGTGTGTGTGTCTGTGCGTATGGATGTGTGTGTGTGTGCATGCGTGTGCGTCTTTGCGTGTGGATGTGAGTCTGTGTGCGTGCGTGTGTGTGTATGCGTGCATGTGTGTGTTTATGTGTGTGTGTGAGACAGTCCTGCCTTGTAGCTCATCTTATCATGCTCTACCAGTAACCCTCCCCCCCCCCCCCTTGAAGAAATTCCATGAAACTTGGCATGCCCCCAGTGGTTAATCATACACATGAGTTTTGGGTTGGCTAAATGGCCGAATATTCTGTCTTTTTCTTTACTTCACTGAGCTGATGTGCTCAATTCTAGCATGATGATGCTTATACCTTTGACACCTTCTTCCTTCACTAAAAACCAATAGCAATGAACAACTGAGTTTGCAGCATTGCAGCATTTGCAACATTATTTGCTTGGTTTGTTTTTTGTTATTAGCAAAAAGCTTTGAAAGAGAGCCATGTGTGTTTAACAGCTGCATGGCCACGGAGCACATCTGATATTTAGTCTGATCTTTTCCGTATACAGTCACACAGGACCCATCTCAAGAAGCCAGGAAGATGACCACATATGTGTCACTGATTTGCGTGTCCATGGGTGGAGTGCTTGTCTTGCTAATTGCACTTTGGCGATCTGGCCTGATTTGTAAGGTGGGCTGCCATACTTATTTTTAGTATTTATTCAGCCTTGAAGGGTTATTGTTGTGGATATTTGTGTTTGAGTATATTTGTGTTTTTAGAATGGTTTACATAAGATATGCTGGTCACATCCCCTAGACTCAATATACACACATTCAAAGATACAAACAACAATATAACAACAATTTCACATTGGACTGTATCTCATGTGTATTTCAATAAACTTGTATTTAACCTTTGTGTTACCCTCAAATCTTACCGACATGCTTTATCCTTGGGGTCAATTTGACCCCAGCTAAATAAACCCTCAGAAAATGATTATAATTCATATTGTTACCCATTTTTTTTGTAATAGGTACTTAACAAGAGTGTAATAACCACCATCAAAAGCCCTACAAAACAATCCCACCCCCCCAACACCCCTTTATGAACCTTGGAACCCTGGCTGGCAATATTGCCCATCCAGTGTCAGCAGCCTAAAGGCTTGCTGTTGCTTCCCCTTTTGACTTATACAGTCCTGCCAAAATGACATATGTAATATGTACTTGTGTATGTAATAATGATAATAACAATATGTTCTCATACTATTACAATAATAATATCCATAATGTGTCAAATATTCATGTATCTTATGTTTCATACAGCTGGGGTCAAACTGACCCCAAGGAACATCAATGTACAAAATATTTGTACAGGACATTGAAAACATATTATTGTACAAATTTCATGCTAACTCTGTTGTACCCTTCAATTGAGGAAAAGTCATTAAAAATATGAAGCAAAAAAAAAAAAAGTTAGCCCATTACTGGAAAGTTGCGGTGCTCTTCCGAGCTGAATGTGGTGCATGAACATTGCTGCTGTCGTTGGCATATGGCTAGTGTTGTCAGAGTTTTAACATTATCTCCATCAACTGTGACACTAAGTTTACATGGATTTTAATGTTCCGACTATTGACTTTGTTCAATATCGACTTTGACGATATTGTGATTATGTGGTTTATGGGCATTGTTAGCATCCCTTGTGTGACAGTTCTCTAGGCTGTTTTTCTCATGTGGTTTAGGCTACTCAAACACGGCAGCAGCCTTTTTTTGCAGGACATGTTGATCTCGCTGTTCTTTAGATCTTACAGTAGAGCCTTTTTGTTTTTGAGCCCCGCTCTCATATCTTCTTTAACTGTAGCCTAGTTTAGTTTTATTCTCTTATGTAAATTTGAATCAATTATTTATTTTTGTATGGCCAATGGGGGCCCCCCTGGCAGGCTGGCACATGTGGGGCCCCTAGGCTGCAGCCATCTAGGCTATGCATTGATTCGCGCCTGCACACACACACACAGACACACACACAGACACACACACACACACGCATGGTTGGGACAACAAGGGTTGTACTGTATAAACAGTACAAACATAACAAACAGTACAACCCCTCCCCTTCCTTCTTCCTGTCTGTCTCACACACAAACACACTCTTCCTGTCTCCCTGACCTTTGGGTCAATCAACTCCTGATATTTTCCAGACACTAAACAGGTATGTGTGAACAAAATTTCTGAGTATGTTTACTTCGGAATCCCCCATGAGGACCCGTATACACGGCGCTGGTTTTTTGAAACTAACGAGCTGTGCGGACAATCCTACTGCAAAGCCTTTCCATAGTTTATGACATAAAAAGTGGAATATGGACGCATTTCATCACACCTGACAATTACGGAGCTGCCGGCTGTTCACGATTTGACGGATTCTTGAGCTCTCAGCGCAGTGTTGAATTGTGCGTCTTTTTTAGATGGTGAACGTAAACGAAGGAAAGCTGTCTAATTGGCCCGGCTGTGACTACGCGTATGCTTGGTAGGCTAAACTAGTGGAAAAATGTCTGTAAACAAATTTGGTAGCCAGACAAAAAAAACATAAACAGAGGATAGAAAATACAAAAAAGGATGGAGAGAACGCAAAGAAGGTAGGCCTATGGTTCTTGGCTTCATGTTCGGGCAACAGACGAGTTCAAGGATACGGTAGGACAATGATGACATTAATACAGTAGCCCGCTGTGGCATGGTAGCTTGCAATTGTATGGTTGATCTATATTATTTTAACTAATTGATCTGAATTGGTTGATGTTTCTCCTGGTAGTCTGTGCTCACCTGTGCTGCGTGAGTATACCTAGGCCATATGGCTGTCGCGGTCATGGGCGCCCGTGCATGTTACTCCCCGGCCCAGAGTAACGTAGGACCGGCCCGGTCTAAAATCAAAAGACTATATCACTGTGCATGTGTGGTAACGTTAACTTCTGGTCTTGACTCACTGCAGAATGCAGCGGCTTGTTCACTGCACTGGAGAATCCAGCTAAACAAGTTAAAGAAAAGGAAACGAAACTTCATATTTTTAGAGCCTCTAAAATCAAATTTACTATTGAAGTCGAGGCTTAGGATGGAGTGATGTGTAGGAGCGATGACGCATCCCCCCTCAGATTTTTTCACAAATCGCACCCTGACTAGGTTGGCTTGTCAGTCAGTGTGGAACGCAACCTCAGACCAACGCAGATGGCAAAATAAGGAACTGCAACCTAATTTCAGTGACTAAAGCTCTCCGGAACATTTCTAGTGGTTCTCATATGCATTGATGGATTTGCGAGATCTCGCAAAACAAACTCAAGATCTCGCAAAAGAAAGTCAAGATCTCGCAAAAGAAAGTCAATATCTCGCAAAAGAAACTCGAGATCTCGCAAAAGAAACTCGAGATCTCGCAAAAACAAACTCAAGGTCTCGCAAACCTAGTCAGTACACCTTTTCTCAGTTTTTTTTTTTACCTTCGTTTTTTTTTCATGTCTCCTCCCGGGCTCCGTACATAAAAGCATAAAAGGGCAATAATTTAAAAGTGTTTAAAAAGTAATAATTAAAACATAAAAAAACAACATAGAATGATTGTACTAGTCAAGCACCCAGTGTACAGCAGCACTCTATGGAGATTCTTGAAGTACAAATCCAAAACAGAAAAAGTTGGGACATTGTGTAAAATGCAAATAAAAACAGAATATACAAGTCTCATAAACCCATATTTAGTAGCAAAAATGACGGACAACATACCAAGTGTTGAAAATGAAAATGTGGACTATTTCATGGAAAATATATGTTAATTTTGAATTTGATGCCAGCAACATGTTTCAAAAAAGGTTGGGAGGGGAGCATGTTTGCCACAGTGCTGCTTCACCTCTTCATTTAACAAAATCTGTAAATGTTTAGGAACTGAGGAGACCATTTACAGTTTTGAGAATGGAATGTTGCCCCATGTTGTTTTTCAGCTCTTTCCTTTGTTTGCAAAGATTTCTCTGGATTCTCTGAATGTTTTAATAATATTATCTCCTGTAGATGATGAACTCCCCAAATACTTCAATTTCATGTTAAGAAGCATTAAAATGGCATTGCTTCATCATTTGTGCACACAGGTTTACACAGAGTGATGAATACCCCTACATCTTTGCTTCTAAGATACCCTGCCTATGGATGCTCTTTTTCATACCCAATTGTGTTGCCAGTTGCCCTAATTAGTTGTGAAACATTCTTCCTTTTGTTTTCTTTTTTTCCACCAGCATTTTGGTACCCCTGTCCCAACTTTTTTTTAAACATGTTACTGGTATCAAATTCAAAGTTAACATTTCCATGAAATTGTGAATTTCTATGAGTTTAAGAGATTTGCAGATTATCACATTCTGTTTTTATTCACATTTTACACAACATCCCAACTTTTTCTGTTTTGGGGTTGTACAAAATTATCAGACCTCCGAACGTTGGGAAGGCCCAATTGAGGGGCCCAATGGTAGATGAATGTGCAGTTTGAGTTAATAATACAGTATAACAGGATAGCCTCAAACTTCTTGCATCAATTTAATCTTTAATTTTTTTGGCCCTGGTGTATTTTGGTCATTTGCTCTAAAAATGTCAACTCTTCTCACAATTTCACAATAATTGTGAAAATAAAGTGTCCCCTGGTACGAATAGCCTTGGCCACACAACTGGGCTATTCACACCCTGTTACATAACAACAAAAACATGTTGCTTGCGTGCCCAAAAAACATGGCCGACATTCGTTTTTTCGTCAGCAGAAAGTGAACGGTTTCAGGACTAATATCTGTTCAAATTAAAGTTGAGATGGAAAAGTTGTGTTTTATTTTCATAATCTTTGTTCAGTGAACACATACAACCGTCAGTTTGTTAGCTAACAGAAATTTCGTGAATATGACGTTCAGGCCTATAAACTATAAGTTTACCTGCAAACCTCAACTTCTTGTCGAAGCAGATAGTGCAGTGGTCACAGGCAAGGGCTGGCACGCGGGAGAGTGTGCATGTGTACCAATGTCTCTGGAGAGAAGGCGCGCAATTTGAACAAGAAATCGGTTCCCAAACGGAAGTTTTGATTGCAACAATTAGCTAGTTCATGCACCAGGGTGTAAATAGCATGCAGTACTATAAACACTTGGGTACGAATAGCATCCACTTCTAACTGTACATTGATGCAAACAGCATACCTTATTCAGAGTGTACAGTGGGCATCGCTTTCAAATGGCCACTTCAGTCGCGCATTACGAGGCGTGAAGCTGCGTGAAGCTTTAGTACCACTTTCAGCCACTGTGCGTCGCTCTGCCACTGTACATCGCTCTGTCAGTAGCCTGACTGCCGCCCCTTCTGAAAAAGCAGGAGGCTACCAAACATAATTGTTACCGAGAGGAATCCCAGCCTACGAATTCAATAACAAAATAAATCATGCATAATTAAACATTACCTCGATTAAGGCTACTTGGGTATGGCTTAAGGCTTGACTACACGGTGGTAGCGAAAATTGAAATCTGCTATGTTATTGTCAGTGTTGGGGGCAATGCAACTACGCAAATCAAAACAGTGTCTTAATTTGCCCTACTTCTTGACTGCAATGTAGTCAATTGACTGCTTGACATGTCATTTTTATTTTTCTGTTTCTGTACAATAAACAAATACATCTGCTTTATGCCGCAGAATTACATTCATATTTGGCTGACTGCAGACGCGCCACTTCCCTCCCGATATTCCAAGATTAAGATAGTAGCCTATACAAAAAGCATACTATCATAAAATTCGTTAAAACGAATAGCTATTTGCAATTTGACAAAACACTGGTCCTCATTTTGCGAATGCGAGGACGATATGAGCCTGTTGCATTTAGTTAGATGTCCGAGTCACGCATGTTTGAAAACCACTGGCTCGTAATCACAATAATTATGACCGCCGCGCAGCGAAGCGGCGGTCATATAGGTTTAGTCAGATTATTTTATTTTATTTTTTTTCTTTTTCGCATGCCCAAATTTCTGTCAATGATTCCCGGGACACTGAAAGACCGGGGTACACGAAACTTGGTGGGCATGTAACCCCACATGGATAGCATGGAACCATCGTTTTTCGTTTTGATCTGTAGCCCCCCAGCTGGACTGGACCCCCCGAAAGGAGGGTAGGGCAGACACAGTTTTCTGGGAATATCTCGAAAACCGTAGGGTTTAGGAGGACCATTTTTTTTTTGTATGTTGATCTCAAGGGGCCATGTCAACCCATTCCATAACCACTCATTTCATGTATAGCGCCACCTAGTTAAACACAAAAAAGTAAAAATGAGGTGTTGTAATTGAAGGTATCTGTGACCTAACAAAGTCAAAACTGTACAAAATGGAAGTGTAGGATCGATCATTATGACACCCTCTGTATGCACGCCAAGTTTCGTGGAATTCCGTTCATGGGGGGCCACACAATAAATTCATTTATGTTACTATACACCAACTGGCCTGTAGGTGGCCGGAGACAGTTTTCTGTGAATATCTCGATAACCGTAGGGCCTAGGAGGTCCACCTTTTTTATGTATGTTGGTCTTAAGGGGGCATGTCAACCCATCCCATTACCACTTATTTTATGTATAGCGCCACCTAGTTAAAAATGAAAAAGCAAAAAATTAGGTGTTTTCATCACAATATCTCTGGCTGACAAGGTCAAAACTGCACGAAATTAAAAGTGTAGGATCATTATGACACCCTCCGAATGCATGCCAAGTTTTGTGTACTTTCGTTCATGGGGGGCCTTACAATAAAATAATTTATGTGTACATTTAGTGACGTACACCAACAAGGATTCCCGGGACACTGAAGACCGGGGTACACAAAACTTGGTGGGCATGTACCCCCACATGGATAGCATGGAACCGTCATTTTTCGTTTTGATCTGTAGCCCCCCCGCTGGACTGGACCCCCCGAAAGGAGGGTAGGGCAGACACAGTTCTCTGTGAATATCTTGAGAACTGTAGGGCCTAGGATGACCATTTTTTTCTGTATGTTTGCCTCCAGAGGTCATGTTAACCCATTTCATGTGCACACATGTGCACAGATACACACACACACACACATACATTCACAGTAATCATACGTATGACACATACTCACACAGTAGACATATGTACGCTTGCATGCACAGGCACATACGCAGGCACAAACACAAGCACGCACGCACACACACACACACACACACACTCACACACACACACACACACATAACATAAACATAACACAAACAATCAAGAAGAAGAATCAAGAATTATAAACAGGCAAGATGGAGGTGGGGTTGTATAAAATGAATTTTACATGTGAAATCTATGAACTAATCATGTTTTGGTACTTGTTGTCTAGCAGATACCAGTGAGAATTGAGTGTGGATAATGCAATTTAGTGAGACAGTTAGAATCATATAGGCCTTTCAGCGTGATTTCTTTTTGTGGAAAAAATGTGCTGGACTGGGCGGCGGTCATATTTTGTACCGCTCTGCGGTACATCTAGTTTAACACACGACAGTTGGATAGCCTACTTCATCATGTCCCCATGCCTAAATTTTTGTGAGTAGCATAGAGATCGTTAAAAACAATAAAGTAGCCTATGTCTCTCCGTTTGGGACATCGAAAACTTATAGCCTATTTTTAATAGGGTAGACTACCGTCGGAGATGCTGACTGGCAAAGGCCTCGGGATAACACGTTATCTCCACTATCATCAGTCATGCCCCTTGATCAAAGTGGGGAATTAAATAAAAGTTTGAGAACCACTGGGTTAACAAGTTACCTGCAGTCCAGAGCAATATTCTGATGATCGGCGATAATATCGGCAAATGTTTGTTTTCCAAAGTAAGAATTTCACTTGACCATGCACCTTCGACAATGAATAGCTCAATACACTTACGCATTGTGTCATGTAAATTCGTTGCAAAATCTAGAGAAATGTGTGAGGTGGTCAGCGGGGGACAATTGAGACACACATTGGATTGTGTTATTACTTTAACATTCCACACATATCCACAGCTGTGGTATTCCTATCAGGGGCAGGAGGATTACTGTTAGCGCAGGCTTTATATAAAATTCTTCAACAGAAGGCCTCGAATGCAGGCTTGCCCTGTGGTTTGCGCAGCCTACAGTAAATAACACAATGTAAAAAAAACACATACTGCCACAATGTGCGGTATGATGCTTTTTTTATGAGCAAGATGTTTTTGGTGCCCTACGCACACTGCATGTTCTTAAATAACAATGATCATCAGTAATATTCGACCATTAATTTGTGTAAATGGGCAAGCGTGACCACCTTGATTGGCTGATGATTGTAACGCGGGCATGATTCCAAACACCTCCCTTACGATAATGAGTGACAGGTGACAGGTCTCAGAATGCGTGCGCTACACAAGGACGGAAGATGATGAATAACTGGGGCCGTAGGCTATTCACAAAGGCTTTTATCTTACCACTAGGAGTAGGCTACTCCTAAATCGCACTAAAAGATTTTAGCTTGGAGTTTTCTCTTAAAAGTTATTCACAAAGCCTTTCAGACAACTCCTAAACTAGGAGTGAGTCTTCGTTGCCATAGATGACGTCATTACTCATGCACGAGCTTGACTGAAGTGACCACCTTGATTGGCTGACGATTGTAACGCGGGAATGATTCCAAACACCTCCCTTCCGATGATGAGTGACAGGTGACAGGTCGGAGAATGCGTGCACTACACAAGTAGTGAGAAGGACGGAAGATGATTAATAACTGAATAAAAAGGCCTAGCCTAAATTAATAAAGAGTAAGGCAAAACAAATAGCCTAGTAGCCTAATGAAACATAGGCCTATGGATTGATGCAGTACCTTTGCAACATTATTAAATTAATCTGTCACCGTATGCCTAGGCTACATTTGCAAAGAGAACATTTTAATTTGATTCACAATGAAATGTTACATTTAATTTACATGTTAACAATGAGTAGTTTTGGTTGTTGTTGGTGGCGTTATTGCATTCCTTTTATGAATGCAAAATTGTTCCCTCGCGATTGGAAGCTCCTGTTGCCGCATAGCGCATTTCAAAACATCGCAGCGTAAAATGCCACAAAAAGCTGTTTATGAATAGGTCTTAGTGAGTTAGGAGTCCTCTCGACTTCTTTTAAGCTGTCCCAGACTTTTAGGTGCTACTTTTAGGTCTAAAATGCTTCGTGAATTACTTTTTGTGAAAAAAAATAGGAGTCCTAAAGTTCGCCAGTTAGGAGCTACTTTTAGCCTTAAAATTATTTGTGAATAGGCTATGGCCCCTGAATAAAAAGGCCTAGCCTAAATGAATCAAGAATAAGGCAAAACAAATAGCCTAGTAGCCTAATGAAACATACGGATTGATGTAGTAGGCTATCTTTGTAACATTATTAAATTATTCTGTTACTATGCCTACGTTTGCAAAAGAGAACATTTTAATTTGATGCACAATAATGTTACATTTAATTTACATTTTGACAATGATTAGCCTAGTTTTGGTTGTTGTTGGTGGCGTTATTGCATGTTAGTTAGGCTATGCCTACAATGCAAAATTGCTTCCTCACTATTGAAAGCTGCATTATGATTTCAAAACACGGCAAAATGCCGCAGGTTTGTGAATAGGTCTGTGAGTTCTTTTAAGCTGTCAGAGGTGGGAAGGTGTGATTTGTTGGGGGCAGGGCCGAATTAACTGGTCACAATTGTCTGATGGCTCCCCTTCCCCCCCAGCCAACGTGAATCGGGTGGTCAGTTAATAGGCTGAAGATTTTTCCTGCCATCTAAGGCAGCGGTCCCCAAACACCGGGCCGCGGCCGGTACATTCCTAACCGGGCTGTAGCCTACGACATGAGTGTTAAAAAAATGCATGCAAACTAAACTCAATTTAATTCGCAATAATGTCACGTTTTTACATGGCATAGGCCTATACGCAGTTGTTTGATTGCACACATGTTTGCATTTTGCAAGGTCTATTTTCTTACGTCTGTCCCGCCTTCAACACTTTACATAGTATTGCCTTCAGCGCTGCGCAGCCTCAGGTCAGCTCACTTCACTTGATCAGTTCTTGGCAAACGGTAGTGTCACACGAAGTTAGCTAAACTGCTAGAATGAGCATCAAAAAACAAGCATCTTTAGCAGACACTGGCCAGGGTGTTTAAGTTGCGAGAGCCGCTGCAGAGATTTCTTACAGAAAAAAAGTCACCGTTAGCTGCACATTTTAGTGATGAGGACTGGGTGTCAAAACTCGCTTACCTATGTGGCATATTCGGGTTGCTTAATGACCTCAACCTGTCACTCCAGGGGAGAATGACGACTGTCTTTAAACTGGCAGATAAAGTCGCTGCATTTAAAGCCAAGCTTGATTTGTGGGGGCGAATGGGGACGGGGTGTATTTGATATGTTCCAAACAGTAGCCTAGTGGGGGTTTGGGGAGAGACTGAGGCAGGGCCCTTTCTCTTGCAGCTGGTGCGCGATTACCTTGTTGCGCTTTCAAATGAGTTTGAGCGTAAGGCTACTTCCCATCCTCCAAAGATCCACGGCAAACCAATGAGTGGGTCCGCAACCCATTTGTCAGCTCACATGGATCCCGAATAGTCCTAACATGTCAGCGCAGGAGGAAGAGCAGTTGATCGAAATTGCAAATGACGGTGGTCTTAAGAGTGTGTATGAGGAAACCTCTCTGGCGGGTTTTTGGATCAAAACCAAAGCAAAATATCCCGAGATAGCCGTAAAAGCGCTGGAAACGTTGCTACCATTTCCCACCACGTATCTATGCGAGGCCGGGTTTTCTGCAATGACTGCAACTAAAACCAAATTGCGCAATCGACTGGACATTTCAAACACACTGAGGGTGTCACTGTCTTGTTGCAGGGAAACAAGCACAGGGCTCCCACTGATTATATTCATAATGCACGTTTAGTTCCCATGTTTTGTTCCCATATTTTGTTAAAGCATGTTCACACTTGATAGATGTAGCTTCAAGTTGTTCAATTTTCATAGTTCATATTGTTAAATTTTCACTTCTTCAAGTTCACGTTTTTAAGAGTTCGTTACCTTCACTGTTCATACATAACTGGAGCTAGTTCTTTCAAGTAATGCATGCACAACACATATGGAACATGGAACCCCCGAACCCCCAACCCCCCGCCCACGGTCCGTGAAAAAAAATGGGAATCAAACCAGTCCATGGTACGTAAAAGGTTGGGGACCCCTGATCTAAGGCACGAGCGCATCTGTGAGGCCAAGCCTCACCAAGTAGCTCGTTTGTTTACAACTAACATTCCATTTAATTAAACTGCTTTATAGGCTATGCCGAAATAGTTTTCAACATTTTGAATATTAGTGTCGGGTGAATTGAAATGTTCTCAAAGTAGCCTTATGGCTGAAAGCTGCTTGGGATCCCCCCGTCAAGCAATATAACCATACAAACGCGCTTCCTGCACTCATTGTTTCAAAAAAATGTTGGCTTTGTCAGAACTGAAGAGCTGTGGACGGCACGGCACGGTATGCCCAATGAAAATAAATTAACGCAACGCAATGCAACACAACACAGACCCTCTCGCGTCAGTCACTGACATGAACAAAACACAGAACCCGCTTCTCTCACGGCAGTCACTGACAGTAACCTAGAATAAATGCATGGGGAAAAACACTTCCCCATGACAAAGACATCGTAAAACACTGAAAGTTAATATTTTGTCACTAGCAACTTATCGGAACTCCCCCTATTACCGTCGGTCCCGTATTTCCACCGTCTTGCGTGTATGTGTCACTTATATCCATTTCTATACAAACCAAGACAGCGGACTCCTAAAGAGACGCAACCACCCACACCATAGGTGTATCTAAATTAGCTATGTACCAAAAATGACATTTTACCGTGACTCAAAGAGCTGTAAACAGTGTTGTAAGGCTGCGTGTACACAACCGCTTGGAGCTCCAGTGGAATTTTAATTTCACGACAAGAATTCTCGGTCTAACCGTCCATGTGCCGTTAAGAACCAAACCAGATTTTGGCTACTGAAAAATGTAAGGTTCATTTAGCAAATGTTATTTTGAAGTGTTAAAAAACATCGTTGTTTTAGAATTTCTGAACAAAAGTGGTGATAATTGGGGGTGTTACGATACATCTGTCCTTTGTCAAATGTGTTATGTTCTAAGTAGCCTATGCGTAATTCTGCTGCATAAAGCTGTATGTTTATGACATTCAAGCAAGGAAAACGATGATTTGAAGACATCTGTTTCGTTGGAAGGGCAAGGGGTAGCGACAGCGGGGGAAAGTTAAAATACGTGATAAACACGGAAAAAGTTGGCATGCATTGTTTCGGTCCCCATGCACAGGGATTATTTGTCATATTATTAATCACATATGATTATTTGTGAAATTGTGCAAACAGGCGCAACACATTTGAAAAGGAAGGACTGGTAGCATGCAAGCTCACGAAAGATTGATTTAAGAACGTTATCACAGTGTGTGGCTGTGGCGCAAAGCAGCGCTGGCGGAAGACATGCGACAATTGGCAAGGGGAGGGTCATGTCTTTTTTAACAATTCAGTCGGAGGGTCATTGAACAATTTCTAGCAGGCAAGGGAGGGTCATGCAACTTTTGACTGAAGCACTCAAAATTCATCCGGTGGCCCCTTAAATAAATAACGAACAGTCCCTAGATTGCTGCTGGGCTATATGTCTTGGTTCATGTCCGTTCACAACTCATTGCCGTCAAACGCGTAGCCTATCTCGCGGTTGCATCCATTACAAACAAACATGCAATGTGAACGTTTGGGATTGGGAAGAGCACTAAAAAATGCTCTACTGAATAAGCACGAAGTCAAACCTTTAAATGAAAAACACTCTTTAATAATCAAAAAAATAAACCGCTAATGAAGTAAACTTGTGACCTTAAAAAATCGTTTATCGCCTGTAACTCTGTGATAACAGGACGTAACAGGAAAGCATTTGGCTGAGCAACGGAGGTTAATATGCTCTATATTTTGTCCAAATGATGTCTGTCTATCATCGTTGCACTCGGAGAAAACCAGAATGTTTAATTTGTCCTGCGTTTCTTCTACGGCTGCAAACAGGCTGCAAACGGGATTCACTCGCAGTTAACTAAATATTTCTTTATTAGGGCAGGGCAGGCATATTTCTGGCTATTAAATTATTTCTAAACCAGTCTGCTAAAGTCTGTAGTGAAGTCTGTGTAGGGTTTTCCAGGCTCCATTTCTTTTTACGAGACACCCTACTCACTTGAGCCATCTACCGGTTGTTTGGGTTGTTGCAGCATCTCACTGGGAAAATACAAATTAAAGTCGCGTGATACCGCATGATCCCACGCGCGGACCGCGAGTGAAGCTGGCCAAGTCGAAGCACTGCCCACTGTATATTACACAGCTGAGCTATTCACACTCTGTTATGTAAAAACAAAAAAAAACATGTTGCTTGTTTAAAAAATAATATATATATATTATTACATTGTGTGATCAATATGCCAGATTAAATGCACAGGGGTGCAAAATGCATACACTGATATTTGTACCAGACGAGGTACTAATAGAACATATTGCTGTGTGCACCGGGGTACGAATAGCATACATTGATATTTGTACCAGACGAGGTACTAATAGAACATATTGCTGTGTGCATCGGGGTACGAATAGCATACATTTCTTATTGCACCAGGGTACGAATAGCATACACTGCTAATTGTACCAGGGGTGCAAATAGCCTTACCCATAAAGTAAACTAGTTGAAATTATTTTTTTTATTGACATTCTGCATACATTTGTGATATACGCTCACACTGAACTCTCAATTCTGAGCTAGTCAGTAGATCATTGGTAAGTCATCCACCTGCAGCCCAGAAGTGTCTGGTTGAAAACCCACCTGAGACATTTTGGGCTTTATTATAGCAAACAGGAATGCCTGCCAGAGACCAGGCACATTGTTCAAAAGGGTAGTTCTGTTTATTAATCAGTCATGGGTGTGTTTTGGTAACATTCTTTAAACCAATGAGTGACATCTGTCATTCCCTTTAACAGCAAGCAGCGCAACTTCAAACAGCGTGTCTGTATTTTGACAGTCAGCGACAAGGGGTTACAATTGAAAATGTAGCCTGAAAAAAGCAACACTTACCCCAATAATGTTCGAATGACTGAATAAAAATCCTAAGGATATTTATATTGCAGAGGAGTTGTTTCGGACTGATTGCTAAGGGACGCTTACATCTTGTGACAGTGTGTCTTCAGCTGTGCTTTGCCTTTCGCTATAGACTTTCGCTATAGGTTTTTCTTGGTCAGTGGCGTAATGATTTTAGAGGGTGTAAGGGTGTAAGATAGCAATTTTTGGATCATGCGCCAGACCTCATCTGAAGTCATTAATTGCCATACCCCTGGGCGCAAGGTTTAATAAAAGTGGACCGCATGGCAAAAAATTCATCACTTTATTGGGTGTAAGTTCAAGCCTTGCATCGATGGGTGTACGGCCAGGAAGTGGAACATTGTTATGCAAGTCTCAGCATTACTTAACCAGCATATTACAGTAACAACGGCATCAATTGAAGGCTGAATCTGAATCTGATCTCAATTGTAAGATGATTCAAACTCTATGTTCCCAATCCCAAGTAGATAGATGCTTGGAGCCTGATCATTGCCGCTTGCAGCTATATTTATTATTATTATTATTATTATTATTATTATTATTAGGGGTCCAAGCAAAGAAGCTGCGGGAACCTTATTGTTTTTGTTCTGATTATTCTTCCATATTATTATAATAGCAGTCATAACCGTAATAGGTACAGACACCAAGTTAGTGCATGATCTCACAAAACAGGAGTTACCCATTTTTGCCCATAGGGGGCGCCCTGGGCGTAATAGGGATATGTCGCACCCATGTTTATAGACTGTGTGCCACTTTCGGCTGTGTGCTACTTTCGCAGAAGCCCCTGACTGCAGCGTGCAGATCGTGGCTGGCCTCAATGTGTAGGGGAGCTCAACGTTGCTACTTTCCAGTGCTACTTTACCACACAGAGAAATAATGAAATGTTGCAGGACAGTTGCGACTGGGCCTCACAGAAAAAGAATAGCCTACAATTCAGCTTTCTAGTTACATAAGCATATTATTATTACAGGCTATTATGCAGAAATCAGACTCATTATGATGCTGTCGGTTAGGTGTGCATTTAAACATGACATTAGGAACACACTTTGGGTGACGCTGTCTCATATCACCCCATGATAGGACTATCTTATTGTGGGGAAACAAGCTCAGGCCTTCCACTGATTCTATGACATGGTGAGATGCAGATTTTACCTTATTACATTGTCGCCCCTCTGCTACGTTTCACTGCTAGCAAACTGCCGATTCAGGCTGAAGATCAGCACCCTCATCAAATGCAGGAGAAAAGTTTTTGGAACAACTTTCCAAACTTTTCAACCAGTGCACTTCTCTGTATTCTGCAGCACTAGGTATTGAACCATTGCTAGACCATTGTTCCGATTCCCACAGAATTCATCTCATTCATCATCTACAGACCAAGCCTAACAGATTGGCTTTTACCAATTTTTGATTTGTCGTCCGGTTTCAAAGTTACATGTCAATCAACTTTTGGGGCATGGCCTATAATGATTCTTTTGCCTATATCTTATCTTGTAAAGATTCGATCCTATTCAAACTTGGTACACACAAGCAATACCACATTCTTTGGACACACACTGAATTTCATGAAATTCAGTCCATAGGGGGCGCTACATTAGTGTCTGCAGCCATAACCATAATAGGTACAGACTAGGTACAGAATAGGTACCGAATACTACATTTTCACCATTTATAAAATGAGCACATGTTTTTTCTCCTATCTCCGGAAATTTATTGAATTTTTGACAAATTCTCATTTCTTTTTGTTCCTTCAGAGCTCCCGCATCCAAGGAAACCAGCCTCACCCATTTCCATAATGCACATTTTCCCTCCATTTTCAAACAACTCAAAAGTGAAACTAATCTATCTCCTCCTAGACCATTGATCGGTACAAATCGTCGGCTTTTTTCAATTTTTGATTCGTCGCTCCTTTACAAAGTTACACTTCAATCCACTTTTGGGACGTGGCCTATAACGATTCTATTGCCTATATTGTATCTTGTAAAGGTCCAATACTATCCAAACTTGGTACACATAATCAATACTACGTTCTATAGACACACACCAATTAAAGTAAAATTCTGTCCATAGGGGACACTAAAACCCCCACCTTCATTCCGCTAAAGTGAACTTGCTATTTTGCTTGGACCTGACAATTACCGCTTGCAGTTATAATTATTATTATTATTACTATTATTATTATTATTATTATTATTAGTGTTATTATTAGTGTTATTGTTATTATTCCTAGATGGCTGTGCTATGTTTAAGTGGGGGAATTGCTTTGTTAGTTTGCATTGTGCTATCTGAGCTGTGCTTTAGAAGTGTGTGTGTGTGTGTGTGTGTGTGTGTGTGTGTGTGTGTGTGAAAGAGAGATAGAGAGAGAGAGAGAGAGAGAAAGAAAGAGAGAGAGAGAGAGAGAGAGAGAAAGAGAGAGAGAGAGAGAGAAATCAGTCAGTCTGGAATAAAGTGAGAAAGGACAGTGGGTGTCAGTGTTGCGCTTTGAAAATGCTGTTTAGCTTTTAGAGGCACTCTCACCCAGTCCATTTCAAACGTCCAAAGCATGAGCGCCTAGGCAAGGACAAACGATAAACTATCAATATGACTACAAAACTAACAATGCAGTTAACTAGTGTGATTGTTAAAGATGTATGTCACTTAAAACAGTGGTTCTTAAACGTTTTGTCTGGCGACCCCACAAAAAAGTATGGCGAGGTCTGGCGACCCCATTTTCACCAAACCCATTCTAAGTCCTTACTCAAATACCCCCCTCAAACGTTAACAACTAAATCAAGCAAAAACTAGAAAGCAAAGTCATTTGTTTTATTTACTCCATATGAACAAGAACCGAGAAAACCAAACAATCACGATTAAACAAGTGTAGGCTGCCGCCATATCAGATCAGAGCGCTATGTGCGTAGCGCGCGCACACACAAGCACGCACACACACATACACATGCAGCATTAAGCCTACAACGTTACATTAATTATATTTATGGCGATAACAATAACAGTATTTTTTTATTTCCCTTTTCTGGTTTACTATCTTTAACAATTTCAATGGGAAGGGTGGGCATGCTTCCGTGAACATAACAAGTTAATTATAGGAGGAATGCTGCATACGGCGACACGGAGATTTTCCTCCACGGTCCTGAGACGACATCTGTATTTTGCGATGTCGTTTCATTTTGACAGGTTTTAAGCTCTCATTCGTCAGAACATCGCCGCAAATCACACATTGTGCGTGGTCGAGGTTATCTTTAACTTGGCAAGTGAATGCATATTTCAGAAATTATTTCTGATAAAGCCGACGCGCCGTTTGTTCTTTTTTATTCTCACCGGCCTGTAGACTTGTCCCATCTGACGATCACGGAGGAGTAGACGCACTGGTAGATGGCACTTCCGAGCTTTTGTTAATTTTTTTAAGTAGCCACCTGTCCATTTTGGCTAGTAGGCTAGGCTACCTATGTCTTTTGTTTTGTTTTACTTAAAATAGCGGGAACAAGTTGAGTTTGCATAGTGGGAGCAGATAGTTACATTGTTTCTATCAGCGGACCAGTAGCCCATAGACTGAACCAGATCTCTTAACTGCGTGTAAATAAGAAAAAGGCAGAAAAGGCCAATATTATTTTCCTTTGTTTCACCTAATAATAATTTCAGACTGAATACAGAAAATAATTGGCGACCCCACGGAAGTTTTTGGCGACCCCATTTGGGGTCGCGACCCCTGGTTTAAGAATCACTGACTTAAAACAATAAAATTACAGCTTTTCTCAGTTGCTTTGGCACATATCTCCATATCATCTTACCACTTGTGCACATCATGGACGCAGTTTCAATAGCAATGCTTTTGTACATCCATGCAACTAATTTTGAACAAATGTCTGCTGTTTTTTTATTTTCAATGACCAATGTCATGTTGGTCAAAATGCACTGTACTGGTTCCCTGCTGAGTAGTCCTACCCCATAAAAACAAACAACAAGACAAAACAATGGCATCATGACTTGTAATTTTGTGGACTGACTGTTTCAATGGCATAAATATTTGAAGCATAAACTAAGCAATTTGAGCAAGATACATGCTTTTGCGGGTTTCCACTATGTAGTGTAGTTTGCACTAATTGTTTTGAGAAATGCATAAACTGTTGTGCAAATGTGCATTATGATTCGAGAAATACACCAAAGCAACTGAGAAAAACTGTAAGTGTGGGTTGTGTGTGCGTGTTTGTGTGTGTGTTCAGCAGAACCTTGATCACAAAGGACGGAGTAGCCTAAAATTGTCATGGGATACCATGCAGAGCTGCTGTGGCCCTTGGAAATCACTATGGATGTGTGGAGCTGAATAGCCGTGATGTTTTTAAAATAATCGGGATGAAGGGATTATTTTTGTTTTGGCTGCACCATCTCATGTTGGTGAATATGAAATGCCAAACAGGAAGCTAAGGGATGGCCCACTCCCTCAAAAAATATGAAAATAGAAACTAGCAAAGACATAATCCACCTAGACTTTGGACAAGCGAGTGGTCCTATAAACCTTGAAGCCATTTATAACTAGTCCTCACCAACTAATCGGCGCCAGGCCACATGTGTGACTTGAGAACATACCCTCAACCACATGGGACCATTAACCAATCAATCATGAAAGTAAATATACAGAAAGCTCCATAGTTTGGGGACCAGCCCAGACTAATACACACATTGAGCGTGAAGAAGTTTTGGACAATTATCAAACCCACTTTGATCAATACGGTGGGTTACGTAAAATAAGAATTGGCGCTGGGGCAAAGTCTTTCCACTGGCACATGTTGACAGTCTGAATGAACGCGATGGAGGACAGATGGACTCATGGAGTCATCTGGTCATATTGTGTCTTTTTGACGAAGGTTGTACAAAAAGCCATGTTTTTACATATTTTACCGAATCCACTGAATGCTCCAGCCTTTGGGATCCTCTTGTTGAGAATTGGGGGGTTGGGGGGGGGGGTGCAAGGAGTCTCAAACTATCCCAGACCTGCCCTCCCTCTTAAATACAGCTGTAATGTAGTTCAAGCGCTTTCCAGTGCTTTGATAAACTGTTTGTTACACTAAGCGTCCCCTCCACAATCGATTGGTAAAAACAAACCTTTTCGACCCAAAGGTTAGCTTGAGGGTGCGAGGCTAAAAGCCCCTCATGTCTGCATTACAGCATTAACTTTCCACTCTGTACTTTGATACACTCTACACACTAACAGGACAGAAAGAGGAAGGGCAAGGCAGAGAGAAAGGTCATATTTTCCGATCACCAGACCTTCATGCACTCTCAAGGTGCTTTAAACACAGTCAATCCCTCACGTGTGCACACCCACACGCACGCATGCACGCACGCACCATGCATGCACGCACACACACACACAAACACACATACACACACAAACACACACACACACACACACACACACATACACATACACACACACACACGTCATCATCATCATCTGCACTTCCCCTGCTGAGCTCTCTAGTGCAAAGTTATAAGTGATACATTTTTTAATATAACATGAACATTATTACAGTTTTTCTCAGTCGATTTGGTGCATTTCTTGAATCATAATTATAATGGATGGAATCCACTATCTTGAAATCTCCTGGCTTCTTTTTCTTCTTCTTCTTCTTATAACCTTTTCTTTATACCTTTTCAAGAACGAATGCGACTCTAACCGCTTAACGTACAGACATGTTGAAATAACCATGCTGAAGGTCTGGAGTGGGGCAAGAGAGTTATTATTTCAGATTTCTTTAAAAGTTTATACTTTTTGAGAAATAGGGGATTAAAAATGTTAAAAAGCTAATTTTCCCTCCATAGACTTGAATGGCTGTGATGTGATAATGGCCTAAAGCCAGCTGCGCTCCTTAAGCTCCCAGAGTAGTTCCCGGGCTAATCAGAACACTGGCACAGGTGTCACCTGTGAATCCAACTGTCTCTGCTTCTAATGCATACAATCTGGCGCTCCCTAAAACTACACATCCTGTTTAAGTGTTTCCCGTGTGTCAAAATAAAAGTCACAGCCATATCTCATGCTTTGCGCATTATATCTCCAGAACGGCTTAACGCATATGCTTCAAATTTGTGTTTGTATGGACTCAAAGATGAAGTGAGTTGATGTTGGAGGTCAAAGGTCAAGTCCATGAATACTCTGAGCGCGATATCTCAAGAATGCCTTGATATACATGCCTGAAATTTGGTATGAGTGTTTGTATGGACTCAAAGATGAAGTGAATTGATGTTGGAGGTCAAAGGTCAAATGTCAAGTTCAAACCCACCTTGAGTGTGATATCTCAAGAATGCCTGACACACAAGGTTTTTTGGTACAAGGGTTTGTATGAACTCAAAGATTAAGTGATTCAACACCACCAACATTAACCCAGCAGCTTTATATCCACTATTGTAATTCCTCTGGCATTACATTTCTAGTTTATAATATAGTTTATAGTTCCCTGACCAGTAGGATCGGCTGAAGTGCCTTTGAGCAAGGCACCTAACCCCTCACTGCTCCTTGAGCGCTGCTGTAGCAAAGCAGCTCACTGCTCTGGGTTAGTGTGTGCTTCACCTCACTGTGTGTTCACTGTGTGCTCTGTGTGTTCACTAATTCACAGATGGGATACATGCAGAGACCAAATTCCTTGTATATGCCAGTATACTTGCCTAGAAACCTGATTTACATTTACATCATCTTTGCTGCTGTGGCCATTCATGATCCAATCAGCAACATATCAGAAATACTGCAATATATATATATATATATATATATATATATATATATTTATATTATATATAGGCTTTGCTAACAAATGCTTTGGCCCCGTTAATGTGGACTCTAAGTGGGTTGCCTTAGAATGGTCTTAGTATGTGTTGTGATTACATGACTTTATATTCAAACGTTTATGCCTCAAAACCAAATATTTATGCCAGTGAAACATGAGTGCAATCAAAACGTCAAGTCACAATGCCATTGTTTATGTCAATATAGTCAAACTGTTTTGTCTGTTTATGAGAATTTACTGTTATTTTGTCAAAACTACAAAGTTACACATGATTGTATTGTGTGTAGAAGGGGTTGATTGCAAGAGAGGGGATGAGTTTCAATGGTTTACAGACATTGTGACAGTATAAAGAAAACAAAGGCTTTCACAGCATTGTGCATTCATTCAATCTTTATTTATTCTCGGAGGTTCATTGAGGGTAGTCCTCATTTTCAGTGAAGCCGAGATTACACAGTAATAATGGAATAACAAGAGATATAGTATAATAATTGTGGAAAATAAAACAAAATAATAAAATAATAAGATAACCTACATACCATTATAAAGGAGGAAGGGAAATAAAAATACAGAAAATATGAATAATAATATAATAACAATAATAAAATAACATTTACATAAAACAGGTACAATTTGACATAGGAAAGTTTGTGATTACAGATTTGAATTGATTATAGGAAAGTAGAGAGTTCATTTTTATGTTACATTGGAGATTATTCCAGGATGTAGGGGCACCATAACAAAAGGCAGACTTTCCCAACTCAGTGTGGATACGAGGAACCTTAAGCATCAAACAGTCATTTGATCTGGTCTGATAGGGACCAGAATTCCAAACAAGCATGTTTGAAATATAACCTGGTAATTTTCCAACAATACCTTTGGAAATAAAGAGATACCAATGATTATGTATCCTTTCAGTCAAAGATGACCAACCCACTTTACCATAGAGGACACAATGATGAGTGCTATAGCCATCACCAGTAATGAACCTCAGGGCAGAGTGGTAGACTGAGTCCAGGGCTTTAAGTGAGCAAGCAGTAGCATTTCTATGAATCACATCACCATAGTCTAAAACTGACATAAAAACTGCTTCAACAACTTGTTTCCTACATTACATAGGGAGGTTGGCTTTGTTTCTGTAGAAGAAAACAATTTTTTTGTCTCAGTTTTTTTACTAGGATGGCTATATGGTAATTAAATGTGAGTTTGTCATCCAGCCATATACCAAGATATTTGTACTCAAACTCTATCAATGCTGGAACCATTTACAGTGGTTATTTGCAAACCATTAACCTCAATGTTCCTTGCTCTAGTATATAGCATATATTTAGTTTTCTTTTCATTTAGTACTAATTGAAGATTAATGAGAGCTTCTTGAAGAACATTAAATGAAAGCTGAAGATTATCAATGGCAAGTTGAACAGAGTCAGCAATACAATACAAAATAGTGTCATCAAGGTGGACTTGACAACCATTTAAGGAAGAGACAATATCATTAATATAGATGGTGAAGAGAACTGGGCCCATGTGGAACACCCTTTGTGATTGGCAAAAACTCTGACTTCACACACTGAAACATCTGAGATAAATAATTCCAAAACCATTCACATGCCTTATCATCCAAACCAATATTATGTAATCTTTGTAAGAGTAAGGGATGATCAACTGTATCAAATGCTTTTGACACATCAACAAGAAAGGGCAGCACAGTGCTTCTTAACGTCTAAGGCAGATATTATATTATTAGTAACTAATGTGGTAGCTGTGATAGTGCTGTGGTTTGTTCTAAACCCACATTGTTGTGGATTTAATATTTGATGACTTGAAAGAAATGACTTGAGTTGGTTATTAACCAAAGATTCAAAAATCTTTGACAAACAGGGTAATTTGGAGATTGGACGGTAATTATTTAAAGGGGTCATAGAATGCAAAACCGAGTTTACTTTGTCATAGATGAATAGCGATAGTTCAGTGGGTGAAATGGACATACAGAGAACTTCAAAACCCCACCGATACCTCCTTCCTATGCAAATCTCACAATTCGAAACTCCCGCCATAAAACGGGCGAATCCAAACGAAGCTGCGAGTTTACGAAAAACTCGCAGGTGGTACCTTATTTGGCTCTGGCCTGTACATTTGTCACGCCTCAAAATTTACATACAGACCAGCCCACTGGTGCTCTGAGCCCAGGAACGTGAATGGAGAGCGAAGATGAGACAAACACTAGTTTAGCTGCCTGCTCGTTTACTTCCACAGGAATTATAAAGCAGACAGTTCTTCAAGGACATCGAAAATGAGCCACGGTCGTAAATGCAGTGTTCCAGGCTGAAACTTAGGCTACAAAGAAAGCTTAGACTTTCCATAGTCTTCCCAAGGATTCAAAAGTTCGAGGGGCATGGATAATGTTTTTCTACCAGAAAATCCCTGCAAAGTTCGACACTCCGTTATTAATTTGCAACATTTCACCTAAGTCAGTTTTCAAAACCTTGGACAGTTAAGCAGGATTTGCTAAGCTGCTGTTACTGAAACGAGGGGCTGTTCCGTAAGGTCATCACAACCGCATGCTGTACGTATTATTTTGTCGCTAAGCAGTTATTAGCCATGTGTGATTTCATTGGCAAGGCTATTTAATTTTCCTGTGTGTCATTCGGATAAAACCTGTGTTGTCATGTTAACCTACATTTTACTATGCATGTTTGTCGAGGTCTCTGATATGTTCTCAGCAAGATAGCTAACTGAAGCTGAGTAACACGATTTGCTTGCTAGCTGTAATATAACCCATACCCATATAACACATACGTTTTTGACGTCAGAAGTGTAAACAACTTCATGTTATCAATTCAAGTGATATCTAGTCGATATGTTGAAAACCGTGTTGTCTAGATACAATGGATTTATTTGCACGTTCTTATTTTATAACATTACAAGAACGACAACATGACAAACGCAGCATGCCAAACAGATGCTCCAAGTGTGGCATCTTGCGGTTCTTAGAATATTAGCAAATGCTTTTGCTGTGAGTTACAGCTTGTGTGTGCATGCAAAAGTGACTTTCACTTGTGTTAAAACCTAAACCAAACAACAGAAATGTTGTATCTTGCAGCCATGCACTTCAATGAGAATGCCCCACAACGGAAGACAGCCAAGGAGAAACTATGTACAGACTTGCCAAACAATTTGTAAGTTTAATAAAATATATATTTTTTATTACAAACAACAAATCAAAATGTGCAACAGTATAGGCACTAAAAAGATCGATTCACACACAACAGGCTGTCTTAGACCTGATGCTACTGGTGTCGAAATCATCATCAGTACTGTAAACAAAGCACAATGTTCAGGGCCATACAATTTGTTTATTGTACAGTATACAGCCTACAATCCACCGTATTACAGTATCCAATACAAGTCCTCTTTCTTGTCCTCTTCGAGATCATCAAAGACCCTCTTCCTTATTGGGATGCCGTCCAGCGGATTCCTGTGCCCCAGGACTTGTGTGCTCAGCTTGACAGACCTTCCATGGAGGATGCTGTTGCTGAACATGTGTCATGGTTCAGTCGAAAAGGGGTCTGAATACTGCCCTGAATACTGCTCCTTTCACTACAGCATAGCCTGAACTGCCCACGACTGGCTACGAACTTTTCAGCTAGCTTCTAACTGGACATCTTGACAAAAATTGCACAAGAGTACAAGTTGTAAAACATTTTTTTGTGTGCAAATTAATAACTTCTGTTGCTTACAATGCTAAAAACGAACCTAATATGTTTAGCTTAGTCTACGACAACGTGCGAATATTACAGCTAGCTAACTGGGCTACGTGTGGCAAACTCAAGTAAATGACAAAACTTACCACTCTGAAGTAGTCATTTCCAATCTATGGGCGACTGGTTTTCAGATTCTTCCTCTGATTCAGGCTCAAATATGCTGTTCAACACCTGTCTCCATAGTATTTCCACCTTGGCTGTTTCAGTGAGTGCTGTCGGCCATGTTTGCATCTCTGCTCCGGAGCTTCGCTCGTTGTAAACCAACCAATCAGCACGCAGGTCATCTAAATATTCATGAGCATACCATAAAAGGAAGAAAACCTCTCGTTTCATTCTAAGGCTTTTAACCAGGCTTGCATTAGGGCGCATAGAACAGCATATATGCCATTTTCAGCCCATCCAATGTTACACACCCTATTCAGAGACCCTATTTTACATGTTACACACCCTATTCAAGGACGAGCACAAAATACCCTATATCATCATTCTATCACCCCTTTAAAAAATCTCTATCGCCCCCTTTGTGCAAAGGTGTCACATGGGCTAGTCTCCATGCACTAGGAAATATGCCCATCACAATGGAAAAATTAAATATATGCACTATATGCTTTGTGATAATAGGTGCAGACAATAGGTGCAGGAAAAAGGATCTAAATGATCTCCAGTAGCACTCCTAGTGTCAATAGCTTGTAATGCCTCAAACACTTGCCCTTGTAATGCCAGTAAAACACCCCTTGTTCAGAGCTGTGCACCACTATACATCTTTCATTACATCCTGATGTTCCTGTGTGTCAGGTCACATATATGCTAGACAGACTATGACAACTAGTTCAACACATTTGCATGTAATGACACAAGCGATAATATAAGGCCAATTTATTTTATGGGGTAGGACTATTCAGCAGGGAACCAGTATTATAACAAGCAATTGAACATTTAAAAAACATAAGACTTTTGTACAAAATCAGAGGTATGGATGTCTCGCCCATTTCAGAGTCCCCGCCTTGACGTAGGCTACTTTCCCATTAGCACTAGCATTCCGCTGCAAAACTTGCACCCACAGAATGACTTCAAATGGCCCTTTCCGAAACTAGTTACTTCTCCCTGTCCCTAGCCACCAGTGATGCCAGTAACGCGTTACTTAGTAACGCGTTAGTCTATTTTGACCACTTTTTTCAGTAATGAGTAATCTAACGCGCTACTATTTACAAACATAATCAGATTAAAGTTACTTATCTAAGTTACTGTGCGTTACTATTTTTGTCATTTTCGTTAATAAAAAGATATATTCTTTGCTTTCTTCTTGTCTTGGGGATTAATGTCATGTAGGCTATGCTCACGTTTTCAGCATGAGGACAATTCACGTGCAGCGACACAAACGTAAACAACAATGGAGGGAGAGAGAGAGATGCACATTTCATCAGTCATTACTTTGAGTTTGCGTCAGCTAAACATGACAACATTAAGGTACATTGTACATTCTGTGCTGGCGACAAAGTGCTGTCTAGCTAGACATCCCAAGTCTCCCGAAGTTTTGGGAGTCTCTCACATATTGATAGCGGCTTCCTGACGCCCGCAAATTACATAAAATCTCCCGGAACCTAGAGCGAACAAGAGCACGCAAGCCAGACCGGACTTCAAATCAAAATTTGCTTCAAATCGCGTGTGCATAGCTTAATGCGCACACAACGGAGAGGGAGAGAGAGAGGAGTGGTGCGTTTGTGCCTGAAGCGCATCCAAGACAGAGAGCATCCTGGTCTGTTTTGCTAAATCAACCAATCAGTTTTCAGTGTAAGTGCTTATATCTCTTTTCTCCCAAACATAATTAATCAGTTCAGTCAGTGTATTTAGGAACAGAAGCGTCATGGCAGGGACAGTGCCCCTCAAAAAGGAAGATTTAAGACCCATTTCACATCAGACTACACAAAAGTGTATCCAATTGTCTCAAAAGATTAAAACATAACTAGAAATGCAATTCCAAGGAATTACCAGTGCATGAAAATGCTAAAGTTGTGATGTAAAATATCATGTATAGTTAAAACGGATAATACAGAGATGGTTACTACGGTGATGCTAGGATAGACATGGTGGTTGCATAGCTTAATAAAAGTTGATAGTTTAAAAGTAGACTGTTTAAAAGTTGAATGTAGATAGTTTAAAAGTTGTTGATAGACAGTAGATAGTTTAAAAGTTGTTGATAGACAGCTAGTTTAATAGATAGTTTAATGGTAGTTTAAAAGTAAACCGTTTAAAAGTTGAAGGTAAATAGTTTAAAAGTTGTTGACAGACTAGAAGTTGAATGAATGTTGATATTCAAATAGTTTAATGGCTGTGTATAGGTAGATATTTGACGATAACTGAAAGTTGGAATGGCTCTAATGTTTGCTAGCAGTTATGCTAAGATTTCTAACTATGCTAACCATGCTACTTAGCTAATGTTTTATAGCAATGCTAACATGTTAACCATGTTACTTAGCTAACATTTTCTAGCAGTTTAATGAATGTTGATATTCAAATAGTTTAATGGCTGTGTATAGGTAGATATTTGACGATAACTGAAAGTTGGAATGGCTCTAATGTTTGCTAGCAGTTATGCTAAGATTTTTAATTCTGTTAACCATGCTACTTAGCTAATGTTTTATAGCAGTGCTAGCATGCTAACCATGTTACTTAGCTAACTTAACTAACATTTTCTAGCAGTTTTTGTTAAACATGCTAACTATGCTAAAAATGTTAGCATGCTAACTATGTTAACCATGTTACTTAGCTAACTTAGCTAATAATTTTAGCAGTTATGCTAACTATGCTAACTAACATGTTAACTATGCTAACCATGTTACTTAGTTAACCTAGCTAATCATTTTTAATAGTTTTGCTAAAAATGTTAACTAGCATGTTAACATGTTAGCATGCTAACTATGTTAACCATGTTACTTAGCTAACTTAGCTAATCATTTTTAGTAGTTTTGCTAAAAATGCTAACTAGCATGCTAACATGTTAGCATGCTAACTATGCTAACCATGTTACTTAGCTAACTTAGCTAATCATTTTTAGCAGTTTTGCTAAAAATGCTAACTAGCATGTTAACATGCTAGCATGCTAACTATGCTAGCATGCTAACTATGTTAACCATGTGACTTAGCTAACTTAGCTAATCATTTTTAGTAATTTTGCTATAAATGCTAACTAGCATGCTAACATGCTAGCATGCTAACTTGCTAGCATGCTAACTATGTTAACCATGTGACTTAGCTAATCATTTTTAGCAGTTTTGCTAAAAATGCTAACTAGCATGCTAACATGCTAGCATGCTAACTATGCTAACCATGTGACTTAGCTAACTTAGCTAATCATTTTTAGTAATTTTGCTAAAAATGCTAACCAACATGCTAACATGCTAGCATGCTAACTTGCTAGCATGCTAACTATGCTAACCATGCTAACTAGCTACAGTGGGTAGGAGTCATAGTTGATGACAAGTAACAGTTACAATGGCTAAACAGTTAAAAAGTTCAGTAGTTTAAAGGGTTAAATTGTTTAACAGTGAAATATTGTAGTGAGGACTTTTATTTTGAAACAGTTTTTGGCAGAGGAAGCAGTTTAACAGGATGTGTAGTCTTAATAGGGCCAGTTTGTATGCTTAAAGCCTGAGACTGGCAGTTGAGATCCAGGTGGCCTGAACACCTGCCATAGGATTCTAATTGCTTAATGGCCGTATTATGATGTCATAATCGGCAATGTTAAGTCTATGGGGATTTTTAAAAAGTTTTTCTTTAATAGTTTAAAAAGTATAAAAGTTTCAAAGTTGAAAAGAGATAGCAACCCGATCTGTTTGAAGACCTACGTTACAAAGTTTGAATGAAGTTTCTAAGTTAAACTGTTCAAGAGAAATTGCGTCTAGAAAAAGTGGTAAGCGGAATAATAATAATAAGAAGAAGAAGAAGAAGAAGAAGTTGCCTAGGAAGAACAGTACAGTGCATTTTCATGCACTGTAATGATAATCTTGCACACTGCACTGTTTGTAACAGCGACTTTAGCACTGCGGGTTAAATGATTGCAAAAGACTTGTTGAGGTGAGTTTAACAAGTGTAATTTCATTTGCATATTACTCTGGCCTATAGGCTACAAGATGGCTAGTTGCCAAGGCTACATGAAAAAAAATCTACATATTTTACTATAACAATTTCTATCAATAGGCCTTCCTTATTTGGTGTACTTAGACATTATTGAACAAACATCTGAATTTCAGTATCTAAGTAGGTTAGGTTGGGATGTCTGCTATACATTGCTGTTAAAATGCACTTCCAGTATAGTGAGTATTGGCAAAACCAGTTATCATTTTTATGTTGAGGCATTGGGGGTGTTGTCGGCAGCTGCTGAAAGTAACTAATAAAGTAACTTGTAATCTAACTTAGTTACTTTTAAAATCAAGTAATCAGTAAAGTAACTAAGTTACTTTTTAAAGGAGTAATCAGTAATCAGTAATCAGATTACTTTTTCAAGGTAACTGTGGCAACACTGCTAGCCACTTACACTTTGTTTGTGTGTTGACGTGGAGGATCCGCCATATTTTTTGCATGACACAAAATGAATGACACTTAATGACAGAAGTCATAGAGGTTTATGACTTGTTTATAAAGTTTATGACACGTTTGTGACAGTGTCATGTCATAGTTATGACAGTGTCATGGCATTCTTATGTAGATATCTTCAAGTAAAGTATTACCCAATAAACATATAGCCTTAACTCAAAACAGCGTTTAGACTTGTCATTTTGATCTGTAAAAATGTCACATGCAGCCATGCCTAAATTCTGCTTAGCCTACTGCACATAGGTAGCTAGCACATAGGGTAATATATTATAATTATTCAAGCAAAACCTTAATAATATTCATTATACAACAATTGGGTTCTATGGAACTATTTGTTTCTGATTGGCCGAGAGACGTTCCATGAGTTGGAATATCCCTGGACATTTCAACTCAGACTTTCCACAGCTAATAATAAATCACTCCACAATACAATGCGAATATTCTATAGGGCTTTGACACAATGTAGCAATAACCTTTAAATTAAAATTAACTAAAGTACTCATAATTTAAAAAAGCGAGTAGCCTTTGCAATTGCAGAAAAAAACCGATTTCCCTAAAATAACTTTTCAGTTAATATATGAAATGTCGGATGATGAGGAGGAACAGACAGTCAAGCAGGAGGAGAGTGCATCTTCATCCAGGTGTGTCTCCATCAGTATGTATCAAAAAGAGCCGGCACGAAAGCAACACTGTTAGCAAACGTCATGGGCCGTTAACTGTTTTAACGTTTTAACATTAATTTGTAAACCATCGCCAAATCCAATCTCGGCGCAATAGGCTACTGCAAGAATTTTATGCCACCATTAGAACAACCAAAGGGGAGCTACGTATATGGGATCAGTAGCTATGCCGGACTTCGGGCAGGGCTCAATCATTTTACCCCCACTCGTTCATTTTTAAAACAGGATGAAAACGGCTGTCCTTATTTCACTATGTCTTTCAACGAAGACACAAAAGACCACAAAGACCTGTTGGAGAGGGATCTGGAATATTGGTCACGTGGCAACCAAGACGCTGTCTATTAAAAATTAAATATTTTTTGATGTATAAAAAGGAAGTCGAAATAAACATTTGGTAACACTTTACTTGACAGTATCGACATAAGAGTGACATGACACTGTCGTGAACACATCACACTGTCATGACACATGAAACCTAACCCTAACCCTAATCCTGTCCTTAACTTGTTATGACAAAACCGAATGTCACTTAATAACAGAAGTGTTATGTCATGTTCATGACACGTTCATGATAGTGTCATGTCACTCTTATGTCGACACTGTCAAGTAAAGTGTAACCAAACATTTTTTAAACAATAATCGGGTGTTTTCAGATTATTGAAAACCCACTCCCACTCGTGCTATATTGCTTAAGTATTCAATTTGAATGCTTAGGTGGAATGATGTTTTCCCCTATCATCTTATTTTTTAAGCAGACATCCCTGTGGGCATGTAATTGGGCTACGGGTTTTCTACAGGAATGGCATGTTTGAACGGGCACTGCACTAGTATCTTATGAGCCAATTATCCCATATTTCAACAATTGTCTCATCTAGTTAGTTATAAACTTTATTATACCCTTGGGGAATTTTTTTCTCAGTAAAGTGATGCATGAAAACATAAGACATGTTGTTATCGGCCTGTTCTATAAATCTGTTTTGACATAGTAGTTCATGCATAAGCATACAATGTATTGTCCCTACTCAGACCCGCTGGACAAGGTACGGCACCATGATGGTCTCTCATCCATCATCTTGTGTTCTCATCCATCAACATAATGACGGCAGAGTTGTGACGGTTCGAATCTGTGTGTTGTCACTTGCTCCAGGTTCAAACGAGTTCTTTGATTATAGTCATACTGTCTGTGTGTGTGTTAAGAATGTCTCCACCCCACCCTTCCCTTTCCTGGTATTCATAAGGGTCTGTGTCATGCCTGCCAACATTTAGAATTCAAATACACTTCCCCCTAGTCATATGTGTGTTTGTGTGTGTGTATGTGTGTGAGATAGGGGTGTAAAGATTAACCGATACGTATCGGTATCCGTTTTTAACGTGTACGGCTACATCGATATGTGAAGCCCCGTATCGGAATAAAACTGAAATGAACCGGTCGTTATATCGATTTACTTGTTACAAATCGGTTCATAACCTTTTCTGCTCGCTCAGACTCTGATTTACATTGCAAGCAGCGCGTTTATCCCACTTCCTGGTTTGAAACTACACGTGGCACGGATTTGTGGGTAATGAAGTTCGTTTTGGGCTACACTCATTGCCCAAAGTAGTCAAAGGACTTCATTACCCATACATCTACTGCAACTTAAGCACGTGACAACTCGCACTCTGTCGGTGTTTGACAGTTTTTACTCTTTTGTTTGTCAAAATCTAGCGCGAAATTAAACACTTACTATAGCATTCCTAAACGGCAACGATAGTCTGTAGAGTAGCCTTACGTTTGATGAAGGGATTTCCTTAAAGTTAAAGAATAATTTGACCCTTGCTGCTAAAACAATGTAGGCTACAAATTATTATTATTTTGCTCATATTCACTCAGACTTGATTTTATTTTGGTATTGTCTTACCTCAACCATAGGCTACAGCTCCTTGAAAACAATCAGATATAACTCTAGAAAATCTATAGTCTATAAAAATGTATTTTTATGTTGTATTTGGCTGCTTTGTTTGGCTGAAATGACTATTCTTTTTTTCATTTCAATATAGTATAGCCTATGATACAAACCTCAGTTTAGATAATCATATTCACACATTTGTATTTGCCTAATTGACATGACCATGATAATTGATAATATAAAATGAATGTGCACCTTAAGCAAATTATAAAAAAATCTTTCAGAATGCTTTCCATTCTTCAACTGCATCGAACTGCATCGAATCGCATCGAATCGTACTGAATCGTTTTTTATGAACATGTATCTTTTCTTGTATCGAATCGTGCCCATGTATCTAGATGTGAATCGTATCGTCTTTTACATGAGAGATTCACACCCCTAGTGTGAGACCATGCACATATGAAGAATGTGTTGAAATAAACCCTCTGATACCCCTTTATCGCTTTAAATGGCTGAATGATTAAAGTAGTGTTTTTGCATCTCTCTCTCTCTCTCTCTCTCTCTCTCTCTCTCTTGTGTGTGTGTGTGTATGTGTGTGAGTGCATGGTTTAGTGCAGACAAGCCTTGTGTTACTGTCTCACCTTTGGTTGCAATTAAAAAACAAAAATCTGACAAACTTTTCATTACATGCAGAAACCACCCTGACTGTATGGACATCATGAAGCATACTCTGGGCCAGACATGACCTGTGTCAGAAATTTTGTCACTGGTGACTGGGAAGAACAAGTCACAGAACTGTCATGGATACACCAGAAGACTTGACTGATTGACTCTGCCCCCTCCCCATGATTATGAAAATTGAGGCCATGCCCAACTCAAGCAAGCTCTCTCCTCTCTTCACACACTCTAATTAGGCCCACACACACACACTCACACACACACACACACACAGACCGTCATACTTTTTTCTCCCACACTTTTGGTTAGTGTCATACTGTATATAGCCCTTACAGGTTACACAGTTTTATATGTTTCATGCTACACATATTTACCAATGATCTTGTAACTGGTTTGTCAAATAAATATTTTTTCAGAATTCAGATAAAACATGTTAAAATGATGATTTGTCAATACCTTTTCCATATGGGCAGGGGAATCACAGTAGCCAAGGTGCAGCATCTCTTCTCCAATGTTCACTTTCCGCAAAACACACCATCTGCGCTGAGCAATGAAATGCGCAAAATGGTGAGAAAATAAAATGGGGAATGTGGAAAATAATCTTCCAGAGACGGGGGTCTCAGCGTCCCGAATATTGAACGCCTCTACACTGCCACCAGGTCAGGCTATTTACTCAATGTGCTTAACAATGATAACCAAACCATTAGAGAGCTGGCACACACATTGCTGTTTTTACAGTGCAAAAACAAAACACCCAAAGCTTCTCACGAGCCCTATTTTCTCTGATTAAAGCTAAAGTGAAAAGTCAAGCTGGAGCCTTGTAGATCTATCACCTTGTCAATAAATCAAAGTATTTGGATGTTGTGTTGCCCGCCTTTACCTTTAGATCCAAATTTCCAAAGATCCAAAACATTTAAATGTGAGTGTCTACCCATTAATTCTGTGTGTGTGCCTGTGCGTGTGTGTGTGCGTGCATGCATTTGGCATTCATTTTGTGTGTGTGTGGCATGTGTGTGTGCGCACATGTGGGTATATTTGGCTTGAATCTAGTCTTGTGTGTGTGCTCGTGGAGAGTAGCTTGGCTTTGGTGTTCATCTTTAGATCTGTAATTTTCATTTCTATGCAAATGTGAAGAGGGCATAAAAGGCTGGGGGGGGGGGGGCACAAAGCTTTAGGTCACCAAAATGCTAACTTTGTTTTCCTGTAAGAAACAACCAGATGGCAAGATCATAGTCTATTTCAACCCTTTATGAACTGACTGGGGAAAAAAATGTGCTTTCTTTCCTTCATACTGATTATATGTTTCAGCATGGAAACGCACAGTACAGTACTTTTGTAAAATGATACGTGCTGTACCTCTCTTGGTGGGTGGTTATTTTATACAACATGTATATCCAATCAAACTATTTATATCTGATTGGGTGAGCAGCATTCTATGAGTGGTGGAAGTTTGTGTCTATAAAGTAATATGACCTGAGTTAGAGTGGGGTTGCTAAAGGATATCCCCTTAGCTGTGATTCGGCCTGGACATTTCACATTGAATGTCTGTCTTCTCTACATTTCAGTTTGGGGAGTTTGCAAATGCTTCACCAGTTGGTGAGGTTGCGAAGGGTATTTTCTTGACTGAAATACTTGGACAAAATCTCTGATTTTGCCATCTCGTGTCAATAGGAAGATGTTTTCTAGTTAATTTGTTCTGCTACATTTCTTTGGTGTATTGGTAATGTTTTGCAATACAGATACCTTGGAAGTTTCTGCTGTCTTTAACTCTCTCTCTCTCTCTCTCTCTCTCTCTCTCTCTCTGTGTCTGTGTGTGTGTTTGCCTCTGTTGTTGTGAAAGGAATGACAAACAGCTATGGGGTAGCAGAGCACCTTGCAAGTTGTCAGATTAAAGAAATGCCTCCAAAGTGAGAGTGTTGGAATGGGAACTTGTGATTTGTGTAAGTAGTTTATGTCCTGATGTTTCTGTTATGTGTTCTTCCACATATGAGATTACTGTTGTTATTTAATTCTGTTCCTGTACTGTCATTGTGCATATCTGTGTGACTATGTGTTTATAGATAAGATATGATTTTGCAGTGTTTCACTGTTCTGTATAGGTGCATCTCCTGTGTCAGGAATGATCTGCTCCGGATCCACGTAAGATGAGATGCCACTTAAGACGCCATCTCCCGTCAGCCTGGAAGGATACTTAAACCCTAACTATTTCCTTGTCTAGTTAGAGCAGCTGATGGATCTTTAGGTGAAGCCTTGCTGTCTCTCCTTTGATGCGCATCATTGTAAATAACACTAACACAGCAGAGTTCCTTACCTCTCTCTCAGCAAGCACAACTTTATAGTAGACCTAGCAAAATGGTTCTCACAAAAGCGAGAGGCTTCCTGCTTCCTGCTCATGCCTCCAAGTTCACACAACTTTCTTCACAAAGTTCTTCCAAGTTCTTCATGCAACTGGAATGGTGGTGTAGTGGTTCGAACATGGGAGATCTGGGATCAATACCCGACATGTCTGAAAATCATACAGTTAATTTTGTGGGCAATATAACAAAATCTTATTTGAACAAATATACTTATCTGTTCAAAAGTTCTGATACATTTAGTGATCAGTGTAAAAATGTGATTTAGAATATAGTCAAATCTCCTATTGAAACAAGTTAGTTTTTGCAGAATACAATGTGCACTAGTGTTACGACAATTACAACAGACACAATTGTTTCTCAATTGTTTATTTGGTTTATATGCATAAACCATTTATTATGACCGCTGCTAGCAAAGCTAGCGAAGCGGTCATATAGGGATTGTCAACGTTTCCCCCCCCCCCCCCGTCATCTACTTCCTGAATTTTTGGTCAACGATACCCGGGACACCGAACCACCGGGGCACATGAAATTTGGTGGGTATGTAGCCCCACTATACTTTTACGGAAAAAATTTGTTTCGTCCCCGGGGGCCACTCCACCCCCGTGCTGGGCCCCCCGAACAGCAAAAAAAGCAGTTTTTCCTAAATAACTACCTGAACCGTGGCACTGAGGATGAAGAATATTTTATGGTATGTTGGTCTCAAGGGCCCACATCAACCTGGCCCATAATCACTCATTTGTGATTTGCACCCCCCGGTAAAAAATGAAAATGCAATATTATTCTGCTTTAATTGCCCCTATCTTCAGTTAAGATGTTCAGAACTGCACCAAATTTTATGTGTATGATTGACCTGGCATTCTCTGGGGGTATGCCAAGTTTCGTAGAATTTCATCCATGGGGGGGTCTTAAAAAAATTAGGTTATGTGTACATTTAGTGACTGTACACTCATTGGCCAGTAGATGGCGGTGCACACATATACACATGCACACACACACAGGCACCCACATACTATCGGTATTAGAATGGCCGATACATAATTACAAATTCAGTAGGATTAAAAGAAAGCCATATTAAATATTCATCACCATCATCATGGCTGCATTTCCAGTATTGGCGATAAGTAGTCGTTTGTCCACTAGATGGCGCATCGTTGCAGTGAGATGTAATTTTGTTGGAAGTTAAAAGTGGGTTGAAAAAACAATGGACGCTCCCTACAAGGACTGTAATTTACTGCAGAGAACGTCTAATAAGGATAGGACGATGTTCACATGAAATGTAATTCCCATTTCTTCTTGAAGCCGACATAAATCTGAGGATGTTTATCGGACATGCTTGGTTTTTACTGCAGGTACGTTAATCTTATAATATCAATAAGGACCTAGGTAATGTTACCGTTAGCGTTGGTTGAGTGATGGAGGCCAATTTGATTGATTGCATTTGTAGAAAACTAGAAATGCGGATATACCAAGCAAATTGATAGCAGCACTGTAATTGTATCTTTCGACTGTCATTTGTTGCACGTGCTACAAAAATCATTCTGTGCAATGGAAGATTTACCAACGTTGCTGATACAGTTTTGCCTATACATGCGTGAGACTAAGACGCCTGTTTATTTCGTTTTAAGTGCGTGCAGGGTGTGTGAGAGGGGAATCGATGTGCTTTGATTCCAGCTTGGTAGTTGTAGTCTGTGAAATTAAAAAGCACGTGTGTGTGAAGTATCCAAACAATGACACCTTTATTTTATTATGGTTGCTTTAGCAACACACCTTAAGCTACTGTGTACAACTTTTACTTAAGCTACTGTTTACAACTTTTCGCCACAATATGGCAGTTTAAGTCCGCTTGATACTGTAAGGCGTAAGCCATTGGTTTCCAAAGGAGATTTTATTTGTGTCGCCAGCATAGCCTATTGACAATTTATGTTGTAAATAGGCCTACCTTATAAGCCTACCTGTAGCTTAGGGAAGCTAACAGCTTTCTATTAGGATCAAGTTTGTTAGTTACAGTTTTGTCATAACTCCCTGATGCATTTTTGCATTTAGAATAGCCAGAGCGTGGATATCTCAATCGGAAAATTAAACAATATCGGGTGCCAGGTGAACCCAGCCTGATCTGCCCGCTATTTATTTTTTGATTTCTTAAAAGATTGAGCTTGGTCTGGTGAAAGCCAGACTAGCCATGGACCTCAGTTACACAATGCAAGGGAACATGAATCAGCCTATATTTGCACGAACAATAACGGACAACAGTTCTTCAACTTTGGCCCGTTAAAATGTGTATGAACAGTCTAGCGACGCATTTCATCAAGGCCCATTTGGACATGTCAGTTATTTGCACCACTGGTTACATGTAAAACAGCATTTCGTTTCAGACTACTGTTACTTAATTTGTGCATTAACAATAACGTTTCAGACTACTGTTACTTAATTTGTGCATTGACAATGAAGTATTACATGAACTAAAGATGACTAAAATCTTATGTAGAAGAAGAAACATTCACAAAAAATCCATCCATCCAAAAATGACCTTTGTTTTTGATAGCTGTTGAAAACGGCATGGAACTGACAGAGATGTTTTTGTTCATAAACAAACAAACAAACAAACAAACAAACAAATAAATACATAAATAACTTTATGCTGATACCTTTTGCTTTTCCCAAATACAATGTAGCCTACAGGTGTAAATGACCTTTCATCAATCAGTTGCAATGGATGAACTGTGATGAACTGCCCTACTTGTGATTGTTTAGAGATTTTAAAGGTTTTATAACAATGCTACATCTTCTTTGGCTATTCTACAATCTATTCAACTTTTCAGCACCAGTAGGCTACTTTCTGTGCAGCCGCACACACACACTCAGGCATGCCAAACAAGCATACACAAAAGTTTCAAGAGTGGGGGATGGAGTAAAATATGGAGACAAATTGAAGTGTGATTTATTTTCGCGGAACAGCTGTACAGGACTTAGCGGCGGTCATATTTTGTACCGCTATGCGGTACATCTAGTTTGTATATGAATCATTCAAAAAGTTGGTAACACTTTACTTGACGGGTGAGTTTATAACACATTCATAGCAGCTGTCATAAACTGCACATAAAGCATTCATACCAAACCTTTCATGAATGTGGAAGACAGAACGACGACAACTTGTCAAAATAAAAGTCCAACAATTGCAAAACAGCATTGCCGTTTTCGTTCCAAACCTCTTACCTGATCACGTCACATATGAGTCAATGGGCTACTCCAGTGCCAAAACGACAGAACATGGTCAAGCAAATCATGTCCAACCGTTCCAGGTTACACAAATATGGATCAGCTGAATGTAGGCTTAGTTCACCTCCCTGTGTTAAACTCAGTGATTACAAATACTTCACAACTTGTATAGTAAAGTGACATTCAATGTAGACTTCATAAGATATTCATTAAATATTTACAAAGGCTGGGGAGATTAAATTAATGGTATCCAGGTTAACAAATACGATGTTGGACTTTTATTTTGACAAGTTGTCGTCGTTCTGTCTTCCACATTTCATGAAAGGTTTGGTATGAATGTTGAGTCATGTCTCATGAAACAGTCATGAATGCTTTATGTGCAGTTTATGACAGCTGCTATGAATGTGTTATGAACTCACACGTAAAGTGTTACCAAAAAGTTGTACATTATTGAATTTATATATTAATCATTCATAAATAGACTACATAGCAGTCAGTCTACACAGGCTAATATGTGTTTGTCTGTTTGTCTGTCTCTTGATGGTCTGTGCAGTGGAATAACTTCATGATTGACCATAATAAGACAGAAAGTGTTTGTAATTGAGTTTGTACAGTATTCTTTCCACTGCATAAATTGCTGATTTAGCAAAGTGGGTAAAACCGCCAGTGTAGCCTAGTGACTCTTTTGTAATCTAGCAATCAAACTGTTTATTATGTAGGCTATACTGATTTCTGAAATTGTATTCCCAAACATCTCTAACATGTGAAATAAGAGTTACCTTAGATTCAGTACTGGGGACAAGCATTTAGAGAACCAAAGTCTCTAGCCCCCCATTTTCTACCGCGATTCTACTGCGAAAAAATCATATGCTCAGTTTGTGCTGATACACTAAGAAATAGTTGTCCATATGCATTGTGTCTTCAAGTTGTTTGGGGACAACATTTTAGAAAAAGGCAATATCTTGATTTAATACGAAACTAGAAGCTACTTCTCCCATTTCATAAGCTAACTTCATACTATGTAGCGGGTAGGGTGGTTGAGACGGGAAGTGCAGCTTGAAGGCCGGCCCACTGACGCTGATTATTTGGATCAGATGGCATAAGTGGTGCGTCCTTTTAAATGTGTAGTGAGATGTGGACAGGAGGACAATAGTGTGGTGTGCGTTGATGAGTAAGTCTCTTGGAGTGTAAGCTGTGCAAACAGGAGAATCTCGGCCTGGTGTCTGTGCGTATGGTGAACAGTAAATGGTACACTCAGTTACAAGTCTACAGAAACGCATAATAGCGAGTAGCGAATCTACACAGGTTTGCAGCAACAAGCAATCCTGACGCTGCATTTACATTGATAGTCTGGCATTATAATTTATTTGCCTCGGGTGTACTATGGGGGTAAGACTGTGTTAGTGGCAGGCTAACACATACCGTTGGCTTGCGCTAGCCTATCACCTGCGTACTCTGCAACTAGAAGGACTGTTGAAAACAGTCTCCACTGATAAATATCACACTTGCTAACTTGGAAATGAGATATGTCCAAAATCCTGAACCATCCCTTTAATAGGTAATCTGAGTACCCAGTGCATCATGCTGAACGAACATTTAATAAGTAGATCGTTTAATGGATGTTGATAGAAAGTTTAATGGATGTCGATGGATAGTTTAATGGATGTTAATAGATAGTTTAATTGATGTTATTAGGCAGATAGTTTAATGGATGGACAGATGAATGGCTTGAAGTAGATGGATGGAGAGAAAGTTGGATAGAAGATGCCTTGTAGCCTATCCTTGTTGAATGGAGAGAGACAGAGAAAAAGAGAAAAATAAGCTTTTTTAATATCTGAAAAAAGTATAAAGTTCACAAAAATTAACAATGCATTGTCCTTTTCAAATCCTATATTACAAAGTTTGAACAAAGTTTCTATGTTAAACGGTTCAAGCTGAATTAAACAGACATTTGGGTAGAAGAAGAAGACTTTGGATAACAGTACAGTGCATTTTCATATAAATAGCAAACACATGATGCAAATAAGTGTATCACAAACACAATACATTAGAAATGTTGTGCTGGAATGAGATTACTTGTAAAGGCCATACATTTGATTTAATTTTATCCTACAGTCAAATAAGTCCAGTTCAATCTATATTTGATAATATGCTTTGTATGCACCACCTATCTGTAAGGGACTGTATTCTGTGGCTAAACGGTTGATTAACCTTAATTTGGGATTTGTATCATGCCTGTGGCCCCTGGTGTAAATGGAGGTCTGCCTGCCTGGTCATAGAGGTCCTCTGCCTATGCTCAGGTCTGCTAAAGGTTTTAATCATTATTCAAAGGGTGAACTGCTGACACCCAAGATAGATTAGAAGCAGGTTTGAAAAAAAAAAAACATAATTACCTGCTTGAGCAAGGAAAGTAAAGGGCACCAACTTTCATTATCATTAATAGGAAACCTCACCTCACACCTTGTACATGAAACTTATCAGAAATTAGTAAGAACTTGCACTCCAGCTCATAATGCCTCATGATGTCAATAGGTTGAATTCATATTTCTTGCTTTCTCGAGACCATGGAGGACGAAAACAAACTTTCAAATGGCCTCCTCTGAAAGAAGGCAACATATGTGCATTTAGGTCAAGATACCGTACTTATCTGCTGTCAACTGAACATTTCTATGATTCTATGCCCTCACAATTGCACCAAATAATATAAAAAGGAGGTGGTACCAAATAATTTGATAATATTTATTGGAATGATTTGAAATTATATCATAACACATTTCAAAAGAACAGTGGTTATTTCACTTTGGATTTTCAACTGTGTTTTTCTCAAAGGCGAATCTGGACCTGAACCTGTTGATAGTGCTGTTTAACTCAGAGAAATAAATTAGAGCTCATTCCTAGGATTTGCCTCATATATGCTTGCATAATATTGGTGGACAGTGATTAAATAAATAAATAAATGGATAGTCACTGGTGTACTATTTGTCTTTTTCCTCTACAAGTGGATCATACTTACATGCAACAGTAAACAGCAATAATTCAGTATTATTGTGGAGAACCGGTGGTAGGTTCCAATGAACTGTTTTGACAAACGATGCCAGCTTATTTCACACAAACCAGCCTACTGTAGAAGGACCCCACAGGGGGTGGATTTAAGCAACCGCTTCACTGATCATCATACCCATCAGCTATTTACAAAGAAGAAAATGTAGAGAGAAAAAAATCAGAACTAACAAACAAAGCAATTATCATATTTACTATATGAAAAACACAAGCACAGAAGCCTGCCTGGAGTGAGCTGGGAGTCAGGCAGCGCTGGTGTTTTCTGTTTGGTTGCACTGCGCTGACTGGAGGCCTGTTAAATGGGCTTTCGGTGAATGAAGTCATTATTTCGCTGCCCCAGTGCGAGCACTGCGGTAATTCTTCAGAGTCCCTTTCCCGAGGACGAGAACAAGCATGTGTGTTTTTCTTTCATCAAGGCCACATGTGAAATTAGGTTGGGACCCAGATAGAGGCGGGATGTGTGTGTATGTGTATGGGGGGAGAGTGGGGATAAACATGATGCTGCACAGGTGTTTTTTTTTTTTTTACACACACATGCACATACACATAAACACACACACAAATACATACACATACACACACATGCACACACACACATACACACACACACACACGCACACACACAGAAACAAATACATACACACACACACACACGCAGAGAGACACAAATACACACATGCACATACACACACACAAATAAACACACACACACACACACTGTTGCATCAATATATGATCGTTATATGATATTAGTTTTTTTTACAGTCCATCCTCTTTTTCCACCTTTCTTTTGCACAATCTCCAAACTACTGTACTTGTTCATCTGTGGCCTATTCACCCTGCTCTATTACTGTAATAATTCTTCTCTCTTTTTCTCTCTCTTTAACTCTCTCTCTATCTAGCTACCTATCTTTTTCTTATTCTGCTTCTAGTGCACTTGTCATTCACCCATGCCCTCCTCCCTCTCTCTCTGTATTTCAAACTCTCTTGTTTGGTGCTTGTTTGTCCGCTGTGTGCTTGTTTGGTGCTTGTTTGTCCGCTGTGTGCAGGTGGTGTAGAGGCGGCCGTGTGACCGTGCAAGCTAATTCCTCGCTCCGCGGGAGGGAAGGCATGGTACGGCTGGAGAGGGATCTCTGTGCAGGTCGCTCAGCGCCGCTCCCCGAGAGCCTGTTGACTCACAATCACTTGGGGGAGACCGGCAACCCACACACGCTGAGAAAGTGTGTGTGTGTGTGTACGGGGGTGTGTGTGGGTGTGTGTTTGTGTGTGTCAGTGAGTGAGGGAGAGAGAGAGAGATACTGAAGCCCTACATGCCAAATTTTGCCGATCTGTATTAAGTAGGGCTGTCAAAATAACTGATTAATTTCGATTAATTAATTTGAGAAAAAATAACTGATTAAAAAAAATAACGCAAATTAATCGATTCCGTATGACCTTTGACCCCGAGCCATTGTAGTCAGTAACCATTAGACTGTAAAAAGAAGGAGAGAGAAGAAAATATGCTGCCTAGATCATTGATTGGAACATTTACTTTTAAAAAATGGCCTGATGGTGTCGCACATTAATGCAAAGAAATAGTGTTGACTGAGGGGAGTGTTTTCATTGTGTCCCCTAGGTTATATCTGTGGCCTGAAATAGCTTGTATATGAAAAAAAAACTTCTTCCCGAAGCACTTTTGAATTTATTTCCTCAGCATATTAGGTCATATCATAGATTATTATGGCCATTATTAAAATAATAATAAAATAGTTTTTGAACTTTAATGTCACTAATGCTGATTATTGAATGATTCATTTGAATTTAAATATTTAAAAATACTTTCACAGCAAATATTATATATGTGATTAATTTAGATTAATTAATCACAGAGTATGTAATTAATTAGATTAATTTTTTTAATCGATTGACAGCCCTAGTATTAAGTAACTAAAACACGCATGTAGGGCAGAACCCCTTGGCCAGACAGACCTGCAGAGCAAATCCCAAATTCGCCAGAGGTTTGTCTGGGTTTCCCAGGCTACTGTACATGTAGGGCAGAATTAGGCCGTTATCCATTGGCTTTACCTATAGAAAAAAAATCTATAAAATTCTGGATGCACCTGGAATCTAGTCCCAATAACACCCTCCAGTGTGAGGCACTAAAATCCCAGGAACAGAACCCAGAAAAGAGTTCCCGGTGCCAGCTGGCAAAGTACAATACAAATTACACAACATGCTTAGACCTGTTCTGCTTCCAAACTGCAAAATCATCCAGCAAGCAAAAGAAAAACAAACCAAATCTATCTAACCCTAAAAAGATATTATGTATTGGCAGAGTATCTCATCTCTGTCAGAGATACAAGCAGAGGCAAATCCTGGCCAAGTACAATGGCTATCCTCTCAGGGGTGGGGCCTTTAAGCTGCCTTGGCAGCAAAGTATATTTCACTATGCCATAACCTGAGGGACACTAGTTTAATGTAAATGTAAATGGGTTTAACATGGACACATGTAGACATAAGCAATATCATTTTGACATAAACAATGTAATTTTGTCTACATGTATGGCCAATGTATCTGTGTGTTTATGTATGTGTAGGTGTATACATTGCATACATACTGTACATATTTTTTGGTCTCCATCCTTTTTTCATGTTCTCTATTACCTATAGTCAATTTTAAGTTTAAATCTATATATGTTCATACACATCTAAATATCTTGTGCTATGCATTATTCTGACAATACAGCACCTATGAATTGAATGGAATTGAACTGATAGAGAGAGAAAAGGAGAAAGAGAGTCTGTATTCATGTGAGAGTGAGCTTCAGGCATATGCACAGACATCGAATGCTTCAGGCATGCCATTAGAGACCCACAACTAGCAACTGCCAAGTTGCCTCATCAGTGAGAGGGAGAGGACAGCATATGTTGGCTTTAAATGAAGAGGTTTGAGGGGCCATTGACAGAAGCCCATCTAAAATATACATACAGGCTACATAATTCAGCAGCTGGAAGCGGGCTGAATTTCCCCCATGCCACAAGGGGGAAAAGGATATTACATTTTAATTACCATTTGCTCATATCTTACATTTCACACATGCTGTGCTTTCACTTCATGGCCATATTCTAGATGTTCCTTCCTTGCTGCCTAGGGGCAGTAGTAGCGTAGTGGCTAAGGAGCTGGGCTAGCATACAGTAGCCTGAAAAGTTGTGGGTTTCAATTCCCATCTTCCACCATTGTGCCTTTGAGCAAGGCACTTAACCCTGAGTTGCTCTGCGGACAATGATACAAGGATACAAGGAAGTTTATTGTCACATGCATAGTTACTGGAAGTAAGAAATGCAGTGAAATTATGTCTGGTGTCAGCCTATTTGTGCATTTATGGGGGGGGGGGGGGGTAAAAAGAGCAGTAGAAGAGGGGTTTAGTAGATTAAGTGGCAAGGGCTGCATAAGAAAGGTGGGGGAGGATTGGGATGGGGGGCGGGGGGGGTCACCAACAAGGAGCACCCAAGAGCAACAGGGGCAAGGAAAAACTCCCTTACCAAGGAAGAAACCTCAATATAATTGACATACTATATGTAAGTTGTGCTGGATGTAAGCATCTGCTAAATGTAATTTAATATAATGCTGACATGCTAATTATCTGTATGACTGGGGTAAGGGGACACTAGGCATTAATTAAGAATCTCCTGTTAGAACGAACCCCCTCAAATTAAATAGTATACGTTTTAGAAAACCAAAGTGTACAAGTAGTAAAGTTGTAATGAACTCTTTTGCTGGTGTGAAGAACAGATATTTAGCAAAATATGACACAGAACTGCAATGACGCTGAACGAATAAGATAGCTCTGTTGAGACCAGGGCTTCTTTTGGGGCCTCTACGTGTTCTGTGGGACTTTTTATAAAGTATAAATGGTGCTTGGCTGCAATATTATTATTTGTGTGTGTGTGTGTGAGTGTGTGTGAGGATATGTGAGAACAAATTGGTGCGTGTTGAAGTTTGGGTGTCTATGTGTGTGTGTTGGTGTTTGTGTGTGTAGGGGTGTCCATGTGTGACAGTGAAAGAGGGAATGTGTCAGCAACCGGCTGCTTAGTACGTCTCTCATTCCCTCACAGTCTTTCTACATCTCTCACTCTCTTTTTCTTTCCCCCGCCCCTTCCCCCACTCACCTTGCCCTCTGCATACGTGCCATGTGTGTGAACATCTTCGCCCCCCACCCCCACCCCCAACCCCTCCGTCAGGTAAAGCTGATAAAGTTAAAAGTACTTAATGACGGAGCTGTAATTACTCCTCCGCCACTCTACCGATCCGCTAGGCACCGAGCGCACTCCTCCTCCCAGTCTGCTTTATTTCCCTCGCTCTTATTCACCACATTATTCTCGCCGAATAAATTACCGCCCCAAATTGTACCTATCTGCCACCCCTTCCGAATTGAAATCCCTGAGCAGGCAAAACAAGAAAATGCGTTCCCTCTCTCCTCTCTCCGTTTGTTCGCTCGATAAAGACGTACGCCAGCGCTCTCTCGCGTGCGTGTGAGGTTGAATGAAACAGAGAGAAGAGGAACTAATATCGTCCTATCGTGTGTCTGTCGGAAGATTAAAAAGAACCTTTTTCCTTCTGGCGCCCGAG
>NW_027468664.1:20809233-20831733 GCF_046254945.1 Alosa pseudoharengus | reverse complement strand
CACTGATTCACGGATGGGATAAATGCAGAGACCAAATTCCTTGTATACGCAAGTATACTTGGCCTACAAACCTGATTTACATTACATTTACACTTACATTAACCATTTCAAACATCTAAAGTCAACGGTGCCCTTCTGTCAGCATAGTTACCATTACTGGTGCTGGAAAAACTAGATGTACCGCAGAGCGGTACAAAATATGACCGCTGCAGTCCAGCACATTTTTTCCACAAAAATAAATCACGCTGAAAGGCCTATATGATTCTAACTGTCTCACTAAATTGCATTATCCACACTCAATTCTCACTGGTATCTGCTAGACAACAAGTACCAAAACATGATTAGTTCATAGATTTCACATGTAAAATTCATTTTATACAACCCCACCTCCATCTTGCCTGTTCATAATTCTGAGAAATTCTTGAATTGTGTGCATGTGTGCGTGTACACGTTTATGTTTATGTGTGTGGGTGTGTGTGTGCGTGCTTGTGTGTTTGCCTGCGTATGTGTGTTTGTGCATGTGCATGCATGCGTACATATGTCTACTGTGTGAGTATGTGTCATAGGTATGATTACTGTGAATGTATGTGTGTGCGTGTGTATCTGTTTATGCGCATGTGTGCACATGGAATGGGTTAACATGACCCCTGGAGGCAAACATACGGAAAAAATTGGTCCTCCTAAACTCTACGGTTCTCGAGATATTCACAGAAAACTGTGTCTGCCCTACCCTCCTTTCGGGGGGTGCAGTCCAGCGGGGGCGCTACAGATTAAAACGAAAAACGATGGTTCCATGCTATCCATATGGGGTTACATGCCCACCAAGTTTCGTGTAACCCGGTCTTTCAGTGTCCCGGGAATCCTTGACGGAAATTTGGACATGCGAAAAAGAAAAAGAAAAAAAAAAAATCTGACTAAACCTATATGACCGCCGCTTCGCTGCGCGCCGGTCATAATAATTGCCTGCAGTTGTGTATTTTATTTCATAGATGTTGTTTTAATGGATTCTAGCTCTGTGGTAATTCTGTTTCAGCTAGAAGAAGAACATGTCTGACAGGACAGGGCACAGTGGCTCAGTCTTTCTCTCGACCACATCTAAGAGCAGCAAGAGGCAGCATCTCCATGATGAAACAAGGTTCCAACAACCCAAGATCCCTGCAAATTGATTTCTCATCTCATTTCAAAGTCTCTGCAAACAGTCCCGCAGGGAAATAGGGGTGGGAATGGGGGCGGGGGGGCAGAGTGGCTTGGAGTTGGGGGGGGGGGGGGGTTGGTTATGAAAAGCCAAATATTGTGAAGAGAAAGGAGCCAGGGCAGCTTGTTAACCTCTAAAGATAGTTACCGCACACATCAGAGAGACAGAGATCGCCTGCCAGCCCTTCTGCTTCTCGCCATGTGCCACCATGGAGAAACTGGGAATCGCTGCAGAGCACCAAGACAGATGTATGTCTTTTCCCCTCTCAATTACACACTAGAGTCTCTCATCTCATTTCATCAAAACTTTAGAAACTTTACTACCTTTATTTATTCATTTAGCTAAGAAAATCAGTGCTGTGCCCCTTCAATTTAATTTGCCATTATATGTCATTTGCATTCTAGTAATTGCAAAGACAAACAATTGATTGATTAATACAACAGTAAGACGACTGTGCCAAAACTGTCCACAGGTTTGGACTCATTTGGTCTTCGCCTGTTTAATTTGATTGTAAATGGCAGTGGTGTCCGCTTGAGTCAGACCACCCCAAGCATGCACTCATCTATAATGGTATGACCAAGCAAAAAATAAAAAGGCTATTACCTGTCCAAACTGCCAATCACCACCAGGTTCCTTAGGCCACGATGATCTCCATGGCGATGGCCTTTGGGTGCGCTAATAGTGTCAGAGAATCCTCACTGGCACCAGAAAAGAGCTGTCATCCCAGCCGTCACCTGACCAAGCAGGCTTGGCGTCCGCATGAAGAGGAGGGAAATCCATCTCTGTCGCTTTTCCATGCTTAAAGGTCAGCGAGCTGTCAGAATATAAATTCAATATCTCTCCCTATTTTTCTTTCCCCTGCGTGGCTAGCTGACACATCTTTTATCGAGAGTTGTGTGTGCATAACCTTTCCCTGTGTCCTTATCAAACATGGGCTTGTTAAGTGACAAGTTAGTGTCGTTGTACAAAAATCCATAACCCAGGCATTGACATCTTTTTATCCTATGAGTGAGCTTTCTGTTATAATTTTGAGTTCTGGACTAATTATCACTATGATTACTTAAGATGCTTCAGCCTGTAACACTCAAAAGTATGGCATGTTATTAAGTTTCAGGTTAACAAGATTTAGCATATAATGTTGTTAACCAATGGCAAGCACTATTGCAGAACATAGATTATGCATTGGCATGCATTTAGGTCCTCTTATACCATTGAAGTTCTATTTGACACAATACAGCTTTTTCTTAATTTACAAGTGCCATAGTAGATAATTAAAACAAACACACTAAAACAAACCTGCTTTAGACTTACAGTAAACTAATGTCAAACAGAAACGTGTTTAGCCATACTTGAAAGTGGGTGGATGCAATGGTTTTTAAATTTGTTTATATGAAATGCTATGGCGGCTGCTTTATTAGCCTATGTTAAGGCAGGTGCATCATGTTGTATGTGGATTAAATATTCCATGGAATTTGATCTGAGAAATGCACAAGTAGATACTAGCGGATGATTCAAGTCTTCATTAGGGGCATCAATTGCATTGAAACCAAAGAAGGCATTTATGAAATAATGGGTTCTGGTACTGAACAAGGCCGTAGCCAGGATTTTTCACCTATCAAGGTCAGGGGTCAAAGGGGTCTTTCTGGTTGAAATGTTAAACAGTAAAAGGGAGAGACTTCCCAAAGCCATTCTTCAGGTGCTTTGCTCTATAGGCTACATGAGTCATACCAGTCAGGAAAATGATGCACTGGTAAAGATTCTCAGATTCTGTTGTTAAGACACTTTGGGGTTTCATCCTAGACTCCAAAGGAGAGCTCAGAGAAACTAAGTGCAATTCAAAACCCCGCATGCACAGTGTTTGGTTTTGTTTCAAAAGAAGATGTCTCCATGTTTTTCTTCCTTTTCAACACACATTTATTATTCTTATTATTATTATTATTATTATTATTATTATTAGTATTAGTCCATTATTATTAGTCCCAAAGAGTCGTTGCCAAGAAAGACTCTTTGTGTGGGAAGATAGATTTTGAGATTATTTTATCTATGAGGAAAATCTTTTATTGGTTTCCCAAGGAGTACAAGAAATTATGAAGGTTTCCAGATATCTTGTATGCAGTTGATATTTCATCAGGATTCCATCCATGGGCAACATGTTAGTGCTAAAAAAAATCATATAAATAAATAAATTGATTCACCCATTATTAATGAATGATGTGATATTTTGTGAAAATTGATGCAGCATGCATTCCACCTAACAGTTTGTATCTAACTAGGGAAAGAGACATAGAATATGTACATATCTGAGCACACAGAACCCCAGAAATGCTGAACTTCCCCTGAACTATAAAAACATTATACATTTAAAGCTTTGTGAAATGGGCTGGCTCACAACAACAAGAAGATAAGCCTTTAAAGTCTATCTGTCATTCAGGTGATGAGTTTATAAAAGAGACACTAGGCCTGTAGAGCAATGCCTGTCTTTCTTCTTTGATCAGGGGGGTGATCAGCTAAAGGACAAACTAAATGTGTTTACACTGGCTTTGAAGTGACAAATGAAAAAAAAATAAACGGAGAGAATGTTAAAAGGGAAAAAAAGAACAGGAAAAAAAATCTTGAAATAAATGAAGTTAAAATATTAAATGTCAAAGACTTACAACTGATTGAAATAATGAATCAGTGGATGGCAAGGACTAAGAATCCACTGGTCCAAGCTTGGAGCTTAGAAATGGCAAATATTTAGCACATCGTCCTTCCTCTTGTCCCCAGGACCGAGCAGTGAACCTAGGCTGACTCTAGGCTTATCCCTTCAGCTGCCTCATAGGTCATAGGTCTCCCCTCCCCATCAAATAAGACAGTATTACTCAATGAGTATGTTTACATTGACATTAAATTACCCTCTTGGGTTATACTTTACTTGACAGTATCGACATAAGAGTGACATGACTCTGTCATGAATGTGTTTAATGACGCTTCTGTCATTAAGTGTCATTCGTTTTTTGTCATAACGGGTTAGGATTAGGGTTAGAGGTTAGGATTAGAGTTAGGGTTAGAGTTAATGTGTCATGACAGTGTCAAGTAAAGTGTTACCAAATCTTGATATCAACCCAATGTAAATCATATTCAGAATAAGCAATAACTGCTTGATATGTGGTATGTGGAGCATATGTGGGCAGACCGTGAGCGCTTATCTCTTTCACACCACATACAGTATTGTTGTTGTTCTTTGATTGTAAATTCAGTTTGTTGTTCTGCAGTTGCTCTGCTCCTGTAGCCTCGTGAGACCATCCTGATCTCGCGAGCTTCAGGGTTTCACTCGCAGATCAGTCTGGATACTTTCCGTTAAAGAAAATTTGGAGCAGTTCACCAAACGAACGTCCAATCAGCGTTGGCTTTGAGGCGGGTTGAGGTGTGACGCAACGAACAACATGACGGCATCCACAGAGATGAGCATAGCTATCGCGCAAGTTTTATTCAAATTAGAAAGTATTCCTGGGTAAACTGTGAAGCTATGAGTCTCAGCTGGGAGGAATGAACGACACAGACATCCTCCACGGCTGATTCCAGTTCATAATGGAGGAATATACTATCTTCAGAAGTGTAGGGCCTACCGTGAAAACTTGATGGGAATTGTCGTTGATTAGGTTCATAAATGGTAAGTTAAAACATCTTAACGTTTGTCACGTTACCTAACTTAATTGTATGTTAAACGGCATTAGAAGAATACTTTGTTCATCTAATTGGTTGATTTGGCCCGTCGATAACCAACAAAGGTGGTGATAGACAGATGGTTTATCCAATCAGCTAACCAGTATGTCCGCCCCTTCCCAAAAGTTCTTCAATGAAAAGTTCCCAGATGGATATGCGGAGCAAATCCATCTGGCGGAGTCAGGTTACTGCTCCTGTGCAAATAGGGTAGACACCAAAAAGGCTTTTCCTACCTTTTTCCAGTATTGTTTGACTACTACATGGAAAAACCGAAAAGGGAGAACAAGCTAGATGAAGTGAGAGCTGTATGCAGGGGAAGGATCCATTAGAACACCACAGCCTGTCTTTTTCTCTCCCCTCCATCATTGCAAACCTTCCCAAAGAGCACAATTCCAGTGCAAGTTAGCTGGCTAAGCAAATAAAGTTGTATCGGCCGCTTTTGTTCTGTAACTACAGCGGGCCTGATGCCAGACTTGAGGCGTTCAAGGTGCAAATTTCTCACCACTCTATTCATTCAGCATCCCACAGCGACCCATCTACTCCCCGGACCACCACTGAAATGGTAATGGCATCCCTCCTGAGTCTTGGTGAATGGGGCTGGGGGGGGAGCAGCCGGATGCGGGTGTTGACTCACGTTACACGGAGATACGGAAGCTGGCCCAATGGGATGGTCTATTTAAAGAACACCTCATGTCTCGGATTAGATAGTTCATATTCTCCATAACAGCTAACGTTCCCAGGGCGCCATACCCCCAGCCCCTAAAACGACTGCATCACACAAATGGAGAGCCTGAGAGAGAGAGAGAAAAGAAAGATGAGTGATAATTGGAGTGGATCCAAGAGTGAATGCATGTTGAAGAAATACAATAAACAGACATTTTCAGATACTTCACAGGATCTTAAATGTGTCGTTGGTCATAAATTACTGTCGACTGAATACAGCCACATGTTATTAAGAGGAGGCATATCATTGAGGTCACTCTTATACGCTGTAGTGTGCTGTTTTTTTCACCCCTTTTACAGCATAATTGGAGCATTCATGTAAGTGTGTGTTTGTATGGGATCATGTGTATGTAAGGGCTAAATTATTGTCTATATGTTGTGCCTGTGAAAATATCGACCGTCTGATTATTATGTAAACAATGCAATTACTGTTATACATTAAAGTTACAGACATGGATTTATGCCAGAGGATTCCCAATGGATTATATAACTCTAAATTAACATGTAGACCCACTGGCAAATTCTTTAGGTTTTTCCTTTTAATGCTGCCTACTACAAAAGTGATACATATTTCTGTGCATTGCAGTGTACCACAGGATGATTGAAACTATGACCTTGGTGATGCTAGCAAAACCAACTGTGCCACCAAAAGATGTATTAAAGTTGGCACTAACACCCAGTGACATGGTCAAAAATATCCCTTTTCATCACAAGACAAGAATATCCTTTCATCAGAGTGGATTAGAGGGGGCCTTGTGGCTTCTGCGACGCAAGCACTTTGCACAAGACACACATCTATCAGTTCAGCTCAATGCCCTCTCAGCGTTTCTTCAGCTGTGTCATAACATGGGTCTCTTCGCAGCTCCTGTGCTTGATCCTGTTAATACTGACTGGAGAAGATGGGTACCATCTTCTCCAGAGTACCATCACACTCCAGTAGCTCGCTGAAGCACTCGCTGTGAAGAATGGGCTGTTCACTGACCCTGTGTTTGTGCTTGACCAAATTTATCTCTATCGGTAAGAGCCACAGCATATATGCTGCCTCACTGAGTCCTATGTATGGCCTCGCGTTTTGGGCTAATCTATGGGTCTGTTTAAGGGTGTTTTGGGCCATAGGTTGGTCTTAGATCTCTTAAAAGGTGGTATCAATAAACAATGAAAATATTCGTCTTTCTGTCATGTGTTTTAATCAAGGTGGAGACAGATCATACTATATGTATTTTTAGATTCAGATGAATTCAGGGTTTACATTTTCTCATGTACACATGCACATGCAGGTGCACATCAGTTCCACTGGTGCGTCAATGTCCTTGTCACACGATACAGGCAGAAAAGGACATGAGCAAACAGCAAGTTTCATATAAGCGGGATAATGGACTCTACGGTGTTTGGTTCACAGAAATAAATGCACTTATGAGGTGTAAGTGCCGTTTCACCACCTCGACCGTGCATTTATTTCTGTGAACCAAATGCCGTGGAGTCCATTATCCCTTACTTAATACACGTTCTAAAGAACGCAGGACTATGTGAAATTCAACCAAGCAGTGAATATATATATATACAGTATATATCAAATATAATATATAAGATCAAATGTAAATCAAGTGTAAATCACCTCAGATGCTGGTAGGATGTCCTCATTAAAGGTTATATCTGGTCTAAGAACAACAAACAGTTTGCAAAGCACTGCTATTTGGGATTTGCAGTAGTAATAACGGAGCTTTTCACATGCTGCGTGCAAATCACTCCGCCCAAGTAGCAGTGCTTTGCCTGAATGAGAACATGAGAACATAGTTCCTAGTATGTGTTTGGAAAATGGATGTCTCATTTGTCATTGCTATTTGTACATGTTGTAACTACAGTATACAAATCACAGCACGTATATATGAAAATGTTGGAGTTCTTTTGTCACTATTGGGAGCTGTAGGCTAATTGGAGCCGGCCACTTCGAGGCACCTGTGCTAAGCTATGCTAGAGGTGGGTGCGTCAGACTGAGTAACTGCACGCACAGAGACGAGAAGGGTATGTATCAACTTATCTAACTCTGGGAGATACGATTAATAAGCTGATGTCCCAAAATGTCGGAGTGTTCCTTTAAATGCATCAGCAGCACACAGTAAATCCGGACAACCTCAATTGTCATTTAAACACAACTGAAGTTTTAGTGTGTGTGTTTAATTTCACACTCTGTTCACTCACACAACTACTCTAATAGTGTGTATATGCTTGCCATCACCACAGGTCACATACCATATGGTTCCTGACAGACACTGGTGTCCAGAGAGTAACAGGTTGCAGTGCGAGGGTGCTCCTTTGCACCTGTGATGCATGACTCCCTGACAGGCAAGCCATCCTAACAAGCCGGGCGTCCGGGGTGACAGTCGCTTGGAGACCTCAGGAAGCCAGCCACTCATGGCAGACCTGACAGGCTCAGACAGGGCCAGCCACATGGCATGTCACAGCTACGCTCACAGTTAGATAGCACCTCAGAATGGTGTACACACTGGCCTATTCTGGTGGCTTCTCATTCTTATAAATAGATGGACAGATAAAGAGAGAGAGAGAGAGAAAGAGAGAAAGGGAGTGTATGTGTGTGTGTGTGTGTGTGTGTGTGCACTGTAGAGGGTGTAGACAGATCCAACTTTCACTGCAGCTCCACCGAGATAAAGGCCAGTGGCACCTTTCGATGACCAGGGTTTGTGTTTATGTGTATGCCTGAAAAAGCGTCAGCATACAATATCAGAAAAGATTGACCTTTTTCTTAGAGACCCCCCACCCCTGTTCTCTCTCTCTCTCTCTCTCTCTCTCTCTCTCTCTCTCTCTCTCTCTCTCTCTCTCTCTCTCTCTCTTTATTTTACTGTAGTATGTTTTTCTGTGTTCTGCCGTGATAATGTCTGGGATAAAAAAAAAAGCTGTAAAAAAACATTAACTTCATATAGCTGCGTTTCTCATGGGAGACTAAACTTCACCTGGGGATAAATTCACCTCAGCAATCCATATCCATATATACAGCAGCGTGGCAAAGGGAATAATTTAAAAAGCTCATATTTCAACCATGGTGCGCTATTGGAAAATTGGAGAAGTTCTTGCATAGGGGGAGATCAAAGCAGAGTGTCCCGATTTACTCGAGAAGTCTGGGATTACCTGCATCCCCCAGTGGAGATGTGCTCACCCAACAACATCAAAGGGCCAACTCCTCAGCTACCAAATCTTTGGAGAAATCATGCAGCAAAAAGCACACTCAAACACCCACCCATATCCCACCACCACACAAACTCACACATACATATGCACGCACAAATACAGAAATGCTTACATTGCCAGAAATTAGAATTTATGTGACTGTATGCACAAAATAAAGAGGTAGATGTGAGGAAAAAATTTTTCATGCAGAAAAGACAAAATACTTTTTTTTTTGTCTACAAGGATTTGGGTGGTCTCCATGTTTTCAGTTAGTCATGGAGGAGATACCGGAGAGATGGCAGGTGTCACATACTCAAAATTGTTTTCTTAGACAGAAATGTATTCTGTGCTATGGAATGCATTCATTCACAACGGGGGCATGGCATGCCACAATGCATTTTGTCAATGAAAAAATTGAAGCACAGAAAACAAAACCGACTGTTGCTGTCATGAGCTAAAATTACTGTTTTCATTTAGAGACGTCCAAAGGCTGAATGCATTTGTAGACAAAAACAGACCATTATTGGATTAATCTCTTCAACTGACACCACACATTACGACTTGCATGGGCACTTCCTTAAAGATTTATTATTAGGTAATAATTACACACTCACAGACACCCACAGAGAAACATGCACACACACACACACACACACACACACAAAGGACGTTTACGCAGGGGACGTGTGCCATCTGCAGGCTTCTGGATGTGCTATCACACAAGTTGGGATCATTATCATTTATCATTTTTCTCTCATTATTTTGACAACCTTGTGAAAAAGTGTCCACCATCTTGATTTTGTAAAAGATAAAAACATGATATTTTTCAGTAGAAAACATCTTTCTTTAATTCATCAAAATGTTTAAAAATGAACACTTAATAACTTCACAACAATCGGTCACACACCAACACCCTGGCCCTTTTAAAGAGCACCAGAGTGGCTGTGGCCCAAATAACTCATTACCTGCAGACAATTACTCACTCAGCTATACATGTAGACTGACAGGTATATATGCAAAAAAACATTACATTAAAATTGTGTCCTAAAACAGGGAAGATGGCATTCTGCACTTTGCAAACCTATCACTGCGTCTGCACCACAAACACACAGGGTTGTTGCACACACACACACACACACACACACACACATATACTACCTTATCACACACAGCAAGAGTGTGTGGCCTTGTTTACCAATACGAGAGTACTGGACCTCAGTTTCATTAAACAGGTCGCTGAGCTGACTAATACAAGTTAACAGAGCTGGCACTGTACAAGACAGGAGATATGTTTTCTCTCTCTCTTTCACTCTCACCTTCCCACCTTTTTCATACCCCTTCTCTCTCTCTCTGTTCCTCAGTCACACAGAATTTGTGGGAGACACGAGCACCATTTGCCTTTATCTTTAGATGGCAGGGAACTCCAGAGAAGGTAGTCTGCGTATTCTATTGCAACCTGGTGTGATATGCATCCACTATCAGTTCTGTAATCTGGTTGCCATTTCCCCATAAGATATATGGTGAACCTGAGAGTCTCTGGAAAGAGATACATATTTACAGGGTTTCAGGGTTTGCATATTTCTGATCAAATTCAGATACAGTAGCCTATATAAATATCACAGACTATGTTATGCAGTCTTTTCCTAAATGTATGACATAATATCAAAGTTACAAGTGTGCCCTTCATAATCATGACATCAAAGTACTTGTCTGTTGCCTTCTTGATAGTTACTTCTTGATCAATCATGCAAGTAACTGGTGAAAGGTGTTCACACAACAGTGAACTGGCACAGAAGTAGGACAGCAGACAAACCATTAGGACATACAGTATGGTGCAGTTGCCATGTTGCCATTTCTGCAGACAAAGGGTTTCACCTTTTGTCAGTCAGAACCCGTAACCGGAGGCTGAAGCTCCAATCAATGCTGACGCTGCCAGCTTCCCATCCCACCACTTAGACTGTCACGGCTCGCTTCACTTCCCTCAGAGGTGAAGGGCACAAGCTAGCACTTTGGGCCTGACAAGCACCGATACAGGGCTCTCTCCCCCAACTCCCATAAGTCCCCCCACTCCCACTGGGCCCAGATTAAGGAATCCGCACAGGGGATCCGACGGCGTTTGCTATGAGCCCAGCACAAGCGGCTTACAGGGCACTTCCGACCACTATAGCGGGCTTAGCCTTTAGCCTTTGTGGCAGAGCAGGACACAGAGGTGCAGAGACGAGTGCTTTGTCAGGAGATACGCGGAGACCCTGGTTGTCCCTTCTCAGATGGAGCAAAGGCAAGGTCAGGAGTTCATTTCATATGAAGCTCGGGAGTTGATAAAAAAAAAGAAAGCCCTCTTCTCACTCTAAGCTTCAAAAGCAAGAAAAAAATAACAAGATTAGTGGCAGGACTCGGAACATACAGCAGTGAAAGAAGGCGGCCTGCCTAAAGGAAACGTCTGACGCTGCCCTTCATGTTGTCAAGAATAGGAGGATTAGGTTGCTGTACACTAGAGGATTACCCTGTAGAAAGGAACAATCTCTCCAATAAGGGAGGAATTCAGAACTCAGATTTTTTTGGGGCGTCTGTTGAATATGCCATGACTAACAGATTGCTAAATGTATGTAAGCTCATTCTGTGCAGGAAAGGCCATTAACTCAAGAGATTTCCATTTGCTTAGTATGATTTATGACTTTGGAGAGCAAACATTGAAGTATCACTGAGGTAAATGATTGTGTGATCATAGACTACGTCAAAGAGGTCCGAAGAAGCTCTGCCAACTGCCACACCACTGCTGTGATAATGACTCTGGTGACGATTCTGCCTCCTCTGAAACACTTGTGTAACAAACCCCATTTGTCTTATTGTTATTTCTCTTGCAACAAGCTGATTATTAATTCAATTCTTAAACAGCCCCCCCCATCCCTCTCACCAATACCTGGTTGGCCTCATTAGGTGAGACGGTTGAGACAACAGACCTAATTTGGCCTCTGGTGATTTAAAACAACAATAACATCTCCATTTTCAGACATGGAGGTGAACCTAAGAGCCAAATGTTTTCCCTTTTGCTCCCTGGTGGGCTGATCATGTGTTATCTCAGCTATTTTGCCAGGCTGGTAGCACTCAGCCCCGTCGATATGAATTATTTTGCTGGGGAGCAGGAGTTGCACGGATGCTATTTCTTTTCAAAGATTTATCGACTGGCCCTTTGAGTGTGATATATACGGGTGAGCCTGACCAAAACACTTTCTCCCAAGAATGTAAAGAGAGAGAGAGAGAGAGCGAGAGAGAGAGAGAGAGAGAGAGAGAGAACAAACACAAAAGATTAGTGAAAGGGAAGAAATTTCAACTTTTCACTCCCCCCCTCCCCACCTTCTCTTGTTCCCCCCTGTACCCAAGGTTAAATTCATGTCTGGTAACACCTATTCCTGATAGATTGCCATAGCAACAGCCTCAAAGCATTATCGGTGGTAGGGGCCGTTGCAGGCAATTTCCCTGGGTGTTGGGCCAAAGTATGACTTAAGAAGGCGAGTACAGTGTACTGTATAACGAGAGAGACGGGTGTATTTGCATTTGTATTGATGTGAGGATGTGAACTGCTGAGGCAGTCATTTCATGGCTGTCCCCAGGATGGAGTATAACCACCACCTGGTCTGGTGTCCCAATGAAACTAGCTATCTACATAAGCCAAAGTGAGTGTAGGTCACTCTGAGCTGGTTTTGCTCAACAGGAAACGACAGTAGTTCAAAATATTTAAATTCTTATAAGAAATAATACAAAATCTACCATCATTCATACAGCATATGCCTGCAGAGACAGATATACATACAGAAACATTGGCACATGACATTAATTCCCCAAAAGTCCTCAACACAGCACACACATTGCAGATACACATAAAGTACATTTCGGGCCCTATTTTAATGGTCTAAAACGGAAGTGTCTTTGCGCAAAACGCAATTCACTTTGTGGGCGGATCTCGGGCGCTGATGCTATTTTACCGGCGGGATATTTGACTGTTGCGCCCAACGCAAATCTAAAATGGGGTTGTCTGAAGTAGCTACATTAATCATGGGTGTGGTTTGGGCGTAACGTGCAATAAACCAATCAGAGCGTCATCTCACATTCCCTTTAACAACAGGCACGCTTGTTCCATAGCTGATTGCTATTATGGTGGCGTATTTGCCAGGCGCAGCCAGGAGCGTTCACAGCGCTATAATCACTGTTCAGTTGGGAACAGTTAGCTATTGATTTTTCATCTTCACAAAATGTAATACTGAATTGTCACAAAGACATACTTTCCGATGTTTTGGGATCATTCTCACTGAATCACGAGGTTATGAATGCATGGTGATATATTTGCAATGTACAATGTAATCTAACATTACCTCTCTATAGACAATGCATATCTTCTGTCAGTTAATCTCTTCTCTCCCGTGCTGCCGCTGGGGCATTTGGGTTAAATGGCATCGGCATGCAGTTCAACATCACGTCTCCTCTAACATTTCCTAATTTATGTCATCAACAATCAGTGATTCGTGAAAATGTGTACGCTAGATGTATGCCTATTTTTTCACATGGACACCACACTGATTTCCCTCGAGTGGTAATATTTTTCTTTGAAATTATGTATGGTTTACAGAAATGGGAACTACATTGTATAGATGAGAGGAGCTAAGTGTGCGTTGCGCAGCACAGGCGGCCAAGCAAGGGCTTCGTTTAAGTTGACCTAACTTTCAACTCTGCACAGTATCCCATTAACTGCGTGACAGTAGACTATATACAATATTTTCTGTAAAGCAGAGTTTGTAAACACGTTATCATCAACTTAATTCACGCACAACATTTATTTGAGCAGGAGAGAGAATAACAATGAATGGATGCAGCAACTACAGAAATTGTACAGAAATACTTGCTGCTTTCTTGTACTATCTGTTGCTGGTTAACAGCACATGAAAAGCTGATTTAAGCTAATTCACTAACTCAAGACTTCAAGGCCATCATGGATATAAAACGTTTTTTGAAAATAACGAAAGGATGGAGGGAACATAGCAGCTTGGAGTTATTTCAGATGGGCTACAACAAGGTAGGCAAAATTATGGTGCTTAAAACCTTACACAACGGTGAATTGGAGCAAAACTAAAAGTAACTTTAGCCTTTATAGGGCTGTAGCCTATAAAGTTGTCCAGATTAATAGGTCGTAATTAGGCGTTGTTGTAAAGATATTGCATGTAGATGTTGTACTATATAGGCTACTAAATATTTAGGTCACCAATGCACGAACAAAACCGGGAAATGGACAAATATTATCAAGGCTTTGAATGTTTCCGTCTGTGCACGGAGGTGTCTGTAGATTGGTGTGCAACGCATTCATTCATGCAGGCCTGTGGTCATGCATGCGCCCTTAAAATAGCATCTGCATTTTCGCCACAGACTTTAGACCAGGGAGTTCCTGGTCTGTGGCGGAATTGTTTTCTGAAACTGCAAAATATCAACAGTGAACGTTTGCGCCAGGAACACGCCCCGTCTTTTCGCTGAACCGCCCCGTGGGCGCAATCGAATTCCCTAATTTACAGGCATGTACCTGTGGAGGGAAAATTCCAATATGCGCTGACTGCAAAATAGGAAAGACAAACGCGCGAGTATAAAAGGTCAATTGCGCCGGCACGGAAGATAGAGCCCTTCATGTCTAAATCTATTCAAGGTCACTAGGGCAATTTGTTGTGTAAGCCTATGGCAGAAGGGACAAAACTACTGCCAAAGTGACCTCTCCTTATAGGGACCTGTGTCAGCTGCCTGACAACAGCAATTTGAAATATTGATAGTAATATTGCTATCTGAGAAGTTGGTTGTGAAAGTGTATGATTTGGGAGGCAACGTGCGATCCTTGTAAGATTGTTTTCCTGGTTTATTTGTCAACAACCTTCTGCCAAGATCAAGGACTTGTAAAGCACCCTTTACCTTGCAGGTCCGTGCCCACTGGCGCCTTAATGCAGGGGCTTACCTGGGCTTCAGCCCAGGGGCCTCGACCAATGAGGGGCCTCCTAATAATAATAATGATAATCAATAATAATAAACGGCGTGTCCGTATTCGCGGCGTCATTAGCCTACTCTGGAGCTAGCCTAAATAATTGAGCACATCGTACTGCTCTACAATTACATCCATGCAGAGGCCCCCTTTGTCTTCTCCAATTCTAAAATGTAACAAAATGTAACAAAACGTAATAAATCCCAACGGGTGTAGAGGAGAGGCTGAAACTGACTGACAAACTTATCATACAAACTCTGGAGATAACGTGGGTAGGATTGAAGCAACGATAAACGAATGACGTGGATTCCTGTAACTGTCCATGAAAACAAGGCATAGCAGGTAAATATCGTAACAAATAGCCTGGAAATGAAACGGCTTTAAAAACATGTATTTCACTTGTCTCATTGGAGTGAACGCAGAACATGGGCTGTGGCGCAAATAAATGAATTAGTGATCTGCATCTCCGTTCACCAACAGCTAAGTTTGTGCTAACCCATTCGCACATATAATAGTCTATGTTATGTTTTCTCCATTGTTAACGTGAGATATGTCTCCATGTAGTGTGATAATGCATAAGGTAGCCATGTTCACGTCACATGAGCCAGCTTGTTCTGTAGGCTAAAAGTATTTCTGTCCCTCCCAAACTGCGTTAAACTGGTGTGTTAAGTAGACAGAATTTCAAAAAAACTCCTGGGGAACCCCCCGACACGACAAACACATGCACTTTTGAAAAGCTTTTAAACGTCCATGTGTACCCATCTTTTAACTTAGCCTACAGCCAGTGTTGTAAAAGTTCAACGCTTGTTTTCGTGCAGTAGGCTAGCCTTTTTGATAAGCGATGTCATGGGTAGGCTGACGTGATTCGAGGGCTTTCTGTTCCTGTTTATGTAAAGGTTTTACGTGCTGAATAATGATAGGCTACACTGCATGTTATTAACCAAAAGCGCACGCTATGTGTCGGGTCAGATCGCGGGCCGGGTATCATTTAATCATAATTAATATTTACGGTTGGGGGGGCCTTAAAAAACATATAGCCCAGGGGCCTCGGGTGGTATTAAGGCGCCCCTGTCCGTGCCGTGTATGTGTTCCGACCATTGACTAAACCAGCTAATTTTAATTATCACATGTTTTCAGCCAGGTAATTAGTGAAATCACAAGTGCACTCATACAATGGCAGTAGGACTTTTACTTTCTGAAGCTGGAGTTTTCCACCTCTTTTACCCAGTCAAAAATGAGCGGGACCAAGCTACTGGGACCGTCAAAGACCCTCCATGAGCATTTTCAACAAGAGATCACACTTCCCCTGTTAGGAAGTTCAGTAACTCACATGCTGAATTGCCTTGACCTGATCTCAGTCATTCAGGTCTGAGTAACAGATATCAAAAGGGATACCGTAAGTGCCCCCCCAAAATAAACTTTTATCAATGCCTTTGTTGCTGGGATATATATTTTTTTCTCACCAATAATAGTCTACAAAGTAGGGCATTAGCCTATTGTGACATGTCTCAGGCGCTTCTTCATCTTTGAAGTAAATATGTATCTTTAATTGGGGGCGGTATGACAGCTTGATGTACACTGATGCCGACTCTGGCTGCATGTGTGAATAAATGTGTGTTGGCGCTTCTCCAAAATAAATGTACGACGTTTGAATTAAAGGGAGCCCTTGTTGCTGTGCGTGCCTGGTTGTGGAAGCACCTTTGATAGAGTGTGATTAGTGAGGCCTCCCACAGTGCAATGGAGATGTTCTATACAGCGCACACGCACCCCACAGGAGATGTTCTATAGAGTGCACACATGCCACAGGAGATGTTCTGTACAGCGCACACGCACCCCACCTCCACTGATCTGGTTTACCTTTGAAGAATCAGCTTACCGTAATTGCCTAGGAGTCAGTCTATCCCGCCTTCTTCCCAGTTTAAATTTGACATATTACCCTTGAACCCTTGTTCAATTCACAACAACGAAAATACAAAAGACCACTGTGTGAAACAACAAAGTGGAAATGAAATACCTGGCACGACACAGAGGACTGTCTGGGGGTTGGATTGTGAAGTCCAACTAAATCCTTGGAATTGTGGTGGCCATTTTATACCCCTGATTGAGATCGGAGTACATTTAACACATTTGTGTACACTCATCAGTGTATATTTGTGTACAGTGTAATTGTCCATTTTGACTAGATACATAGACACCAACATCATACAAATTATGTTGAACTGAGCCCTTAGAACATTGTGCCTGTGCTTGTGCAATATCCAACTGACACTAATATCAATGCTTTCATCATCCACCCTATCATTCTCTGCTCCAGCAGAGCAAATAAATCAACCCCTGGTTAATGCTAGCTTGCTAATACAAATTTAGCTAAAAGGAATGATGGCAAATGTTTTCTACACAGCAAATTATAGTGGTTCATCATGTATTATGTGAAATAATGCCTTTGTATTAAAGGGGTGGGGAGGGCATTTGATTGGCATCTTCATTAAGTTGTGGCCAAATCCTGGGGCACAGTTTAATTAGCGTGTTCAGGCCCTAGCTCTCTAGCTAGTGTAGTGCTCACAAGGGAAAGTTAAAAAAAAATAATTACAACTTGTTTGTGCAATTGGCATTACAAGGTGTTCCCCAGTCTAATAACATGCTCCAATTTTGGTGTGTAATTAATCAAGTAAACCATAGTCGCGGGATGCTGGGGAAAGAGTGGATAGGCAATGGTAGGAATTAGATGCTGAGAGTGTTTTCCCCTGTGTGATTCTCTGCGTGGAAAATAAAGTGTGATACAAAGACACAAAAGGCTCACATGCTTTCTCGTTTGGGATGGCTGTGTGGGAGGGTGATTTCCAAGGGAGGATGTGAGGTCACCGAGAATAACAAGCTCCCGAGAGGGGGCACACCTGAGGAGGGTACAGTAGTCCCTACCGCCCCACTACTCCCCTGGTAATGCTAACACCTTCGTCTCAGCTAATAATGCTGGGAGTTGGGGGGTTCCCTCTTCCTGCTGCAGACAGACATTAAGGAGCTACAGTTTCTTTGACAAATTGGAGCATTTGAACTTTGATTCCCCCACTGTGCTACATTTGCTTTGCATGCTAAACACACACAGTTAGATGGAATGGTTTGTCTGCTATATGAACATACCAGAAGAAACACAAAGAAAATATAAGGTAAGTAATGGATGATACACCGTTCGGTTCACAGAAATAAATACACGTTCAAGGTTGCAAAACAACCCTGACACACAGCATGGAGTCCATTATCCCGCTTATTCCACTGTTGGCACTTGCATTGTGTTCATTTCCTGTTATAAATTTAATGTTTTAATTACTATAACTGTCTTGTTTGTAGAACTATTTCTTTCCGCCACATATTAACTCATTTCTCAAATTGCAGGACAAACTGCCATTACTACTGTAGTTCTAAATGGATGGTTGATATGGCCAAAGGCGTTTGTTCCATCTCCCATATCCCAGGACTCTGATGAACCTTAAACATCACTATTTTACTTCCTACTGCCATTCAACTAGCTAAAAGCCACCTCCGTCATATGCTAAATGTTGCTATGTTCTGAACGTAAAATCAGGACAATGGAAAATTCAACCAAGCAGTGGAATTAGATAATAGATAATGCCCACTTAGATGTTAGGTCAGGTTAACTTAAATAGAATAGGCCTTTATCAGTCGCATAGTGTCTTACCAGACCTAAGCTTGGGGATACTTATCATTAGTAAAGTCACCAATATTAAGAGCAACAACAGAAAGACAGACTTCACAAGACAGAGCAATACGACAACCTGGATGTACCTGGAAGTAATATCAGGATCAAGATAATATCAGATTAGTGCAAATTAATGTTAGGAATTAATATGAAAGACCTACAATATGCAGAGACTTAATTTACTGTTCGCGGTCAAATTTGACCGTACAGTTTTAATTGCTCTTATTTTAACATAAATTAAAAATGTACACCATAACAATAGTAATAATAACATTTTTTATGTATTTTTAAGATTTGTTGCCTCAATGGATGTTGGTATGGTAGTCAGGGCACATACTCAACCATAGCGCTGGCATTTTGTAAAACTTCATAAAGCACACTCATGCACTTAGAGAGGACAGCTTCTTTCCCCAGGCTATATCAGAATATTGTAATGATCTGAGCCTAGCTGTTATGACTGTACTCCCATAATGCTGTGCGTGTGTGTGTGTAATGTTGATGTTGGTTTTAGTATGAGTAATGGCGTTTACCTTGTCATGTATGTGTTAGCTGGTATAGTCTTTCTTTATGTTGTACCTCATGTGTTTACCCCGTGTATTGTATGTGACTACCCTGTTTGTGTATCGTGCTTGTTTAATTGACCTCCCTTGTGTTGCCTGTTTAATGACGTTCGTGTGTTTTGGTGCGTAACCATTAAAACCATTCTGAGACAACTTTGCAAGATTGTTACAATATTAAATGGACAGTGACTTGAAATCATGAACATTCTTAATACAATTGCTTGTGTCATCAATATGGTACCTTATGTATCACAGAAATATAATATATATAATATATATATATATATATATATATTATAATGCCTCAGTGCATTTATTTTTTTAATCATCAGGTCTGCAGGTCATTAGGGGCCTGCAGGTCAGTGTAGGTATATGGTCTTACATGTATGTATGTTATCTTTTACATGTATGCAGTCTTTATGTATGTATGTGGTCCATATGTCTGTGGTCTATATGTATGCACAGAAGCTCTATGTAGGCTTTCTAATGGGTGCATGTCGACTGGTGTGCTTGTGTATCTGTGTGTGTTTGGGTGTCTGTGCATGCTTAGCAGCACATATGTCTCGTTCTTTGTATGGTGCCCCCCACCCCCTATACTATTTATTGCCTATATGGCGCCATTGTGTTTCTTAGACCTCCCTTTTTACCCCCTGCAACTTGTGGCACAAGCACAAACTTGAACTTCACACAAACAGGTGCCCCTCTTCCATCCTTCCATCCACTGTTCATCACAGACACAGGGTGCCTCACTAATGCATCGCCTTTCCATGGGGGCCCTCATACAGGGGTCAACCTAAGGGTCCCTCATACAGCTCTTCAGCGCTTTATCATGTACTCAAAGCACTGTGACTGAACATTGTAGGGTAAAGAAGGGAGGCAGGCAGGATTAAAAGTAAAAAAGAAAGTAAAATGAAATAATAAATTAGGAGGCACACATAAAGTGTACAAGCAGTTCCAAGTGTGGAAAGAAACAGACATATGCCAGCATAATTAAAAAGTAAAGTATTAAATCTGTTTCTAACAAATGCAGACAATACATTTGCCAATTTACTTACAAGTATAGGCAATACATTTACTCACATGGATCCTATAATTTACACAAGATTGATTTGTTTGGCAGGTGTGGTTCACATTGGGGGAGAAGTATTCAAGAAAACACTGGGCTCCCGTAATTTACTCTAAGCTTTCTTGTGGAAAGTATGATTCATGTGTAGAATGGGCACACAAGCACAGGAAAGTTGTAGGAGGGCATGTATGGAGATGTCTTTCATCTCCTTGATGAAAATTATACTCTTTCGCATTCATTTCCTATGGCGGTCATTTTTGAACGTAAACAAAAAAAGTGTGACCAAGTTGGATAAATCACTCAAAATTCAAAGAAATTAGTCACAATGATTTTCATATGTTCAAATGCCTTTTGTGAAGGATATCATAGGGTCTTGAGGCAATCTGATGAAAAATGCCATATTTATGGTACAGGGAATGTGTAAATCGGTCATTTTTGACCAGAACAAAGGTTAAATATAATTCCAGAAAGTAGACAGTGCACTTTAACAGAACTAGGCACTTAAATACAAATGCTTAAGGTGCTTGAGGCCTAACCCTTGTTCACCCCCCCAAGGTCATAAACCAAAAATGAACTCTGAACCAATACATGAATGTGATTTGTAGGTTCATGACACTTACAGTCCCAGGTTCATATACCCTTGACACCCATTGAACTGCCTCATCAGACCATATCTTCCATTAAAAGAAAAGGCATTGGAAGGGTCGATGAGTCGATGACATGCCCATAAACCTGAGTTATTGCTGGGAGTCCTGACCAATCCAGCCAATCTCCACTCCATTAAAGGCTGCTCCCATGACTGCCCACCAGATGGGAATATTCTCTCTGCATTGTGGCGATGTTTTCTCTGCGTTATGGGCCTTGTGCTGCAAGATTGAAGGTGTAACATCAGTTGTTGCTGACAGGAGAGGACTGGACATTTACAGGTTTGATGGTGAGTGGAGGGAATAAAATAGCTTTAATTAGTATGTGGTGGTTGGTGGAGGTCTATAGAGAAAGCTAACAGCATGGAACTGAATTAGTTGTATCTTTGCCAAGGCCAGACCCGTGGACAAAATGTGCCAAAAAACAATATTTATGTTGAGTGGTGGCGGTTCACTGTAACGCACTCATCCCATTGCTGTCATCCCATTGAGAAAAAAATACACTATTATCAAAATGATTTCCTTGTACTTTATTGCTCAGCGTCTATTGAAAGATGGTTGATAGATTCAAGACAATGCCAGATTTTATACGTCACTTTTATCAAATATCATCAAATATGCTGTCATAATTTGCCAACTGCAGCTTTAATCAATAAAAAAGAAACTCACAGACCACCTACAAAAAGATTAGACCTACTTCAACAGCATATTAGCCTACACAATAGGCCTCACTGAACCACCTTGCTTATTGTTTCAGACGATTCATATGATTTAAACTGGTATATCTTGCATAGACAGTGTTTGGATTTGAAACTGTTTAGATTTACAAGTTGGTTCAATATTGCAAACAACTCATCTTTATTATATTTTACCACGTCTGCATTCCATCTGGCTTTGTGATGAAAACAAACCATGCTGTGAATCTGAGTAGTGCTCATTAGTTAAAGTGGCTTGACCTGATTAGTGTGACTGTGCATATGGTAGCACAAGAAGAAGCTCTTGGTCTTACAGCCATGATGTCATGCCGAGGTTTCTTGGGGTTTGGGAAATTAAAATGATTGCTGTTGTTTATTATGTACCGATATTGCTGCTGTTCATTGTGTATTTCTGTTGCTATTTTGTCATATCTAATTATTTGAGATGGAAAGCTTTCTAATTCAGTCAATGTACAATTTATTTCTGTGGTCAGGTAGATTTTATGTTTGCTGTGAGTAGGAGAGAAGAGTCGATGTCACAATATCACAAAGGCTACATCCACGCTATTCCGTTTTTGTTTGATTCGAGACGTTTCTGTCTCTCATTTATGTCTACTCCAGTGTTTTCAGGCTCCTGAAACACAATGATTTGAAGACGATGTCATCATCATATACTCATGAAAACACCTGGAAAATATTAAAACGGGAAGACAGTGGGGAAAAAGTTAAAATACAGGTATGTCATATTTAGTATATTCAAGTATAAGCTATACATATGCTTAGTTTAGAATAAGTCGATCAACAGCACACATCCATAAACTTCTTTTTGCTAAGGGTTGCTGTCTTGTGATCCATGCTTCAGGTATGCCTCCTAGGTGTCCTGTGCTGACTATTGTACTTAAAATGTAGACAGTATATTCAGTTAGGTTTCAGGGTCTCTCTATTTTCAAGTCACATACAAACATCCCTGAATCCATAATGGAAACAAGGTCATTGAAAGAAGA
>NW_027468664.1:20799233-20804233 GCF_046254945.1 Alosa pseudoharengus | reverse complement strand
CCTGCTGTTGTTTGTGATAAAGAAAGATTCAGGTCGGGATGGGGGGAGGTGTGTGTGTGTGTGTGTGTGTGTGTGTGTGTGTGTGTGTGTGTGGGGGGGAGGGGGGTGGATGCGCAGGTAAAAATTCAACGTCAAAGAGAAATTCAATTTAAGATTGTGCCAAGTGACAAAGCTTATAAAGAGATCAAAATGTGGACTGACGTGACAGCAATAAGAGACGGCTCTTTCAGCTTCCAAACGGCTGATGTGTGTGTGTGTGTGTGTGTGTATGTGCTCACATAACAAAACTACCTGACAACTTTTATTCAACAGATTCACCATATCTTTGCCCTTACATAATCTCCATAATCAAATCAAAAGTTCAACCCATTCACCACTCTGTAGGAAGGGTCTGCAGTCTCCTCATTGCTCTTATGATGCTACATCCATGTATGATTCTGTGTATTTTATACAAAACCTTACAATTCCCCGAATACCACTTTTACATTGTCTGGTAGGACAAAAACATCCTGCAACCTTTACCCATTTAGTGTTGTATTGTTGTCTCACTCCCATCTCCTCTCTGTAGATGGCCAGCCCCCTCCAGCCATCTCTTAGCCTGATGATAATCTTGCCTGTCACATGCATAACAACACAACATTCAATTCATACATGTCCATGACGGAGCAGTGTGGCAAAATACCATTTTATTCTGGTGTATGTTTCCCAAATCATAGTTGTTAACCTGTTAGCAACTTGGTTGGCAACAGGAAATCCAACAAAGTTGCTAACTTAGTTAGCATCTATGGTTTTGGGAAACGCGTCCCTGTCTTGTATCAATTAACATACAGACAAGAGAAAGAAAAAACAATGGCTATCAGGAAGGTGCCGGCTCTTATCGTTCACTCAGAAGAGCTGGCTCTACAAATGGGCTTGATCACGACCGACACATCACTAGCTAAAAGTCGGGTGAGGTGACGGTGAGTGGTGAACCTGCACGGGCACGTCTCCTCTCCATCGAGCCACCCCTGCTGTTCCCTCCTTCTCGTCTGCCATTAACCCCCCACACCTCTTCTCATGTCTCCCAGCAGGGGATAGAGAGAAACAGAGCAAGAAACAGAGGAGAGAGAGAAAGAGAGAGAAAGAGAGAGAGAGAGAGTAAAAAGAAATGCAGGACAGATAGAGAAGGAGATGAAGAGAGAAGGAGGGGGGAGATAAGGAGAGAGAATGAAAAACTAATAGATGGAGAGATTGAGGGGGAGAAAAATAAAAGCAGGAAGAACAGATGGAGAAAGAGAGAAGGAGGAAGAGGGGAAGAGAGAGATGGAGAGAGAGAGAGAGAGAGAGAGAGGTCCTCTCCCCTTCGCAGTGCTGACCCAGGTGCAGTGGGAGGGGAGTGACAGCCCAGCTCGGGCCCATCGATTCTGACAGCCTCATCCACTCTCATTTGGCAGCGATCCTGGACGTCATCTCACCTTAACAGTGCCATCAGGGTGACCGGCACTCAATGCCACACTCTCACTCCGAGATAGACTAGCAGAGAATGACGAACACCTTCGCAGTCATGGACTGAGACGGAAGACTGTTTGACACACGGCTAGAGTGAGATAAACTGATCAACGAAGAGGGAGCGTGATAAATTAATTGTGATTGCCCTTCCTGATTGTAAGCCTGTGGGGTTTATTTGTCCCGAAACACCTTCTGGGAAGTTTGTGAAAAGCAGTCATTAGAAGGGGAACAGAGGCAAATATGGCACACACACAGTTTCACACATAAACATTCAGTCATTTCAGCCTAATGTTTACTTGACAACCTCAGTGTGCTCTGCTCATTCAGAAGTTAGTGTCCCTGCAGTAGAATGATTCCAACTGAGAGAGATTAGAAGACATTCTATTTCCTGACTTCAGGCTTAACAGCTGAGTGTTTTTCACATGCTTGAATGAGTCAAGCCTCAAAACTGAGATAAATTGGTATTGATATTTTGACTTTGAAGTCAGAGTAGAGTCTGCAGAATTTTTTCCTTCATGTTTTGCCAAAAAACATCTATCTTTACAGAATGCAACAAAGGCAAAACAGCTATACATTTTTTTCATTGGTGACCCTGAAAGAAGTCACATTTCAAACAACAAAAAAGTAACAAAGATCCTCTTGTTGTTTTGCAGAAAACCCAATATGGCGTTCAAAATTCATTTATCAGCTGAGATGGGGTAAATTAAGAATAAAAGTAAAGGTCACCTTCCTCCCATGTCCACACACACATCGCTACACTCTTTTAGACTTCTTAACACATTGTAAGACACAAGAAAATAGACACTAGATTTTCAGTTCCACTTACTGACAAAAATCGTCATGACTGGCTAACAAGCTATTTGCATTGACGAAGGCATTTAAGAATGAGACCTATCAACATTTGGAAATGACCTTTTAAATTACGATGTGCATGTACATGCAATAATGTGTTCAGTCTACATGCCTGTGTGTATGTGTGTGTGTGTGTGTGTGTGTGTCTGTGTATGCCATGTGTTCTGCAACAGTAATTCAATTAGCAAACAAGAGTGTTTGATTACTTTGACCTACAGACTTGCAGTGGGCAGCACCATTAGTGCAACACAGAGATACATCTTCTGCAACATTTGTCTGGCCTCGTATAGGGTATCTGTGCCTGCAGTCATGTGGGAGACTCTCCCCGTGTTGCCTAATGGAGGACCAGAGAGGAAGGAGGATTATCTACCATGGGATAGTGTAGTGTGGCTCATGACGTTTAGGCGAAAACAAAAACTGTTTCCTGACTGCGTCCCCGGTAATAAACATGCTGGAATTCCACAGACACGACAGATGCCCATTACAATACGATAAACTCCTTTGGCTTCAGCGTGACTCAATGTATTACCTTTAACACACAAATTATACACGAGTATTCACTTTTTATTTGTTACTTTAAGCAGTGCCCGTTCAAACATGCTATCCCTGTAGCCCAATACATGCCTGCAGGTAGGCCTGCTTTAAAAATAGGATGATAGGGAAAAACATAATTCCAGGTAAGCATTCAATAATGAATAGGCCTACAGATAAAATAATAATATAATGTGAAGAGAGCAGAATTTAAGCATGGCTGCATGTGACATTTTTTACAAATCAAAATGACATAATCCTTACAGCTGTTTTGAGTCAAGGCTATATGCTTAGCTAGAGATAGAGATAGATAGAGAAAAAAAACATTTTGTGATATGATGCATCATATGGAATTTGCAACAGTGTGACTCAAAAATCTCTGGTGGCCTATAAGTGACATCACACTCTGTCTGCCACTCATTGCTTGTCGCTGGTTATGCTTTGCATGTGTGGCATTCTGAGACGTTCTTTAATTCGGGACCATTATCGCTCGTTTCAATTTAGGACCTTGCAGTTGGAATTGTCGTTTGCTTATTCAAAGTCTAAAGACAGTTCAAAGTAGCCTGGGCTATTTGAAGTGTCCGTTGTTTTGCACATCATTTTTTACGTCATTTTGAAGAGCCACTGCATAGCCTACCTGTGTGTGTTGGCATGTTGGCGTGTTGTTGCAAAATCCGCGGAGTTATCTTGCACTCGCTTAAGTTTTTACCCGTGTAACACTGATCCAGTTCTGCCAAAGCCCTGCTTCTATCCTCACTGGTAGCTTACAGTACAGTGCTGTGTGGGAGGGGGAGTGGCTAGCGGCGAAAGCCAATGTGCTTCTTTTACCGATATATTTAACAATATCTTTTGCATTTGTTGTTCAAACAACGTCAAATTTGGCACTGCACTTACTCATGCCCGTAGCAAGACAGTTTGAAATCAGTCTGACAAACGGTCAGCGAGATATGCGTGCCACAGACACACAGACATCCGGACACACAGACGCTTCTTGCTTTATAGATAGATGTATCCTCCACGGGTTTCCCTAATGTTTCTAATTCCCAACTTCTCGAGGGGACAAGTCTGAATATATGTAATGACATAGACCCAGGGGATGAACCTAAATAGACTTGATGCCTTCTGTATATTTCTCATGTTTTTTCCTGGCTTGCATTGCATGTATATTCATTAGCTGTAATATTCACCATAAGGTTATTTTCCATAAATGTCAGAGAGTAATTAATTAATCTCCCTTGCCGGTGGCTCTCCTTGCCTCATTACTTAGTCTAGGCTGGCTGCTTTTCTTCGCGTTGTTATCCTCCATGAATATCCTCACAACTCCATTCAAATACGCTGCATTCTGTGTGGGTTCTTTAAGAGAACATTGGCCAGTTTGAGCCATTTGAATGTGAATCGATGGATCGATAGCTGTTGCGATAGCAGCATGTGCTAGCATCAAACATTTATGTTTTGGTATCTCTTCTGATGTGTAGCACTTCTGGGTTACTGGCTGGCGGGCAGGACAAAACTGAGGAAGAGTCAGTGATTAGACTTTGAAGGAAAGGGGAGCACCAACCACTGACTCCCAAATCACCTTCAAATGGAAATGTATGTTGCTCGAACAATTACATGCATATTGCTCAGTATTTAAGAAATTGATTGTTTTAACCTATCCTGGCGGATGGTTAATACAAACTCATTTTGTCTTAATAAAATAAAACTCAATACACCAAACCAAAAAGAACTGTTCTGAGATCAATCATTCATGAATGCCCCACAGGCTGAGAAAAATGCCTGTGGTCTGTGGTTCATCATTCTGCACATATGCATGTACTTAACAGACTTCAGCCAATTTACTCCCACAGTTCATCTAAATGATGTTCAAAACAGCACCCTTTGACATCGTGTGCATTTACAGCCAAATAGCAGATGCACACAATAGCAACAACAAACCATTTTTTCTGACTGAGGACAGGAAAGGATACAGAGGATACAGAGTATCAAACAAGCATAACTCTAAGTAATATTCTAATGTTCTAAGTAATGTTCTAGTAAGCAACATTCTAATGTGTGCTATGGAGTCTGTCTAGTGTACATGTGAGCAGAAAAGGTTCCACTATTACAACTCAGGTTTAGGTCCATCTGAA
>NW_027468664.1:20789233-20794233 GCF_046254945.1 Alosa pseudoharengus | reverse complement strand
ATATTGGCACACGAGTCCCCACATCACACAAACAATTCATGACCCTGACAAGAAAGGAAAGGAAAATATACTCAGTGCAGCTGCTGTCCTTTAAAAATAATTTGGAGAGCACAGTGTGTTTCACAAATGAGAAGTGCAATAACACCTTGGAGATTTTTTATTTTATCCTAATCAGAGTTTAATATCAACCCAGGTTCTCTAACACACCCTGTGCGGCCTTTTGATCGAGATACTGTATGCTGAATCCATTTTTTTCCAGGAGGGAAGATGAAACTGGTGCTTAAACCTTTCACACTCATTTAGGCCGCAATCAACTGAATGAAACAAACCCCCCAACATCTACTTTGAACTCCTCTAACATGCTCCTGTAATGTGCCTTCAGCCAACGGTTGAACAATGTTGGCAAGACTTCATGGCTCAGGGCAAAACTGAGGCCTTTTGGGGGCAGGTGGTGAGGCCAGATGTTGGGGGAGGAAGGGGGGCAGGCGGTGAGACCAAACGCTGGGGGGGGGGGGGGATAGGCGGTGAGACCGGACGCTGGGGGAGGGGGGGGGGGGGGGTAGGCGGTCTTACTCTGGCTCAGTGAGGGGGGTGGTCTCAGTGGGCTCGTTCATTGGGCTCCCATCCTCTGCGTTTGTTATTCTCTCCTCTTCTGTCCTCATCTCAACAATGGGCTCCTTGGACCCATCGCCCCTACACACACATGCAAACACACACACACACACACACACAGGCACAGACACACACACACACAGACACATGCACAAACACATGCAGAGACAAGGATACAATGCTAGAATACTGTGCACATAAACATAAACACATATAGTAGATATACACAAACACACACACACATACATGTGCACACACACACACATACACACACGTTTGGTGATGCAGACATGCCACCTGAAAAAAAACAAACTGATGCATATGTAAAAAAACAAATGATATTTATAGCAAAATATGTACATTACTTGTGTCCACAAGTACACACACACACACACACCCTTAGGAATACTGTATGTCATACGTGCTACGAAAACTGAAAGATGGCCTTGTTTGTTTGTTTTTGCTAAGTGGCTCGCTCAAGTCTTTCTGGCTCCAGACACAGTTTAGCCTGCGTTCCTCTCAGTGCCTGAGATGGAGGCCTGCTTGTAGTCGGTGGGATTCTGAGACTCCACGGGGCTCACAGGAGAAACATTTCAGTGCACAAAGAGCCCCCGTCAACACATTATTACCATACTTCTGGGAGGCTTTCTCTGTTTGTGTATGTTTGTGTTTGTGTTTGTGTGTGTGTGTGTGTGTGTGTGTGTGTGTGTGTGTGTGTGTGTGTGTGTGTGTGTGTGTGTGTGTGTGTGTGTGTGTGTGTGTGTGTGTGTGTGCAAGCTCTCTATCGTTCTTGGCAGATGTAACTGAATATGAATGTGAAAGACTTGCCTTTCAGGGCACGAACGGTCAAAAGCACGAACTTTTAGAAATATCCTGGCGTCATTTTATGGACCAGAAGTTTTCCATTGATGTAGCAGTAGCACATTTTAAAAGTGGGCCTACTGTATAGCCTAAACAATCTGTGTACATAAAACTTCTTCTCCCCTTACTTCCCCCGACATACATTAATTATATTCTATAGTGACACCTTATGACCGTCCCTGGTATTAACTAGGGGGCAGAAAAAGACACACACTCGGTTGATAAAACTGGACATAGTCAGTCATCCACTTCAAAGTCACGCTACCGTTAGGCTAATAATAGCTGTGTCCTCACACTATCGCATGTGACAATTTACTTAAAAAGGTGATTTTCTCCTCTTCTGGCGTATCGTGACAGGAGAACCATGCCAACTTTGGATGCAGTTATCTTAGCGATACTTTTTGCAATACCCTCAATATACATATCGTTGGAAAGCTTAGTCAATGGCCGTCCATGTGAGCACATTAACTTAATTTTGTACATTTTACCAAAACGACTGGTTTCGCCTTGCAGGGTCACATATTTTGTCTTTGTTTTGAAATGATTACCAGTATTTGTATATCTCTGAGCTGAGTCTGCAGCTTTGAACACCTCATAGTCACAAACTAATGCAAGTGTTATCATCACACATCCAAACATTCATTCACACTGTATATGCACAGACAAACAGGTGAAAACAATACAGTGAGCATGTGCAGAAAAACACAGGAACTGACAGTGGATCTGAACAATGTGCAAACAAGTGATGAAGGGAGTGAGATCTCAGCAGAAGGTGACAAGTGGATAATGAGAAATGCCAGGATGTGGAGGGAATGTGTCGCGTGCAATAGTGTCCTGCTGTGCTCATATACATGAATCTGTCGGTGTATCAAACATACAAATCCATGCGTAACAGCACGCAAACAGGCTGTATTTGTTTGAATGGTCAGTCTATGTATGTATGTATGCATGAGTTGGTATTATGTATGTGTCTAAACAGGGAACAGTAACAATAGGCATGTACAATTGTTTTGATTTGTTTGTTTCCTGGGTGTCCCTACCAGCTTGGGTGTTTTTGGTGTCTGCATGTATGAAATCATTATATGATGATGGGTAACTGGCAATATGTATGCATCTCTACCAAGGAATGGGAGAATGTATCTCATTATATGTACATGGCTTGGTCTCCAGCTATTTGCTGTTATACAAGCATTTGCTTATATCTATATCTATGCCTGTGCAAGTATGTGAGGGTGTGTGTGGGGGGTGGCATTGTAAGTAGATTGGTGTGTGTATGTGTATGTGTATGTGTGTGTGTGTGTGTGTGTGTGTGTGTGTGTGTATGCATGTGTGTGTTGTTTTTATTAGCCTGGTGTGTGTGTTTGTGTGTGCCTGAGTGTGCGTGTATGCGTAAGTGTGTGTGAGTGTATCTGTGTGTGCGTGTGTGTTTCTGAGTGTGTGTCTGTGTGAGTGTATGTGTGTGTGTGTGTGTGCATGTGTGTGTTCCACTCACAGGTATGCAGCCTTGCCCTCCTCCAGCTCCTTGCCCTTGGCACTGGTGGCGCTCTTGCGGCTGCACAGGCGTCGGGTGAGGCACATGAGCAGGCCGCACTGGCGCAGGAAGAAGCAGCTGACGTCCACCAGCACCAGCAGCAGCAGCACGGCCGCCACGCCCAGACCCACCACCGCGCCCAGGCCCAGGCTGCTGAAGAGGGAGTCTGCTGAGACCAGACAGAGAAGGGAATATCAACAGAGCTGCGACATATGCGCACATACAGTACACACACACACACACACACACACACACAGCCCCACCACCAAGACCCAGGCTGCAGAACAGAGGAGGGAGTCTGCTGAGACCAGACACACACACACAAACACACGCACGGACTCACACAAGCACAGATACACTCTCTCTTTCTCTCTCTCTCTCTCTCTCTCTCTCTCACACACACACATACAGTACACACACACACAAATCCGCCCAGGTAAATATGACTTTCCATAGCTTCAACTGTTCTCTGTCGGCTACACTTTTCAATTACTCCTGAGGAAACATCTCCATGCAGACTCAGCATTTTCACCTACGATCCGTAAGGCAGGGTCACTAATGATGTGGACTGGGCAAATATTTCTCACCATTTACTATAATCTGATAGTACAGACAGGAGAGATAATGAAAAGGTGCTATTCTGTTTCAAACTTGGAAGTGAGATACACATTCTGAAACTATATAAACAAAGCACTTTCTGTAACTTTGCAACAACTTGTGGAAGAAAAAGTGGAAAAGTGGCCAATTCAACTCGAAAAAGACCTACTTCTAAAACAACAATAAAGTTTGAAAAGATTTTTTGTAAAGAATGAGTCAGTAATTGAGGCATTTAAGTCGTACCACCTCAAATAAAAGAGAAATAAAAGAGTAACAAACGGTGTCATTTGTGAGGGCAAATCACATTAACGTTATTAAGACAGCAGATGCGATAGCACTATTAGAATAAATGAGAGGTCTAGGTATTGGCAAGGACACTATGTTGGCAAGCCTTTCAGCGAGAGAGGAAATGGCCTCTTCATTAAAAATAACAATGAAGCTTTTAATGGACAGAGCATAAGAGCAGAGGGCAGGCAGAGAACTGAACGCATCCATCCAGATCCTCTGATTTTTGACCACACTGTTGAGATGCTTGACTGGAGTTATAAAGAAATGGGATAGATTTTCACCAAATTACAGAATGTGTTTCTCTTTCAGAAATAAACAAATAATAAAAATAAAAACATATTTAAAAAGTGCAATGCACATTTGAGACTCGGTGGCAAGTGTTGACAAATGGAAGCTGTGGGAGGCTTGTTGGAGTATGAAAGCTACCATCTACAACACTACAGTATGTTATGGCATTAAATTGTTCTAATTGTACTACTTATCACTATTCCCTTTCTCACATTGAAATTTCACTGTTTATTGTTTATTGTTAATGTGTATTGCATGCTCGAGCCAGACGGGTAGTTTTTTTACAAAGACCTCTAGATAATATTAAACTATATTTTTCCGGGAATGGATTTGGAAAAAGATAATTTCCTGAAAAAAAGTCTGCACACTTATTTTGTCATGCTTGGCTTGACTTGACAAAATAAAAGACACACACACACAAAACAAAAATAATCAAAAAGTGCTCAGTCTTTTTAAATATTTCTCAACAGTTTTTGTCCTGCACCTGGGATGTGCACAATGACTAAGAAGATACTTTCATACCTTTTATTCCCCTTGATTTTCCAATGACAGCCAACCTGTAATTTACAGGCATCTGGCTCCATGTGACCACTGGAGTCCCTCTGTGATACAGACATTACCTCCTGTTGTTCAACTACGGCTCTGCATTCATGACTCTGTCAGTTGAACTAACGTCTGATAACTTGCGCACCTGAATCAGAATGCAAATGTATTTCTGTGAAGCAGAAAATACCATGGATGCAATGTCACTTCTTATCTCAGTGTGATTTTTTATCGCTGCTGGCCATGAAATTTTAAGATAAAAGGTTATTTTAAACCCCTC
>NW_027468664.1:20781733-20784233 GCF_046254945.1 Alosa pseudoharengus | reverse complement strand
GCAGCTGAGAGGAGACTCGGTCAGGAAACAAGGAGGCGGTATGCCCAAAAGCCTTCCCACAGTTCCCTGCTCTACTCTCGCAAGACCTTGCACAGCCCTCCTCTGGAAAATAGATAAATAAATACATAAAAAAACACCATTTCCCTCAAAATGTCAGAAATCAATTTCCTTGCTGTTTCTTTTCGCTCGCGCTAACAACTGCCCTTGCTTCCTCGGTCGCCACGGTGCAGTTATGGAGATCATCAGCAATCGGCATTGCCAAACGCTCGAGTTTTATATCTCGCCTTTAACGGGGACCCGGAGTGCGATGGCGGGCTTTTAATGCGCTTCAGATGTGTGATGGTGTGGCGCGCGGTCTCTCTGGTTCTCATGGCCCCCCTAACGCGTGGGCTCTCTAAATGCTAAAAGGACTTGAGATGAAGAGTGTGAGGGGAGTGGCGTTTGCAAAGAGAGAGAAAAACGTTCTGGGGGCTAGCTTGAAAAAGAATTTGGGACTTGGGATTTTGGACTGAACGCGCTACGGGACGCACTGTTAGAGCATGAAGCAGAAATGGGAGGTGGTTGGAGGAGAAAAAGAGAGGGAAGACAGACAACACAAACAACACGTTGCATTCATATAGCGCTTTTCTCAACACTCAAAGCACTTCACTTGGAAAGGGGGCACTAACAACCACCAATGTGTAGCACCCACCTGAGTGATGCACGGCAGCCATTATGCGCCAGAACGCTCACCACACACAAGCTTGAGGTGGAGGGTGAGGGAGTGAATGAGACAATTACAGTGGGGGATGATTAGGGGGCCAGATTGGAAATTTAGCCAGGACACTGGGGAATCCCCTACTCAGTGCCATGGGATCTTTAATGGCCACAGTGAGTCAGGACCTCGGTAACGTCTCATCCGAAGGACGGCATCTCCTACAGTACAATGTCCCCGTCACTGCACTGGGGCATTGGGAACTATCTTTTTTAGCCAGAGGGAAGAGTGCCACCACTTTCAGCAGCAACCTAATTTTCCAAGGAGGTCTCCCATCCAAGTACTAACCAGGCCCACACCTGCTTAGCGTCAGTAATTCAGTTGAGACAAGGTATCCGTTGGTCTGGCTGCTGGACAGAGTCAGTCAGATGGGGAAATATACAAAAAGAGAAAAACAGAGTGATAGTTAAGGGATAATGTATAGACCTGACGGTCATTATCGAACCGGAGGGGTCTTGGTTCGCTCTGAAGGAACTTATTTTCCAAATAATGACCGGTGTACTTCTATACATTAGTCCGCTTACTATATGGCTACTTGCCAAAACAAAAAATAAACTCCACGATATGTCTCTACATTTATTTGTTTATCATTTACCGTTTACCGATTTTTATTGAATATTTTATCTATTAATATTTTTTTTCTTTCTCCATTGCTACTGTGTGTTAGTGTGCGTGTGTGTGTGTGTGTGTGTGTGTGTGTGTGTGTGTGTGTGTGTGTGTGTGTGCTTTCTCTCTTTCTTTATTATTATTATTAGTAGTATTAGTATTATTATTCTCCATAGTCCATGTCACTTGTTGTTATTATTACTATTTTATTTTACTATTTTATTTTTACTTGTTGTTATTATTAATATTATTACTATTACACCACAGAAATTGAGAGAGCGGTCAGTAGAATAAGTGAATGGTGTGGCATGGAACTGAGAGGGTGGAGGCTGGTGCTTTATCTGGTCAATGGCCCTCAGAAGCATTGATTAGTAACACTGCCCACCTCTCCTGTCCAGCTTTCATCTGAAGTATCATTATTGCCCATCACTCTGCACAGCTCACCGTGGCAGAGGGGAAAGACGAAGTGACAGATGGGATGAATGAGTGCTGAGTAGAAAGGGAAGAGTTCCTCTTTAATCTATCCTTCCGTCTCTCTCTCTCTCTTTCTCTCTCTCTCTGACTCTCACCTTCACGTTTCACTGATAGATGATCACAGTTTATTTATGCCAAACCAGCTCAGGCTAGTGAAAGCTTATGACATAATGTATATGTTCATGTGTAGGTTTTGGGGTACACATGTGCATCTCTCTCACACACACTCTCTCTCTCTCTCTCTGTCTATGTGTGTGTCTGTGTGTGTGTGTATGTGTGTGTGTGGGGTGTGCGGGTGGTTCATGTGTGTTGGATCCCTAATGAGCATGTTGCTTGGAAGCAGAACAGAACGGCAGATAAAACATATTTTTCCTGTAACTTTTCAAAGCAAGCATGCCAAATCAATCCTTTCAGTTTCTCACAGTGCTCATCTTGAAAGCATTTCCTCACAAAGACACAGACACACAGAGTTCGGCAGGTCTGTCATCATTTTTCATCAGAGGAGGATATGAAACTAGCTGAGACACGCATGCCACTCAAATCCACATTTAATGCTCAGATTATTCTCATTTCACAGTACAGCCATAGTAAGCTACTTATTGGTATACTATATATAAACAAGATAAAGCACCATAGATCTGTTTTGCTTAAAGTCCACACAAAGCT
>NW_027468664.1:20771733-20776733 GCF_046254945.1 Alosa pseudoharengus | reverse complement strand
AGCTGGCAACCAATTTTAAAAGTTAACGTTGAACCTGCACCACACCACACACACACACACACACACCACACACACACACACACACACACACACACACACACACACACACACACACACACACACACACACACACATTGTTTTTACCCTCTGGATTACATTAAAAGCCTTATGTCCAAGTGGATTTTGACTTTTAATTGAGATCCTGTATAAGATCAAAGAGATCTCAGCACATTTTATTTGATTAAAAGCCATTTTGTCCTTCGTGTCCACTCATCTTTCACTTCTTCCTCTGAGTACTCTCACTTCGCCATCACTGTAAAGTGGACGTGCATGAGCCTGTTGATCATAGCTTCTTCAGAGAGACTATGAACCTTGGTCTTGCTGACCGCTCACAGCAGTGTCTCTACGCACTGCCAGTTCAGTCCTGGACCTGGTCACCCACATCGCATCTTTCGAAGAGATCTGTCCAACGCATCCTCTCTCACCTTTCCTGTCGTTTCTCATTTTCCTTTCAGGGAGGGAAATGGGTAGAAAAGGACCCAGAGGAGAATAACAGAAGCCTGTTTTCTTTTTCTTTTCTTTTTTTCTTTCTTTTTTTCCCATTTGTTGCGAGAAAGGCACAGTGTGACAGCTGATGGCAGAAGATTTTCTTATCATTCCCACCTGCACCCCTAATCTCATATTTTCTCTCTCTCTCTTTTATTTTTCTTCTGATCTATGTCTGGACATTTTGTACTTCTCACTTGCTTTCACTTTATGATTATTTTGCTCTCTCTCTCCTTTTCTATTTTTATTCTATTACAATGTAAATTTCTCTACAATTTCTTCTATGTCTGTCTGGAAATGGTGTGCTTCTCACTTGATTTTTCTCTGACTGTCTCTTTAGAGACAGACATCAGAGAAAATAATGTAATCCTTTTTGACGATTTTATCATTTACATTTACCATTTACATTTATCATTTTTTATCCATTTACAGAGCACATAAAAGTGGAGTCAGACAAACTAAACCACTTTCACGCCTGGTGAAAACTGTTCAATGGTTTACTGATCTTTACTGATCAATGGTGACTTGTAAATCAAGACAGGTAATTAGACAGTTCCTGGTAATACCCACTTTAGATTAATAGTGACACAAGTGGGAAAATTATCTAATATTGACATTGTGGACTGTGTTTGACCAAGGACCTGCACAGAGCTAAGATACAGAGTCGATACTTCAAGATACTACCTCATTATGTCAAGATAGTAAGTCACAATTTCAAGATCTTGAAATGTGGACAGGGAAAGAGAGGACATTATTTGTGTCATGAAGTGTGATTTTGAAGAGTGTGTAATGCTCTAAATTGCCATGGAAATGAATAGAAAATAGGAAAGTTAATCACATTTACTGTAACAGTGTTTAAGTTCTGAAGAACCATATGTGAACTTGACATGGTATGACATTTTATGTATGTAGATATCATTTACATAGGTATTCATGGATACTGTATGAAACATTCTCCTTTGTCTGTAAATTAGCATAGCAATTCAAATGCTAAATTACTCAGTATGTCCTCAAAAGAGAAAAGATGTTATCTTCAAACGATCTGACTATGGCGCCTCGGAGATTTCATCACAGATTAAAACTTTATTGATCTGTAAGATCTCATGGCAGGTGAGTCTCCACTGAAGCATAGCTTTTGAAAATGGATCAGGTCCGGAGTTCCGTCAGGATATTATTCTGTAGAGATGGGAAAAGGAGGTCATCTGTGGCCAAGCACACGAGGGTGAGGTGGGCTAAGGTGAGGACAGTGTCGGGATGACCTGAACGTGGATGCGAGAGGTGACCTGAGGACAGTGTTATTCAGCCGAGGCGATCTGAGCACGTCCCAAATACCCACCTGCCTGAGCCAAGATAAACTCCTGGTAGCGTGCACCAATGTTGTTCCGCGCCGTGCAGTTGTAGCGGCCAAAATCCCTCTCTGACATCGGGGTGACCTTTGGGAGTGTTCAGACATAGATAGAGAGAGAGAGGGGGGGTACATGATAAGCTGTTTGACATTGCCTGAATGATAAGTTAATAACTAGATGTACCGCAGAGCGGTACAAAATATGACCGCCGCCCAGTCCAGCACATTTTTTCCACAAAAATAAATCACGCTGAAAGGCCTATATGATTCTAACTGTCTCACTAAATTGCATTAGCCACACTCAATTCTCACTGGTATCTGCTAGACAACAAGTACCAAAACATGATTAGTTCATAGATTTCACATGTAAAATTCATTTTATACAACCCCACCCCATCTTGCCCGTTCATAATTCTGAGAAATTCTTGAATTGTGTGCATGTGTGCGTGTACACGTTTATGTTTATGTTTATGTGTGTGTGTGTGTGTGTGTGTGTGAACTGCATTGTCCAGTATTTAATGGTAACAGCATGATGACTGACAGCAGCGATTGACCTCTGACCTCCAGGAGTGAGCGCCCAGGGCCACTGTGGACGCGTGTGTTGGCGGTTGGCTCGCTGGAAATGGTGTAGCGCTCACGCCGCCACAGAATGGTGGCCGGTGGGTTGGACATCACCTCACAGCTGATGTTCACAGGGTTGCCCTCCCACGAATAGAAGATGGTGTGGTTGTTCTGGAACTTTGGGGCATCTGTTGGTGAAGAACTTATTACATTACATGGGTATTTAGCGTCCTGTGATATCTGAACCAGGAACTGTGGGACTGAATGCAACCTGTCTGTCATAAAAAAATACAATATGTACATACAGTTGTAAAGTTTTACTTTACATAAAAACATGTGTTTTCAAAGGAAAAAGTAATGTATACAGTAGATAACAATAAAATGGCCTTCCTTAAACCCAGACATTCTTCACAGTTCTCACATATTACTCAATAATCACTTTAAGTCGCCAATCACTATTTCCATATGGCCATCATATGACGAGAGCATCAGAGTTGATGCCAAACAGAAGAACAACATGTCCTCTCTCCGTTTAAGTCACAAACATATTTGAATGCGTTCCCAAACACACTCTGTGTCCTCACAGCACCTAATCAGGTTCAATCTGCTTCTTGTTCCAGCAAATCCTGTCCAGATTCAGTTCTCATTATTAAGCCGATCTTACACTCAGGACTCAGAGGCCTCTTTCTGGGCTGCCAAATCAGGGCCTGGGCTCGTTCCAAGGCAGACTAAACAAACCCAACCCGCCGCCCATCATCTATCCACAGCAGGACCCCGGCGGTAATGAGAAACTCTATTTCATTTTGAAGTCCCTCCCTTAATTGGCTTAGAGTAAAAAATAAAAAAATAAAAAAAAAGCGGAGTAAAAAAGTTAAAGTAAGAACAAAAAAGCTTTAGCTTGCCCAACTCTGAGAGAAGACTTTGGTCTACACACACACACACACACACACACACACACACACACACACACACACAAAATGTGTAAGGGGCTCCAAGTTGGCTATCTAAACTATCTTAGCACCTTAGCAGTGGTACATTGCTTGTAGCCTGCTGATTGTGGACGTGCCAACAAGAGGAATTAAAGGTGTTATGGAAAACATTATATATATATTATCCAATCGATTATATAGTAATTGAGAATTATTCTTGTGCCTTCTATATACTGAGATTTTGTGTTAGGTGTTTTAATGCATCAGTTGGCAATACATTGCTTAATACATAAATGTTAAAAAAGGCTGAAGACAAAGCGTGCAGTTTGGAGTATTTGGGTACTATTAACCATGCATTTGTTACATCATCGTTTTGAGTGCAGAAGCATTTTCAGTGTTGTCAACAAAACTATTCCTCCTTTGAGGGATCAGTGTCTTGGGCATGGACATCCTGCCTTGATGCCAGATATCCTGGAGGGCTGAAAGTAGCGACCCTATACATTGCTCTTCCTGCCATGCAGTTTACATGTTAGAAGTCACAACTTCAACTTACTTGAGTTGATATGGTTCACTTTAGTGAACTTGTAGTTGTGTATAGGCTATGCTATTAAAGGGGCAATGGAAATGTCATAAAATAATGTTTGTACTGTATGTCCTATGCAGCCAAATGAGAAAATACACTCTTTCAGGACAATTGGCATTTACTTTCACTACCGGCTTGTGATAGCTTGTGAAGTTTAAGAGACTTTCTTTCTGAGAGAGAGCCGGCTTTTGGGCTCTTAAAAGGACTAGCGAAGAGGCTTGCTGTTTCAACAACAGACGAGTGAAAGTCTCCTTTATGGTGATTAATGTTTGCATATCCAGGGAGTAAAGGGATGAGGGACAGGGGGAAGAGACAGCGAGGGAACAAGAGATACAGAGACAGAGAGAAACAGAGAGAAACAGAGAGAGGGAGGGAGGGAGGGAGGGAGGAGGAGAAGGAGGGAGAACAAGGTCGCTCCCATTCTCTGAGAGTGAATAAAGGAGTTCATTAGCGCTCCGGCATCAGTTGGCAGACCCCACTGTACTTAGTCAGAGTGCCCTACCTCCCTGTCCTCTCTGATCCCTCTCTCTCTCTCTCCCTCTCTCTGTCCCTCTCTTCCTCCGTTCGCTCTGTTTCCCCTTAGCTGTCATAGTAGCGTTGATCCGTTGGACGGATGGCCTGGTTGAAGACAATGCGGTCAATGATTGGAGGGGTCTAGGGGGATGATATCACAATGACACCATCAACCCTAACACAGTCACCATAGCCAATGAGAGAGGCTATGTAACAGATGTAACAGATGATGATCTCCAGAATATACTGCTTACAGAAGCAGGTGTCCGTATTCACACATGCTGCGAAACCATTTATAATGGCTGCTATTGTTATGAAACATAGATCCATTGGTAATTATATACCTCATACACCATATATGTACCGTATATCCGGTCATATCCATTGTCAAGCACATTTGTCATAGTCATGAGTGAACTCCACCGACTCAGGTCAAGGTGTTAAGTGTTAACTGCACCACCACGTCTTCACCCGTTCAACTTAAGAGCCAATTATGACCAATTAAGTGTATGATTGTGTGACA
>NW_027468664.1:20749233-20761733 GCF_046254945.1 Alosa pseudoharengus | reverse complement strand
GCAATGCTGCAAGCTCAACCATCTGCAGTTAAATGCAACAAAGACCAAGGAGATGGTGGTGGATTACATGAGGTCTAAGCCACCTATCCTGCCAGTCTCCATTGAAGGGGTCAATGTGGAGGTGGTCAGCACATACAGTACAAATACCTGGGGAATGGATACACATGGTTAGACTGGTCAGCCAACACACATGCACTGTATATAAAAGGGCAGAGTTGGCTTTACTTCCTGAGGAGGATGCGGCCATTCAGTCTCTGCAGTACGCTCCTCTGGATGTTTTACCAGTCTGTCATTGGCAGTATCTTCTTTTATGCTGTGGTGTGCTGAGGAGGCAGCATTAAGAAGGGAAACGCTGGGCGACTGAACAGGTTGGTAAGGAAAGCTGACTCTGTTGTTGCCATTGAGCTGGAGACACTCACAACAACTGCAGAGAAACTGACCATGAGCAGAATGCTGGCGATCATGGACAATGACCGCCACTCACTACACAGCATGTTCAATAAACAAGGGATCATGGTCAGTGGCAGACTTCTGTCAATGTCATGCTCAACAGACAGACTGAGGAGGTACTTTGTCCCCAGGGCCATCCAACTTTTCAACGCCACACAAAAGAGGAGGGGAGAAATGAACTATATCACTGTGACTGTTTTACAGGCTATATTAGCCCTTCTACACAATCTGTGGTCATAACATTTAGACCTGTTGCATCTACAATCTTTCCCTTTATAACTTTATAATAACAATTAAAGGGATTGCAGCATAAAATTTCCCTCGGGATTAATAAAGCATCTATCTATCTATCTATCTATATATATATATATATATATATATATATATATATATATATATATATATATATAAAGATCCAAACAGACCCTTGCCCAATCAAACTAAGTGTTGCCCTGTTTGTTGGTTTAAAGATGCAGCACTGTTTGTTCTCACATTTGGATTTACAAATAGTTTGGGTTTAAACCCAAGTGTTTCTGCTGCATTTATGTTTCATGAAATAGAATGGTTTGTTTTCCTGATGTGCAATAAAAACCATTAGAGCGAAGCTGTATCATTTCCCTCCAGCCAAAAGTATAACATCTTCTTCTCTCTCTCTCTCTCTCTCTGTCACAAACACACACACACACTAACATACATTACAGTAACACACACACACACGCCAGAGAGAAAGAGAGAGAGAGAGATTCTTTCCTTGAATTAAACTGTGTGCTTCTGTTGGGACTGAGAGTACAGCTCAGTTACAACCTTAGTCTCTCGACAAAACTTCTGTCCAATAAAGCTTCATAAAAATGTGCATTTTGAAGAACCAGTGCTGGGGCATGGAAAATGTCCTCATGACTGACGAATAAATCTCCATACATTCTCTCTCTCTCTCTCTCTTTCTCTCGCTTTCTCTCGCCATCTCTCTCTCTCTCTCCTGCAGAGCCTAGCGCTGCATTGGAATAATGATAGAAACAAATCTGCAGGCCAGCAGCGTGTAAAAAAAACATAAATTGAATTTTCTTTCATGAAATATCTCTTTCATTCTCCCCTCCTCTCTCTGCTTTGTTTTTGCTCTGAAATGGATTCTCTCTCTCTCTCTCACTCTCTCTCTCTGTCTGTCTCTCTCTCCCTCCTTCTTTCCTCTTCTCCCCTCCCCCTCAATCTAGCTCTAATTTTCACCCCCCCACCCTTTTCAAAATATCACTTTCACAAGGTCAGATGACTGGCTTTAGGCTGTGTAACTTTGCTCCTCCGAAAGGGATGCTAAACTGAAAGTGATGCTAGTTGTTAGGTGTTAGTTTTCATTCTTTTTTTTATTATTATATATTTTTTTATCGCTTTTCTTCCTGCAATCTTCCTGCAAGGTCTTGTAATGCACCATGATTTCAATGTCCAAACCCATCATCAGAAACGCTGCGTGCCATTGTGAAAGGGGTCAGCAAACAATCCTATGACATCCTATGGCAACAAATTTCTGCTAAATAAAGCTGCACATAGAATGGCACAAGGACAGACCATAAAATTCACATCAATTCCACTACTGCACACTGAGTGCTGCTGTCATGGTACACCACTTAATATCAGCACATGTAAACAATTAAAGTCCCTGTGAATATTTCAAATAATTGCTATCAGCTTACTGAATAGAAAAAAAAAAAAATACAAATGGCAGCTTGATTTTCCAAATTGTTTACATGGCTTAGCAGAGGATTACGTGCAGAGATGTAACAAAGCAGGTGGTATCTGATTTGGCTGATCGTCATCACCCCCTCCTTTTGACTTTCTGAGTGATGAGGGGGTGAGAATGCAGTTTACGATCATGGAGTTCTCTCTACGTGTACAGTCAAAGTGAGTTTGAATGAAGCTGTTTGAATGAAATGTTATTTTATCCTGCTAACAGACTAAGAAATAAGGTGAGGATGTGGCCCCTTTATGTTAATCACACTGGTCCACTGGACTTCTGATTACACAAAGGTATAGGTTGAGGTATGTTTATTTTACAGGAATGAAGTATTATCCTCAAATTCATTTTAATTCCATATGTTCATAAGAGGGACAAAGAGACATACCTATCATTTCCACTAGATGCGCCCAGACTGAACTGTATAATTCTGTTGACCAAAATTTTGCTTCCAACAGAATTTAGCAAAAGTTTTCACAGCACAAGATTGTCAACTATATAACCCAGACAATAGTCAGCATGCTTTTTAAACATGCTCTTTTCAGTGGCAGTTTGGCTGTTGTTGGTCTTCTCTTCTCAAGGTTTCCAAATGTGTTTAAATTAATCATCTCCTAATCCTCCCCTCCTGAGCCACAAACTTGTTGCTCACACCTTCCCTGGTCATGTGTTATATAATCATCCTAATTCCCCATGCATCTCTGCTAATGGCCTAATCATACTTAATAGGGCATGCGACTTTGTCATTTGCCTGCTCAATGACCATCTCACGTCCATGACTCCTGACAGAAAAAAGTCTCAGACAATCATGCCCTGATGGTAAGAACACTTGTGCTAATTATGTCCTGATTAGCATCACTTGGCTACTCTCCAAAGCCACCTTGAGTTGAAGATAGTGTTTATTTAACGCCACCTTTGCCCTTCCTTAAGTAGTGCAGGATCACAGTCAGTCATTTGTCCCTTCTTGAACAGATTGAGTAAATAAACTTTATTAAGCACGCCAAGGTGTTTATTTTCAAAGTTTGTTCAGAGTATAAGAGTGATCACTCGAAACACCACAAAGTGTTCAATCAACATAACCAGCAATTTTCTAAGGCCCCAAAGAGACAACTCTGTCATCAAGTGCCATCTCTACAGTTGAGTGTGTGCTCTGAATACCACTCCAACCAGCGTGTGTCTTTGTTACTCTATAACCTTTCTTCAAAAGCCCTCTTCAAAAGAAGTTTTGTCCCCTCCACGTCACAGTGCTGAGCAAACTTATGTAGAGATCCAGTGTTACCCCGGACAAATTACCATCATTCTGACATATATACCGGGACCCAAATATGAGGAAGCCGCGAATCGGATAAGTGAGAGTTATAACAACGCATTCTCACGCTCGGTGGACCAGCCTATCTTCCTACTTTACATTTCCAGTCACTTGCCGACTCTACAACAGTACTGTAGACTGCCCCACGCGACTCTCGGACTCTAGATAAAACAAATGTTATGGCAACATACCTAATGCATTCAAGGCAGTGCACTGCCAACCTTTGGGTAAGTAAGACCATAATGTTATTCATCTGCTGCCAAATTACAAAGACAAGATCAAACGAGAGAAGCCTACCTATGGTCATAGAGATATCGCTGTGGTCTGATGTCTGTAAGGAGAGACTGAGAGGCTGTTTTGATGATACAGACTGGGACATTTTCTTTGATAACTTTGATAACTGTGCAATTTTTGAGTCAACATCTTACATCACCTTTTGTGAGAATGTTGTCATAACAAAAACTCTTAAAATATACCCCAATAATAAAGTTTAGGGTCTCTCATGAACTGACAAACTGCCTACGTGAGAAGAGGGCTGCTTTTGCTCAGGGAAACATTACCCTTTTTTAAAGAAAAAAGACGGGAATTGAGAGGGATTAAAAATCCAGGCAACAACATAAAGATAAAAAGGAGAGTCAGTCTGTTACAGGGGATGCCCATAAAGCATGAAGTAGTCTTATGATGGGTAGAGAGGCCCGGAAGCAACATTGCCCACTCAGTTCATTTGTAAATTAACTTTATCAGTTTTATAGTAGATTTGATAAAACCACACATCGGGTTAGTTCTGATCAAGTATGTAGTTCTGTCTGGCATACCATCACTCTCAATGAACAGGAGATAACTGGCTGTCTTGCCATTGTTATTTTAAACACTGGAGTGCCTCAAGGCTGTGTTCTTTCTCCAGTATTATTATCCATGTGATGCAGACCTGTGGTAATCAGTTTAGCCTACTTAAATATGCCAATGAAATGAGTTGTCAACACTAGGGGTGGACAACCTACATGTCAGCCAGTTATAATTAGGGGCCAACATGTTGAGGCTGTCTGCAGCTTTAAATATGTAGGTACCATTCTAGACCGTAACCTAAATTGTATTGAACACACAGACCATATTTTTAAGAAGGCAACCCAAATATTGTTTCTCTTAAGGCAACTTAACAGCTTTGCTGTTAGTAGAGAAGTCCTGAGGATGGTCTACACCAGTCTGCTGGAAAGTGTCATCTCATACATTACATTATAGGAGCAAAAGTAAGCTCACAAAAATTATAAATACAGCCAGTAAAATTATACTGAACCCCCAGAGGCAGCTGGTGGAACTGTACACTTCCCACATCATCCACTACAGTATATCACACTTTTGAAAGACTCCCTTCAGGAAGAATATACAGAGTACCTACATCAAGCAGAAACCTTTTCAAGAAATGTAGTTTTTATAATTCATAATAGGAATTTTATAATTCATAACCCCTGCCCCCACTGAACCTTTGATATCTTAGATTATTTTATATTATTTATTGTTTATTGCTTTTATTGAAATCAGCCTTTTTTTCACATTTCCATGTCATGCTGCATATCTGTCAATGTATGAAGTTCTTGTATGTTGTACTTGCTGTGTAGTCTTGTTTGTGTGTGCTACAGTATATGTACCTGCTGTGTAAACTTGTTTGTGTGTTCTATGTTTGTGGTTTGTGGGGCCAAAGATGAATTGAGTATCGAAGCCATGACGTAGCGTTTTCAAGGCAGCGATATCACTGGATATCTATAAGGCTCTGGCCCTATCTACAAGGCTCTGTTCTATTCTATTCTATTCTATTCTATTCTATTCTATTCTATTCTATTCTATTCTATTCTGTCTGTTATGTGGATTGTGTTAGTGAGGTGCCTACTTGTGTGTTCTCATGTGATGTCTTATGTATTGTATTGTGCTATCATGTTGCATGCTATACAGTATGTGTGCTGTATGTGGTGATGTGACCACAATCTTAGCTATGGAACATGGAGTGATGTGTGAAAACTTTAACATTAAACATCCGATCTACATCTATCTAACTATCTATCTATCTATCTATCTATCTATCTATCTATCTATCTATCTATCTATATAACTCTCCCTTTTACTCTAGCAACCCAGGGCCAGGTTCTGCCAGCTGCTGTCTCACTGAGTGACAACTACAAGTCAATTTCTGCAAGTATTCATTCTTTTTAAATCAGACATCACCGTCATCAGCAGCGGAAAGGTTACCTCAAAGCTGGACAGAGTTAACTTAAAATACACACAGGAGAGATGTTTTCTAGTATAATTGATAGGAGATTTCACTCAGCGGCCAATCAACAACCAAGCCTACTGTATGTACCATCAAAAACAAAATCACTAGCAAATCAACCTTTGTGGGTAAAAAAAACATCACCAACAGGACAGCCTTGGAGAGCATTTCACTGGGGTTATCGAGTAGAAAAAAAAAACACCTGGTTGGTTCTGTACAAACGAGTATGTGGTTCTCTCACCAAAGACTTTGAGGACCAGCTGACTCTCCAGGATGCCGGCTTTGTTGGTGGCGCGGCAGGTGTAAGGCCCGCCATCGCCCTGGCCCACGCGCCGCACCATCAGCGTGCTGCGGCCACCCTCCAGAGTGGCCAGCACGTGCTGCTCCGAGCTCTGGATCAGCTGGCCCTTCCTGGCAGAAGAGGGAGGAGGGGATCGTTGAGAGAGGGATGGAGAAAGAGAGGTGGATACAGGAAGATCAAGAAAAGTAAAAGAGAGAGTAAAAAGAGAGGAAGAAAGGAAGGAAATAAGGAAGGAATAAAGAAAGAACAGAGTATAGGTGAGAGAGGAGGGGAAGAGAGGATAAAAGATAGTGAGCGAGAGAATAGATGACAGTATAAATGAGAGAAGTCAAGAAGAAAGATAGAGTAATACCACAACACAAAGAAACATTAGAGCACATAAACACATAGAATAGGGGAACACACACACACACACACACACACACACACACACACACACACACACACACACACACATACACACACACACACACGCCCTCCACGTCACCATCGTCATCATTGTTGTCATCATCATCATTTAACAGTGTAAATCTAAAGCAATGGTGTTTGGGTGGTGTAATCTAAAGCATGATTGGACACACACACACACACACACACACACACACACACACACACACACACACACACACACACACACACACACACACACACAAAGGCAGTCCAGCTGGGGCTTACTGAGACATGGCAGGGATCAGGGTCCAGGTGATAACCTGACCAAGTGAAGGCATTCAAAATAACCCTGGCAGTGGCCATCATGTTTGCCAAAATCGACAGGAAATTGTGAGGAGTCTGTTTGTGAGGCTTTGTTTACAGACATGAGCACAATACCAATAAACAACAGCGGATGACAGCAGTATCAGTGATTGTTTCAGGTGGATGAGGGGTCATTGCAAGGAATTGACAGAGACCATTTATTTTACAGACAAATAACTGCCAATTCTTGGAAAATGTTTGCATCAAGTCATTACATTTCAATGACAGGCACTGTTGGTAACAAAAGCTCCAATCCAAAGAAGGATACCCTTTTATTTTGTGTGTGTGTGTGTGTGTGTGTGTGTGTGTGTGTGTGTGTGTGTGTGTGTGTGTGTGTGTGTGTGTGTGTGTGTGTGTGTCCACAAGCAACCACACACCCCATCATTAACACAGTCTCCTCAAATGACCTTGTGCCTTCATGTGCCTATCAACGGATTGCCCATGAATTGCCTGATTCTCCCAACAACTGCTCCTCCATCATTCCACAGTGCATCTGTCTCCTGCATGCACATAACAACATCCTCTTGGAATCTAATTAGATTTCTTCCCTGTAATTTAAACCTGCCTGAAAGGGTGTGAATCGATCACTTCAATGAAATTCTACATGTTTGGCCACCATGTCTCAATGCAATTTGTTTATTCTTCTCTTCACTTTGTTTTCAAGCTTAGTGGTGCAATTAAGTAAACTACATTGTCGCTTGCACATGCAGCCAATTTGTGAACAAAACAACAAAAGAACAGTGTTAATGGGGTTGAGGTTGAGCCAATTCCTAGAAAACCACAATAGATGTCCAAGTGGATAAGTCCTAGAACATTGTACTCTCCAGCAGAAAGTTCAGAATGTTCACTTTGTTCCCATGTCGCCCGAGTCCATTCATTCCGTATAACAGGACACCTCAAAGGCTGTTATCCTGCTTATCACCTGGTTGCCACTATAGGCAATAGTCATGCTTTTATAGCACACAAAGGAAACAAGCGGTTCTGTTTAAAAAGAAGCCGACTTGTTCAGTTTGTTGTACATCATTCTTTGGCCCTAACAGCGATAGCATGGACAGTTAGCTTGTTTTGAGTTGATTTCATTGCTGCGAAGCCTGCTTCCAGGCTCAATTGTCATCTTACTATGGTTGTTCTAGTTACCATTCATAAGCATTGATATGGAACAGTGTTTCATTTTTTTTTACTTTATAGGTGTCCCGTTATTTAGAATTAACAGCCACTCCACCAGCCAATCAGAAAAGAGTATTTCTTCTCTCCAGGTGATAATTTAACTAATAAGTTAACTAATTGTGCATAATTTGTGGGAAGCATTAGAAAAAGTAGATGACATAATCTGTGGCCTATATTCACCTCTGTATTAAGCTTTAGTTGCCATTTCAAAATAACACACTTCAGGAGTTTGGAGTTTCTTGCTAATCAGAGCTAATCAGAGAGACATTTTCATAAACAGAGAGCCATAAAAACAAATTGAATAAAAGTAAACAAAACAAACAGCTGTCTAAAAAGGGGTTGGCGTTGAGCCATGAGCCACACTGACCACAAAGTCAGTCTCCCACAGGCAACACACTGACTGACCAAGGACCTGGAGCTGCCCAGGATCAAACATGAGTCAGAACAGATGTTCCTCAAAGCCTCAGCTCTCAGCACACAAACACAGCCCAGCCTGACCTAAGAGCCAGGCACAGCTGTGGTCTCAGAGCCTATGGCAGCAGCTAAGCTCCAACCCTCTCCAAAGAACTCCACTGCAGATGGATACTTTTTTGTAGGAGAGGAGGCCATGTCCGGTCCAATGTGATAACCTAAAATAGAGTTTTTTGCAGAAGAGGATTAGAATGACCCACAGGAGCACTCTTCCCTGTGCTGTAGGTCAGACTGGAGGTGGCACTCTCTAGCATTTATAAAACTCTCTCTCGCCCTCTGTTTCTGTCTCTCTCTGTGTCTCTCTTTCTATCTCTATCTATCTCTCTCCCTCCCGCTTTCTTTCTCTCTCTCTCTCTTACTGTCTCTCTGCCTCTCTCTTTCTTTCTGTCTCTCTGTGTATCTCTGTCTCTCTTTCCCTCACTCTCTTTTTACTGTTTATCTATTTCACTCTCTTTCCCTCTCTCGTTGCTCTTATGCATAGTGGAGCAGAGCTATCTTCAGACTCCAGAGTGGATCAGAGAAAAAAGTGTGCCGCTGGAAAGAAAACGCGTTTTAAGAGCAGCGTCCCTACAATGGGCTGGTCAGGGCCAACACCTGCAGTGGGAGCGCTGCAGAGCTGTTTGTGTTTGAGGGCCAGGGTTAGTCACTGCACAGGCAGGATAAGGGGAGATTTTCAGCACCCTGGAGAGCGGCCCGATCAGTTTCCAGGGTTCAGCACCTCACAGCAATGCCTTGGCAAGAGCAGTCAGCTTCATCAAGGTGACTGCAGGAAGGTTTAATCAGATATATATGGCATTCAATGCCATTGAACACCCTTGTCTAGGTATTCCAAAAACTTGATTGATGTGGTGGAGCATTTTTCAGCATCAGCTTTTTTTTCTTCATTATTGAACAAACATAGTTCTGATAAATGTTGGCAAAACACTTTACTTGCCAGTCATCTGTAGTCAACAAACTAATATGAGCTATGTAATAAATATTCAACAGAACATGCACGATTATTTGACACCAGGGTTAGTTACTGCACAAACAGGATAAGGGGAGATTTTCAGCACCATGGAGAGTGGCTCGATCAGATTCCACAATTTAGCACCTCACAGCAATGCCTTGGCAAGAACAGACAAGGTAACTGCAGCATGTTTTAATCTGCTATGTATGACATTTAATGCCATTGCCAGATTGATGTGTCTGAACTTTTTCAACATACCGGTAAGCTTTAATTATGTTTTTTTTTCCATTGATTGAAAGCTCTAAATAATTATTTTGGTGTTGTAACATCTTGTATATTCAACAATCTATAATACCCTATATAACAAACCGACCGTTCACATAATACAAAATTAAACAGCTTTCAAATAACAGTCAAGCCTGTTCCTGCTGTCAGTGGAGTGTAATAATTTATGTGTTCATGATGGGTTGTAAAAATGGTGCTTACCACCTGCTTCATCAGAGCACACACACACATACACACACACACAGAGAGAGAGAGAGAGAGAGATAGAGAGAGAGAGAGAGAGAGAGAAGGGTGTATTAGTAGTATATCTGACTCACCTATGCCAGGTGACCTGTGGGTCAGGTGATCCGGAGCTGATGCAGGTGAAGGTGACCGACTCGTCTGCATCAGCAGTGGCATTAAAGGACTGCTGCGGCACAGACAGAACCGGAGGCACTGCAGAGACACACAGATGACAAGAATCACACGGAGCTCCACATTCACTTGGGCACTCTTTTGTCAGGGGTTAGATTAGGAACTGGTACATACTGAACAGAAAATGAATAGTAACCAGCCCTTAGTAGAAATAATTGATATCTGAAATATTTGACACCTCACCACATATCATACACACTACACTGAACCAGCTGATACCACATTTTAATATCCTGAAAATTTTCTGGTAATATTCTGGAAATGTTTTTGGCTTACACACGCAATGTTTGTTTTGCCAATTCACTAAGGAGATGATATGGAAAACCATCAATTTCCTTGTGTTCATAAATTAACCAGCGCCCCCAAACAAAAAAAGAAAGAAGAAAAAAAATAGCAGAAAATAGCAGCTCCTTATTAGTATTCCGCTGGCAGGTCAGGCCAACAGAGCCATTGTGATCATGTTTACAAAGCCAGAAATGCCAGCCAATGCAAAATTATGGGCCACGCATTATCTTAAGTAGATGAAAATAACCTTTTAAAGGCGGACAGAATGCCCACTCAAGCATGAGTGCGATGGCAAATGGCAGGGGACAGGGAAATTACCAATCCTGGGCCACACAAAGAACTGCCCACAAACTACTGTTTTGAATAACAATCACTTTTTTTGTCCCCATATGCTGGAAAATTATTCAATATTTCCAGGTAAACAAGGCAAGGAGTGAATGTCACACTGCTGCCATGTTTGGAAAGCTCTACACCAATGCTTCTGAAGCACCAGCGGAAGCGAATGTATTTGTTTTCTGATAGGGGTTATTTGAATTGTGTGTGTGTTATTTGAATTTGGTATGAAATGACTGGTCCGATCTGAACGGACCTAACAGAGGCATTCGAATGGAGAAGAGGAATGTTATTGCTGTTTTCATTCGGCTTCCTCACTACAATCTTTCCTGATGGATGTCATTTTATTTTCAATACTGATCCTGACAATGTCATTACAGCATGCTCAAAATGAATGTGTCAAAGGTAATAGAATGGCGGTGGCCAAAAAACACATGTGTCTGGTCATTCATGCAGAATACAGAAAATCCTATTGTAAGGCCCGTCTTTTGCCCAAACCTTATGCATTTCTAAAGAATGCCTTTTGCATTCAATTTACATGTGTGGATGCCTGTGTTTGATCTGTATTGTCTTAGCTGGCCATGGCCAAGGATCCCCAACACCCGCTCATGCATAAAGTGACCATTTGCTCCTTGTTCTGGCCCTTCTACTGAGAGGGTAACTCAGTCCTGGGGCTACTTGATGTCTTATGGTAAGATAGGCCAACCTCATTATACAGTATTGCTCTGTAAATATGTGTTGTGAATAATACATTCATGTTTGGTCTTAAATTAATACTTGTAATGTGGGCAACAGTCTGATTATGGTTTTGTTACAATTGAATGTATCTGTGCATAGTTGTAAATTAAGAATTAAACTGTAGCATAAAGTTATGATATCCACCTGGGCCACACCCATCCACCTCAGACAACAAAGGCTCTGATGAGTCGGGGATGGCCCAAGTGAATGATAAAAGTGGAGGCTCTGGTCCTCCAGCTCTCTTATTCTTTCCCTTCTTGGGGCTTCTTATTCTCTTCTCTCTTCTTTTCCCTCTCCACTCTCCTCTTGAGCTAGGCCCATGTGGCTTGGTCTTCTGCCTCTCTCTCCCTCTTCCTCTCCCTCTCTCTCCCCCTCTCTCTGTCTCCCTTTGTCTTTCTCTCTCTCTCTCTCTCTCTCTCTGTCTTTCTCTCTCCCCCTTTCTCTATCTCTGGGTTTGTATTGTTTTATCTGGTGTATCTGTTATCTTTAACTTGTCAAGTTTACCTCTGTGAATTGGTTAAGTTTCCTTTGTTACCATTGGCTACTTTCTTACAGTAGACCATGTGAGTTTACTTGTACATTCAACTGAAGTGATATTGGTTACATTTACCTTTAAGACTGAATGCCTATTAAATTGTTCATTTGCCTACCAATCGGATAACTTCAATTCTCGTAGTGTGCCATGCCATTCTCCTCCATAGCTGATAAACTAGTTACTTGGTAATTGATTGGTGATACAAATTATTAATCAAATGGAGTCAGATTAACAAGTATGTAATAACATCATTGCCATTTAACTCTTCACCCTATTTGTCCACACAAGCTCTTTCAAGTGAGGATATAGCTCGATGTCTCTATGTTTCCGAGGCTATATATATCATTTCTGAGCGTCTTACACTATGAATGCTGTCTCTCTCTCTCTCTCTCTCTCTCTCTCGCTCTGTCTCTCTCTCCCCCCTCTCTCTCTCTCTCTCACACACACACACACACACACACACACACACACACACGGGAAGAGAGAGAGGCATAAAAACTCACAGATGGAAAGCCAGATAGACAGAT
>NW_027468664.1:20731733-20744233 GCF_046254945.1 Alosa pseudoharengus | reverse complement strand
CTTTCAAAATATACACATGAGATATTAAATTGGCCCAAAAGAAACACCCCATTGATCACACTTACAAAAGCATTTTTCAAGTGCTTTGCATGTTATCCATGCTTGATAAATGCCAACCCTACCTTTCCTTTCAAAAGTACGCACAAGAGATTAAAAAATCGTTGGTTGTAATTAGAAGGAAAGTAATCAGAGTGAGTCTGAAATCGACACCTTCTAATCTGTTGCGGTGGAGCGGGCAGATAGCTTCTCTGTGTCACACACGCAGAAATTCCAATTAAAGATGTGAGGAAACTTTTTCTGTTCGACTCTGAAGCAGTTCTCTGTATTACAGCAAGAGTTTCAAAGGCCTAACACAGAAGAGGTCTCGATCAGGTGAGCACAGACACACACACACACACTAACACACACACACACACACACACACACCCACACACACACACACACACACACACACACACACACACACACACACACACACACAAACCGACATCACACAGAAGGACAGAAATTTTAATTCAACTCAATACAATTGGTACTTCTTTCTTTTCAAAGCTTTTCATGGTGTGTAGCTCTCTATTCATGTTTAAAGGACACTGCCTTGAGTGACAGAAATCTTGTTTCATTACATGGACACATATCTATTCTTCGTTGTCAACTGAGAGAGCACTTCATAAAATCTCATCAGCGTAGGAGTGGCATCAGCCTTTGTGTGGGTGGGGAGACCTATATTCATTTGATTATCATCTCTTTCATCTACAATGTTTCACCACTGAGGATGATTCATCATTTTTGTATAGGATTGTAGCTGAACAATTCTCCCATTCAACCAGAAAGGTGAAATAAATTGTAGAGATACGGTGTAGATTTATAAGATCATGGTTTTCACTACTTCATTAATACTTCAAACTTGGTGCCTCTTTGGATGGAATTTTATAGCCATTTAGTTACCTTAATATTCATCAAAGGAACCCACATGTAAATCAATTTAAAGGTACCAGTGACATTTAGTCCAGGAATAGAGGAAAGTGAAAAGAGGACACCAACCAAAGGTGCCAACCATCCCTAGAAATGTTCAAATATTTGATTTCTACTTCCTGACACCAGAAGAACAATCCCTCGGAATTGAATTGTCATGGTGACCACAAAGCTCCCAGGATCTTCCTGGTCGTGCATATACCAGTATGTGTGTGCGTTTATATGTTAGTCTTACTGTTTGGCTCAGAGAGAATTTCTTTATTCTTGTAGAACCAGGACACCGCTGGAACCGGCGAGCTGATGACATCGCAGATCACCTCGGCATCCTCGCCCTGCCGGAACTCCTGTGGCGTCTGAACGGACCGGAACGTCAGCTTCTCTAAAGGACAGGCACCAAACAGCGACTCAACACAAACACCACAACACAACTCTGCCACAGGATAAGGACAGACAAACAATAGACACAAACAAAGCAATCTCCAAAGAATGTGGAGATTCAATTTGAGCAAATATTCCTGCCAGCATTTTCCATTACATTACATACTATTTATAAGCTCGGCTGCTAGGTCCAGAAACACTGGCAGGAGATTGCTGTCCAAATATGAATAAATGAAGAGTTTGGTTCCAAAATGATATATCCTCCATTTCAATGAATTTTCATAAATAATTTTTTTACATTTTGTTTTCCAAGTAATGTCAGTTGAACTGTAATTGGGTTAATGTAATTTAATTTATCTTTACTCACTCAAAACAGCAAAACTGCAATGTTGATTTGCAATTGATATTACCTGAAATACACAATTAAATAACATGACTTATTAATGTTTTTAATGGAGATATAGTGTTTTACAACCAAACTCTTCACATATAAAGTCCATGGAAAACTTCAAATTTCAGATTCAGTTTTCCTTGCAGCATTTCTGCTGCTCCAGGCGTTGTCCAATGACAACCTTTTTATTACCATCTTAAGTGAATGTTCAGGGGAAGCTTGTCCACTCATGCTGCCTGAAATGCTGCCAAGTGTTTCATCATGACCCATAGGGCACATGCCTGGCATTGCCATGTCATGCCATCAAATGTCAGGGAGCACAGCAAATTATATGGTGCAACCATTCAATACAGCGGCGGCCATTATGGATCAAAGGGTCTGATTAAAGCCCTGGAGTGCATTCTGATGGTGGAGTCACCCCTGAACCCTGGAGGCCACGACGGCTGACTTGCCTCTGAGACACCCACAGACCCTCAACCTCCTTAAATCACGCTTTGGATGTGTTGTTACTCCTCTTCCTGCAAATGAACCGCGTTGAAGATAAAATGCTCGATAAAACTAGCATTAGCTGGACTTTTACTGCTCTAAACAGCACCATCTAAAGTGATGCAGTGCCCCCCACTCTCTCCCACTCTCTGTCTCAGCTGTGATCGGTGTGGGCAGCGGGAGCGGCACGGCTTTGGCAACATGATGGAAAAGGTAAACTAGCTCTTCCTGTACACTCACACTTAGAGAGAGACCACAGGGGTGCGATGAGTTCAGTAGGCACCATATGCTAGCCTTCGTGCTAATCTCCAGACTATATCTTTGATCTGCTATATTTGTGACAGGCCCTGCTATGCAGCGCCACTGGGGCCAACAGCACAGTCGGGGGGTTGCTTTTAAAATGTAAATGTGCGGTTCATGGAGGAACCAAAAAACACATTTCACATCCACATTTCTAAAAAAATATGCGATCAGAAAATGTGTAGTTAAGGTTTTATAGTTTAGCTGACCTCTGGGGAGGGAGTTTGTGTGTGTGTGTTTGTGTGCACGTGCATGTTTATGTTTGTGTGTGTGTGTGTGTGTGTGGGTGTGTGTGTGTGTGTGTGTGTGTCTGTGGGTCTCTGTGTGTGTGTGTGTGTGTGTGTGTGTGTGTGTGTGTGTGTGTGTGTCATAATGGGGTGATAATTTCATGATTGCCAGGTGGAGTGGGGAGGAACGCAGTGGCTCAGCAAGTGGCCACTGACATGCCTGATCAGAATGAAAGAGCTGGCGCTGGCGCTCTTCTATACGCCATGTTTCATCTGCGCTCTCTGCACCTTTAGCTCTCTCGTGAGTAAACATGATGGAAGTACCAATGAAACTCACACTAAAGCAAGAGTCAGTCAAGCTCAGAGCACTGGAAAACCCTCTGTTAAAAGTAAACACTGTTTATGACTTGCTCAAGCCAAGTAGCCTCCTCTAGCAGTCATTCAGGGACAGGATTTTATTGAAGTGTAATTCAGCAGAACCATGGGTCCACAACAAACATAAATAGCCTCCCAAAAACCTTTAATTGGACAAATAACACAAAAAGGCACGGTAACGCTTTAGAATAACATGTGCTTATTAGGTATTAACAGTGCATAATAAGCAGTTAACAATTCATTACTAACAGTTAGTTAACTGTTGTTATCCTTTAATAACATTAACTAACTGTTAACATGCAGCTTGTAAGTGTTAATAAGCAGCCTTTAAGGTTACTTACAAGCATATTTGTTAACAGTTGTAAGTGTTAACAAGCAGCTTGTTAATGCTTGTTAATGGTGTATAAGACAAAAAGGTGGATAACTAATACGCTTATAAGACCTTTCTTACCTATTTGTAGTAAATTTTGCAGCCCCCCAATCTAAAGCGAGGACCATGTAGCCTATAGTTCCACAAGCCCAACCTTCTATCTCTCTATACTATATCTCTCTATCTAGCTTGGTTTAGCTGTGAAAAATGCACCTTTAAAATTGTTGCAGTGAGCAGGAATCGAACCCCAGTCTCCTGCATCAGAGAGTGCATCGCTACTTATTGAGCTACACTACTTTTCTTGTACAGTTGATGAAATTGTTTATTTTGATTCTATATTCTGAAGTGCTATATCACACTAGTTATGCTTTTTACAAATATGTTTCTGATGGAAAAGTGGTGTTTAATTAATGCAGAAATTCAGACCATGAATGTTCGCCTCTGTTCAAGGCAAACTGAAACATGTTTTAAATCGATCACGAACGTTCGCCTATGTTTGCAACTTTAAACCAGAGCTTTGAACGCACCCACTTATCGTCTTTAAGCCTCGGTTGCTAGGTAACCAAACTATATACAAAGCTGGCATATCTTTAGACTGCTGACAAACTGACAAACTGTTTTATGCGTTCACTGAACAAAGATTATGGAAATTAAACACCACTTTTCCATCAGAAACATATTTGTAAAAAGCATAGCTAGTATGATATAGCACTTCAGAATATTTACCATCAGCCAATTAGGAGCAGTAGTGTAGCTCAACAAGTAGCAATGCACTCTTTGACGCGGGAGACCGGGGTTCGATTCCTGCTCACTGCAACAATTTTGAAGGTGTATTTCTCACAGCTAAACCAAGCTAGATAGAGAGATAGAAGGTTGGGCTTGTGGAACTTTAGGCTACATGATCCTCCCTTTAGATTGGGGGGCTGCAAAATTTACTACAAATAGGTAAGAAAGGTCTTATAAGCGTATTAGTTATCCACCTTTTTGTCTTATACACCATTAACAAGCATTAACAAGCTGCTTGTTAACACTTACAACTGTTAACAAATATGCTTGTAAGTAACTTAAAAGGCTGCTTATTATCACTTACAAGCTCCATGTTAACAGTTAGTTAATGTTATTAAAGGATAACAACAGTTAACTAACTGTTAGTAATGAATTGTTAACTGCTTATTATGCACTGTTAATACCTAATAAGCACATGTTATTCTAAAGCGTTACCAAAGGCACCACTAACAGCAAAATGTGTCTATGCAAAACCTCTTAACCTAGCTTTCATCATTCTTTCTCCTATTTTCAAAAGTAGGGCACAGGGTATTGTTCTGTGTTTCTTGTCTGATTTTAAAGTTTGTTTCTATTGCAGTTCTGAAGCATTACAAAGTTGAGTAAACTTTACCAACTTTCGCTAGTTATAAACTGAACAGAAGACTTAATTACCAGGTGCAAAATAATCAATTAGAAATGTTCAAATTAGTTAATTAGACTGTTTTTACATTTGATCACATTTAGTTAAATTGATATTTTAGCTTCTTACAATAAACATGTTTAGGTTATATGAAACAGGTACTTTGTACACACATATCTTGTTAGATAACATTTTGTAACATTTTGTAGTGTATCTGTGTAGTGGTATCTTAATATTTTGTATACATCCTGCTATATCAGCCATGGTCAGACTGACTGTGTCACACACTTACGATAGATCTCCAGCACCACTTATGGTGTCTGTATACACTCTGCTATATATCTGTTATGGTCAGACTGACTGTGTCACACTCACGATAGATCTCCAGCACCACTGTGGCCTCCTGTGTCAGACCCTTAGCGTCCTTGGCCTGGCAACGGTAAATGCCGGCGTCCTCCACAATGGCATTGTAGATAGTGAGCCGCGAGCGCACACCTTCGGTGTATAGGACCACCCTTTGGGTGGACACAATGGACTCTCCCTGAGGGTTGTACCAGGTCAGACTCTCAGGCTCACCAATGACTAGAGAGAGAGAGAGAGAGAGAGAGAGAGAGAGAGAGAGGGAGAGAGAGAGAGAGAGAGAGAGAGAGAAAGAGAGAGACATTTTAGCATTAGAGGAAAACCAAGTATGGCCATGTTGACATATTTGCCTCATGGAAAATGCTGTTTATCCACCAAATGTTATTTATGGAGCCATATATGACTCAACACAAGCCTTCAATATAAAATACACTTCAAGAAAAAAACTTTAAGGATACTAGGTTTATAAAAAATATATCCCCAAATGACCCATGATCCATCCTGGTGAATTGAGTGTCCTCAGTTCTGCAGTGAGTGGTACGATTATTAATTTTCCATTTTACTGTCATGGCTTTCAGACAGACCCAATAATGTGACACATTAAGCTTGAAATTGTACATCTCTCATTGACAAAAAAACAATCCAAGACATGCTCTCTATTCTACTGAATCCTACTCAATTCTATTCCAATATCAGATAATTAATAAATAAAACGATCTAAAAGAGTTTTCCAACATTACTTTCCCCCATATCCTTCCATGTAGAAAGTGTCCTTTAAAGAATAATGAGACACTTAACCACATTTGAAATATATTAGACAAATCACATAAAATATGAATCACGATTAAATTCCTGAATCAAAATCAAGGAGTGTCATCAATTTGTGTGTGTGTGTGTGTGTGTGTGTGTGTGTGTGTGTGTGTGTGTGTAGTAAAAGGCCATATCCTCATGAAGCAGATGCTACTCTGGAGATATGAACACATGTTCTCACAGCAGTTCAGAATTCATAATTTCACACATTAATTGTAAGTGTCAGAAAATGCATATTGATTAAATAAAACACAAATTACCATCAATGTAATACAATTTAAAAAAATCATGCAGTTTTCATCTTATCGTCTAGTGCCTGTTCTTGTGACACACACACACACACACACACACACACACACACACACACACACACACACACACACCTTTTGCTCCTCATCCTGCACATTGGAGGAGCAGTTACTAGTGATTACTGTAAAACCCCACTTTTCCTCCAGTGTGAATCCAAATAGTCTAAGGTGGACAGGGACGGATTAAACAAATATGGGCCCCTGTGCACAATATCAAAAAAGGCCCCCCCTCCCCCTGACTGCGACGCGCGCGGGCGCGTTTGCGCATGTGCGTGCAAGTGACATGCGCGTGCAGCCAGCGCTTCTCTCTTTGCTGTCGCTGTGCAGGCTGGTGCATAATTGCACACAATGAAAATGTAGTACATTATGTCATATTTTATAACTCAGGAATGAATTCCAGCAGCTGTTTTTATTATTAGGCTGTAATCTCCCTTTGCTGGGGTTCGGGGGTGTCTCCCCCTGGAAATTTTCGAAATTCTGGCTGTTAAATTTACCCTTTTAACGCAGTTTGGAAGGGGCATACAAACTTTAATAGAGCAAGCAGGGCCCGTTTTCTGTCTGACTCAGGTGACGTGAACATTGGCTACCTGCATGATAAGGTTTTCACTTCACTGCTGCTTGACACTACCTTGCATGGAGACATATTTCACGTTAACAGTGGAGATGTTAGCAAAACTATAGCGTTTGGTAAATGGAGATGCAGATCGATCATCTCCCTAATTAATTTCTTTGCGCAACAGCCCACATTGTGCGCTCACTCCAGCGAGACGAGTGAAATAAGTGTAGGCCTATCTGTCATCGGCATCGCCATAGGCTATTTGCTACGATATAAGCTACTGTTAGGCCTACAACAAGTCGCGATTTATTAGGCTATCCAATCGCTATGCTGTTTTCATGAACATTGCAGGAATCCACTTCATTCACCTACCCACGAGTGGGTCAGTTTCACTTTCGCAAACACGCATACACATTGAATGAGCACTCATAGCCTACCACTTCCACCTAATGTTATGCCTCTATATTTTATGAATTAAGAAGTATTTATTGATCAGGAAAACATTTAGTTTATTTTTCTTTCGGTCCGTGGTTCCATAGCACCATTCAGTTGTGCCGCAAATTAACAGACAGAAGCACCGGGCATAATCTAGCCTAAATTAATGGCATTTTTTTTTTTAAATCCGAGGGCCCCCATTGGCTGAGGGCCCCTGTGCATGTGCACACTTGGCACAAGCCATGATCCGTCCCTGAAGGTGGGGATCACACTGGAATAACGAGGAAGCAGCAGCAAATCGTAAGATCATAATTATCTTATTCATTTAAAGTTATATCTCTTTGTTGAGTGATTTTAGATACTCATTTCTGTACAACGGAAAGACATCTTCTGCCCTTATAAAGCATTGTATTGCTTTGATTGGACAGAGGGCCTGAAATGTTCTTACATCAAACTGGCATTGATGAGCCTTGCGTTATGTTCTAAAAGTTGAACCAAGTTCAACACTCAGCTCCCATGCTGGAGTAATGTGAGCATTGCCAGTCGTTCCACAGATGAATCAGCAAACTGTCAAGGAGCGATATTCACATTGTCACAACAAATAGCGCCTCTGAGGGACTAATGAAATTACGAGTATAATATGAACTGCTTACTTTTATTATAATTTTTTAATGTATTATTTCATTATTTGTGTATGGGTTTTTCAAATGCGCCACTGTTGGGACTGTGCCATAGCCTGCATAGACATGCGCAGCACCGCAGTAAAATTGGTTTGATATTAGACGTTGGATATTTAACACATTCAAACAAATGTTTTCAAAAGTGATGTTTTAAGTGTTTATACAAGACCTGTCTATAACACAAAACTTTCTTTGTCAAAAAACCCACCCCCTTGATTTTATAAACATTTTCTAATGTTAAAAAGTGTATTAAATCTGTATAGCGGCCTGAACTTTTGACATGTCCATGTCAAAACACATCTGATGAACTTAGCTAAGTACCCTACACATGACACAAAGCTTCTTTTTTAAAAAAAAAAAAAAATTATACACATTTTCTAATGTTAAAAATGCTTTAAATGTGGAGGGTACTAAGAGTTCATCAGATGTGTTTTGACATGGATAGGTTCTGGCCGCTGTATAGATTTAAAGCACTTTTATCTTTAGAACATTTGTATAAAATCAAAGGGTGTCTTTAAAAAAAAAGAAGCGTTGTATTATATAGAGATTGAGAATGTGTCGTCATCATGGCATTTTCCCATTGGTGAACGCAAAGCATTTTGGGGATCCGCGGCAATCCATGCCCATGTAAACCAATGTAAAACGTACCCATAATCTTGGTCCCGTGTTTTAGCAATCTCTATAAGCAGGTCTTGTATAAATACATCAAAGTTGGTTTGATACAAATTCATTCCCTAAATTGATTTTTTAATGTGTCGATTATCCAATGCCCCATATATAACCAACTTCACCGTGGTAAGTGTGGTTTCAACTTTATACAGCAAGGGGAAACTTTTCTTTGGACATTGTCAGCTTGAGTGCGGGAGATTGCGAGTATAAGGTGTGCTGTGCTATGAGCCTGTATTTCCACACGCTCTTGGGAAAATTCATGCATCCAATAGAACAGTACTTATAGTAACCACAGAGCTTACCTGCAGCATTATGGACACTGCCAAAGCAGCACCATAATTGACACAGGAGCGCCAAACAGTGGACTATACAAAGTCAAAGAGGGGTGTTTTCCTCCTACATTTGACTAATGTTCTAGCCATAATGAGCTGTGATATTCAATGTGGGCATATTGACTTTTTCAACATGAAAGTCTATTATTCATTATAGCCTATGTTTTTGTTGTTAAATGTCTTTCTGTAACTTAAATCAATTTATGTATGTTGGTTTACTCCTGAGGGGAGGAGTTACTGTTGTTATTATTAACTGTATTCAGGTAATAGGAAATTCAGTCTGTTCTGGGCCTCTAAAGTCAGAGGTTATCTGACTCCCTTTAATAACAACCTTATTGCTTGCGTTAGGTCTTTGCTCCTAGCAAAATTCAGTCCATGTAAAGTTGACCTGTTCATCTTGTCTGTCTCCACCTGCCAGCAGCTTAAAATAAATATTCTTCTTTGTACTGGAACCATCTTGTCCTGGTGACTACCTCTGCCGCTCAACACCTCACACAAGCAATAAGAAATCTACTTGCTGCTGGTCTGGTCAGGGTGATGCCCGCCTGAGGTGTGTCTCTAAGTACCATAGAATTCTATTTCTAACTGTGGTCATTGTTCAACGACACTTTCAAGAAATGCAAACCTGTAAGACAAATAATCTCATGGTCACACACACACACACACACACACACACTCACAAGGCTAGCCCTCCTGCTTCCCCAGTGTGCACATATATGGGGCAGGGAGCCCTTATCACACCCAGGAGAGAGCAGAGTCAGGCAGGCAGGCAGGCAGGATGTGAGCATCCTGGGACTTGGCAGAAGAAAACCCCCACAGACATTTGGAGATGGAGAAGTTCAAACATAGAGCCAATAAGGAAGGGAATGCGATGATCGTGGACACAAGGGTGTGTGTGTGTGTGTGCTTGTGTGCTTGTGTGTGTGTGTGTGTGTGTGTGTACATATGTGTGTCTCTCTCTCTCTCTCTCTGTGTATGTGTGTATGTGCTTTGTGTGTGTGTGTGTGTGTGTGTGTGTGTGTGTGTGTGTGTGTGTGTGTGTGTGTGTGTGTGTGTGTTGTGTGTGTGTGTATACGGAGGGGCCTGGGTGGGCACAGTAACTATGTGTGTTGCTGAGGAGAACATGTGCCACAGTCTCATGGGCACAGCGAACAGGAGGGGCATCTGTGGATGCCAGCTGGTCGTGTCCGCACAGTGCCCACCGCCACCACATGCCTGACAGGACGTGGGTGGACAGCTCCAGCCGGCTGTGATTCTTACACACAAACCCCGGGAAACACATACATTTTTCTCACACAGAGTGCAGAGCTGCTCTAAATGTGTGGAAATATTTCATGTACTGTAGAAAGTCCAAAAACAAAAATGACCAATGAAGAGCAGGGGGAGGGGCCTCTTCTCTGCCACCATTTCTCATGCTGTCAGTGGGCAGTTCCACGCAAAACTGTCACGTCCATAACACAATGCCATGGTATGGTATGATGTGAATGAATGATTACTTAAAATTTGAGCATTCACTCTTCTTGGTTGTAGAACTTACATGAAAAACTTTTTACATAATCATTTGCATCATACAAATACCATGGCATTTAATTGGCGTTATGGAGGTGACAGTTTTGCATGAAATTCCCTCAGTATGCTGTCAACAATCTGAGGAAATGTGTGCTGTTTGAAATTCAAATGTAACATTTACTTAGTGGCCATGTTGGGTGGGGCTTCCAAGAGACAGTGGCAGTTTATGTCTATGACAGAAACCATGTTATAAAAATGTTCAGGAACAGAAATATCATCTCTTTCACAACTTGTTAAGCCCAGTACATAATACACAAACTCTACACTAGGGACCAAGAACCATAGATTTAATGATAGCAACAGGGACTAGCATACTTTTTTGCCTAGAATCCCTTGCCTGATATTCCAATATCATCAGACAAACTGGAAATACTTCACAACTTTGGAGAGTTCTGAAATCCATTTTCAGATGGAATGCTGTAAAATATTTATATCAATGGATGCTGCAGCATCTGTGCTAATATTACAGACGATTATGTTTGCAGCCCTACCATCAAATATAAATAATATAAAGTAATGATGTTTGAATGTAATAATCACTGTGCTATTAGATGTTGTAAATAAACAAGTGCTTGTGTGTGTGTGTGTGTGTGTGTGTGTGTGTGTGTGTTTGTCTGTCTACAGTATGTGTGTGTGTGTGTGTGCGTGTGTGTGTGTGTGTGTGTGTGTGTGTGTGTGTGTGTGTGTGTGTGTGTGTGTGACAAGAACAGGCACTGGATGATGATGAGAGAGAGAGACAGACAGACAGAGAGAGAGAGAGAGAGAGAGAGAGAGATACAGAGATAGAGAGAGATTGAGATTTGAATTGTACTATAGTGCAATGCACAAAACTTCAATAAATCAATAATTAACAAAATATTTAAAAAGCAGAAGCCCCAACACACAAAAATAAATAAAGAAAAAAATGATAGAAATGCAGATATAGAGAGAGTTTGTGTGTGTGTGTGTGTGTGTGTGTGTGTTTGTGTTTGTGTTTGTGTTTGTGTTTGTGTGTGTGTTAGGGCTGTAACGATACACCAACCTCACGATTCGGTTTGTATCACGATTTTTGACCCACGGTTCCATACGAATCTCGATTTTTATTTTTTTTCCCTTTTTTGGGGGGGGGGGGGGGGGGGGGGATAGACATTTTATTAAATAACATTTTAATAGCCTCCCTTAGAACACCAGAGGATTACAATATAATATATCTATTATTTTATATCCTGATATAAAAATATTTTTCTGAATGACTGATATTTATGACAGCACACAGATTAGCCTATAGCCTAGGCCTACTATTTTTTATTACAACTCTTACCTCTTTAATTCAGCTGTCTGGTTGAAGCCTGGAAATATTGTAAACAAAGTAGCATATCTTAGCCTATCATAGTCTACTGATTGGACTGTTCAGTTTCCCCATGTGTGTTTAAGTTTCAAGGTAATACTTGTTCTCCTTGGGACAGGCCCTTTTGGGAAACGTTGGTATTGAGATGATCAGTCAACTTCAATGCATGAGTTTTAAACAAATATGTGCAGCATGCTAATGATGCTAAGCGGATTTAATAGTAATGTAACGTCGGCGCAAAAAGACAGTGTTCGCGCTCTCCCGCGCAGGGGATCCTGGGATACGAGAGCGAACATTTGGGGGGTTCATGTCGTTATTCTCCTTAGTTTTGTGTGTAATGTTAGCGTCTTTATTGTAGCATGTTTCCCTTTTAGTTCTCCCTCGTGTGTGATCCTTTTTGTGTGGGAGGCTGCATCCTCCCCTGTACGTGTAGTGTGTGTGCGTGCTTGACCTGCCCTGTTTGCATTGTGTTCTGTGTCGATCTGTGTCCCTGCTCTCGTTCCCAGTGAATAAACCTTTTGATTGGACAACTGTGTGGTTCGCTATC
>NW_027468664.1:20689233-20726733 GCF_046254945.1 Alosa pseudoharengus | reverse complement strand
CTTGGGCAATCCATTTGAGGATGTTCCTAGTTAAGATCAGACAAAGCCGACAGAACCACAAGAAAACGACCTTTGATCTCCCAGCCCTCCCACTCCAGATTGTCTTTTTTCATTTCATTATCATTTTCCCCCTGCTCTCTCTCTCTTCCTCCCTCTCTCTCTCTCTCTCTCTCTCTCACTCTCTCTCTCTCTCACCTTTTTTAGCATCCCCCATCTCTAATTTGGTTTCCCGCATGCACACAGTAAGCACAACATTACAATCATCATCATCATCATCATCATCATCTTCCTCCTTCTTTCTCCAATTCTCTCTCTCTCTCTGCCTGGCTGGTAAGCCATGCTCACTGGCGTGCTCACAGTGCGTTCTCTTGCTCTGCTCTGGCAACCGCTGACCCATAGATGGCAGTAGTGGGACACAGAGCAGCTCCCCCCACCCCCTACGGCTGCTTGGTGAACCCAGAAGTGCCGGTGCGTGCTCGTGATTCATGCACTCCTCATGGGAGCGAGAGAGAGAGAGGGACAGAGAGAGAGAGAGAGAGAGAGAGAGAGAGAGAAGAGAGAGAGAGAGAGAGAGAGAGAGCACCGCACCGTTGCGTACCGTGCCAGGCTAGGCTGGGCAGTCATCTCCTTAGCGGCGGTGTGGGCCTGATCAGCACCGGCCCAGCTGGATTCCCGCATGTGGGGTCTAATGTCGGTCAGGAGCTAAAGGAGCTTATGGGTTAGCCAGCGCTGGAGCTCTGGAGGACTCCACAGCAGACAGTGCAGAGAAGAGCAGAGAAGCAGCACTGGGAGAGACCGGTGGCGATCAGGCCCAACTGGGATATGACATGGTGGGGGCTGACTGAAGGCTCAGTGGAGCCATTGTGTGTGTATTGTGTGTGTGTGTGTACGTGTGTGTGTACGTGTGTGCGTGTGTGTGTGTGTGTGTGTGTATGTGTCTGCATGCATGTATAGCCTGTGAGACCAGAACCAGATGATAAGCCGCTCAGTTTCCAGTTGGTAAGGAAATGATGAGATTGCCTGGTAGAGCGGATGAGTGGGTTAAACGTGTGTGTGTGTGAGTGTGTGTGTGTGGATCGGAATCTACATAGGCATACACCCATGTGTTAGTGTCTTCTGGGTGTATGACGAGGGGAGGGGGCCGAGTGAGAGAGGGGAGAGAGAGAAAGAGAGAGAAAGAGTTTGTGTATGTATATGTGTGTGTGTGTGTGTGTGTGTGTGTGTATGAGAGAGAGAGGGTACAGTACATACATCCTAATGTAATGCAGGCGGTTACATGAATGTGTGACAGTGTGTATTTGAAAACTGACACTGAACTGATGCTGGCAACTGCTCTGAATTCCACAGTCTCTTTCTCTCCAGTGATGAATAAACATTATCCAGCTCTACTCTATTTCCCACAGCCACCCACTCACTCCATCACACCAGGAATGCCCCAAAGAGTAATCTGCCACTTTAAACGCAATGAGGGAAAAACAAGCCACAAGCCCTCAGAGTCAGACTGTCATAATGGACTTCTCTGATGAATGAGGCTCTCCTCCATCACAATGGCATCAGGCCATCTGTCTAACATACTATGTGTGTGTGTGTGTGTGTGTGTGTGTGTGTCTCAGAGGACAGAATGAAAGTGAAAGATTATTACGAGAGGTCCAGAATGCAAGAATGTGAGTTTGTGTGCATGTGTGTGTGTGTGTGTGTGTGTGTGTGTGTGTCTGTGTGTCTGTGTGTGTGTGTTTGTGTATTACATGTGCCTGCTGTAATTACGCATGTGAGTGATATGTGGCCATGTATGTGTGCGTGTACTATCTGCGCCTGGTGTAATTAAGCACCTACTTGATGGACATGCCCCGAGGCAACACTGCTCAGCTGTAATTGCTTCTGATCTCACTGAGGATTCTGAGGACCTGCGGGCATTCAACCGCCCACCACACCCCCCACATCCCACCCCCCAACCCCCGGAGACACTAACAGCATGGTGGGGGGGGGGGGCAGCAAGCGAAGAAGAGAGAGCGTGGAGAGAGAGAGAGCAAAGGGAGAGAAAGGTAGAGAAAGAGAGAACGTGCCAGCAGAGAGAAGTCGACAGACCCACACACACATACACACACACACATACACACACACACATACACACTCACACGGAATTTGGGGTCAAGGTTATGAAGGTTTGAATTTCGATGGGTGGGGGGGGGGGGGGGCAACAGTGGACACCAGCGGTCGTCATGACAAGCTCGAGCTTCATGCTCCCTCCTGCCTGCCACTAAAAAGCCTGCGCTGTGTGTGTCCCTCAAAAGTCAAAGCTTCTTTGCTGCAGTCTCTTCCAGCTGGCAAGGCTCCACCTGAGAAGTAATTACGAGTGTGGGACAGCGAGGAGCCTCACACCCAATATATCATCGTTACCTCACCTCTCTCTCTCCATCTATCTCTCTCTCTCTCCTCCTCCCCTTCTCTCTCTCCCTCTCCTCCTCCCCTTCTCTCTTTCGGTGTGCACTCCTGCGATAGGACTTGCAATATTTACATTACCATTTGCAGTCACTTCAACCCAGCAAGGTGTGTCAAATTTCCCAATTCCATCTTGGGAAGTCTGTCTGCTTCTCTTCTTCTCATTCCCTTCCATCCATCCTCTCATTTACTCTCCTTCTCTCTCTCTTTCTCTCTCTCTCTCGTTCATGCCACCGATCTCTTTCTCATTCTCTCTCCGCACTCAGGCAAAGTTGCATTTTCAGCCCCTGCTGTTTTCCAATTTCTCCTCTGGAGATTTTAAGCCTCTTAGGTGCCTGATGGCTGCCATAAAGGTGGAGGTGATGAGGGGTGGGGGAAGGTGGAGGTACTCTCACTGTGCCACACACTCCGCTAAGAGTCAACATCACGTCACCTCCAAGGAGAGAGAGAGAGAGAGAGAGAGAGAGAGAGAGAGAGAGAGAGAGAGAACCTGTCAACCAACAGGGGCAAAGTCCTACCGCTTGTCTAAGCCTCCAAGGCGAGCAGGGGCATAAACCTTTCGAGGAACTGCCAGCTCTCAGCCAGCATACCCTCATGGGACAGATTTTAAAGAGTCAGTGCTTTACTTTACAAATCAGCTCCAGCTGCCAAACCTGCTTCTACAAATCTTTGTATAATGAGAGAGAGAGAGGGGTGGGGGGGGTGTTCAAGGTGAATTTGCTGTGCAAGTCGTTTTAGAACCATGTTAATGAACACAGCCATGTTTTAATGTAGGCCCTAATAAAAGCACTGACGAAAACCTCAACATTTCTGCTGAGTCATGGTTTATGGGCTGTTTCTCAGGAGATAAGTCTCCAGAGACATGAGCAGAATTACTGTAAAAGAACACGCAGAATGAGAATTATAGGATTCATGTCTGTTCCTTCCATCAAACAGGAAATATTTCTTTGGTAAAGCTTCATCTACTGTAGGTTCTTAGCACATCATACCAGAAGCATGGAATACATACTACATATTTGACTTAATCTTAGACTTATATGTTAAGTGAGATCAGATAGGATCCAACAGCAAAGCAAAATGCAAAGGCAAAAGATCCATTAACATAGAACTCCCGAAAATGTTCTTCAAAAACGACTAAAGTACAGTTAAGGCGAAGCAATTTCTAAACATAAAATAATCTACTGAAGCTGTTGGGGGGCAGGACAGCTTGTTCTTAGAGAGTGTAGCTTTTTGTAAAAGCAACATGAAAGAACCGCTAACACGCAGAATTTATAGTAGGCTAGCAGCTTTCGCTTGTGCAGGTTTTGGCAGTTCAGCTTATTTCATCGAAATGTGCCACGGGCGTACGGAGGTCCCTTGACACCTCTCAAAACAATGTTGGGCTTTGGAAAAAAAAATAGTAGCAATGTGTGCATTAAAAAACATGTTAGTTTATCTGACACTGTTGTATGGAAAACGCTCTCGTGTTGAGACTGACTATATTTGTTGAGACTGACTATATTTGAGACTGACTATATTTGAGATTCTTGAGGTTTATTGTTGTTTTTATTTCTTATTTCTCAGTGCTGTTCCTCTAAGCAGCCTCGTACTACTGTATGCTGCGGTGAACCAGATAGTGTGTTTTTTGAATATAACTTATTCTTCCTTATAAGTGAGCAATCAAGGAGGAAGCATTTATTCTCTGATGTTCTATGTGATGATGTGTGTGTGTGTGTGTGCCTGGGACTATTCAGTGTCTATTTTCTACCTTGTTGTGTTATCTGCATTCACCCTCACTCCTGGGTGCTTCTCATTATTGGACTCTTGCTGTCTATTATGTGACGGACCTGGATTTTTGTGTTGTCATCCACTGTTGCCGACAAAATGTCGTGGAAATACCTGGTTGTAGCGCTGCCTCAGACCACATACTGTAACACACACACACACACACACACACACACACACACACACACAATGGCTCCACTGAGCCTTCAGTCGGCCCCCACAATGTCATATCCCTGGTGGGCCTGATCGCCACCTGTCTCTCCCAAGTGCTGGCTGCACTGTGCTTCTCAGCTCTTTTCTGCATTGTCTGCTGTGGAGTCCTTAAGAACACACACACACACACACACACACACACACACACACACACACACACACACACACACACACACACACACACACACACACACACACACACACACACAGTGAATCATTGGTAACGTTTGCAATACAATTCAATCTTATCTTGTCGCAGTCACTGGCAAAAAGTAGCCTGCTCAGATCAGCAGTACTGACTACAGACTACCATTCATAGCCACCTTTTGAAACGTAATGTATCAGCCAACTGAGTGTAAAATAATAAAGCAATACACTAACCAAACAGTCTGTCTCTTTAGTGTCTCTGAGAAAAATAGTCAAACAAAGATGGCTGCTGCTATCCTATTATGCAAATATGACACATCTGACTGTCCATTCAGTCTTTGTAAAATCATTCTTACACACACAGTAATGCTTTTGCGCCGTTCCTTTAAAAATAAATGTGTCTCTCTATAATGTGAGACAGATAGAAGCTAGCCGGTCTCTTGTCCTCCAACACTCGCTGGCACAGGCCTTTCTCCTGCAAGCAAGCGCTGCCAGGGTGCTTGAGTGACCTCCCACTCAACTCACAGAAAGGCAGGAGAGAGAGAACAGACACCTCCATCTCATGGCCGTATAGCAGGTGATGCATGGGGAGAAGCCACAGAGGGTCCATCAACTCCCAGTGACCCAGAGAGAGAGAGGGAGGGGCAGAGAGAGAGAGGGAGAGAGAGAGAGAGAGATACTGTAGGGAATGAGAGATAGGGAGAGACAGAGAGAGAAAGAGAGTGAGAGAGAGAGGGAGTAAGTGAGAGAGTGAGAGAGAGAGAGAGGGAGAGAGAGGGAGGGAGAGAGAGAAAGAGAGGAAGAGAGAAAGAAAGGGAGAGAGAGATAATGGATCTAATGTGAAATACTGTTTACTGTATATGTGTGGGCGAAAGTAAACTGGCGAGAGAAAGGGTGATGATTGCCCTGTGGCACTGATGTGTTGTGGTGTACAGTGCAGTGAGTGGTGCATCGGGACTGAAAGTAAAGTGCTTTGTTATGCTCAGCATTGGTGCATGGGTTACTTGTCAATCTTTGGTGCTTCCTGTAGATTACATCTCCAGTGATGAATTGTTTATTTACCTGTGGGACTCCATGCCATGGACTACACACAAAAACGGTAGCATATTCCCACACATCTTTAATAATCTCACATTTTCTACCTCTCTCTCATATACACACACACACTCACACATTCTCTCTCACACACACACAAACCTCTGAAACTGTTTCACAAGACCAGCAGTGAGCCCCCACTCCTGCCGAACACAAAGGGTCCACACCTCCAGAGCGACATGCCAGATTGTGGACCTGCCAAATCCACTATCTGAGCGGGCCCCACACGCATGCCAAATCCTGATCCCTCCGTTCAGCCAAAAGCTCCAACATGCCAGATTTTGCCAGAATCTTATGCTAACGCAGATGTACTGTACCCCATGCGCTTTGTCTACAGAGGATTTGCAAGCCTCTACTCAGCTGAGAATTACATCTTGACTGTACAGGAGGGAAATTATGCAATCCAGTTGGCAGGCTTGGGAATCGGTTCCAGGTATCGTTTAGGAACCGGTTCCAAACGTTCTGATGCATCGGAATTGTAGACATCCACACGTCAACGATTCCACTAACAATTCCAATACAAAGCGTTTTGTTTACTTTTTTAAGCATTCAACTTCTGTATTGATATTGCTCACTTGGTATTCATTCTCTAAAACCACTTTAAATTAGACATTCAAAGCCAACAACTCTCAAAGCCATCCTATAAGTGTTCACCAAATAGTACAGGAATCGATATGGGAATCGATAAGGAATCGCATCGATAAGCAGACTCGACAATGGCATCAATATCGATAATTTCTTAATGATGCCCATCCCTGCCAGTTGGCAAATCTCTCAATTTTAGCACTCAGGTAAGAGTCTACATGAAGAGACTTGTTTTGTAGGTCAGCAGAAGATGGTCCATCGCACTCCTGTGCTTTCAAGTATTGTGTGGTCATTACTGTCATTCATTATTATTCTTCCATTGGGCACCAATGCACAGCTCCAGGATTCAACCTGCCTCAGAACACTCACTGTGCCATGTCTAACAAAATAACAGAAATAATTACAGTGTTCAACTGAGGAAACACTTTGCTGTCAGATAAGTGTTTTTGGCAGCAAAAAGTCTGTGAGAAAGTAATTTTCCTTTCAGGGAAGTTTTGCACATTAACAGAGATTTAAGAGAACAGTTCTGATGTTAACATTCTAAAATTACTATTTCCTGAAGAAAAGGAAGACTAAAAGCTATGGAAATCAGCAAAGTGTTTTCCCTGATAACCCTTGTCAATAGAACAATTTCACAAATATCATCACACACAATATAGAACAAACCTAGATGTATGTACATTTAACGCAACCTCCAACAAAGACCTGAAATTCCTGATGTGTTAATCATCTTATATTAATAAAATACACATGGCATATACCTGAATATGAACAGATCATCTCATTTAAAAACTGTTCATAATATAATTAGGTAGGTTCTGCACCTGGCCTAAAGATAGCTGGGATGAGCACACAACCACTCTATCAGACTTCGTAACACATAATTATTGTACGCTTGCTTACCCATTACCTTCAAAGCCCTATCATCCAGGGGCGCCGCTAGCGTTGTATTCCATAGTACGCACCATGGCCCAGGCCGCTAATTACACCCCCCCAAAAAAAACGAAAAAAAAAAAAAAAAACGGTGGCTACCCTACACGTATCAAGCTTTTTAAAAGTTCTGGGATGAGGGGGATTTCACCCCCGGACATTTTTTTTGAAATTCTGGATGCTAAACGCACCATTTTAGCGCAATTTGGGTGGGACAGAAATACAGAGCAATCAGATCAGATCAAGTAGCTCTGGCACACATGATGTGAATATTGCTTTAAATGCATTGTCGCTTCACTACCCTTCACACGAACAAGGGAAAGAAAAGAAAGAAGAAGACTTTACTTGACAGTATGGACATAAGAGTGACATGACACTGTCATGACACATGAACCCTAACCCTAACGCTAACCCTAATCCTAACCTCTAACCCTAATCCTTACCCTAACTGTAACTCTAAATCTAACCCTAACCCTAACCATAACCCTAATTCTAACCCTAACTTGTTATGACAAAACGAATGTCACTTAATAACAGAAGCGCTATGTCATAAACGTTTATGACTTGTTTATGACACATTCATGACAGTGTCACGCCACTCTTATGTCCATACTGTCAAGTAAAGTGTAACCAAAAGAAAAAAAGAAACCAATGAGCTGGCGGCACCAATGCTATCATCAACACATCAAAATGCATTCAGAGGTGAAATACCAAGATGAGTCCATTGCTAGTGTGGTGGCATTGTCCTGTACCGTGGCACATTGGTCAGTATTTTGCAAGAGGGCCCAGGCAGTTGTGCATCCCTTGCTGTCTGGGCTGTTTTGATGTGCCCTCTTATGAGCATCAAGGCCACCTGCTCCATCAAGGCTCTGCTACAGCTGTAAACGCCAGGGGATGATGGAGTGGCGCCCAAAAATATGCAGCGCACACCTCCATCCACCTCCAGCAGCTTTAGAGATGGGCTCACACACGGAGCAATGGAGGGATGGAAGGTAAGGATGGAGGGGAGAGAAAGAGAGGAGAAAGTGAGAGAGAGAGAGCGGGGCAGGAAGGAGGGATAAAAGACAGAAACAGAGAAATAGACAGAGAGAGAGAAATAGACAGAGAGAGAGAAAGAGGCTTTGGCAGCGGGAGGGAGGGAGAGTTGTCGCTGTGGGACGCTTCCGGAACTCACTGTGTGTGTGTGTGTGTGTGTGTGTGTATGTGTGTGTGTGTGTGTGTGTGTGTGTGTGTGTCTGCCACTACGTCGGCTCCACTCAGACAGCACAGATGGCTTGCCTCGGTCCCACCGGTGCTCCCTGCTAACTCCGACCCCACCTCGAGATCTCTCTTTAGGGGTGTGTGTGTGTGTGTGTGTGTGTGTATGTGTGTGTCTGTGTGTGTGTGTGTGTGTGTGTGTGTGTGTGTGTGTGTGTGTGTGTGTGTGTGCCCGCACCTGCCTATGCCTTTAGATACACTGCCATTCAAAAGTTTGGGGTCACTTAGAAATGTCCATTCCACTCCATTATGGACCATACCAGGGCCGGAGTGGGGCCACTTTTCAGCCCGGGAGTTTCAGGCCCAAGACCGGCCCACGTTTTCCATAGTAGTGGAAATGGGATAAATGAAGCAACATTTCAGCTCTTACTATCCTGTAGTTTTTATTAGTACCATGGTTCAACAAATGTGTAAAGATTATATAATAATTCACTTCAACTGAGAAGTTAACAAAAAATATTCCACTGTTCCACAAGTTAACAAAAACAGAAAGAAAGAAAGACAGAAAGAAAGCCTGAAATGTAGCCTATCCCACGCTTCCACAAAGAGGCATATTTAAATAATGTTTAGGCTACATGTTTTTGGCATCTGTAGGCTATATTGTTGTTTGGTGATTTAGCCTACTCCTTTACTACACCCTCTTCTAAGCAAACAAGGCATATAGGTTCATCATGTAGCATAAATATTTTGCTCTTTCTTACATTAAATAAGTTTAATTTATCCTCTCTACTTGTCCCTGTAGTCATGACCTCCTCATCACTAATTTCGGGCTCATCATTTTCAGTGGTCGACTGGTTGATCTGCTGCTCAGAGGCTACAATTTTTACCGCATAGGCCTACACAGATCAAACTTCAGTTTTGTTATTAATATTTGCATAGGCCCTACTGCAAAGTCTATGAATCGGATACAAAAGGCTAATATTTTAAGAAATGTAATATGTTGCTTGCAAATAGCTTAACGCTACAAACGTCCAATATTAGCCCAATAACTGCTAATAATCATTGCCTATAGGCTATCTCTCTTTACCAGTTGCCACTTTTGTCTGTAGGCCTAATCTAGAAGCTTGGCACATTTAGCAGCATCTACCTGGCCGTTTCAGTCCCTCCTGGCCTCTTTCTACCATCCATCCTTCCTGACGCTTATGGCTACTGTAGGGCCGGCCCGGCTATCCGTATCTGAGAAAACTTTTTGGAAAAGACGGGCTTTATGGACCCAACCAACTCTTTTTGGGAGGGGAGAACTCCCTCACACGGTAGGCTACAACCCATGCAGAGGCAACGGTGCCATGCACAGAATGCGGAACGTAGCCTACTTTAAGAGAAGTTAGACTAACGTGACAAATGTCAATATTTTTTTCCTCGACCGGCCCAAAAGTGAAGCGGCCCACCGGGAATTCTCCCGATTCTCCCGATTACCCACCCCGGGCCTGGACCATACCAGCTGCCTATATCAGATTAGTAAACAGAAAACAAGGAAATGTCTAAGTGACTCCAAACATTTGAACAGTAGTGTATATCTAATTTTGTTTTGACACTAATTCTCTACTTATTTACAACTAAAATACATTTCCCAATTTGACTTGAGATGAGAGGGTGAGATTGCACACATCTTACATTGTGAAGTTGCACAGCCTTCATTAAAGCATTGTTAAACTGATGAGGTAAGGCAGAAACAGGGCTTTATATAGACATATACTACATTAACCAGTGCAGCACAGAAAAAGAAGGCAGTGTTTCTGTCAATAATAGACTACTGTGACACTATTTGTGCATATATATATATATATATATGTGTGTGTGTGCATATATATTCATATATAATATACATATACAGATAGATAGATAGATAGATAGATAGATAGATAGATAGATAGATAGATAGATACTTCCTTTTAATTATCAACCTGATTGAAAAATAAAATCAGACACACACACACGCACACACACACACACACACACACACACACACACACACATGCATAAACACCCACACAAAATCTTCAGGAGACCATTCCTAGACGAAAAGCGATGGTAAATGTCCATGAAACCAAGGCCAAATCCCACCAGGGTCATTCCTACATGCTCTTAGCTCACACTTGCTGCAGTGGCACAGTGACAACTGTGGTTTCATCCTGATACATTGAGGCACAAAGTCTGTCGTAAAGAAGAAAAAAATAGCTTCTCTGGATTTCCGGATTTCTTTCACATGTCTAGCCTTTATGCTACATCTACGTACAATTTTAGTAACACTTTACTTGACAGTATCGACATAAGAGTAACATGACACATGAACCCTAACCCTAACTTTAACCCTAACCCTAAACACCTAACCCTAACCCTAATCCTAACCCTAATTTACAGTTAACTAACCTAATTGTGTGTGTGTGTGTGTGTGTGTGTGTGTGTGTGTGTGTGTGTGTGCAGAGGTGTGTGTATGTGCAGAGGTGTGTGTGTGTGTGTGTGTGTGTGTGCAGAGGTGTGTGTGTGTGTGTGTGTGTGTGTGTGTGTGTGCGTGTGTGTGTGTGTGTGCGTGTGTGCGTGTGTGCGTGTGTGTTTGTGTGTAACAATTTGAAAATGAAATGAAAAGGGGCCGTGGGACAATTCCGTTCCACTGCAGTGATGATATGGTCATGGTTGTTTGTAAGAAGATTGTGGTCCTGTTGTTTACAGTCTCTCCCACACAAAGAGGCAGAAGGGCGAATGATGAAAAGAGAGGGACAAACGAATGCGGATCAGGATCTGGTCACAGGAAATTGTAGTGGAAGACACGCTACTGCCCTGATTGTGTCCCCACTCATCCATGAAGCACCAGTGAATGAAGAGGGATGAGTGGCATGAGTGAATGAGTGGCAAAAGGTGGGGTGGTGTGTGTGTGTGTGTGTGGGGGGGGTTGAGGTGGCATAGTGGCTATGACAATTCAAAGGGCCTTATACTGATAGGGGGTCCCCAGAGTCCAACATTGGGGTCAACAGGATTATTTGGAGGGAGGGGGGGGTACTATATAGTATACATTCATTTGAAGCAGTAGCCCTAAGGATAGGTGCCTATGACACCACTCATTACTTCATATCAGTCTTCTCCCCATAGCGTTAAATCTGATACTGATCTGATATTAACTAGATGTACCGCAGAGCGGTACAAAATATGACCGCCGCCCAGTCCAGCACATTTTTTCCACAAAAATAAATCACGCTGAAAGGCCTATATGATTCTAACTGTCTCACTAAATTGCATTAGCCACACTCAATTCTCACTGGTATCTGCTAGACAACAAGTACCAAAACATGATTAGTTGATAGATTTCACATGTAAAATTCATTTTATACAACCCCACCCCCATCTTGCCTGTTCATAATTCTGAGAAATTCTTGAATTGTGTGCATGTGTGCGTGTACACGTTTATGTTTATGTGTGTGGGTGTGTGTGTGTGTGTGTGTGTGTGTGTGTGCGTGTTTGTGTGTTTGCCTGTGTATGTGTGTTTGTGCATGTGCATGCATGCGTACATATGTCTACTGTGTGAGTATGTGTCATACGTATGATTACTGTGAATGTATGTGTGTGCGAGTGTATCTGTTTATGCACATGTGTGCACATGGAATGGGTTAACATGACCCCTGGAGGCAAACATACGTAAAAAATTGGTCATCCTAGGCCCTACGGTTCTCAAGATATTCACAGAAAACTGTCCAGTACAGCGGGGGGGCTACAGATCAAAACGAAAAACGATGGTTCCATCCTATCCATGTGGGGTTACATGCCCACCAAGTTTCGTGTACCCCGGTCTTTCAGTGTCCCGGGAATCCTTGTTGGTGTACGGTCACTAAATGTACACATAAATTATTTTATCGTAAGGCCCCCCATGAACGAAAGTTCACAAAACTTGGCATGCATTCGGAGGGTGTCATAATGATCCTACACTTTCAATTTCGTGCAGTTTTGACCATGTCAGCCAGAGATATTGTGATGAAAACACCAAATTTTTTGCTTTTTAATTTTTAACTAGGTGGCGCTATACATGAAATAATTGGTAATGGGATGGGTTGACATGCCCCCTTAAGACCAACATACATAAAAAAGGTGGACCTCCTAGGCCCTACGGTTCTCGAGATATTCACAGAAAACTGTCTCCGGCCACCTACAGGCCAGTTGGTGTATAGTAACATAAATTAATTTATTGTGTGGCCCCCCATGAATGGAATTCCACGAAACTTGGCGTGCATTCAGAGGGTGTCATAATGATCCTACACTTCCAATTTCGTGCAGTTTTGACTATGTTAGGTCACAGATACCTGCGATTACAACACCTCATTTTTACTTTTTTGTGTTTAAATAGGTGGCGCTATACATGAAATGAGTGGTTATGGAATGGGTTGACATGGCCCCTTGAGATCAACATACAAAAAAAATGGTCCTCCTAAACCTTACGGTTCTCGAGATATTCACAGAAAACTGTGTCTGCCCTACCCTCCTTTCGGGGGGTGCAGTCCAGCGGGGGGGCTACAGATCAAAACGAAAAACGATGGTTCCATGCTATCCATATGGGGTTACATGCCCACCAAGTTTCGTCTACCCCGGTCTTTCAGTGTCCCGGGAATCATTGAAGGAAATTTGGACATGCGAAAAAAAAAAAAAAAAAAAAAAAAAAAAATCTGACTAAATAATATAATAATATACATGGAATTGGAAGTTAAAGCAAAGTCAGCTTAAGGTTGGTGTCTACTCGTTATGTTTGTAATGCAATGTTTATTGATTTTTCAACATAGGGAAGTATATACAGCATTTGTCAACAATGGTCAAATTTTCCCTTAACCCAACCCACCCACCCAATCCCTTACCAACACATGGATCAGTATTAGTCAGAGTACAAATAAATGTTTGAAGCAATCATACAAAATAAACACACACACACACACACCTTATAGAAAAGGATTGAGAAAAAAAAGAAGAAATATCTACTCGTTATGTTGAGGTCTCTGTATGTAATTGTGTTTCACCTGGTACATAGAGTCCAATGTATATCCCAGTCTTTGTCCTGCTACTTATATGTTTTCCAAATTATTTCAATTCAAGGTTCCTCTATACACACATGTTGACTTAAGCAGACTCTTTTGACTCAGGACTCAGCATATGCAGCATATGCAGTTGGCAACATAGACAACTGTCATCCTCTTCATAGTTCTACGATTAACTGGATTTTGTCATGATCTGGATTACATTGCAAATAGGTTCACCCTGTAATCTGAATTACAATGTAACCTGGATTTGTAAAAAAAAGGTCTGTGTGCCTCATAATCTGGATTATACCTATTGTGTTGGGAGGCATTAGTAGAAATCCATTTGCCATTTTTACTAAAGAGGGTCTCTCTCCTTCTCTCTCTCTCCCTCTCTCTTTATGTACAGTGTGTGTGTGTGTGTGTGCGTGTGTGTGCGTGTGTGTGTGTGTCTGCGTCTCTGTGTGTTAATGTATCTGTGTGTGTTTGTGGATATTATATGTGTGACAGTGAGTGTCCGGATGTATTGTTCCACGATCTCTGCCTTTATTTCCAGCCATCACTTAAGGCATGCTAACTTTAGTTTAATGTATTGCACTGGCGGATAATTCTCTTAAGCAGGCTTTGTTGCCATGGCCTTTTGATATCTATGAAGCATTGTGTCCATGTCACTCCAGGGGACAGCTGGTCAGTCAGACAGCTACCACAGCTTAACATAGCACTTCAGAATTGTTTTTGTTTTACCACAAGCCGTACAGAGAACCACACTACTGAACTCTGAACAAGTTCTCCCAGAGCATCTGTCAAATCTGAAAAGTGATGACATAGTTAAAGGTAGCAGGATGTGTTGTGGGACAGACGGGCACAGAGGTTAAGACTGACCAGCAGTGGTGCAACTGACTAGAGCGTCCATACCACATTTGGATCCAAGTGCCCACGTGGCCTACTGGTTAGCGCTTTGGACTTGTAACTGGAGAGTTGCCGGCTCGAACCCCGACCAGTAGGAAAGGCTGAAGTGCCCTTGAGCAAGGCACCTAACCCCTCACTGCTCCCCGAGCGCAGCTGTAGCAGGCAACTCACTGCGTTAGGATTAGTGTGTGCTTCACCTCACTGTGTGTTTCACTAATTCACGGATTGGGATAAATGCAGAGACCAAATTTCCCTGACGGGATCAAAAGAGTACATATACTTATAAGTAACCATGGGGGCATGGGTTTGAGTGGGTCATTTACCGATCGCACCCATATCTCTCTCCCATTCGCTTCTGGTCACTCTTTTCACTGTCTTGTCTCAATAAAGGGCAAAAAAGCTCAAAGGTATACTTTAAAGAGACACAAGATAGCCTGACCAACGCTGAAAGAATCCAATTGGATCAGAACTCTCCACAGTTGCAAAAAGATCTCCACAGCACACAAAGTTAACACATTTATGGTTCTTTAACATTGGCGCCTCTAAGAATCCCAGGTGGAGTTATATTTAAGACATAAATAAAAATAAATATAGTAATAACTATAATGAAAGTCCGCACACCAATGTCCAAATATGTCATTTTAATGACGTTTTAGTCAAGTCAAGTCAAGTCAAGTTTATTTATATAGCGCATTTCATACACAGAGGTCATTCAATGAGCTTTACATAAACAAAACCAAACAATAATAACAAATAAAAGCATAGAAGGGCAATATAGTCAAAGAATAGTTAACCCTTAGAACCCTAAGCTGTTTTTAGGGCATTTTCACTACCTTTATTCATAAGGATTTATTCTGGTCATTGTAAGTGCCACACACATATATTATATATGGTTTTTTTCAGGAGAGTCTATTCAGATCTGCCATCATTTCATGTATTAATACTAGCATTGATTTTATTTTCTTATATTTCGACATGTATCTCACCACAGCAAGCTCACAGCTCTACATGCATTTCATGTGTGTGTAGGGCAGACTGTCCTGAATCAGGCAATACAATTGCCATGTTGGAGGGATACTCTGGGGCTGAGCAATTTACAGAAATATTTGCTGTGTGATTTACGGAAATAAATGGCATTTTTTATTTAGTGATGAAAAATGACCTTTCTGCGCTCCATATCTGTGACACGAACTGATCTGACCTGACTTGACCCGAGGTTGCATGTTAGCCTGCGTGCCTGTGTGTATGCAGTCATAATAATTGTCAACTCTTTACTGCATTGCCATGAACAAAGTAAAGGCAAAAAAGGTGTTTATTTGTTGAACAAATTGGGATGCAATGTAAGCCTTGAATTGGATGCCATGCAGGAATTTGCTAGGATCTCAAAACCGGAATATGAACATGCTTTGCCATAGAGAAACACATGATAGCATTGGATTATAAACATGCTTTGCCACAAGAACAGACAAAAACGTGGGGTAAGTCCAGCTATATGAAGTTATTATTTTGCTGTCACTTCGTCTGTTTTATAGCCCAGAAGGATGTACTTGGTATCAAATGATAGCTCTGAGTCTCCTCTTTCATCTGACATGCGTGGCATATCTATGCGATCACGGGTCCGCGAGTAATTCAAACGAGAGTAATGAGTGTGCAGCGTTGGTTTGTGTACATGACGTTATTATTTTGCAGTCACTTCCTCTGGTTTTATAAGCCAGAAGGATCGATAAACATGGTACCAATGGATAGCCCTGTGCCCCCTCTTTCATCTGATATGCTTGCCATATCGATGCGATCACGGGTTCGCGAGTAATTCAAACTAGAGTAATGTGTGTGCAGGTGAACGCAGAGAAGTATAGACTGTAAATATGATGCAATTTGATTTAATTTCATGATTTCTTTTTATTTTCATACTTGATCGTACAGACAAGTGTGTAGTCTCGTTGGAAAGCCCCACTTCTGCTCTGTCGTGCAATAAAGGTTTCATCTCGCTGCGATGAACCGTTCCGGAGCAATGTAACAGAGAAGAAAGGGTGTGTTTTTTGACGCACTTTGCGTCAATCGGGTTCTAAGGGTTAAAAGGTAAAGATCATAATAAAAAGGAAACATAAAACAAGGTAAAATCATTTAAAAATAAAGAATAATTAGTAAGCAAAACAAAGGCAAAAGTAGTAAAAAAAAGTAATAAAAGACAAAGTAGAATAATTATCAAGGCAGATTCAGAATTTGTTACTCTGCTCAGTTAGCAGAAAGCATCTGAGAACAGTTTGGTCTTAAGTCTAGATTTAAAACTGGCTACAGTTGGGGCCTTTTTGATGTCATCCGAAAGTTGGTTCCACAGCTGAGCCGCATAGCAGCTAAAAGCTGCTTCACCATGTTTAGTTCTAACTGTAGGTTTTACTAGCAGGTTTTTCACCTGGGACCTGAGAGGACGAGAAGGTGTGTACTGCTGAAGCATGTCTGACAAGTATTTAGGTCCTGCTCCATTTACTGATTTATAAACAAGCAATAGTGCTTTAAAGTCAATTCTGTGACTTACTGGAAGCCAGTGCAAGGACTTAAGAATTGGAGTAATGTGGTCAGTTCTTTTAGTTTTTGTTAGAATCCTAGCTGCTGCATTTTGTATCACCTGAAGCTGTTTAATAGTCTTTTTAGGAAGGCCTGTGAACAGTCCATTGCAGTAATCAACCCTGCTGGAGATAAATGCATGAATGAGTCTTTCTAAGTCATATTTTGACATCAGCCCTCTGAGTTTGGCAATATTTTTGAGGTGGTAAAAAGCTGATTTAGTTATCGCTTTCATGTGGCTGTTGAAATTTAGATCACTGTCAATTAATACACCAAGATTTTTAACAGTATCCTTTGCCTTCAACCCTTTTGTGCCAAGGAGAGTGGCAACCCTAAGTCTTTCCTCATTTTTACCAAATATAATTACTTCAGTTTTTTCTTTGTTCAGCTGAAGAAAATTTTGAGACATCCAGGTGTTGATTTGTTCTATACACTGACACATAGATTCAAGAGGACCATAGTCGTTTGGTGATAGAGCTAAGTAAATTTGTGTGTCATCTGCATAGCTATGATATGAAATCAAATTATTTTGAATGATTTGTCCAAGTGGGAGCATATAGAGGTTGAATAATAGTGGCCCCAAGATTGACCCCTGGGGAACACCACAGGTCAAGGATGTTGGTGTTGAGGTACAGTTTCCGATGGCAACAAAGAAGCTCCTTTCTTGTAGATATGATTTTATCCAGCTGATAACTATGCCTGTAAATCCAACCCAGTGTTCTAATCTGTGTAGTAAAATATTGTGATCAACAGTGTCAAATGCTGCACTAAGGTCCAGTGGCACTAGGACTGATGTTTTACCTGAATCTGTGTTGAGGCGTATGTCATTGGAAACTTTAATGAGAGCTGTTTCAGTGCTGTGATTTGCCCGAAAACCAGACTGAAAGTAATCAAAATACCCATTTGATGTTAGGAAGGTGGTTAATTGATTAAAGACTACTTTTTCAATAATTTTGCCAATAAAAGGTAGATTGGATATGGGCCTGTAATTGTTTAGCATGGAGGCATCCAGGTTATTCTTCTTGAGAAGTGGCTTTACAACAGCTGTTTTCAGTGACTTAGGAAAAGTGCCAGACAGCAGTGATACATTTACAATTTGAAGGACATCCGCCGCTATGAGGTGAAAAACAGTTTTGAAGAAATTGGTAGGCAGAGTGTCTAAGACACATGTGGAAGAGCTGAGATTCTGTACCGTTTTTTCAAGTGTTTCGTAGTCTATCAAGCTGAACTCTGACATCAAGTTTAGTTTCCCTCTGTTTGTTGCTGGAAGTTCAGGTTGTTGAATTTGTAATTGAGCAGATATGTTGAGTCTGATTTTGTCAATTTTACCTTTAAAAAAAGGGGCAAGCCCTTCATCAGAAGTCACCTGTGATTCCTTCGATTTGCATGCTTGCTAGACACTTCCCCAAAATAAATATAGGTCAGCAATTGTAAGTCATCAAGAGCAATGACTATGTCACTAGCTTCTCCATAATGTTGTGGACTGCAAATTGGATACTGTAAATTAATGTAATAAACCTCTATATGCAACTGTGTCTGGTTCAGTATTAAACAGTATCTATCTAAAGCTCAGTGGCTTTCAGGCCACATACAGTACTTCTGCAGAATCAGTTAGAAAATGTGTCTGTGGAACAAATCACAGATGGGTGAATGAGATATCAAACCAACTAATCAGACTGCATTCATGTCAGGTTGATAAACACCAGCAGAATCTAATAAACAAAACAGGAATGATGCACTACCTAAAACATGATGTGATAGTGTTGATCAGTACAGCACCATAATGATTGAGGGTAATCAAGACACTAGCTACTAATAAACTCATGCATGTGTGTATGCAAAATAGCACATCGTAGCATCCCCCACACCTAAAATAACCAAACAGTATTAGGCACGTTGATAGACTGTCTCAATTGAATCGGCTTATCCCCAAATAGACTTTCTTCAGGTCTGTATGCAAATTACACTTATCTAAACTCGACAGGCTTTTAGTACTTAGGTACTGGAGATGGTTTTTCATTGTGTGTGTGTGTGTGTGTGTGTGTGTGTGTGTGTGTGTGTGTTTGTGTGTGTGTGTTTGCGTGTGTGTGTTTGTGTGTGTGTGTGTGTGAATCTGTGTGCTCATGCTTGTGTGTGGCCAATTATGAACCCAGAAACTTGGCAGACAACCTGTCCTCAAGCTTCTCATTATCACATAGATCTTTTTTTCTGGTTGACTAAAACAGCTGTCTGATTTGCAAATGTGGTGCTCTCCATACCTGTACAATAATGACCTGTAGAATGAAATTAATTTCAGTTCAATTACTTCCTGGGTAGACTGACATGTTTAATGACAAGACAAGGGGTCTTTAGTTGCTATGCAACAAGCTAAGCTGTTTTTTTGTCCTTTTCGCTGTGTTCGAGGGAGTTTGATTTTATGATTACCTGAGATACATCGGCTAATTTTGTCCAAGTGAAAAACACAGTCTGATATGCATCCGTGAAACAAGTCTCACCAGACTAAGCATGGCTTTGTTTTGCCAGTGTCCAGCAAAGTCCCCAGTGATGTTAACTAACCTTGCATTTTAATTTGCACTGATATTGTATTTCCCATAATTCTGTTAGTTATCATTTTGCAAACATCGATCCTCTACATATTCATAAGTTATACTCATGTGGATATTCCACATCCAAGCCCGAGGCCTTTGTTTTACATCATGTGCAGTGTAGATCTATGAGAATACTACAGCGCAAAAGACAGATAATTCATTCTTAGTGTCATCCTCATATCTCTTTATTGTCTTTCACTAGCACGCATACAGAAAGGTATTTAACATTGCACAAAACGACTTCAACATATAAAGCCTATAGGCATAGTCATATTTCTATTGACTCAGCTAATACTCAGCTTTGTCTTTTCTCTATTTGAAACTAAATTACATAGATTTCATTTTATACAAAAAGGAAAATTGAAAGTATGGTATATCTTCAAAGACTGCGAAGACCACATGCAAGATGAATAATGCAATTAGAGCATAAAGAAGAATATCAAAGTGAGAAGTGGGGATAACAAGGGAAAAAGAGTCTCCAAACTTTCTGGTGTGGCGTCTGTGCTCTCTCTCTTTCTCTCTCTCTCTCTCTGTCCCCCCCCTCTCTCTCTCTATCTCTCTGCTTTAATGAGTTGTGTGGGCGCTGGAGGCAGGAGTTATAAATGGCCGGCGGTAAATTAGCGGGAGGTGGAGCTCTATAAATGTGTCCCCAGTGTGCCAGGGCCTGTGCTTATTCAGGCTTAATGCCACACGCCCGGGCGCCGTACATCACCTGCAGTTTGATCCAGCCCTGTCCATTAAAGTTTGATGAGGCCTCCTGTGCCGTGCTGTGCACAGCAGAGAGAGAAAGAGAGAGAGAGAAAGAGAGAGAGAGAAAGAGAGAGAGAGGAATGACACCTGGAAATGCCAATGCCACAGGGGAAATGCTATGGCAATGTTGAGGTAGGAGAGTGGACGTGAATGACAGAGTTAAAAAACATAGTGGTTGGGAGTTTGTTTCGGACCAAGAATGAAGAAGTGTTGTGGTGTGGTGTGTGGTGTGTTGTGGAGGGAGGGGGGGGGGGGGCGGTTTAGGAGGCCTGGGGTTTGACAGAATATATTGCTAAAATAGTTTCTCAGTTTATTCTCAAACTTTTCTTCTTCTTACAAATGATAAATGATCACTGTACAGATCAAATACATTATTACATTCTATTCAGGCAGACAAAGGCCTTCACTTCACCATACAATCTGAACTGTCACACTGTATTTCATCTATACTGTACCTACGTATGCATCTAAAGAAAAAATATGTCTACATCAACAATCCAATCAGTGAGTAGCCACCGTGGTTTTGTATTTACCGTGTTTGTTTAGGCCGTATTGGGAGCCATATTTTTACATTCTCATCATCCTCCAGAAACATGCATGGCCTCCTTATCTCCTCTCCCCTTTGTGCCATCCATTTGAAATGGCTGGCTTACCCTTCACTGTGCTTCCTATTAAATGCTCACGAAGGGTCTATTGTGATAAATCCCTTAGAAATTTCTGTGACAGGCACAGCCAGACGTTTGACAAGGGCTGGATGGACATCAAGGATGACAGGAAAAATGCCTGCTGTCAACCTGCATGTCAGGCACGACGCATCCCAATCGACTGCAAAGGGGGCAATTTGTTTGTGTTTGTGCTGCTGCTGTTGATACTTCCAGTGTTGGAGGCCGGCCGCACGTCAACATGCACTGCTATGGTGCTCGGGGCATTGGACAATGGACACAATGTGACCGTCCCTGGCATCAGGCATTGACTGCACAAGGCAGCAAGGCAGACCAGATGCCCTCTCTTGATGGAATGCCTTTGTTGTGGAGTCACATTCAGAATGTACAAGCGTTGTGTAAGCATACACACACTGCTGTGAATGTTGTTGTCTTATGACTTTGTTGTTTTCAGTTGTTTACTTGGAATGTGTGCGCACTGCAGGGGAAGCTAAATAATGTCCACTGAAGATTTGTTTTCATTACAGAACCCATGCGTGTATTTGAACTCCCAGGGCAAGGATCCAAACAACCAACTCAACCTCCACACTTTCTCCATTTACGTAGTGTCGTCCAATCTGTCTTGCAGGTCATCTAAGGTCCAGCTGGACATCTAAAGGTCTCTGGACATCTATGGGTTTATGCTTCCACTGGATGTTATGGATGAATTCATGCAACTGAGACTACACAGAGGGCGACGTAAATTGCAGTTCTCATTAAAAACTCTTATGGGCTAGAGCCCAAGATCTGACTCTTGGGTTAAAAAAGAACATTCACATACTAGAGGAGTTTGGGAGGTAGACATTCTGGGCCAGAGTGAAAGTACTGTGGCAGAGGATTATGTGTTTACAGAGAGAGTGTATTAGCTTTATTTGAAGTGCAACAAAAGGTTACACAACATGTCTAGCTCGGCTGTCACTGTTTGGCATCTTTTGTTTAGTCGACAAGCGGCAAACTTGGCGCCCTCATTAATTCCTGCAATTTCTTAAATCTTAAATAAAGCCTCATCTAAAACTCACTCTCTCTCTGTGTGTGAAACAGAGAGAGGGAGAGAGGAAGAGAGAAAGTGAGTGAGAGAGAGAGCACTCTTTTGCTAATGAGACCTCTTCTCCATCGCTGTCACTGAAGGTGCAGCATCCCCAATTATTCATGTATACTCTTTCTGTCAGCCATTGCTTTCTTTACAGTCCTTTAAAGGTCCTCATCCTTTGCCTGCGTGCTTCAGCCTCTGGCATTCTCTGTGTCTACCTCTCAGAGTTCCCACACCGTTTCTGTATGTTGAACTTTTTATTGTACTTTACCCTACAGTACATGTGCATCTGTGTGTGTGTGTGTGTGTGTGTGTGTGTATGTCTTCAGATGGTTTAACAAATTCTGCTATACTGTAGGTGAGAGTGTGGGTGAATATATACAGTAGCTGAGTAGGTGAGTATGTGAATGCTCTTAACAGTATGTGAGCAAGAAACGATGCATGTGTGTGTTTGTGTGTGTGTATGTGTGTGTGTGTGTGAGAGAGAGAGAGTGTGTGCGCACGTGTGCTAGCACATGACATTACACATGTCTAAAACAGGATATGACCCCTCTTCAGTCAATCTTTCCATTTAACATTAGCATCAATAAACATGCAGAAATTATCATCAATTATGGATTGATTACAGCAATTTAAATCAATTTAAAGTTCAGAGCTTGTTCTTGGTAATTGAACAATAAAGTATAATTTACTGCAAACATTATCAACCTCTGCACTCCAGTCATTAACATGCCTCCATTAGTAGTTCGTATTCACAGAACTCCATATAGTATCATAATTAGTTTATTATTATTGTAAAATTATACAATACATACAATTTAAACATATTGTAATGATATGTGTGCAGTTAGCTGTTGTGCAGATTGTGTTGTCATCCTACAGTCCAGTCTGTCAGGGTGTGGAGCATTGGGTCAGTTATGCTCTGTAGTGGCACTCTGGAGCTGGAGGGTGGTCAGACCGGTAGCCTAGGTTACCTAGACAAGTGTTGTTCAATAAAACTGCAGTTCAGACTACCTCTCGGACTCGATGTGTCAAGAGGAGAGATAGACTTCTCTGCATAGTCTGTCTGCCTCTTCACCCCCTCCATGTTTGGATACTGTCTGTCCACTAGCCACTTTTACCACTGTCTTTCTGCCTCACTGTTTGCGTGCTATATTAGCACATTAGCACATATGCATAACCCTTCCCTCCATGCCACAGCCGAACTGTGGCCACACTTATACCTTTTCTTAAAATAGTTAAATATATAGATATATAGACTTTATTTCTGCATTGTTGCACTGTTTGTCTTACTCATTTGCACTATCACCATGACCACTATCACCATTGCACTATTACCATGACACTCATTCACACAGAGCACCTTACCTTACCTTACTATGCACAGAGAATCACAGGCTCAGTCCCTGCCTCAGTCATTGCAAGCGCCTCTGATCACCACTATGTGGATACTGTTTTTAGAATTGATTTAGATTAAGTGTTAGTATAATTTGTATTTTAGTATATTTAGTATATTCTTTATCTTCTACTGTCCTTATTGCTTAGTTGTGTTTTTATATTATATACTTTAATTACTTGTTCTGCTGTTAAAGAATGTGTATGTGTTGTCTGTATGCTGCTGAGACCTTGAATTTCCCCTGGGGATCAATAAAGTATCTATCTATCTATCTATCTATCTATCTATCTATCTATCTATCTATCTATCTATTCTATTGTTACAGCATGCGTGCGTAAATGTGATTCACGGAAACATGATGCAAAGCTCTAAGTTGTATTAATGACTCTGAGTAACTGTCTGTTTGTGGACAGTATATTCTTTCCTCTCTTTGTCAGGACTTTGTTGTATTTCACTAAATGCAAAAGAGATGAGACAGAAACGAGCTGCTATAGTGTTTTTAACAACTGATTCACGTCTTTGATTACTGTCGTGAAGGTGAGCAAAGGTTGTCCTGTAAAGAACAGGATTTGTGTTTGTGTGTGTGTTTCCGTGGCAGCCTCTCCTGATACCTCTACGCCCGCTCCTTCTTCCCATCCTAATCTATACCGCTCCCCGCTTCTCGGCACGCACGTTCAATTGTTTCCATGGCAACACAGCCGAAGATTGTGCTATGTTCCACCGAGGCCTCAGGTTCCATTTAGCGGAAAGTCTCAAGTTAATTGGGAACCTTTTGGCCAGAACTGGGACCAAAAAAAACAACCTCTCCCGCCTTGAGTACTAGTTACACATCCCTCCGAAATATCAGCAGTTTCCAGAAATGAGGTCCACCGACATACCACAGAACAACACTGGTGCACTACTACAATAACCACAGCAGCCATCCGCAGGTCATGGACAAACTATGAATCCCCACGTGTGTATGATCAAAGCAAATGACCTGGGAATTCTGCCATCAGTGAGTGTGACACAGAGCTGAGCATTATAATGGTGTGACACCAGTGTAGCTAAACGGGGGTGCCACACACACTGCAAGAACCCTCCGTTCGCCAGCCCGCTTGAATAAATACATACGCAAACAACAAGGCTGGCAGAGCATCAAAGATCACAGCTCTCTCTCTCTCACACACACACACACACACACACCCACACATACGCACATGTGCAGTGCTGGGAAACAGCCATGTTTAACTGGGGGTCAGTGGAGAGTGCCGAGGCATGGATCCATTATTAATGTCCCACGCAAAACGATTTCTGACGGGGCTCTCAGCAGGCCGATCGAGGACACCGATGCGTCCCCCGATTTGGGACGGGGGAGAGCCAGATACCACATAATTGGAGCTCATGATCGAAAATTGCGTGAAAGATGCAGTTCAGGGCAGCGGCACGGTTTGTTCTTGGAAACTGAGACAGGAACACAGAAGAAATGCTAAATAACAAATGTAACATGTGGCAACAACAAAAATGTGTGCCAGGTATTCAAGCAGATGCACACATGGCATGCACGCCTAAACACCGACACATACACACATACAGTATATGCATGTACATACAAAAACACACATAAAGTAGGGAAAAAAACACATACACATACTTTAAATCACACACAATATAAATACGTTTCAGCATTGTGAGGAGCACTGTTTTGTCGATAAAAAAAAAAAAATGCACTCCAAGACTTTTGTTCTCTTTTTAATCTGCTGGAGCAGCACCCTCTCCACGCTCCGGTACCTCTTGATTTACAAATCAAGAACAGAACTGATTGAGGAGTATGTAAATCAAGTCATCACACACTTGGTCACACACCCACACACAGAGATGTGTGAATGACTGACAGTGGCGCTCTCCACTGCCCCTCGGCTCTAAAGCTCTGGGGCCGAATCTTGACCGAATTCACTGATCACGCCATTCCCTCATCACTCCACATTATGGCCATGGGGCCACAGGGCTGGGATGTGGCCTGAGTAGCCAGTAATCTGGAGGAGTGTCTGGACACTGGGCCAACTGGTCAGAAGAGAGAGTGAGTGCTTTGGGACACACAAGCATGCCAGGATGACTGATGTAGAAATCATTACCCTTGTGGTTATCTGTGCATTTGTTAGTGAGTGTGTGTGTGTGTGTGTGTGTGTGTGTGTGTGTGTGTGTAACATCCATTAAATGTTTATTTTGACATATCTCTGCAAGAGATAATAAGAAACTGTTGGCAAATCTACTTTCCCACTAATTATACGATATATTACAGCACAGCTTGAAATCTGTATTGTGATGCCTTCTTTAAAACATCAATTTGATTAAATTTGATTTGACTTGATTTGTTTCATTTTGAGATTTGAGATTGCACACCAATGAAGTAGCCCAATTGTTTCACTGCATCACACTCTCATATCAGTCTGCCACGAACTGCTTCGACCACAGCAGCCATTATTTTACGACAGAAGAGATTATAAGAAATATATATCGTAAAAGCACCAATTACCAACCCTTTCGATGTTTTTTAATACTTCAAATAACCTTACATTTTTCAGTAGCCATAGGTGTGTAGATTTGAACAAAATCTGGTTTGGTTCTTACCAGGGCTTTAGATACACTTATGGTGTGGGTGCTTGCATTTCTTTAGGAATCCGTCATCTTGGCTTGTATAGAAATGAAGTGACACACACTGTACACGCAAGAGGTCGGAAATACGGGACTGTTAGTAATAGGTGACGTTCCGATAGGTAGGGAGTGTGCTCCTCATCACCAGTCAGTACACCTCTCTATGGGACAAAGCATCTCCTCTTCATCTGGCAGTCTTTCCCCCCGCCTACAGTAAGTCAGGCACCCCACTGGCCACCTCATCAACCCCCCCCCCCCAACCCTCCCAGGGCCTACACGAGACTTGAACATCCTTGAACATCCTGCTCTCAAACTCATCTCTCAGCTCTTGTTTCCTCTTGACTTTTTCTCAACATCCCCTCTCTCCAGCCTTCACACACCCACATAATGTTAGTGAAACTGTACTTCTCCTGCTGTCATATTTCATCAGTTTCCTGTAATGTGTCCACTCAGACTTGAGCAAATAACACTTGGGCAAGTATCACTGAGTACACACACACACACATACACACACAGATGGGTGTGGTGACAGTCTGTAAACAGAAACAGAAACTGTTTTGAGGGGTTGCAAAGATGAGAAAGAGAAAAAGACAGGAGTACTGGTAAATTCAACCTGGTCTCATTACGGAAACGTTCCCCTGGGAACGTTTTGGCAAACCCAGCCAAACGTTCCACCAGACACGTTTCTGAGGTGCAAACTAGCCAAGCAACCCAGCGGGGGTGCTAAAGAGAGACTTTAGATGTTGTTTACTACAGTTAGGTCTGGTCAAACTAAATTGTAGCTTACACAAGCTCTGCAGTATTCTTTGGTTAGCAAACCAAAGTTTTGGATTAATAGTGCCTATATCTCGCTACGTTTCACAAAATATAAGGGCACAAACCCTGAACTGCCATCTATGGTTAGCTGCCACATCTTGGTGGGTTTTTTTTTCTCGAGCAACCCGGGGGATTTTAGCTCAATTGTCAACACGCTCGACTTCCGCTCCGAGGGGCAGCTGTTCGCAGGTTCGAATCCGGCTGTGTGCAGGGCCGAGCCGTGCAATTCAACCCAACGCACGAAGACCAGAGGACCAGGCTGCGCAGACTGGGCTTGCGACGAAGACCAGACTCAGCAAGACCCACCAAGATGTGGCAGCTAACCATAGATGGCAGTTCAGGGTTTGTGCCCTTATATTTTGTGAAACGTAGCGAGATATAGGCACTATTAATCCAAAACTTTGGTTTGCTAACCAAAGAATACTGCTGAGTAGCCTGGCTAGCACCACCACTTCTCAATGAGACGTGGTCTGGAAACCAAACGTTCATTTTCTCGTATTTGAAAAAAATGCCCAGATCCGTTTATTGGGTGCCACAGATGTCTATCAAATGCGTCTGTGCATAGCTCATCATCGTCTTGCTTTCCCCCTTGTTCTGTGATTGGTCCCCTATCTCAGCTGAAAATTTGCTCCATGGTCTCCAGGCTGCCTTAGCAGCGTGAATCAAATCGCGCGCAAGGCAGCATGGGAACACCCAGGCTAACTGCTGAGCTTGTGTAACCTACAATTTAGTTTGACCAGACCTAACTGTAGTAAACAACGTCTAAACGTCTCTCTTTAGCTCCCCCGCTGGGTTGCTTGGCTAGTTTGCACCTCAGAAACGTGTCTGGTGGAACGTTTGGCTGGGTTTGCCAAAACGTTCCCAGGGGAACGTTTCCCTAATGAGACCAGGTTGGGTAAATTTCCAAGGCAAAATAGGAATTTTTTCTTGAAAATGTCTACATGGTTTGAGCATACTTTTGCACTTTTGTTTATGTTTATATGTGTCTGTGTGTGTTTGTGTGTCTGTGTATGTATGTGTGTGTGTGTGTGTGTGTGTGTGTGTGTGAGAGAGAGAGAGAGAGAGAGCGTGATTGAATATTTTTCACGGCAAATCATGTCACTAATTTCCTCGTTATTTTTAAATGGGCTCCATGTCCCCTCCCCTGCATTACGCTTAATCATAATGTTCAGTGTGATGTTGCACTGACCCATGACATGACATCACTGATTGGCGATAATGTTAGAGGCTTGTCCAGGGATGGGCATTTTTTCGAGTCACTCTGGAAGAAAGACTCCAGGTGATTTGTCTGTGACAAGGACTGACAACGAGTTATTGGGTTTGAAGGGTTGTGAATTGCAGGAGTGAGAGGCTATAAGAGGGTTGTATGTTATCACAGGAGACAGGGGAGGTGGGGGTGAAGACAGACAGCTGGATTCAGGTAAGCGGCATTCTAAAAAAAGCTTCATTTGTAGGAAAATATGACTTTCATGGGATCCAAATACACAACATGAAGAGAGGGGGAGAGAGAGAGAGAGAGAGAGAGAGAGAGAGAGAGAGAGAGAGAGAGAGAGGACTGACACTGGAAAATGCCACAGGGGAGAGGGAGGTCAAAGACTTTTTTCCTCATATGAATGATGATTCCCGTCAGTACACTGTAAGTGCCAATTACAAATGTGTGTGTATTAAAAATGGAGGAAATTTGTATTGGACTTCATCCAGACACTGGTACAGAAGACAGAACTTCAGAGGTCTGTGACTGCAAAGTTCCTTCTCTTCTATGGTGCCCCAAAAATGTCTGAATCACATCATGGCAGTCTAATTAAAAAGCGATCTGCTCTATGTAGAAAAGAATAGCCTTGATAATGATGCATAGCAATGAGTCCTCAACTCATGTGAGTACACACTGTAAAGAATTCATCAATGAAATAGGGAGCTTGGCCAATTGCAAGCAAATGTTAAACCCCGAGACTCTTAAAGGTCCTCCGCAGGTGTTCTGGACCAATCCATGACTACATCAGGCCTGTCTGTCTGCCCAGCTGACCTGACAGGACCCCATTGTGCCAGGGGCTGTCTGAATGAGTGCCCGTCTCATTGTTGGCAACAGTGCCAAGCCAGTGCGTGCCCGTCTGCCGGCCAGGACCCCATCTGCTGCCGACCTGTCCAAGCATGACTAAGTGTGTATGTGTGTGTGTGTGTGTGTATCTGTCTGTCTGTCTGTCAGTGTGCGTTTCTGTGTATGTGTGTGTGTGTGTGTGCATGTGTGCATGTATGTGTGTGTGCGTGTGTGTGTGTGTGTGTGTGTGTGTGTGTGTGTGTGTGTGTGTGTTTGTATCAGTGTATGCAAGTGTTTGTTTATGTGTGAGCGATTGCATGCGGCCAGATCACGCTTCACCAGGCTGGACAGAGTAGCTAATGGTTAGCTAATGAGTCACTGTGGCGGGTCCTTCCCCCTGAGTCGTGGCCCCGATCGCCACAGAGATGAGGACCTGCTCGGGAAACAGATGGCACATTTGCATGACTGGGTCCAGGGCCGAGACTGGCCGTCACACAGACCGCTCCCAGGGTCCTCAGACCGAATCCTGACCAGTTCATTCACACCATGGACCGGTCAGTCTACTCAGGATCAGACACTCTTCCAATTGGAAGGTGAAGATATGCTTTCCAAATGCTTCCACTACATGGCCTATGGCCTATGGCTGCACCTACTGTATGGCTGTACCTCAACAAATCACACACACACACCTCGGACATGCCCTAATGAGGATCTAGATAAACACATGTCATCATGTGGGGGAAAAGATGCTGTGAACCTTTTCTTTCTACAGAGTCCTACAAAATAATCCAGTAGTAAATATCCAAATGGTTTTGGAATGGGTCCACAAATAAGCCACATTAAGTGGGTATTTAGCACAACTTTAGATTCACACCAAACTTAGATCCAAATCAGTTCATTCATCTAAAGCACTATACTTATTTTCCATCACATATCTTAGTCCAGATCTGGCGTAAACCCACGTCAGCTTACCTAAGGGAAGGTACAACATATTTACTCAGACACTTTTAGCATTTCACACCTTACAATACAGGTAAACAGGACAGGCATTAGCATTCTAACAACATGTGTGTGTAAGGAGTCCTAATGTTTCTATACTGATCAAACTCCTGATCATGTGAACTGTTGATTAATTACTCTACCACATGATGGTATGACCTCATGGTGGGCCCATTGTCACATATGGCTGCTACAACAACTTTTGATTATATCTATAACCTTTGCCTTTTTCACAGGATAAACTAACTAGGAAGCAGGAAATGTAATTAATGTGAACATTGTCATGTCTTGATTAATTCACTCTCACTACAGCAATGGTCTCAAGTCACATCAAAGTACTCTCAAATCAGCTGACCTCCAACCATGTGATCCCAAATCAATGTAACCAACCACAAACTAGGTAGACTATTTAAGTGAGGTTCTGACCAACTTTCACACTAGGATCATTACTCAGTAAATGGTGCCTCCCGAATTAATCGGCCGAGGAGGGCCTTGCACACTATTCTTGGGGAAGTTGAGTCTAATTAAATAGCTAGAAGGCATTCTTGTAACAGTATCGTGGGTAGGCCTACATCGGCCTACTATGGATAGTAATATTACTTTGACTGAAACTTCTCGATATCTAGCGGGGTCAGAATCATTAGGTTAACAGGGGTTCTATAATCAATTGTTATTTCCTACAGCGCGCAGAAGCTTCAAGAATTTCCTTCGACCACTCCCAGTTCCCTCATTGGTCCTGACGAGTGACGTCCTATATGTGCTTCCTTTGTGCTAGAAACCAGCTCTATCAAAGGAACATGCATGGGTACACAGAGGAACATACATGTTTTATCAATATGTGCTGTATGCCTTCAAAAAATCAAAGCCATATTGTTGCAGTTGGCAGTTTAGCTACAGTCAGTGAAGATAATCTCGAGAGTTCCACAAAAGAGACAGCTGTTCCTGCATTCATACACACTGGGCTTTTTATCATGTATCAAATAAACTGACACAAGGACTAAATGGTAAAATGATTCATTTGAAGCCATTTCTAACTCTAAAAATAGAATGTTTTTTTTTACAGAATTCAGTGTTTGCCTTGGATTTGATAGGCTAGAGACTTTATTAAGAGTGTAACACCATTTACACATTCCTCTTTTAGAGTTTTGCAATCGCTCAGACGAGTTTGAAGACTCCACTTTTGGGAGTGTGACAGTATGTTGCTCTCTGTGGGGAGGACTAGTGGGAAAGAGTGGTGAGGAACGACAATGATGGAAAGAAGGAAGTATCTACCTAATGAGCACGGAACTGGAACGTTACTGGGTAACAAACACTGGCCTTATCGTTATAAACTGCTGCTGCTGTGAGACCAGCCAGTGTGATGTCCTCTCAATTAGACCCGCTCTGACATGCTAACTATGGGGGGTCGTCCATCAACCTGGGGCCAGGGGGGGAGATAGAAAACGGAGGTCTGGGGGGGGGGGTTCCAGGTGAACCACTGTGATGTTCCTTCATGTTAACCGAGCCTACGGATAATTAATTAAGATATGGAACGAGCATCCTGGAGCTCGAGGGCAGGTGAAGTCATAAATCATGTTCGGGGGGTTGTTTCCAGGTCCACATAGTTTTTCATGGTGTCGTGCCCCAGTGATTCGCCCTCGTTTTCACTGCAAGAAAAAAAAAAGAAGAAACACACACACACACACACACACACACCAGGACCTCGCCAGGTGGCTTCTACACTTCCCTCTGTTCAGGAGCACCCTTAAACTAGACTAGCACAACACATGGCCTAAAAAAGCCATTGCTTCAGATTAACGGGTCAATTGTGTGGCCAGGCCATTTGTATTCAGATGGTAAACTCACTCTGAGGTAAAGCTTCTTACAAACACGACTTTGATAATACAATGCTCTGCGTGTGAATGGAAGAAATAGCATGTAAAAGAATGTGTAGGAGGGAGGGAGGGACAAGTGTAGTGGGTGACGAGGAAGAAAAATAGAGAGAAACTGTGTGTACGAGGCTAACTACATTCATTAGTCACTTAGACAGCTCGTGTGCAGACATAGCTGCGGCGGCGGACAGCCTGCATGGATGGCCAGGCCTCTCCTTACTCTGGCCACGTTCGTGTGAGTCCCATTACTGGCTCCATGAAAAGCCTATCTGAGGGGAGTATTTCAGCTGATAGGAACACACACACACACACCTGCCATATTAAACACAGTCCCACCTAGTCACCCATTCACTCTGTAATACAATGATATCAATGCGTGTAAATAAGAGGAATTTTGTCGATTTTGCAGATGTTTAGCCCCTGTAGGCCAGCCCAAAAAGACAACAAATTTGCATAGTTTTTATTGGTCCTAATACCCTCCTGAATTATATTATACTATTATATTATACTAACATATTATATTATACTAAAAGTCTACCGCCATAGATGGAGTGGAATATATTTAAAGTTTAAGTTGTGCCCAACACTCTAAGTAAATAGAGTACAATAGGGAAACATTTTCAATTAATAGCTATGACTATGAAACTTCTCCAGTTTATTAGTGACATCATACCCAACAATTTGCCCCTGAGCACGTGTACAAATACACACACACTAAGATAATACAAATACACACACACTAAGATATATAAAGTCATTTACCTTCTTTGATACATGCAAAACATATCCAAAACCCCAGTAGAGGAAGGCTGCTATATGACATCCAAAGCAATTTTCAATAGTTCCTTCAGGTCTTAATAAAACGACTGTGTCATACTTCAGTCAAAATACCAAAAGGAAGACGCACTACCACACTGTTTTCAAGCCTGTCTGAAGACTTGTGTTCAGATACTCACATGCATGGGTAAAAGCACTGACAAATTATAATTTTCATAATATGTGACCTTAAATTATGACAAGCTTTGACATTTTGACATCAGACATTGTTTTCATGCATTGTTTTCATGCTTTTATTAACATGCTATAATACCATTATAAATGTGTTATTACCATAAGTAGTCATCTTGATCCACATGAATAGGCATGTGTCTGGGAAAATTGAGTAAACCATCCGAATGATAACTAGCATAATCTAATCCAATCAACTGAGACAGCAGTCCTGTGAACCAATCCCTGCTGTCTAAACGGAGGGGCGAGATCCTGTTATTGATCAGAAATGACATCCTAATCATGATAACCAGACATGCTGATTGGTTCCTGGTTGGCCTTATTATGAGTAAAATGCCCACTCCAACACAGGACTGCACTTTCACTCTGTAACTGCCAATCTGTGTTGGCATTTCAGAAAATAGGTCATGGTGACCCGTTTACTGCTCTTTGTCTGCAACTCAGACTGTGGAGAATAGTCTGGATAGTTTTAACCAGATTCCATCCTGTTACCTGACAGAAGGCAACAAGGTCTGACTGGAGAATGTGGTGATTTACTCAATCAGGATGGCCAGAGTCTGTAGAAGTTCATTGTTCATTGGTTGCTTAGGAACATAACAGTCCAAATCAAAGTGTTCGAGTGTGAGAAATATGTCATATTTGTTGTGGCCACAACATGGCATCTAAAATTCCAAAGATCTGGCATAATTCCAAGTCAAAAATAGGTTCTTCTTGGTCATCATTCTCCATTTTGCTCTAGATTCATCCACCCACATGTATTAATCACCATTTCAATAGTAAATGAGAAGTCAAGATTCAACTGCACAAACTGTGTTTATTTTTCCTCCTCAATAAACAAGACACACAAAGTACATTGTCAACAATGGCAAAATTGCCCTGTAAACACAAACAACTGTGCTGTTTCCCTGGTGAGACCAACCTCAGTCTAAGCATTCAATTGCTCCAAAGCCCACTGTTGGACTCCCATTATCTGTCATCTGTCTATGGGCCATAACATTGGACCCATTGCGCCCCTTTATACTGACATGTCCCCATACTGTCATGTTCCAGGCCCCATTGTCTGCATACAGTACAACACAAACCATCTGCTTGGCCTTGCCAGTGACTGGGCATGTGGAAAGTGGAAAGTGACTCAGCTAACCAGGTGGAGCAGGCATACTTTAGGGAGGAAGTTGGGATAATTGTGTTACTTACTGGGGGTGGGGTGGGGTGCGGTATTCAGAGAGCCTGCCTTAACCAGTAGACTTATCATGAGGGGCTGGTAATGGTGTGCGTGTGTGTGTGTGTGTGTGTGTGGGGGGGGGGGGACGGTCATGATAACGGGCTGTGTGTGTGCATTTGTGTGTTTAAGTTTGTGTGTGTGTGAGAGAGAAATATATATATATATATATAGAGAGAGAAAGAAAGAGTGATGCATGGTTAGATTATATTCATCAAGCATGTAACCATAATTCAATACTTCGTTGGTCAATGGATAGTCATCTTTAAAAGTCCGTATCCTCTGAATACAGTGCTGGCTGACAGTTGGTACATCTCCATCTCGTGCCAGTGTCAGCAGTGGCTCAATCAGTATCAACACACTTCAAGGCAAACTGAAAATGGAGTGAACGCTGAACGCTGATTTCAATCATTAAGCCCCATTGTATTATTCATTAAGGCGATAATCCTGCTTGGTTTTCGACTGAATATTTTTCACTGAGAGACACGATCATTCTTCACTGTTGCTATTCATCTCTGGTACGAGATGAAAAAGACGTGAGTGTTTGAGGACTCTGCTGCTTAGAGGACGTCTTCACATCCTAAATACTGCCATTATGACAACAAATCCGTTCATTAACATCCAGCGCTGCTTTCATAACTCCGAAATCAATCATCTCACACCAAAGAGCTCTCACCTGACATTACCTTCCTGTGGTAGGAAATGGCCTCTCTCATCAATCACCCAAAACACACACCGCTCCCACGCACACTATTGCGTCGTCTTTATGGTTCAAGGGCTGTGACAATTAATGAAATGCATCAGTACGGCACGGCCACTTCCCTTTTCAAATCCCCTTTTCAAAATGTCACGACGGTTTGTGAATGCTGATTCTGCCTCGTTCGAACGTTTGAAGGCCTCTTTTTTTCTTTCCCACCCAAAAGCGTCACAAACATTATTTGGCAAGCTAATCACTCATTGCGGGATATAAGAACACGGCTAATTAGGAGCGAGTTTTAATCCGAATGCCCCGGCGCGAAATAAGCCCGCTGGATTTGGGCAGACAGACACACGCAGGGTTTTTTGCTTTTTTTGTCGTCTGCACTTTTGTTTCATTGCTGTCACATTTCATTTTGGTAAAATCCAATTTGTGCCTCCAAAAAGCTAGCTTAATGCCATAATAGTGACTTGTGGCTTGAATTATGAGGGTCTGAGACCCGCACCCAACCCTCAAGGGGAACCTCATCGGGAGGTCTGGAGTGCAAATAGGATGGTACAGAAAGAAAAGAGCTAACACAAAACAAGAGAGCAGCGCTAGTGAGATCAAAGAGAAAGAAACAGCTATCTTGCCAGAAACATGGTGAGATTAATAGGCATACGATGACGTATGGATCCTTTGGCAGATGAAAGTACAAATCCTGTGAAATTAAATGATAGCTATATGACCTGCATTTGTATATCTTTTGTAACCTTTACTTTACCAGAGATGTGCATCTCTTTTATGAGTGAGCCCTGTGAAAGCACACAAAAATAATATGCACACAGAGTTATTCTTAAATACACACACACAGAAATGCGCAAACACACACACACACACACACACGCACACGCGCGCACGTGCACACACACACTCTAGCACACACACACACACACACACGTACACACACACAATTGTGGAGGTGACTCACACAGACACATGCACACACTCAAACTTCATACAAACCTCTGCCTCCTTCCCCATTGATCATACAGCCTCCAGTATCTCTGCATCCTCCAAATGAGGTTCTTAAAAGGTGATGTTTGCACAGTGGGAACAGGCGGTAGGCGATGTCTTACTCTATTGACTCGGTCTGGCCTTCTAGCTTTCTAATTCATGTGCTTTCACACTCTGCTTCTTGGAACAACACACACACACACACACACACACACAAACACACACACACACAACACACACACACACACACACACACACACACACACACACACACACACACACACACACAAACAGGTGTATACACACACACACACACACACACAACACACACACACACACACACACACAAACAGGTGTATACACACACACACACACACACAAACACACACACACACACACACAACACACACACACACACACACACACACACACACACACACACACATGCATTGTTTCTTGCACACATACTCAGCTACTGTATATATTCACCCACACTCTCCCCTATAGCAGATTTTGTTACATTACAGTTGGGGTTGGAAAATGCAATTTCCAAAAAATATCTCATCTGATAAATTCTGATTTATACTGTTCACCACTGAATCTGCCTACAGCTGCCAAGTTTCCCTCAGAAATGATCACATATGCACAAATGGCTCTATTTTTTCTATATATTCTTTTTCCTACCCATTTATTGCACTCAGGGGCAGACTGAATCACTAGTGGAGGATTTGGCCCTGTAGGTAAGACCAAATCATGGAACTTTTTTGGCGCTTTCATCATACTTGGAAGATGGATTGCCCAAACTCACTACGCCTCTGTGACTTTGTGACAGACAGGTCATTTTAAGATGTCTGTGGAAACTGTTGAAGGGGAAGATGGAAAGAGAGAGAGAGAGGGAGACATATTTGTATTCAAATATTTTTTTTTGATATTGCCATACACATCCTAATGCTTTGGCAATATAGTACCTTGTACAGTCATGCCAATAAAGCTCATTGAATTGAATTGAATTGAGAAAGAGATAGAGAGAGAGAGCGAGAGAGATAGAGAGAGAGAGAGAGAGAGAGAGAGAGAGATTTGGGGGGAGAGGTGTATACTTTGGCTTGTGTGCTGTAGTCAGGGCTATGGGGGGTTAGGTCTGCAGAGACATGTGCCAACGCTGCTGAGCTAACAAACCCCTGGTGGAGCAGAGAAGTCACAGGGTTGTCTGGGACGAACACACAAACCAGACAAACAACCTCCATCTGCAGGGTTGGGCCACCTCCTCAGACAGAGCGACTGGAACAGAGAGACAGAGGGAGACAGGAGGGAGGAGAGGGGGAGGGCAACCTCTCATCCTCATCCTTTGCCCCGGAGCAGCCATCATATATCAATTAGCACACACACACACACACACACACTCATACACAAGCACACACACACACAAGCACACACACACACACATACACACACACACACACACACACACACACACACACACACACACACACACACATACACAGCACATAGGTGGCCCAGGCTGCCTGTCAACATGGCATCTGTATGCAGACACATACTGTACACAGACACACACACACAAACACCCACCACACATACACATTTATATACGCACACACATACATACACACACACCACATAGGAGGACCAGGCTGCCAGTCAACATGGCATTTGCATGCAGAAACACACACACACACACACACACACACACACACACACACACACCACATAGGAGGACCAGGCTGCCAGTGAACATGGCATTTGCATGCAGAAACACACACACACACACACACACACACACAAACACACCACACACTCACATGCACAGTGCTACTAGTGAAAGGACACGTTGTGTGCCCTTTGTAGAA